>NC_083346.1:40937770-42144086 GCF_019175385.1 Lycium barbarum | reverse complement strand
GTCCTAATTTAAGTGTCTTACTTTCCGTTTTAGTCTGTCCCAAAAAGAGTAGCATCTTACACACAAGTTTATAACCACATGATTCAGAGAAGACATTTTAGTATAGTACACACATTTTTAATTTTGGATCATAAGATTCAAAAGTCTCTTTATTTAACTTCGTACCTAGTCAAACTAAGACACTTAAATTGGGACGGAGGGAGTAGTACGTTTATACTAAGGGCCCGTTTGGCCATGAAAATTGTGAGTATTTGGAAAAAGTAGATTTTAATGGCGTTTGGCCATGAAAACCAAATATTTTTCACTTTATTTCGAATTTTGAAGTTGGAGTTGTGTTTGGTTATACTTTTTGCAAAGAATATTTGGTTGTTTGAATGTACACAAAGTGAAAAATAGTGAAAACAGGCTTTTAGGTGTAGTTGTATTTGGAATTTTTATGGCTGAACATTCATTTCCAAATAAAGTGAAAAATATTTCAAAAAAAAATGAAAAATTCTCTTGGCCAAACGGAATGTTTTCAAAGTGAAAAATGGCATTTTGAAATTGGAGTTGTGTTTGGCCGAGTACAAATTAGAGTTGTTTTTGAAGTTTTTGTAAGAGATTTGAAGTGAAACAAGTGAAAACAACTTATTGGTGTTCAAATTATGGAATTTTATGGCCAAGCATGATTTCCGGAACGCGTATCTGAATTCATCATTTTTATCACTAGCGAGTAAGCTCCCCCTTTTTTTGTAGTTTGACTCTGTCTAGTGCCCTAGAGATGGGGGAGAAGTTGATGGCTATGGGAGCGTGGGATAGTAGGGGGGATGCGAGCAGTATGTGGGATAGGACGGCCAGTTGCATTAGGGAAGCAGCTAGAGAGGTATTGGGGGTCTCACGAGGTCGCCGTGGTGGGCACCGAGGGGATTGGTGGTGGAATGGAGAAGTCCAAGGGAAGGTAGAAGCAAAGAAGCAGGCATATGTGAAGTTGGTAGATAGCAAGGATGATGAAGAGAAGCGGACGAACAGGGAAAAGTATAAGATGGCGAGAAAGGAGGCGAAGTTGGCAGTTTCGGCGGCTAAACGGCAGCCTTTGAACGCCTTTATGCAGAACTAGAGGACAGAGGTGGGGATAAGAAGCTATTTAAGCTCGCCAAGGCGAGAGAGAGGAAGGCATGCGACTTGGATCAAGTGAAGTGCATCAAGGACAAGGATGACCAAGTGTTGGTACAGGAATCTCGCATTAGACAGAGATGGCAGTCATACTTTCATGAACTCTTGAACGAAGGAGGGGACAGAGACATTGTGTTGGGAGACTTGGAGCACTCGGATAGGCGTCGCGACTTTGGATATTGTAAGAGTATAAAGGTTGAGGAGGTTAAGGGAGCTGTTCGTAGGATGTGCAGGGGAAGAGCGACCGGACCTGACGAGATTCCTGGGGAATTTTGGAAGAATGCAGGCAGGGTAGGCTTGAAGTGGCTGACTGGGTTGTTTAATGTCATTTTCAAGACAGCGAAGATGCCGGAAAAATGGAGGTGGAGTACAATGATTCCCGTGTACAAGAACAAGGGAGACATTCAAAGCTGCAACAACTATAGAGGTATCAAGCTGCTAAGTCACACTATGAAAGTGTGGGAAAGGGTGGTGGAAATGAGGGTGAGGAGAGGTGTGTCTATTTCAGAGAACCAGTTTGGATTCATGCTGGGGCGCTCGACTACAGAAGCCATTCATATTGTAAGGAGATTGGTGGAGCAGTATAGGGAGCGGAAAAGGGACTTGCACATGGTATTCATTGACCTAGAAAAGGTCTACGACAAAGTGCCAAGAGAGGTCCTATGGAGATGCCTGGAGGCTAAAGGTGTACCTGTGGCGTACATTAGAGCGATAAAGGACATGTATGATGGAGCTAAGACCAGGGTAAGGACGGTAGGAGGAGACTCGGAGCACTTCCCTGTTATGATGGGGTTGCATCAGGGATCAGCTCTTAGCCCGTTTTTATTCGCCCTGGTGATGGATGAATTGACGCGATAAATACAAGGTGAGGTGCCTTGGTGTATGTTATTCGCGGATGACATAGTCCTGATTGACGAGACTCGCAACGGAGTTAACGATAAGCTGGAGGGCTGGAGACAGACGTTGGAGTCTAAAGGATTTAAATTGAGTAGGACCAAGACAGAATACTTGGAGTGCAGGTTCAGTGGCCTACCGCGTGAGGCTGACGGGGAAGTGAGGCTTGGTACCCAGGCCATTCAAAAGAAAGGAAGTTTCAAGTATCTTGGGTCTATTATACAGGGAGATGGGGATATCGACGACGATGTTTCACATCGTATTGGTGCAGGGTGGATGAAATGGAAGCTCGCCTCCGGAGTGCTGTGTGATAAGAAAGTGCCACAAAAACTTAAAGGCAAGTTCTACAAAGTGGTGGTTAGACTGACTTTATTGTACGGGGCGGAGTGTTGGCCAGTCAAGAAATTTCACGTTCAGAAGATGAAAGTCGCGGAAATGCGAATGCTGCGGTGGATGTGTGGGCACACTAGGAGGGATAGAATTAGGAATGAAGATATCCGAGACAAGGTGGGAGTGGCATCGGTGGAGGACAAGATGCGGGAAGTGAGGCTGAGATGGTTTGGGCATGTGAATAGGAGAGACACAGATGCTCCAGTGCGGAGGTGTGAGAGGTTGGCTATGACAGTTTCAGGAGAGGCAAAGGGAGGCCGAAGAAGTATTGGGGAGAGGTGATTAGACAGGATATGGCACAGTTTCAGTTCACCGAGGACATGACCTTAGATAGGAGGTTGTGGAGGACTCCGATTTGGATAGAAGGCTAGGTGGCTTATCCTTTCACCATAGTAGTTGTAGTTTAGCTCATTTGTTTATTACCATTTGATTTCTGCATTTGATTGCTGCTTATATTTGTTGGGCTGTTGCACTTTGGGTATCTTATTTATCTATAGTAGTTAATGCTCCTTTCTTTCCGGACTGTTCTACCATGACTTTCTCGCTTTTGTTATTCCTTGTTTTCATATTGTTTTCGATATGCTTGGTCCTATCTGTCCTTCTGTCTTGTTTTCCTCTCTTGTTCTTCTCTCTTGAGCCGAGGGTCTTTCGGAAACAGCCGTCCTACCTTTCAAGGTGGGGGTTAGGTTTGCGTACACTCTACCCTCCCCAGACCCCACATGGTGGGATTATACTGGGCTTGTTGTTGTTGTTGTTGTTAATTCTTCGGGAACACATTAAAAGGAAGGTGTAGTATTTATTAATATGATTTTATGTAACCAAGTAGCTGAATGGATCTGTCCTATATTTTTGTCCCCGGACTTTTTGACTACCGTTCTTGAGATGATTTCAGTCTCTTTCAAGTCATTGTTCGTAGCTCTCCTTTATATGATGGCTGAGCAAGTTACTAAGTGTTAGCAATACCCCTATATATCTATATCTATATATTTTTTTTTTATGATGACAAATCTATATCGATAATATAGTTGATGTGTGCCACATTAAAGAAATTTGGTTCCCTTTTTTGTACCATTCCGAACGGCAAAGCTAACACGGTAATGCCTGTTAATATACCAGGCAATTTCAAGACATAAATAAGGGTAAAATAGTCAAAACCCCTCCTAATTGATATCTTCTTAAGGGGCGTGTAAGAGAGAAACACAACATCTAATTTGAGATGGATCGAGGGAGTACTTTATACTAAATCATAATGATAGCTATGTCAACTCAAGTTTTGTGGCATTGTACTAGGTAAGTTTCCATCTTTAAACTGTACGCTTAGAGGTTTATATAATTTGGGTAAATTCTCATTTGAAGAAATTTTGTTGGGATTCCTTTTAGGCTCAGATGGTTCCGTTTTAGAGTTTTTTTTTTTAATTGTGTATTATCCTTGGAACTTCTTCTATGTTTTTGTATATGGAAATAAATAACTACTTGGTGTATGTTTCAGGTCAACAGTCTCTTAGAGATACAAACTTTTGTGGTCTTTCTCCTGTTTTCTTTCCGATTTTTTTAATACATGGCAAAGATAGCCTTTTAAAAATATTTCTCCTTTGAGAACATCAATAGGATGTCTGGTTGGTGTTCTTTCCATTGCACTTAACAGAGAAGGAGGGAAGGTTTTCTATGAATTACCAGACAACACACAGCTCCCTGCTGGAAATTCCGTCCCGCTCTTCCTTGGCTGTTATAATTCCTTTCTAATTCCTTTTCACTGTTCCCCTTGCCTGCCACCTCCTCAATGACTAGCAGCTGAATTCACGACATTTACAAGTCAGAAGAATAGTAGTACTTGGATCGATGAGACAGCACAGAGTAGGGAGGAAGGCAAAAAATAAAATGGAAAAAGGTGGGAATGATAGCATGTCACTGTCTACGATACAACAACAACAACAATTCTTCCCCATGCTCACAAAGAAAATTTGGTACACAAAGCATTGTCAGAGACTTTATTGTTTCTACTTGTGACATTTGTTAGAATGGTTAATAGTTGAACCAAGAGTAGAATAGCTGCTTTTTCTTCTCGGTTAGTGAGTAAAAAAGAAGAGCTATTGGAAGCACACTCTTTTCTTTGAGAAAGGTAACAGTTTGTGAAGCAAGCCTTTAGTTCTTTGTTTTTCTGTTTTTCGTAGTAAAATATCCTCAAAAGTAGAAGGTAATCCACTGCTGCACTTTTGCCTGTGATCATGCAGAGTTGGTGTGTCTGCACATTGTTATTCACGTGATCTTGCCATACCGAGTTATTTTCTTCTGTTTGGATGTTCACACTGCAGTCCCTTTTCTAAAAATAGAAGTTCTGTTTCCTATTTTATCTTTCTTTGACGAGGTTCTTGTCCCAATTAGGTCATTCTATCAAAACCATGAAATATCCTCAAAAGTAGAAGGTAATCCACTGCTGCACTTTTGCCTGTGATCATGCAGAGTTGCTGTGTCTGCACATTGTTATTCACGTGATCTTGCCATACCGAGTTATTTTCCCCTGTTTGGATGTTCACACTCCAGTCCCTTTTCTAAAAATAGAAGTCCTGTTTCCTATTTTACCTTTCTTTGACGAGGTTCTTGTCCCAATTAGGTCATTCTATCAAAACCATGACATGCCCAGCTTTCCACTATTCTTAGTTAAGAGTCCGGCCGGGGTGGGTGGGTGGGGTGGACGTCAGAATTTGGGACATTGAATATTTTCCTTTTAGTGTTAGATATTGTATATGATCATTGTCTATGCCATTTTGCTGGTATTGATGTAGCTAAAATCTTATTGCTGGTATTGTTTTACTGTTATTTCTTTTTCTGGATCATACGGGTTGTTGTATATTGATGTAAATGTCTTTATTGAATACATTTGGGAAGTTAGAATGCAAATATATCTGTTGGTACTTGAGTAGAAGACATGTGTTACGTTGTTAAATGTTTGTTGTTGGAGGGTGACTTCTATACATATAGATAACGAGATTTAGTAGAATGATGACACGTGGAAGTAACAAACACTCTTCTTGCATGTTCTAAATAAGTTCTCTTTTATTTTATAGAGCTAGTGACAAGTGTCAAAAAGAGAAGAGAAAGACGATCAATGGAGAGGATTTACTATCCGCCCTGGCTACCTTAGGATTTGAGGACTACGTTGACCCGCTCAAGGTCTATTTGACTAGGTACAGAGAGGTAACTGCAATTCTTCTTCATGTCCTTAATGGTTTTGGGACTTGTTTCTCATACGAACAGCTTTTATTTTTTTAATTTTATGTTCTATTAGGCTTCCCTGTCATTTGGTTTGTGAGGAAATTGATAAGAGAATGTACGAAGTAGTGCATTTGCCAATTGCCATCTTCTATATGTTGCATGGTGTATTTTTGGTTTATATGGACTTTACTACTGTAGTTTCTAGATTTTGTAATTCAGCCGCATTTTATCCTATAATCAACTAAGTACATGTTGTTTCTGTGGTTTCTGGACAACTTTCTCTGCTGGGTCACATGGGTCAATCAATGGGGTTGTAGATGGAGGTACACATAGTTCTCCACATCATTGAAATAGATTCCTTTTTCTCTTAAACTCTGATTTTTCATTAAAATGTATTGTGATTTGAAACTGATATCAGGGAGATGCCAAGGGATCTGCAAGGGTTGGAGATGCATCTGTTAGAAAAGATATAGCTGGAAGTCAGCTTGGGCCGAATACTCAGGTAACATGGTTGCATTTTCTTCTGTTCCTTCTTTGGCTCATTTGGTTCACCATGTGGTAGTTCTTTTGACCTTGAAAGATTAAGTTACTTGGGTATTATTTAATAAGACACCTAATACTTCTTATTGAAAATGACAGTTTGTCTATGACGGTTCTTTTGCACAAGGCTTAGACTATGGAAATTCCCAAATATGAATTTTAAGTAAGTTTTTCTCTTACCCTAAAAGTCTTTCTCTAATGATGTGCTTTTATCTTTAAATGTTATAAGGTGCAGCTTCTCTCTTTTAGTAAATTGACCCCCTCATGTCATGACTTGGTACGGCTCTTTTACGTTTTGTGATACATTTTTATATCAGGTAACAAAAGTTTTGTTGCTCTGTTGGCTGTTGCACCCAGTGGATGCTATATTTTACAAAGTAACGTTGACTCATATATAAATAAAACTTAAAGAGCCAACAAATTTCCAAAAATTGATTAACATTATTTACATCACATTGATTGCTCCAGCCAAACAAATTCATTAAGCAACTAGCCTTCATGGAAGAAATGATAGCTGGAACTCCCTCGAAGTATCTTTGGTCCTTCCCTTCCATTATGTCCTAAAATTAGAGTTTTTGATGGATTATCAAAGCCTTCTTCTCTATCTTTGCACTTTGCTTTATCTGCCACTTACAGAAATAAGACGTTGTTGAAATAAGAAGCAATTAACTCCCTTATATTATTCAAATAAAAAAAAATTGTGAAAAATATCTCATTCAAGGGCGGAGGGTATATTTTTGGTGACACAACTGGTGTGGGAACATATTATTGAAAGATGATTTCCAGAGTTTATACAGAATATGAAGGGGAGCCTTGGCGTAACTGGTAAAGTTGTTGCCATGTGACCAGGAGGTCACGGGTTCGAACCGTGGAAACAACCTCTTGCAGAAATGCAAGGTAAGGCTGCGTACAATAGACCCTTGTGGTCCGGCCCTTCCCCGGATCCCGCGCATAGCGGGAGCTTAGTGCACCGGGCTGCCCTTTATACAGAATATCTTGCCAAAGAGATTTGACAATTCAACAGATTAGGGGGACTCAGGTGGAGAGACTTTTTGGGATTTGAGATTTAGAAGGGATTTTCAAGATTGGGAAGTGGACTAGTTTCAAAGATTGATAGATTTGCTTCATAGGCAAGTCAATCCGGTGGATAATCCTGATGTGTGGTGGTGGGCCCGGGGAAATAATGGAGTGTTCTTGGTGAAGTTTTTTATGAGAAACTTTTGGTTATTTAGGAAGTTGATTTCCCATGTAATGCAATATGGGTTCCAAGTGTGCCGAGGAAGGTGTGTTTTTTCACTTGGATAGCCACTAGAGTGATTTTGACGGCGGAAAATCTTAGAAAGAGAAAGGTTGTTTGCATCAGTTGATGCTACATGTGCAAGGAGACGGGGGAGGACGTGGACCATCTTCTTCTACATTGTGGGTTTACCATGAGATTGTGGTGGGACATGTTTAGGTGGTTCAACACTTCTTGGGCAATGCCAAAAACTGTGAAAGAGTTGATGGTCAGTTGGAAGAGTGAGAGAAGGAGGAGAAGACGAAGGGCTTGGAACGTAGTTCCGCTTGCATTGATGTGGGTAGTTTGGAATGAGAGAAACAAGAGAGCTTTTGAAGGAATAGAGTCAAGTTTTCTCAGTTGAGGAGTAGTCTCCGCTCCCTTATTTTCTTTTGGTATAATCAGAAAGTTCCTAGTTGTATAGGGGATTGGGTGGAGTTTGTAGAGAATTATATTTTGTAGATTCTTTATCTTTTGGTATATCCCTTGTATACGGTTGTTATTTTTGGCCATGTTTATGAATGAAAATACTTTTACTTGATCAAAAATAAAAATAAAAATTATTCAAATAAAAAATTGTGGAGAAGTCAAAGGGCTGTTGTTTCCAGAAGTCCAATAATATAAGAAAATTGACCTTGATATTTTTTTTCTTTTGGGGGGTTTTTGGGTTTTGGGGGAGGGGGGACAAGGACTGGCTGGACGAACAGGGGAAGCATCAATTATCAATAATCCTCAGTTGTCTACCTATGTTTCACAGACTTGTGATACCTACAGCTAGTGAACTTCGAATCGCATACCAATTCATTCTCGGTCTAAGAATAACGATCCAAGGATGGTGAATGATTAATGGAAAAGGCTATGTTGCTCAGATCTTTTAAATCCTTGCCGCAACCGTGTCAGTCCTACACAATTTGGTTGTGCGTGTGGATTGGCACTGGATTTGGTCAATGTATCGTGGGTTCTTTGACTACACCTACAACCAAGAAGTATAGGTTGATTAGGTATTTGTTTTGCTTTTTGGTTTATGTCCTATATATATTCACATAAATTACTAGACCACTTTGTTTTTAAACGAGCTAGCTTATGAATAAAATACTAAGTGTTTACAAAGAATCTCATTATACTAGCTTTATTTTAATAGTTTCGATTAATTGTTGAAGTATATTCTTATATATTTCATAAATATACATTTGTGTCTTGACACCTGTGCCCATACTCCTATTCCTATCCCCGAATCCTACGATTTAGGTGATGTGTCTGACTTCTAGAACCGCACCTGTGTTGGGTGGCCAAATCCCTATCCGTTCAACTAAAGCTTGGTTCACCAAAACCCTAATCTGCTGACATGGCTCTCTTTTTCATACCCTTCATCTTCTGACTATTTTTCACACATTATTTCAAAAAATGAAGACACTGACGTGCAACTTAAGAATATACGACATACTTACAATTTATCACAAACACAAAAAGGAAATACCAGAGCACTTCTTCAAAGAGTGACATTCTTAAGCTCTGTAAATGACCGGTACTTCACTAGAGAGCTTGTTATGCCAGAAATCCAATGACTTCAAGCCAGCTTTGACCTAGACCCAGAAAAAGCATTGACTTGCAGGAAAAGGTATCCAAGTTCTGAAGTTTGCTATCTCTGACAGAATCTAGCCGGACAATCTACAATTAATAGGCATCAAGCCGGATTAGTTGCTATAAGTTCACTAATTTCGGGCGTTATTCAACCGGAAGAAAGTATTGTAGTATCTGGCATAGAGTTTTCGAAGCGTCCTGGGATTTCCTATCTCTGGTGATATCGTGCCGTCGAACTCATTTTCGGAAAAACATGAGGCACTGTCACCCGTGTTTGGTCACTGTTAGTATTGTGTTCAATAGGCACGATTTGCACATACTTCAAGTGTTCAATAGGTCGCTCTTGTCTAAATGAAATGGTTTGACAAGTTCAAGGAGCTTCTCAGTATTTTGCTGTTTAATTTTCTTGTTGGCTTGATATCATGAAATTAAATAGAGAGACAAACCTTTAAGATTGGCATTCTTTGCTAAAGGAAGGTTGTGTGACATGGATACATATCTGTCGATATGTTGACCTACCTAATCAATGATAAAATGTATCAAATTTAAAAGTTTTTATTGCTTATGAATACAATGGACTCTCACTCTAAGTTGCGCGAATTCTTCACTTCTGATGCCGCACCCGTCTCGGATTCTCCAAAATACACTACTTTTGGAGAATCCGACACGCACCCGTTGACATTTTTGAAGAGTCCGAGCAACATAGCTCTCACTGAATTGCTTCTTGTCTCACCCATTTATGTATGCGGTAGGATGCACACAAGTATCTGGCACATGTGCCCAACTTTTAGCAAGTTATTGACTATGTTGCTTGGACTCTTCAAAAATGTTGTTGCACCCCTGTCAGATCCTCCAAAAATGCACTACTTGTGGAGGATCCGACACACCTGTTGACATTTTTGAAGAATCCAAGCAACATAGGTTATTGATATTTTGAAAGATCCACACAGTGTACCACACACAATTTATACTTGTTAAATTGAGTTAAGTTGAGGAAAATGAGAGCCTAGGTAACATAGCTATCTATTCATGTTGGAGCAGTGTTCCTTATCCTTAATGCCTTATCCTTAATGCACAAACCCTCACTAGGATCTTAACAATTCCTTCTCTATTTTTAGGAAGGTAACATGTCCTATATAAAAGTAATATTGCACAAGTTGTGAAGTCACCCCAAAACTTTACAAGTGAGACTCTTTTATTTATTTATTTATTTATTTATTTATATTTATGACTGAAATTACAGCCTTCAGAACTCGGGGATGACGTGGCCGCCGTTCTACCCTCACTTAAATATTGGACTTAGTTCGCTCAGCACAAGGTTCGAACTTGTGACCTAAGACATAAGTCCCTCAACCTTTGCTAATTGAGCTACCCCCGGTGGCAGAAACTTAACAACTCCTATTATTTCTGTTATCCTTTGAAATTTACTGGACATCGAGAGATGAAGGTGAAATAAAAGAGCTAGTTGAAGGTAAATACAGATTCTTCATGGTATTCCTTGAGGGGTCGTTTGGTTGCTTGTTAGGAAGTGAACTATTTATGTATTAAAATCAGCATAACTACTACATGTTTGGTAGCATTTTAGTTGCTATGTATGAAATTCAGTGCATCATGTACGGTGCTTGGTTACCAGTTTATAATCCCGCATAACTAAAACGTATATAGGTTATGAGTAAATTTATGTATCGCTTTATGCAGGGTAGAAGATGGAATAACTAATACATGAATTAGTAATACATGATAACTAAACCCTGCATTACTGAAACCTGCATAACTCTAACCAACAATCAAACGACCTTTAAGTTCATTTCGTTGTTTTGTTTTGCATGGTTGTTGAAAGATAGGGGAAAGTTTGTGCTCAGATAAGTAAAGATGGATTATGTTAATTTTCATGAAATGATATGTCCACAATTTCCTCCTTGTTGTAGAACACAATAAAAGGATATGAGACATTTTATTTTGAGGGACAGAATGTATCTAGCAATCATCTTTGTATTAAAAATATTAGTTTGATCCACAGAGTTGATGAAGCGTGAATAAAATACTTGAGAGAAACACGGTTGTGCAATTTTTTGTGTATAACATTGGAAGCCTTATTCTAATAATTAATTAAAAAAAGGTCTAATTTTATTTTATGGATATATGCTCGACTTGATGTTTAAAATGCCAAGTTACTTTCTGATAAAAAACAAAAATAAATAAATAAATGCCAGGTTACTTTCAGACTACCTGTGTACCAGTGGTGTTGTATTTCCTTATTTATTTATTTATTTATTTATTTATTTAGTTTATGCTTCAAGCACCCAGTGGTCAGAACTCACTGGCCTGACTAATCCGGTAGTAAGCTCTCGATGGGTTTTATCGCTCCCTCCCGGAGAGGACTCCGCTCCCCAGGCTTAAATTGTTAAGGGTGAAGGAACTTTTACCGTTCCACCACATCCTTCGATGGTTTGTTGTACTTCAATAATAGGAGGGAGTAAGGTATAACATATACAATTTTCATAATATGGAAGTGCTTCAATTGTGGAAAATGGGTTATTTTTGCCTGTCATTTTGAGTAGTTAATCTTGCCCACATAATCTATAGAACGTGTCATTTCTCTTAAATTGGTGATCATATCGATATCTGGTGGTAGATCCATGGTAAAGAGGTCGTATGATTTTTTTCTTTAAGAAAAACAAACAAACATACAAGAGAGGATAGTATAGAACTAGGATAATAGTTATAAATGCTGGATGTAGTACTTTATCACAAAAATGTTGGATGTAGAAGCACATAATAGATTGTTATGATAATGGCAAGTTATCCTGTAACAAATTCAGTCGTTTATAATCAGAACTTGGAGAAGGAAGAAATGGAATGATGATTTCTTTCACTTACAAAAGGTTAAAAAAATAAATAAGGAAATGAATGGCCCTCGGGGCTTAGAGGGTGTTTGACTAAAGCTTATAAGCACTTTTTAGCTTATCTATGCATTTGGTAAACATCCAAGTGAAAGCCCCCAAGTAATGGGTTTTTAGCTTATAAGTATTTTTGGTTTGACCAAGTATTTTACTATTATATCCTTAATGGTTTTCCTATTTCTCAAAATATCTTTCCAAAAAACAAAATTCCTAACTTCCTCCTCACTCTATATTCCCTGTTCCTCCTTTTTTACCAGGATACTTTTAAATTTACATTTTTTTGCAAAAATGGTTAGGGTATTTTAGTCATTCTAACAAACACATCAACTGCTTATTAGCAGTTTCAGCACTTCTATCCAAACACGTAACTGCTTATTTATAAAATTAGTTTCAGCACTTAAGAGTACTTTTCAGCACTTAAAGGTTATCAACTATTTACAATCAGCTAATCCAGACGGGCTCTTAGTACAAGTGGAAGAGGTTGAGGAACTTGTGATTAAGGTCACAGGTTCGAGTCTTGCGCCATGTGAACTAAGCCTGCTATTTAGGTGGAGTAGGGTAAAGGGTGAGCTTATTATTCCCGAATTCCAAAAGGTATGGTTGGTCCTAACAATCAAACTCTAAGCGGACTTCTTTGTTATAAAAAAAGTAAAAGAATGAGAAGTTGCTTCCTATGGTTAAGGTCTTTTGAGGGTGTGGGTACCCGATGCAAGTGTGGATCTAGAGGTTGGATTTTTCATCATATAAATTTTAAGATTCGGGGATATGGATTCAAGTGTAGATATGGGTGCTAAGATACATATGACCTCAGTGTCCGGATCAGGTTGCTCGCATTTCGACTAATTCAACGGGATACCTGCCACCTCCCACCAACAACAGGTATCAGGTAATTCTGTCCACCAAGGCTAAAAAAGGAATCGCATAGTTTTTTTTGTCTCTGCTGGGATTTGAACCTGAGACCTCATGATTCTCAATCCACTTCATTGACCACTAGGCCACACCCTTAGGTGCGGCCAATAAATGTATATTACGACATATATAAGTGTACATTCCATTAATGAAAGTGTTGAACTAAAACTAATAAAATTTCATTATTTATAAACACCTAATATTTTATTTATAAGATATCTCGTGTAATAGCAAAATATTCTCGCATACTTTAAATTACTACATGTACATGACATATACCTAAATATTAAACTAAATACGCAAGGGGAATCTTAGTAGCTCAGTTGGTTAGCTACCTGAACTTTCAACTTATTGGTGAGGGTTCGATACCCCACATTGTAATCCCTCCCCCATTTTTCCTTCCCCTACCCCCAATTTTAAAAAATAAATAAATACGCAATCGATCAATACTACTTGATCATACATATAGTCAAAGCACCCAAAGTATGTTGGTCAAATCCGATGTAGACCCCACACCTACACCCCCACCCAAATCGAACACTGATGAGGCAAGGATATTGAAGAGTCCAAGCAACATAGCTTCAAGCTCAATTGACCTCGGCTTCTTCCACCTCTTGCAGTATAGCTATTGATTCTTCTCAAAGTTTGATTATTCTTGGGTTTCTTTTCTAGTTTCTGCAGTTACATGAATGTCAGCGCATGCTCTTGAGGCTGGATTGCTCTCAGATTCGATCAAATTGGCATTTTTCTCGTTGTAGCTTGTTCAGTTCTAATCACTATTTATTCCTTCATGTAGGATGAATAAAGAAACTTTGGATGCATACAAAAAAAAAGGCTGAATATATAGGTGACCCTTAAACTTGTGTTTCTTTTTCCCATTTTAACACCTAAACCAATTGAAGTACCTGTTGAACACTTGAAGTGAAGACAAATTGTGTCAATTAGACACATGTTGCTGCCATGGCACAGTGTGACACCACCTTTGAGTGCGTGAATTTTTCTTTTTTCAATCTCCTTATTTTCTACCGCCGTATCTCGACCTCCGTAGCCCTTGCAAACCACCTCCAATCCACCGTCACCATTGTGCAAACCACCTCTATTACTCTCCTGCCTAGCTCCTCCTCCACTCTGTCGCATCTCCACCACTGCGAAGCCCAAGCCCAAACTGAAACCCAGATGAAAGCCCACACCTTTACCATCTAAGTTCACGTCCATAAGAAACCCAACCCAGTTCTCATCTCCAATAACCCATAAAATTCTCAAGATTTTGTACCAACACCGGAGGCGAAAGATAGAATATCTAGGCCCGAGGACCTAATGGGCATCTAAAGTCGTCGACGGAGGACAATTGTAAGCGGCGATGGAGGTGGTATTGCGATTTTTGGGGATGAACAAGTGGACAGAGCTACTAGAGCACCTTTCCACTAAGGGACTACAATGGTGACAGTGCGTTTGGGTGCTGCTAATAAGGGGATCTGTTGATTCTCGTCACTGTTTCTCTTTTTATTTTTGGCTTTTTTTTTTCTCGGTGACGTTTTTTTTTTCTTATTGGTCTTACTTGCCACGTTGGCAACAAGTGATCTAACACTTTTGTTTGTTTGGAGCTGCAAAATATGTGTCTAATTGACGCAATTTGTATTCACTTCAGGTGTTCAATAAGTATTAATCTTGGTTTAAGTGTCAAAATGAAAAAAAAATGGCAACTTAGGAGGCTGCCTATATATTTAACCAAAAAAAGAAGAAGAGAAATTCCAGTGCCTACTATTATAGCACCGCGCTTGCCTGGATATGTTGTGTGACATGCTTGCCCTCACTTTGTGCAATTTTAAACCACTTCTACTGCATATCTTCTTTATATGAAGTTGTTAGTTGTAATTGTGTCAAGTTTTCCCCTTTGTTTGGGAACGTAAAATTTTCCCCTTAGTTCCTCATTTTTAGATAACTTTTCCCTTAAGTAAGAAGAGCGTAACCAACATTTTGTAGTGTTATCCTTTTTTTTTCATAATAAACTACTTTAAACTGCCAATCTTAATTATCTTTGTCCTTAACTATAACCAGATATTACCATCATGCACGAACACAAAACTTGACCTTAAAAATATCACGATCTGCGCCAACTTCCTATCTGGTTATTCACATGTTTTAATGATAGGACCAGAAGTGATGTTGGCATTCTTGTGTTGAACTGTGGATTGTGGAGAGCCCCTATTGCGATTGCTGGACTAAGATTTGGTTGTATAAATACTTCACAGTTTTTGGTTCTCTATGTGTGGTCTTTCTTAGAGGAGCTTTGAAAGATTTTAAGGAAAGGCTGACCTAAATGCAATTTCTTTGGAACCTCAATTGAGATGTATGCTCTGAAAGTTTGACACCAATCCTTCTTGTCATTTTGCAGAACAGTGATTAGTCTTTTGCTGGTACAGATGCCGAGTATCTTCCGGTTTCTCTTCTTGCTGATCTCTTATTGTTGAAAGGAAATGTTCAACAGCAATGTTGATTCTTGTTTGAGAGGAGTAGACACATAAACGATTCCTGCTAATTTCTGGATCAACTCCTGCAAATATTTTGTTTGCTATACTTCTATTTGAATTCTTTTTCGCTCTGTACATACTGTTTGGTTTTGAAGATCACTTGGAACAAACCATCTATTGTAGTTTGTACAGCACCTAAGTGCCCAAATATTTGGACCTGTTTTGTTCCTTTAGTGTTTTTTGATACTCCATTTTCCCAAAAAGAATGTTATAGTGGGTTTTCTACTATTTACGCCTAGTCAAATTGTCTTCCTCCCTTCTCCTTGTTGCAAGATATACCTCCTTAGATGTGTCATCAAAATTTGGAAAGTACTTGTTTGTGCGAGGTATGAGATTCCAAATTCTCAGTCTTGGACTCTGAGGCCCATGGTAACCCAAGACTGGAAGTATGGTAAATATTTCATGGGTCATTTGCACGATTATCCTTCAAAGGCACTGGTCTTTAATTTTTGTCCCTCAAATTGGTGGTCTTTAATTTTTGTCTTTCGCCTAATACCATGAGGTTTGGGGTTCGAATCCCGGCTCAGTAAAAAAAAAATAAAAAATCGCAAGGCAGAGTTTCGTACCAAAGTTAGGCCTCAGGCAAAGTTTAGCATTCAAAATTCTGTCTTGTGAATCTAAATCTCTGCCTTGCGAAATTCTTTTTTTTTTTTTTTTTATTGTTACCGAGTTGGGGTTCGAACCCAGAACCTCGGGGTATTAGACGTAGGGCAAAATTAAAGACCACCAATTTGAGGGCAAAAAATTAAAGACCAGTGCCTTTGAAGGGCAATCCGCACAAAAAAAAAATGAATATTTCATCCTCTATCTGTCGTCCCCATTTAATTTATACTTTTTTGTTTCAAAAAGTTTGGTCAGAGTTGGGAGAAATGGGGTTTTAGTCCTTTACAAACTTTTTTTTTAGTTTTATAACCTTTTTTACAAGAGGTCTTTATTTTTTACACATAAGAGATCTGAAAAAAAACATGTAAAAAATATGAAAAGGCCATTTTTTTCTATCCAAATTGTAAGAGGTAAGAAATCTCATTTCCTCATGTATTGGTCACTTAAGACAGATTTGCTTCTGTTATGCTTTTCCTCTTGCTTCGTAATTGTTGTACGATAATATTTTTCGAACTTATAGCAATTGAAGTGCTTTGAAGAAGTGGTCTTGAATTCCGAATATAAAAAATAAATTTAAATCAAATGCGTGTTGTAGGAAAAAAATTAAAATAATGCAAATTACCATAGTTGCATGGGTTTGCTAAATTTATTATTGCTTTCGGCAAATTGTAAATTGAGGTTTTTTTTTTCTTTCCAAAATTATTACATAGGGGGTAGGGAAAGGGAAATGGGAGAGGGGATTATAACATGGAGATTCGAACCCTCACTAACAAAGTGAAAGTTCAGGTAGCCAACCAACCAACTGAGCTACTAGATCCCTACTAAATTGAGATTTGTACATTATGATATATGGACTTATGTTTCAAATTTGAGGTAGATTTGGTTGTTAAATCTTGTGTTTGATTGTTCAAATTCGAAGAATAAATTGTTGGTTTTGGGCAAATACTTGTTTACTTAAACTTCATGTCAAAATTTTTGAAGTGCAATATTATAAGTTTGGCATTGTCAAGGCCACAACTCAGTCAGAAAAGTCCAAAGTTGACTTTGGCAAACCATTGTATGTTTGAAGTTAGGCCTTGTCAAGACCATAATTTCTGTAAAATTGTCCGAATTTTTGCTTATCAAGGACACAACTTCAAAATACTAAAAGTAGGTTGACGTTCAACTTCAAGCAAAATATTCAATGGTTGGCCTTGACAAGGTAATTCTTCAGGCAAAAAAGTTCTGAAATTTCATTCCCATATTCTGAAGTAGTTCAAAATTGGATATATTTATTTTTTGAAAAAACAACTTCAGCACAGTATAAATAGTGGTCCAAAAATCGCATATATTTGCACTTTGCCGGAAATATGCTATCGGACTTGTGAAGTTAGAATATAATCAACATTTATAAAGTAATTTAAGAACAATCACAGTTTTGGAAAGCGGAAATAGCTACATTTACTATGCTCTCTCTTAACGTAAAAATGTTCTTTTGGTGTTGACAGCCGCCTCGTTCTTTGCAACCTCTCACGATCATGAGTGAATCCAGCCCATGATGGCGTAATATAATTCCCATGATCATTGGCTATAATCTCACCATGACCATTCTTATAATTCCCAACACAAGAATAAGTAGTGTAAGGTCTATTCCAATAATTATTCCTACTTTTATTGCCTCCTTTTTTTCTTTCGAAAGTGCTGAAAGACAACCGAATAAAACGATTGCTAGCACAACGGGGAACTAGCTCGTCTCCTGTAGCCACTCATGACTTCAATATCAAACTCTGTGGCCAAATTCTACACTCTCTACAAACAATTCTGTGGAACAAAATAATCAAAAAGACAGTTCACTTGTATAGTTTATAATTCCAGAGCACTGTCTTGAAATTTCACTTGTATAAGTTTTGAATTCTAAAATACAGTCCAGGAGTTCCACTTGTAACGGTACAAATTTTAGGAAAATTTTCTCAAATTTATATGGCTACTTTTTAACTACTTTGCCGCATTTTAAAACTATTCTATTTTCAATTACTTTGTAAATGCTACCTCTTAGTGGCTTTAAAAGTGGCTACGGTGGTATCATTTAACAAACTTACGAGTATGTTTTATTTTTTGGTCCTTTTGTGAGTATATGATGCTGATATAGTGGCTTCGTTATATATTTTTATCTTGATTTGCATTGAGATGATGTCCCGATAAAAGTACCGATTGCTAATTTATTTTCGAAAAAATAGTTAATGTTTTGAAATTTCAAATTGCATCGGTGAAATTTCATATTAATATTCTGGAGTTTTATATGGAGAATTTGAAAGAAAAATCTACAAATGAGTCCACTCGAAAGGTTTAATAACCAAAATACTCACCTCTTCAAATATTACATCCAATGCCCTTTTCATAACTCTAAATACCTTTTCAGAAAAAAATTGTTATATTTTTGGTCAAGCATGATTTCTCATCACAAGATTTTGAAAAGTCCAATATTTTTCTTTTCTTACCCAAAGCCACTCACCCCTGCACACTTTTCCTCTTTCCTTATTTTTGTTTCACTTTATTTCTTTTTTTCTTTTGCTCTTTATAGTAAAATCTTATGTCACTTTTTTTAATTTTATTTCGTTCTTCTATTTTTTTTTCCTACTAAAATCTCACTTCTTTTTTTCTTTCTTTCTTTTCTTTTTATTTCTATCTCTTTTTTTGTTTTTTCCTAGAATGTCTCACACTTTTTCACCTTCATTTTTTTTTTTTTTTTTTTTTTTTTTTGTGGTTGTTCTCACTTTATATCTTTCTTTTTTGTTTTGTTTTGTTCTTCCAGTAAAAATTTTCTGCCCATAAATTTCGTCAATGTTATTTTTTCTTTCATCATAATTATTGAAGAGTGGTCCTGTCATTGTTTTAATTTATGTGATTTCAAATTTTTTTGTTTTATACTCTCTGTTTCAATTTATGTGAACTTATTTCTTTTTAATCCGGGCCAAAATGAATGACCTCTTTCCTAATTTGGAAACAAATTCACTTTATGAAATGATTTACAGCCACACAAATATTTAAGATTTATTTTGAACCACAAATTTTAAAAGTCTTCACTCTTTCTTAAATGTCGTGACCAGTCAAATGGATTCACATAAATTGAAACGGAGGGAGTATATGGTATACTGTAGAGGGTATTTTTCAAAATTTCAAATACATTTTAGGTTTGTTTACTTAAATTTTGTCTTGAATTCTTTTTTACTTTTTGTTGTAAATTAAATATACTACTGGAAAATTGTTACTCTCTCCGTCCCAATTTATGTGATATAGTTTGATTAAGCACGGAACTTAAGAAAGAAAAGAAGACTTTTGAAGTGGTCTAGAGCAAGCCATATATATTTGTGTGGCTGTAAATCATTTCATAAAGGGTAAATGAGAAGTTTTAAGTTAAATTATTTCTAAATATAGAGATGTATCATTCTTTTTGGGACAGACTAAAAAAGAAAGTGTATCACATAAATTGGGACAGAGGGAGTAGTAACTACTAATATACTGATATGCCATTCAATATATCAGTAATATATCATGTATATATCAATATACTATATATATTAATCCACTAGCACGTTCTGAAAATGCAAGTAGAAGAAATGAGGATATTGAGATGGATGTGTGGGCACACTAGGAGAGATAGGATTAGAAATGAAGATATTCGGGATAAGATATGAGTGACCTCTGTGGTGGACAAGATGAGGGAGGTCGGGATGATTCGGACATGTAAAGAGGAAATGCACAAATGCACCAATGAGGAGGTGTGAGAGGTTGTCGAAGAAGTATTGGGAGAGTTGATAAGACAAAACATGACAGACCTACAGCTTACCGAGGACATGACCCTAGATAAGAGGTTATGGAGGTCAAGGATTAGTATAGAAGGTTAGTCGATCATTGTCTAGTTTCCATTATAAGTATTATTATTGTTGTTATTACTCCCCTACTATCTTATTCCTCGATCTTATTATTACAGGGTTGTTTTCATTGTTTTGGTTATCGTATTATTTGTTGTTGCTATTGTTCTATTCTCCATTATTTTCTACATGGCTTCTTCACTAGTATATTTCTCATTTTTACTGTTTTTGATATTCTTTAGAGGGTCTATCAGAAACAATCTCTACACCTTCACAAGGTAGGGGTAAGGTTGCGTACACACCATCCTCCACAGATCTCACGTGTGAGTTACATTGGTATGTTATTGTTGTTGTATATTATTTTAAGAAACTCATATTTTAAATATGATAGGCTTTGTTCAACGATAAACATGATATACAACATGTGAATATTATTTAACAAACCAATAATAGCAGTTTATCATGATTGAAGGATGAGTCGGATTAAAGACCCTTTTATAACTTCAATTGAGAAAATAACCCTCAGGCAATTTTTATTAGGTAGATGACCCGTTTTCAAGATTACGGGGAATTAGCTTAACAATATGTGAGGAGATAAACTCTAATCCCGAAGTCTTGAAAAATAAAAAATAATTCATGGGTATAAATGATAATTGTTTGCCAAAAAAATAAAACAATCAATTTTGCTTCCCTCCATTAGCTCTCTTCCTTTCCTCTCTTGTACCCGGTGCTAAATTCGACCCCAAATAAAAAAAAAATCCATCCCTAACATCAGATCCAATTCAACAGTTGAGCTCCCTAACTCTCATAAATTTCATTTTTTCATTGTGCTAGTAGCTCACCTGCATCACTGCAATTCTTCATTATTGGTTTCAAAGAGAAAGATTCTAATTTGCGATGCTGAAGTTCGTTTTGTGAGTACATGTAACGACTTGCTTAGTTGTTTTGAACTTTTTGCCCTGCTTTTTTCAAAATACCCTTCCCGTAGTTTCATTTTGGTATTTATGACTTGCGGGGATGGGTGGCGCGATTTCCAAGGTAATCGGACGGGTTTTGGATTGGTTTTGGTGAATTAGAAGTTTCTAAGTAAAAGAAATGAAGATGTTTGATCAAAGTCAATACCGGGGGTATATGCGTCATTTTTGAAGTTTCTGATTCAACTATCTGGTTTCCAACATCGCGATTACGATGAGAGCCTCACCACAGCGATGAAGAGAGAGAGGGTGGGTCGCGATCGCGGAAGACCAGATCGCAATCGCAGAAGGATTTTGGGCCAGGTCCGGTTCACGCTTCACAATCGTGGTTGGTGGGCCTCGCGATCGCGATTGCGAAGGCCAATTTTCACCTGGACAAAAACTTAAACCCAACTTCGAACTTCATTTTCTATATCAGTTTTGGGAGCTAGAGAGCTCGAATTTGAGGGATTTCAAGTGCTATCTTCAAGATTCAATACTTAACCTTAAGCTAACAATTTCCCTATGGTTGCATCCATTATTTATTAATTCTTTCCATGATTTTAGACTTAGAAATAACGATTTTTCATGAAAATGAGCTTAGTGCAAATGATCAAATTGAAGGTCCAATTGTGATTAGATTTTCATGATTTTTTTAGGATTCTCATTATTTGGGCTATTGATACGATGAATTTAAGTCAAAATTACAGTTTTGACCTTCAGAGCTCGGGATGGAATTTTGGATTGACTTTTTGGACTCAAATCCTTTATATGGCAATATGGGTGTCTATAGGTTCATATTCTTATGTAGATACCGTATTTGAACATATTAGGCTTGTTCAGAATCTTAAAGGAAAGGGAAGACCGCAGAGTGACTCTTCAGCTTTGGATTCGGACAACTTGAGACTTATTAGACCCTTTGTGTCGTGTTTTGAGTTGGTAATGTAATTAAGGGGCGTAATGGGGAATTAGGGGTCCCGTACTCGTGAGGTGAAGAGCACTTGTGTGTACCGGTGTATTTGTATGGGTAATTAATGAAAAATAAAACATTCTTATAACGGGGAGTGTATTTTGAGCATAAGGGCATTGGAGGTAGTGATAAATCTACTGGTTTGGTATGGTCATCGATTATGTGGGCTCATGATAGCCATGTTTGACTTGTGATTATTGATTCATTATGCATTCATCACTCCATATCTCGTCTAATCATGAACTATTCTTGATATTGAATTGATAATATGCATTTGCATCGTGTACGCATATCCATTTTATACATTTCATGACATTGTTGATATACGGTTGATGAGACATAAGGAATGTTCTGTAGAGGCCGGATTGGATATGATACATAGTTGTAGTGATGATGATATGACATCCTATTGGCTGGGACCCGATGTTGATCTAAAAGATCTAGAATTTCGGGTGAGTATATGGACCTCATAAGTCCCTCATGAGTCAAATGAAACCTATTGCAGGAGCGTGTGTATACTAGTGCATATGGCCATTGCATTGCATTACATATCACTTTCATTACACTTGACTGTATTATGTATTCGAAAGCCTCATTTGAACACTTGGAAAGATGTAAGCTTTATGACTTTGTTGAATTATGGATTCTTTATCTTAAATGCTTGGATGTTTATATATTGTCAAACTTAAGACTAATAAAGCAAGTAGGTGAGTATCGGAAGTACCAACCCTCATCATCGCTATAGTTTAGGGTTGGTCAATGATGCTGCTGGGTACGCGCTTCTCGTACTCACTCTACACTTGATGCACCTTTTATGTGCAGTTCGAATACAAGTACGACTAGAGGTCAAGATTCTATTGATCATTGATGAATACTTTGGAGTCTAGGGTGAACTGATGATGGTCCCACAACACCAGACTTCATTCCTATCTTATTTGCTGTCTTTTTTCATTTCAGACAGTATCATGTGGTATTGTCTGACTTGTATTCCGGATAGTAGCTTTTGTACTTATGACTTCTAGGTTTTAGAAGATGTAGCAACTTAGACTACTTTACGTTCTTATTATGAGGCTTATTATGGGTTGTACTTTCTTATTTGCACATTTAATTCATGTTTTAAGACTTTGTTATTAGTTGGGGATTTTGGGTCGTGATAGTACATTGTCTGAGTATTCATTGCGCTAATTGATTTTTTAGCGGATAAGTGGTAATATATAACGACCCGTTCTATCGTTATTGCACTTTTGACCCATTTACCCTTGTTGACCCTTCCCCGAGCCCTGTTAGTATGATTTTTACCCGCGGGGATGGGTAGCATGATTCTCGAGGTAATCAGACAAGATTTATGATGCCTTATGAGTAATAGAGCCTTAAAGTGAAAAAACGGTTGACAGACAATTGACTTTTGGATAAACAGACCTTTTTCGAAACTCCGTCGATTCCGAGAGATCCGGGTGGTCGATTATGACTTGGTGTGATGTTCAGTTCGGTTCCCAAGGCACTCGAGAGCATTTTGGGTTATTGGTTTGAAAGTTGGTCTTTGGCCATTGGGTGTTGACCAGTCAAATCGACCTCTGTAGAAAATTTTGAGACCATGAGTGAATCTGTAGGGCATTTTTATATTTGGTTTCATGCCTAGTTTGTATATGGGAGGTCTCGGGAGATTTCAGGTTTTGGGAAGAAGTTGGTGAAAAACTAGCATTTTTTTCTAGTGTCTAATGTCTGCTGCGGCGGCATCCTAGGCACTGTAGCGGACCCGCCTCGGCGAGGCCTGGTCCTGTATTGCGTGTCATGGTGAATTTGTAGTAATCCGCTACAGCGGATAGGGCTCCGTTGTAGCGGACTCGCTGTGGCAGATAGTGAGCCGCGGGAGTGAACCCGCTGTAGTGGTCCCTCTATCGCTGTGGCGGCTGACGCAAACCAAAATTCTATTTATTGCTAAGTTAAAACCCTTCATTTCCTATACCTACATTTATTGTTCCTAAAAGTCTTTGAGGTGAATTGAAGAGGTTCCAAGCAGATTTCTCTTGGGGGTAAGTTCTCTAACCTTTATTTCATTCATTTGCCTTTCTTAAGCATGAATCTATGGTAGAAAATCTAGAGAACTTAAGGAAGAAAAAGGGTTTTGACATTTACTTTATTATTCGATATTTAGTCTTCCAATATGAGATTTGTTGATGGAATTGACTAATCTAAGCATGGAGTATCATGAATTAGTAACCAATAGGCTTGAATCTTCCTTTCTTGTTGAGAAATTGAAAAATTGAAAGTTAGGGTTTATACCCAGATTGGGGGTTTTTCTTTGAATGATGAAACTGATCAATACTTGGACTAATTTAGCAATTGGGGGGTAGAATCGAACTTCTAGAATGTTGGGTTACCTATTCCATCTTTGAAATACTCGTTTCCCCTCTTTTACTTAGTTGAATTTGATTCGAACGAATGTATAGCAATATGGGTATCGTTGTTTCTCGTTTCTAACTTAGAATTCGATGATGGCTAGACTTTGAGTACTTAGAGGCTCTTCGGTAGGGAAAGGCTAAGATTTGATTGTTCGTGGCTCCAGCTCGGCAGCGAGGTAGGTTATAACTTACCTTCTGGTTAGGCTTCAGTTAGCGAAGCATATGTAGAGTTAAGTCATTGTCGGAGAAAACATGTTACGCCTTTGGGTATGAAGTTAAGATGGATATTCTTAGGTTGGTATTGTTGACTGACTTGTGGGCTCGTTGTTGTATTATGATTTATTTGTTTGTTGCCATATGTGTGATATTGGACTTGTACTTAGTTGCCATCTAGTGATTATGATACGGTTGTCTCTCACTTATCTTGACATTATCATGGAGAGGAAAGGACTTGACTTGATATTGATATTGTGATATGTGTCCATAAGTGGCATGACTGGGATTGATGTGATTCACTTGATATTGTTATTTTGCATTGCATTCATCCTCATTTCCATGATACATTGATATTACCTGCGATTGGTGCTGATAATGATAAGTGAGAACAAAACATCCGTGATTCTTTGGACATACTTGATATAGTAGCCGTCTCTGGGTTGTGTGCGGAATGGCTAGTGGTGTGGAGGTGAAATCCAATTAGATTGGTTCCATAAGGTGTTACGTGGGCTTGTCGCCTTATTTGCTATGTTTGTGACTTGTATTTGCATTCATCTCTCTCTTGATATCTCACTTATAATCGAAAATGGAAGGATAATGAAAATGTCTTGAAATTGTGAAGTGTACTTTATGACAAGTGTAATTGATATCATGCATGGAATACATTCTTATTTCATATGAATATTTATTATGAATTGTAATTGCAAATGATGATAAGTGAGAGAGTGTAGCCTCCGAGATCTTTGCCGGAAAGCGTAAAAGAGAGATGAGTGTCCGATGCTAGAGGTCTTTGCCGGGATAGTGAGAGTGTCTGATGCCCGAGGTCTTCGCCGGGATCGTGAGAGTGGTACATGGACTTTGCTGGTCCTCCATGGGTCATGACTATCGAGACGTGGAGGTATTTCGTCCGTAGCATGTGTGTACGATATGAGATAGTTGGCCAGATCATTTTATTGCATCGCACATGCATTCATATTACATCCATTCACATCTCTGATTCTGGTTGTTGTATCTATTGTATTGCATGGTGCGTTCAGCCTTGATTTCTTAGTTGTTGATTCATTTGAGATGCTGAGTTGTTCTTAATCACTTACCTAGACACATGATGGGTTCGGGGACTAGAGGCTCCGCCTAGGCTATGACTGTTGACTACTGAGATCTAGTGTGGTTCACATTACTGCAAGTCTTACATGGATGTGGTTAGTGATTACTTCATCCTCGTACGTGATACTTTTATACTTGAATTGTTGTTCTTGGACTGTGTCGTGTTTGTACTTGATTGAGAGCATGTCTATTCTTCAGTTTCTTTCTTTATATATGTTAGCTAACTGTTGTCGGCCTATGATACCTACCAGTACGTAGTGTTTGTACTGATACTACTCTTGCTACAACTTTTTGGGGGTGTAGAGTTGTTCCAGGTACATGAGCGAGGTTTGTTTAGCCTTCAAGGATCTCATGGAGTTCATCTAGACTTTTCTGTTTAATTCTCATTCTAAACAGAAGTTGTATTCAGGTTGTGGTTGTAACTTTTATTCAAGTTGTATACTTAGAAGCTCTTGTACTATTCAGACCACATTCCTTGGGCAGTTGTTGTATTTTCTGCATTTCTATTCATTTATGATTTTGGACTTCGATTGCTCTTATTATTTATTTATGTTGTTGGATGAATATTTAAGGGACGGGTTCGCCTACCAGGTAGGAAAAGGGTAGATGCCCACACAATCAGTGATTTGGGTCGTGACATAATAACTCTCTATCATTGCTTTAACATTCTGAAGATTTTGATTCTACATATTAGCTGTAACTAGCTTAGTCATCTATTATTCTAGATTTATTAGGATGGGGGACTATATGGTAGTAGGTGGTGATTTCATGGGTGGAGAATGGAAAATTTTAAAATTGATAGTCTAAGAAAAAAGTGACGGTACCTTATTATCGTTTGTCGGAACGCTATGTATAACAAGTTGGTAGAGACCATAATTAAAAGTGGTCAGTTAAATTGTGAGCCCAACAATGTGTCCATATTTTATATGATTAATGTTCTGATTGGTAGAGAGAAAGTAGCTCCTTTTGTCGTAATGAATGATCATCAAATGTGACTTTATCTTCTTGATGTTGTTAGTGATGATTTTAGGTCCATCTTTAAGATAAATGTAGTTAAGAGGTCTCAACAAGCTATAACATTATTAGTAGCAGCAGCAGCACCACCACCAAAATCAATAGTCAATGAAGAAATAATATAAAATGAAGGATGCAGTGATTATCTAATGAATATGGATATTCCAACAGATGATGATGTACAGAACATCTTGTTATTGTTGGGCAGCCTACTGGAACACAAGTCAACCATAATTATTATGACAGAGCTGGTTCTTTGTTTTTGAAAAAAACAATCAGAAGCTAGTTGTGGCGTTGAAGTAAGCTTCTGTGAAGAAACTTTTGTGCAAAGAAGAGTACTAAATCATTGTATGTGGTGGAATGTGAAATTCAGAATTCTAAATAGATTTTGAGCACTATGAAATATGTTAGAGGGGATATAGGTTTTGTATTACCAAGAACAAAATGATCATATTTGTGGGGTCTATCTTTGCAGAATTTATGATGAATAAGTTTGTTGATGGAAAAGGATCATCGACAAAACAAATCAAGGATACGGTTTGGATTGATTTGCATTGTATAGTGAGCAATTGAAAGTGTTATAAAGGGAAGTGAAATTGCTAAGAATTAAGGGAACACATAGCACGGGTATGCTATTTAGAAGCCTATCATTACGTGCTTGAAATGGAAAATTGAGGTATTAAGACTGCATTGAAGATTGATATAGAGGAAGATTCACATATTATTTTTTGTAGCTTACGAAGCTTGCTTTTAGAAGATTTTTGAACACAAGAAAGGTTGTAGTCGTTGATCGCATATTTTTATCAAATAAGTACGACAATGTTTTGTTGATTTTCATCGCACAAGATGTTGAGAATCATATTTTTTCAATAGCATTTTGTGCAGTGGATAAGTAGTGCGATGATTCTGGGACTTTTTTTTTGAGCAATTGAATACCATAGCTTACAATGATCCAGAGTAATCATATCGGATCTGCATCCAAGCATAAAAGGTTTATAAACATGCTCATCAATAGATTTTTCATGAAGCATCTCGGAGAAACCTTCCGAACAAGGTTCAAGCATGGCAATTTTTTTAGTACTATTATTTAGAAATGCAAATCATACAATTTAAATCAGTTTATAACCATTTTAAGCAACTTCAGAAAAATGTCCTCAACCGCTAGATGTTTTGAGTTTGAGGTTGGAATTTATACGTAGAGGATGGCTCAGTTTTCGAGAAACATGTACGAAGTGATGACCCACAAACATTGCCGAGTAGCTAAACATCAATAGTTTTCCTATTCAATTGTATTGGTTGGAAGTTCGCTGAAAAAATCAAGCAGATGTGCATAAAATCAATAGGGCAAACACTATAATTGTGCCTACAGTTGAAAAGAAGATCACAGAAAATATGATTGTCGGCAACTCCTTACTGGTCAGTAATATAAATGGAGAACTTAATGAGTTTAGCGTCATTGGACAAGGCACAAATTTCAAAGCAATCTGCGGGGCAGAAAATGCTCATGTAGAGAGTATAACTTGGTCAAAATACCGCGTGCACATGTGATGGCAGCGTTGAAAAAAAAGTGTGAAGTAGGATATGTTACAAATATATATGAGCACTCTTCACTAAGGTTCAAACTTACGTTCTTGCATATGCAAAAAATATTTTTGCAATCCCTTCAGAAGCAGATGGATGGTGCCCCAAACCCAAAGAGTTATTAGACACAAACATTGCTCCACCTTCGACGTGTCCAAAACATGAAAGAAGAAAGAATTTCGACAATTATAGAAATATTTGGGTCGGAAGAGGAGGAAAAATAAATACTCAATCTGTACGAAAAATGGCCAAGTCTTGGCACAAATAATCACTGATTTTCTTATTTCAGTATGTTGGTATATGAAGTACATGCTGCTGCTTTAGTAATTTGCTGATGCATTGATTTGGTATTTCTGAATGAATTAGATTAATTTAGTTATGTTGCTAATGTAGTTATATCAAAATTATGTCTAGGCATACAATTGAAAGCCCTTTAGTTGATAATCCACAATTCTAGATCTATAATAATTCTATGTACAGGATGTCATTAATTCTGTGTATTGACAACACCTAGTTATAATTAAATAAAGTATTTGTTTATTATTAACTTCATATAGATTAATAATCAGTGCGAATGTCAATCAAAGTTATTAATACAATTCAAAAAAGCAAAACGTCTAGTCTAGTCATTAATAAGAAGTCAGTGCTATACATACATTCTTAGAAAGTAAAAAGAGCCATTATGGGAAACAACAAAGGGAAAAGGCCACCATTTTTTTCATTACCGTAAGTATCACTAAAACACAATTACAACATAACGACAAAATAAAACTTTACGTAAAAAAGAATAGTACGAAGGAATGCAAAACGTCTAATCCTAGATGCATTGTTGATTTACGCTGAGCTTGAGCGACTTATCTAAGATATTGGTAAAGGTAGGATCTGCCAAAAGATTAATATTCAGAGGATTGGTCGAGTGCTTCATGTCCTCTTGCAAAAGATACGGTGAACCCAAACAACTACATCACCCATTCTTCTTCTCCAAGATGCTCTGAAATTGATTAGCTTTTGATATTTGATATATTTTTGTATTAAATATTTCATCTATGAAAGCTTTTTTATTATTATGAGTGAATGAACTTTTTTTTTTTTTTACTTTAGATGTTATTTGTCTTCCATTTTATGAAAGATATACGAATGATCTATAATCAACCATAGGTAATAACATGAATGGACTTAAAAATGATTGATCTATGATCAACTAGAGAAATTAAAGACAACTAAACTTAAAAAATGAGTGACTTATAATTAACTAGAGCAAATAAAGACGACTGGACTTAAGCAAAACCCGAAATCTTCAATGATTAGAAACATTAATCCGTCTCGGCAGCTGATTTCTTCAATAAATTCAACTAGAAATCGATCTTGACGTCCAAGGAGACACCAAAATCACACCCACTGGTGGATTGTGTATCGAATTAGTTGTCTTTTTGTCCACCAAGTCTAGTTGCCTGGACTTGAACGATTTGATAATTTTGACTAAGTCTTTCCTTTTCTTATAAAAGGGAAGGGTGTATTTTGAATGTTATATAGTGGATTCCATTTTTATTTAATACCATTGAAATCAACCGTTATGCTTTTGGTCAGAGACGAGATTTTCTTCTCACAGTTTAAACAACCTAGATTAGTAATCCATTAGGAGGTTAGTCGAGTATATAATTTTTATGTTTTGCTTCCTAAAGTATGCCCGACTTGATTATCAACCTCTTCTTTGCAAATAATCAACTAAGCAGTAAGCACTAGAAGGATAATCAATTTTTTCTGCGGATATAGTAAAGTGCACTATCGATGCACTATAAACCGGCGTTAATAATTAGTAGCCTCTTTCTATGATTTAGATTGATCTCTATATATATTGTCAAGCGATATATTTTATAATCGACTACCTCCCTCATGCATTATCGACTATAAGTAGATGTGCAAAAGACTACTATTTTGATAAAAATAATAATTTAATTAATCGTAATAAATGTAAAGAAGAGGCATCTTTAATTACAATAAAATAATAAACTCACACACCTATATTGTTGATGACTTAATAGTATTCTGTAGGGGCAATTTTGCTTCTGTGCATAGAGTTATGAGGGCTCTAACACACTTTAGTGATGCCAAAGAATTGGTAGCTAACATGATGTCATGCCCCAAAACTCACCCTGGCGCAATCGACATCCGATGCTAAGGAACCATATCGGAAGCACCTTATAAAGTTAAATAATCGACAATCTCATTTAAGTCTTTCAGCATTCATTTAAATAAGTCATATAGGGATAAATGAAGACATGCCCACACTTATAAAAGTAATCAGCGGAAGTCTAATATAAATAACTAGTCATAAAATGTGGCAAACGCCCCAATGAGTCAAACAATGACTTCAACGACTACCCACAGTAATAACATCTATCTATGGAGCTTCTAAAATAAATGAATGAATAGTCTATCTTCGGGATGCATCCCGGAAACCAAAAACAATAAACTAAGATAGAGGGGTGTCCCATGAACAAGCATGTGGGCTCACCAATAAATCTTAATTTATTGTTTTTGGTTTCCGGGTTGCGTCCCGAAGATAGACTATTCATTTATTTATCTTAGAAGCTCCATAGATAGATGTTATTACTATGGGTAGTTGTTGAAGTCATTGTTTGACTCATTGGGAGCGTTTGTCACATATTATGACTAGTTATTTATATTAGACTTCCGCTGATTACTTTTATAAGTGTGGGCATGCCTTCATTTATCCCTAAATGACTTGTTTAAATGAATGCCGAAAGACTTAAATGAGATTCTTGATTATTTAACTTTATAAGGTGCTTCCAATGTGGTTCCTTAGCATTGGATGCCTGTTGCGCTAGGGTGGGTTTCGGGGCGTGATGTTACACCCTGAAAATTTTCATGTTACCAAGACTGTAGACGGCTTAGTATGAGCTCAAGGGAGAGCAAAGTTATACAAGGATTAGGGATGAAGATTATATGATCTAAGTATAAGAATATATATATATATATATATATATATATATATATATATATATATATATATATATATATATATGACATTTGGAGACCGTATGGAGTAAATCAGTTAACACGTTACTTGATGAATAACCCTCGTAACCGTAAGTTAACGTGGGGCCCACATGTCGGGGTTTTATAAAGGACATATGAAAAGTGAGATGAGTAATACATGGGAAATTGAGCAAATCTTAAGAAGGACCCTTAAGCCAAATATGGGCATAAGCCCTCCAAAAGGATGATTTAAGGATACGTTTTCAGATGATCTGACTTGGAGGGGCCAAAACGCTATTATAAGTTTGTAATTTTGAAACACACCAAAAATTAAAGTTTTATATAATTGAAAGAGCTTTCCAAACAAAGGTCGTGGGTCCTCATACGATTACGGGATCAAGAAGTATCGTCATTTTATGATAAAGACTCCAAGCTACCAAATGGCTTCCGCGGGTCCCACTTGAGAAGGTCGGTGGAACCGACCTATGAGGGGTATAAATACCCCATTAACTCCATTTTTTCAGCACTTTACATTCTCAATAGTCCTAGAAACTTCCAACACATCCCCCAAACATTTATAGCCCATTAAATCAAGAAGTTAATATGATTACATCAAACTAGTCCATGAAAGGTGATTGTTCTTGCTTCTACTTGATGTTGTGGTAAGTTTGGTCTTGAAAAAAGTTGGTGTGGCTGAATTTATTTAAGTATAAGGTATGTTCTTCATCCTATCTCTTATGTTGAGTTGATTTGAAGGTTTAGCAAGTCTTAAAAGTGAAAATAGTTATGGAGGAAAGGTCATAAAGTGTCATGTTGTAGTTGTTGTGTTTATGGACTGTTTTGATCATGTTGTGGCCATGTGGCTAGGCTGATTTACATGTATAGAGATGGTATCTAATGTTGTTGGTGTGTTGATGAGATTATTCTCCTTGATTGGGAAGAGAGGAAGTGTATATTGTTATTGTATGTTGAAAAACACCGTGTGGGATGTTTTATGGAATATATTGGTATTGATAATATTATTGTTGATGTTGGTATTGTTGTTGTTGTTGTTGGTTGCTGGATTATGATTTCGGGTTAGGCATATAACAGGAGAGATGCTGCCCGAATTTTGGCAGATTCTAAAGGAGTTTGGTTTAAGGAGACATCCCTCAACCTATACGACGCTAGCTCTACCGACTCAGTGTCTGAAGCATGTATCAATCGGAGCGTCCTCAACATACCGTCTATGAAGTCCTGAGGATCATCCTCCGGTCTCGACCCAAAGAATTCCGGGGGTTTCAAAGTAATGAAGTCACGGGCCTTTGCACTGACAGCCCTGTCGCCTTGCCCCGAGCTTTGCCTCTGAGTCTGGGCCGCAACCAACTGAGTCAACCAATTAATGGCCTCTCTCACATCTTGGCCCGAAGTATTCAGTGGAGGAGCTGGAGCCGGGGCTGAGGCTCCCACGTGCTCCTCGGTAATAGGCACTGTCTGGGAAGACTGAGATTGAGCCACACTCTGGGACTCACTTTCCTCTGCTACCGGTGGCGGTGCTCTTTTAGCCCGCTTTTCTGCCACCGTCTTGCCCTTTTGGGCTGCTGTAGCCTTTTTCTTTTTAGGCATCTCTGAAATACACAACACACGATTTAGGAGCAAGAATTTCCTACATCATAGCTCTATCGCACGATTCTTATTAAGAAAGAAGGTCATTTATTCCTAAAATGTCCGCAACTTCTTATTTATAAGTGTGGCGCGCAACACACCCATAACCAAGACTCTACTAGACACGGCTCGTAGACACACCCTAGGACTGAACTGCTCTGATACCACTTTTGTCACGACCCGACTCGGGGCCGCGACGAGCACCCGGTGCTAGCCCACCCGAGCACCCTCGTAGCTTACTCTTATACTTACATCTAGGTGAGCCACATAATTATACATACATTTCCATTCATTCGTCAACTAGTCCCAATTGGACAACAGTACATTTATATCACCATAGGCATCTATGCCACATCAATGTACGTGGCCAATGTGGCTGACAAAATGATATACAAAACATAGGCCGACAAGGCCGGACTTGTCTAACCATATACACATGACTACGAGCCTCTAGGAAGAGTATAACACATCACATGAGCGGGACAGGACCACGCTATGCCCATAATTATATACACAAAAGAATAGGTACCCAAAAGCTATGGCTCCGAAGGAAATGGAGCTCCGCTATGTAATCTTTGAATAAGCAGCTATGGATCAAGTCTGTCTCCCTATGCACCTGCGGGCATGACGCAGCGTCCACAAACAAAAGGACGTCAGTACGAAGAATGTACTGAGTATGTAAAGCATGATTAACATCAATGTAGAAGCATCATAGACAATATATGAAATGGCATAGGAGGGAAGACAATAATATCATCATCATCATGGCACTTACCTGCCTTTCATAGGAACTTTCCATTTCTCATGCGTATTTCATAATAGGGCTCGTATTCGTATGCATAGTCTTTTCACATTCATATTCATATTATATACATAGCCATACACTTATATACATACATAGCGTACTCGACCATAAGGTTCGGTGTTTTATACGTACTTGGCCAACCAAGGCTCAATGTTATTTCTACCTGGCCCTACCAAGGCTTCAGGGTTATCCGTACCATCTGCAGATGTGTGCGTGCGTTACGTAATCATATACATACATATATATATACATCCATATACGTATATTCTACCCGACATTATAAGCTCGGGGTGTCATTATAGCCCTTCATAGGCGCATGTGAATATAATAGCCCGTAGGCACCTTTAGCATCATTATTATTATCATCGTCATCACGATCATCATCGTTTTCGCTACATCTCTATCTTATGCTTACTCGTCAATGGGGTGCGTAGTACATTCGTAGCACGTATCGAGGGTCGTGAGCTTATGAGCTCGGAGTGTCAATCACTTGAATACAACATACTCATATAGAGGATTTAAGATTTTGGCCAAGGAACCATGCCTTATGAAAGAAGGGTTAGCCTTACATACCTTTTCGTCGGACTATTCTACACTTGCACGCTTCCTTCCAATGCTAGCGTCTATACCTTCATTAGTATCATAATAATGGCCATTAGTCATTCACGTTATCCACATTATTTAGACTCCTTAATTTGCCTCTAATTCACCCATATTCATGGTCATAACATCCAACTTCGTCCATTCGTCTAAAGTGTCTAGTTCATGATCTTAGTAACATTTATAATGCATTCATATCACAACACAACAACATTCATGATTCAATTCAAACCATTCCTCAAAATGCCACTATTCATCATTCATGACCTACTTGACCATATTTTCTACAATCCATGTATTTCAACTCTTCAATACCTTAAACATCATGTAAAAATCATGAATCTTACCTTAGAAGTTGTAGGAATAAGCTTTGGTTAATAATACTCCACTTTGAGCAAAACCCTAGTTTTTCTCCATTTGCATTTCTTGACTTGAATGGTATTTAATGGCTTGCTTACACTTGATTCACTTGTTTATGTTGTTGGTGGCTTATAGTCCTTGAAAACTTATGAAATAAATGTAGAGAGATGATTCTAGAGAGAAGTGGTGTAGTGTAGAAATGAAATAAAACAAGTCTTGGTCCTTATATTTAATGAACTGAAAATCTGTGCTGGGGTGAACAGTGGTCGTCCATGGAGGTTTACGGTCCATATTTCAGTTTACGGACCGTCCCTCGTGGTCGTCTTTAACCTTAAGCAGCGCCATAAACTTTAGGCTGCATGCATGGTGATTTACGACCATGGTTTACGGGCCGTAAATCACTTTACAGTCCGTCCTCCTGGTCGTATTTTACCATTTCTCCACTGGGCATAAAGTCGAAGCCTTGCATGTCAGTTTGCGACCTTCCAGTTTACGGACCGTATACCAGTTTACGGTCCGTATTTTGCACTTTACGATCACTGGGCAGTTTTGCCAACTTTCAACTTTTCAAATTTCTCGACTTTTCATTCTAATCATTCTCGTCCATTTACGCACATTGCTCATGAAACATTATACACTCGCACTCCTCGCACCCATCACTAGTTCGTTCACTTGCGTATCAACGGGAAATTTTCCGAGGTGTAACACGTTGTGGCCTATGATATGATGTTTATATATGTATATAAGGCACAGTTGACACGGGGTGACGCTGTGGCCTTTGTCGTGATGTATATATATAAGGCACAGTTTACAGGGGGTGACGCTGTGGCCTATGATGTGATGTTTATATATATAAGGCACAGTTGACAGGGGGTGACGCTGTGGCCTATGTTGTGATGTTTTTAGGGATGACGATATGGCCTATATTGTGGCATTTCTATAGATATATGTGTTTTGTTGATATAGCCATAATGATTTATTTATCTTTGCACATTCATTGAAATGTCTCAAATGTCTTCCATGATTTTATGTACATATTGATTTAAAAAGGTTAAAGTTGCATGTATGGTATCCGCCTTAAAAGGCAATCAAATTCACAGGTCATCTTTATCCCCTGCTATGTTCTATACTTCTTATTATGTTGTTATTCATGCCTTACATACTCATTACACTGTTCGTACTGACGTCCCTTCTTGTGGACGCTGCATTTCATGCCACGCAGGTGTATACAGATGAGTAGAAGACATTGGCTATATGATGTTCCCACGCTATCAGCTGGATTAGTGAGCTCCATCTCAGTTCGGAGTGTTGCCGAGTTAGAGTACTTATGTTATGGTATCTCATGTATATTAGAGACTTTTACAGACAGTGTCCTGTGGATAGTGCATTGAGATGTCGACAATTGTGTAAAGAGACCATATAGGTCGATGTGTTTTTATGATTTGTTTTTACAGATTTTATTGTGACTAATGGTTTTCTTTGAATTACCGATAAGGGAGAAGTCCCTGATTTGACGAAAGAGTTTTATTGAAAATTTTTTTTACCTGACGGAAGCGTCATTTCGTAGATTAAAGGTTCACACAGAGTTGTGACTCCTAGATGGAATAGTAGTATGGCACTCAGCCCAGTAGGTTCTTGGGTGTCAGTCGCGGCCCTCCGGTTTGGGTCGTGACACGTGACAACCTTGGTATCAGAGCCTAGATTTAGATGTGTCCTAGTATGTGTCTGTGTCTGTAGAGCTGTGTCTAGTGGTGTCTTCCTTGTGCAACCCGATCACCTTTATGATCGAAAGACTACCAGGACATTTATAGCTGCTTCTCGTCATTCTTGATTCTAGATTGTACTATAGAGCTTTTACTTCCTTTAGGATCGTTCTAATGTGTTCGTTAATTCGTGCCTCGCAGAACTGACTTTAGTTCGTGCGGGAATTGCTAACCAAGGAAACAATGGTGCTTCTGATTCATCATCTGGCGGACGACCCACTAGGTTACCAACCGTGCCACTGGTGAGACCAATGCTGGGGTTGAGAACGACAATGGAGACCAAGCACCACCACCTGCTCCAGCGGCCCCTGATGCATGCGTGGTTGATATTGTGTCAATGTAAAATACGATCCAGATGCTTACCACCCTTGTGGCAGCCCAACATCAACGTGGGGGTGTGGATCTAACATTTGGAGAAGGAGGAAGACTTAAGCACTTTTTGGGCCTTAATCCGCCCTAGTTCTTTGGTTCACAAGAAGAAAATGATCCCCAGTACTTTATGGATGAGACTTTCAAAGCTCTAAGGGAAATGAATTCCCATGATTCTGAAGCTGTGGAATTCACAGCATACCATTGAAAGATGTTGCCCATGCTTGGTTTGAACTATGGGAGACAGAGTGAGGTACCAATGCTCCGGCTCCCACTTGGGTTAAATTCGAAGAGGCACTTATAAAGAGGTTTCTGTCTGATGATGAGCGATTTCCTTTGGCTACTAAGTTCGAGAGAATCGAGCAGGGCTGCATGTCTGTTCGTGAGTATAGTTTGAAGTTTAATCGTCTGGCAAGGTACGTTATGGACATGATTCCAACTGAGAAGCATAAATTGAGCATATTTGTGCATGGTTTGGTGCCACGTATTAAGTCTGCATGTGCTGTTACTGCTATGTCTCCTACTTGTACCTTTTCATCCTTAGTTGGGTTCGCTGAACAATAGGAGAATCGGAAGGGTGAAGAGTGGTTAGAAAGGGAACAACGTAAGAAGGCCTGATCTGCGGGTGTTTTTTAGTGGTTCTAATAATGGAGGGCATCGAAGGGGCTATTTTGCACCGGCGCAGTCTGGTGTTCCTTCTAATACTAATGTTAGTTACATCTAGGCTTAGAAAGGCATCAAGTATGCCTGTTCTAAAGCCAGCTAATGAAGGAGTTGAGGAAAGAGGCTCTTCAGGAGAACAAAGAACCCCACATACTGGGGGGGGGGGGGGGGCAGAAGAGGAAGAGCTGACAAAGGAAATGCATGCAAGCACAAGAAGCACTGCCTCAAGAACAAGACACACTAAGCTTGGTTCAGCAACCATGACTGAGTCATCAAAAAAGACCAAAGCTGCTGAGAATGAGAGAATAAGGAAAGGCAAGGGGGTAGAAACTCCAAGATCCAGACCAACTGCAGCAAAGAAAAGGGTTGAGGAGTCTGCCTCAATAAAAAGAAAACTCAGGTTAAGAAAAGGAATGTGTCAACTGAAAGTGATGAGAAAGAATAGTCTGAGTTAGAAGATTAGGACTTCAAGGACATTGAAAATTACTATGACTCTAAGGACTTGAAAGATCCAACTAAGCGTACAATATTGATGATCAAAAGATAGTTAGTACTAAGAGGAAGAGTAGTCACATACCATGGGGGACCTGAAATGGATGCACTGCTAGAAAGGATAGAGTACCAAAGGTGGAGTAACTTGTTTCTTCCACCAGATGAAAAGAGGAGGATGTGTAAGAAACAGGTTACCGAGTTTTATGTCAATGCCACTTTTTATGGAGAGGAACTCATTAGCAATGTAATTGGAGTTAAAATAGTATTGAATGCTCAAATGTTGGGAAAACTTCTACATGTACCCCATGAGGGATGGGCAAGGTATGCCAAGAACGAATGACCATCACTTCAAGGAATGGTAAATGCTGTGGATATAACTAAGAAGCTCTCAAACAACCCAGCAGCCAAGCAGCACAAGAGGGTACTAAAAAAGGTGATGCCTAGACTCTATCAACTATATTTTGAAGTTGTTCATCGCATGATTGTGCCAAGGAAGCAAGGAAGGGGAGAGGCAAGTTATTTATATATGGTGCTCATAGAGCTTTTTGATACTAATGTCCAAATAAATTTTCCTTGTCTTATGCTTCAGCACATGCATAAGATCACACTCCAGGAGAATAGACGTCATGGACTGGCATATGGGTTATGGTTAGCTGAAGTTTTCAATTATTTTAAAATTCCCATCAAAGTATGGCAGTATCAGACAGTGAAGGATGTCATTGGGACTATGGAACAAGTCAACCAGTTCCAGCCGAAGACGCTGGTGAGGAACTTCAAATTAAGGGATCTTCTAGCAGCAAAGGAGGCTAAGATAGTTGCATTGAAAGATAAGCAGCACTATGAATTGGGTATGTTACAAGCCAAGTATGAATGCGAGCAAGAAGCCCTATATACTCAGATCGTGAGTCTACAATCAGCACTGGATAAGGAGAAGAAGGAAAACACTGAGTATATCCAGAAATCGGTCGCCGCTTTTGCTAAAGAACCCTCCTCTAGCTCCAAGTCATCCTCCTAGGATCCCTTAGTTAGCACCGGTACTTCGCTTTTAAGACTGTTTTGAATTTCCGTTCTTGTCTAATTGGTCCGTATGTTTATTTAATGACTTTGATGGTGTTCTCTTTCATTGATAATGGATACAGTCTTACTTTCGTACATCTCTATGTTGATTCTGTGATAAACATATTCTAATTTGAGTTAGCAATTCTGGTATGCGTATTTGTGATAGCCCTAGTGGCGATGAGTTTAATATTACTAAATTCAATTTAAGCTAAACTAATTTGTAGTAACTCTTTAATGATGCGAAAAGGGAGAAGATGTATGAGATAGAGGAAGATATATTGTGTACTATGTACTGCTTATAGCCCTGTTCATGCTAACCTGGTTCAGTCCTATTAGTGCTCAATTGTTTAAATTCTAGGAAATGAGTTTTTGAGAACAGGTTACACAGCGGAGTGAAGAACATAATGTTTGTCATCATCAAAAAGGGGAAATTTGTTGGCACTAGCACGTCTGAGTTTTGATGATTGACAAAATGAACAAAAGCATATGAAATAGTTTAGAGATAGGTGGGAAAAGCAAGAAGCACACGGTTAATAGAACAGGTCCACATACATGTTCTCATAGATACAAATGCAGACAGAATAAAGGATATGAAGATGACTTAGTCACAAAGCAGTTCATTGAAGAATAGAAACATGAAAACATGTTCTATCTCAAAGAGTCATCAGGTGCAGTTGATGAATGAATCAAAAGAGAAAGAGATCATGAGGAGAAAGGGTGAAGAGGATGCAGAAGTACTGTCATGACCCATTTAGCCTAGGCCGTGCGAGCACTTGCCTTCCTACCTCGGTAAGCGAACCCTCACCCCAACAATGAACCAATACATAAAATGATGAAAGTTAAGTAGCAGAATAAAACAAATACGTAAGTCTCACAATATATATACATATATATATAGTAGTAAAAGTGCGGAAGACAATAAACACCCAGGGTCTAGTCTGAATAATACAAGAGCATCTAAGGAGTATCGTACAATCTGGAATACTAATACATAAATGTCTATGTCTGTGAAATAAAAGTAAGATATATGATAAGAAAGTCTTCAAGGTCAGCAGCCACCATGCTCACCCTGGAAACTCGAGAGAAAGCCGAAGTGTAGATCAGCCACGGGTCACAGAAGTGGATCCGACCTGGTACTCTGCATTCATAAAAGAATGTAGCAAGTGCAGGTCAGTACAAACAACAGTACTGGTAGGCATCATCGGTCGACTAAGCATAGTTAACATAATTCAGAAATAAGCAGATAAGCAAGAAAACTAGCAAGTATAAGACAATATAATCACAACCGAGTATCTGTCATCGCCTATGCAAAGCATCTAAACCCAAATATGTCAAGTTTGAATATATCCGATCCAATCCAATCCAATCATCACAAACCAATCACCAAGCATCTCAATCAAGTCATAATGCAATGCAGTGCAATAATGGTATGAATGCAATGCAATGCCATGCAAATGAGGTGTACATATGTACTCCGGACTGAAATATCGACGTCTCGGTAGCACAACCCAACGTGACTCGCGAAGTCTAAGTGCCACCCGTCCCGAATATTTTCCCAACAAACAGACCGGACCCCGGATCTTTGCCCACGGGGGGATTCTCACCTGCACCACCCTGGGGGACCCGCGGAGTCCATGCACTAACAACGATTCCGGGATATCATCGGAATCGGCCATGCAACAATGATGCCGGAATAGATCATCTGACATCGACCATCTCACAGTCACTCAAGTAAAAGAGTCTGTCAAATATCAGTTTCACACAATCAACGATTCCGGAATTGAACCTCGGACATTGGCCTTCTCACAATCACTTAAGTAAAACAGTTTATCAAGTATCAGTTTCATACAATCAACGATTTCGGAATTAATCTTCGGACATCGGGTTTTTCACAATCACTCAAGTAAAAGAGTTTATCAAAATATCAGTTTACTCAATCAACGATATCGGATCATCACCGGGTATCGGTCATGCATCATGAATGTGTGAGAATGCGTGCAATGCGTATATCAATCATCAACAATCAAGTTCAATATCACAAGTACCAACAATGGGGTACGCCAACAATGTATCATATCACAATACCAATAGTGGTATGCCAACAATATATCAATATCACAAGTACCAACACTGGGTACGCCAACAACATATCCAAGTACAAATACCAACAACGGGTATGCCAATTCTATCTCAATCAAGACAATAACAAATATTCCAATATCTACCAATTACTCATGGCATCAAACCATCACAATGGAACAATCAAAGCACACATAATGGGGTGGCTAGTCCCAACACACAACAGGGCCCAACCTAAGGCAATATCCAACTCGACTTCATGCCCGAAGGTTCACATGTTGTCTTCGACATTATAATCTAAATATGTGCTTTGCTATACGAAGTTTCACCAAAGGTAAGCCACAACCTACCTGGATTGCCGAACCGCAACACCAACAACTCACTCCTTTGCCTTGTCCTTCTGCTGAACCTCAGAACCAAAGTACTCTAAGCATAATCGAATTCTATATTAGAAATCATGAAGAATGATACTGCCACTATTTCAATTCGGTCAATTCTAACCTTAGAAATTGGGGAAAACGGGCCCACAAGGGCAAAACGGAAATTCGAGAGAAAAATACCAAATTAAGTACTAGGTAATCATAACCCAACCACTAATTGTTGATTTAGATCAAGGATTAGCCTACTTTCTGATTTCAAGCAAAACCCCTAAATTGGGTATAAACCCTAAGTCTTCAATTTCGAAATTCAATGCTAAAAGTGGAAGATATATGATTAATGATCTTAGATTAGTCACTATCTAGCAAACATCACCAATTTATCATTAATAATCCTAGGGACAATGTTCTTCCAAAACCCTCTTTGAACTCCAATCACCACGGGTTTATTAAGGGAAAAGGGTAATTTAACATGGATTAACGAAAGAATGAAAAACTAGGTAAGATTTACCTCCAAATATCCCTAAGAGCAGTTTCTTCAAGCTCAAATATCGAAATGAGGCATAATAACGGTCTAGGGGCTTTTAACACTTTATTAATATTACTAACTGCCCGTCACCCGCTTTAGCGGTACTAGGACTGCCTCAGCGGCGTCGCCCTAGTGGTAACCTGACCGCTTCAGTGGTAATGACCAAAAGTCATTGACTGCTCCAGCGGCAGGGCTACCGCTCCAACTTTCACAATTCGATACGATACTCTTAAAGTTTCACAATTCGATACGATTTTTCGTCTAGTTCCCAAGGGCATCTACTCACATGCCATACACATACACATAGACATATATAAAAACGTGTTACGAACACGCCCATGGCCTCAGAATCCCCAACGAAAGTCTCGTTGACCCAGTCATCCCCCGATGCCTTAATTCCAATTTCCCATCGCATGTGCCGAAATGCATCCGAGTGTATTGGGAACTGAATCAAATACACACACAAGTTTTAAACGACCATCTGGACCTCTCGAAATTGACGAAATTCTGAAAAAGTTTCGTTTGCCCAAAACTCAATTTTGGGTCAACCATTTTTCACTTTAAGCCTATATTTTTAGCCCGAATCCAATCTAGACACCTTGGGACGCATGCCAACAGTCCCCTCGGGTCAAAAATGAGCTAATCAATGCTCAAAAGTGGGCAAAAATGCTGAGAAGACTATAACGACGAAACGGGTCATTACAAGTACATGATTAGAGTCACAGAGTGATACAAGGCTGAAGATATGATTTATTATAGAAATGAATAAATATGAATGAAGAGAATACATACATAAAGCAGAGAGCATGATGCTATGAAACATGTATGTCAACACATTCCATCATCCATCACAAAAGCAGGCTCAAGATAGAGTCGGAGGAATGAAAGAGAAGGGGATGATGAAACAGGTTGGTGAACATGTTCCATCCCAGACAGTGTAGAGATTCAGAGTCGAATGAACTAAGTGGATGAAATAGGTTCGTGAACATGTTCTAGCGCAAGTCCTACATCAACTAGGATTTGCAGTTTTATTGCAAAGGCTTGGAGATCAAGATTATAGGATTCCTTGCCTTAATTAAACAAGATTCCTTAGACTCCTACATGGACAATGAAGACGATTCAAAAGGAAAGAATCCCATTCAACACAAACCCTATTATATCTCATGGGCCTACTCAAAGAAGGTTTTGTGTTTGCTGACTTGCTGTGCACTCAAGGCTATATATATCCAAATCATACCAAGAAGAAGGTTTGCGCACCCACAAAGAGAGATTTCAAAATACTGAGCGATCAACAAAGATATCAGGAATATTCAGAATCTAGGCGTGCGTTCCTAGTACGAGCAGACAATTAAAGAAGATGTCGAATATAGTTTATATTTTACAGTTCTTAAGTCTAGAAAACTTGTATTAGGTTATTTATCAAGTTGTATCTTTATCCACTTTATTAGAAGCATTACAGTTAGATACAAAAAGTTATAAATTCAACTTCAAGTTGGAGGTCAACTTGAAGGTTACTTTCTAGTCAGAGGTTGACTAGTAAGATTGGGATTAGAGGTTAGTTCCTAGGTAGAGAGTTTTTAACTTGAATTTTCATAGGCTCACCGTTGTAGTGAAGTTTTGGGGAAAATCCTACAGAGGTGTAGGTCATGGTTTTTATTTCCCTTGTGAGCTGGGTGGTTTTCACGTAAAATTTCTGTGTTCTTTACTTACCTGTTGTTTATATTATGCAAGATGATAGCATAGAACAGGTAAAGTAACCTATTCCATTCTTAGGAAAAAATTGGATATTGCATCGGATATGGCGTAGGTCGTGCAACCCAACAGGGTTCGACTCGATGAAACTGAAAATGGAGAGTTAGTGGAGATTACTCAAGCCCAATATGATATCGTGGAGAGATTAAGTCAAAGCAATATGAAGATGAATTTCTGGTGAACTTACGAGATGGAGTGAAAAAGGGTGATTACACTTCATTCATGGTTGGTTCTGATGATGATGTTCTAAGGTTACAAGTGCGCTTGTGTGTTCCTGATGTTGACTGTCTTTGACAAGAGTTGATAATGGAAGCGCATATTTCCAAAATATTCCGTGCATCTAGGATCCACTAAGAGTATAAAGACTTGAAGCAACACTATTGGTGGAAGAGTATTAAGGCAGATATATCTAATTTTGTTGCTAAGTGTTTAAACTGTCAGAAGGTGAAGGCCAAACACCAAAAGCCTGGTGGGTTTGGCTTAAAATATTGAGATCCCTCAATGGAAGTGAGAGATGATTAACATGGACTTTGTTGTGGGTTTACCTAGTACGAAGGCTAGATTTGACTCTATTTGGGTGATTGTGGACAGACTCACAAAGTCTGCACATTTCCTTCTGGTGAAGACGATGGACACTGTAGTGAACTATGCAAAGCTGTATTTGAAGGAGATAGTGAGATTTCATGGGATTTCGACATCCATCATATCTGACAGAGGTACACAATTCACTGCTCACTTCTAGAAATCATTCCAAGAAGGTCTGGGGACTCGTGTAAAATTGAGCACTATCTTCCATCCTTAGATGGACCGGTAGGCTGAGAGGACTATCTAAACTCTCGAAGACATGTTGAGAGCTTGCGTGATTGATTTTGGAGGAAATTGGGATGAGCATCTACCTTTTTTAGAGTTTGCTTACAATAACAGCTATCAAGCAAGTATGCAAATGACTCCTTACGAAGCTCTTTATAGGAGGCGTTGTAGATCTCCAATCGGTTGGTTTGAACCTACTAAAGTAAAACTAGTGGGTCTTGACTCGGTTCACGAAGAAATGGATAAGGTGAATCTCATTGTGCAACGACTAAAGACAGCTCAGAGTCGACAGAAGTCTTATTCAGACATGAGGTATCGCGAGCTAGAGTTTATCGTTGGTTATAAGGTATTCTTGAAAATATCTCCAATGAAGGGAGAAATGTGGTTTGGTAGAAAGGGTAAGCTTAGTCCTCATTTTATTGTCCCTTATAAAATTGTGAAAAGAATTGGGAAGGTGGCTTACGAGTTGAATTTACCGTTCGAGATGTCTATAGGGCATCCTGTGTTTCATATTTAGATGTTGAGGTTGTATAAACCTGATCCTTCTCATATCTTAACTCATGAAGAAATTGAAATCAATGAGGGGAATGCCCTATAAAGAAGAACCTGTGCAAATCTTAGATCGTCAAGTTAAGAGGTTAAGAACTAAAGATGTGGTTTCTGTTAAAGTCCTGTGGCGAAATCATAATACCGAAGAAGCAACTTGGGATGCAGAGGACGACATGAAGAAGAAATACCCTCACTTATTCCCTATTCCAGGTATGTAAACCTTTCAGTTATCGAACTCTTGTGAAAGTGAGCTAAAGGTGTAAACCCTTTAATTTTGTGTTGACACTTGATTGGTTAGTTATGGGAGCCTCGGTGAGAACCCTATTGTTTTTGTTGGTTGTTAACTGAGTTTTAATTTTTGGATAACTCATAATATAAAGGAAACTCTGACGAGATTTCTGAAAAAATTGAGGCTTAGTGCAAAAGAAAATTTAAGGCCATGACTCTCATTTGAGGACGAATGATCCTGAGAGGGGGATAATGTAAAGTTCTGTGAATTTCGATTAAGTGTGAATATGTTAAGAAAGTAATAATGTGACATTTTATCCATGTGAAGTCCTATGGGGATGAGTTTGAGTGAAAAGAGTTATTTTAAGATCAAGACGAATAGTGGGGTGCGTAAGATTTGATCGAATCAGCTAAGTTTATGGTAAGTCTCACTTCCAGCTAGTATACACCAAAATTATTTGGGAATGTGAGAACACTTAAATCATGAAAGTTTTAGCCCTTTGAAATACCTTTCCAATGATATAAGGTGGAGCTCAAACAGATTTGTGAGTAAGAAATTATAACCGTTTTACCGATCTGCATTTTGCAGGTCGTGTCACAGGTTGAACTCCTGAAGTTGTGCATCTCTAGCACAACCTGCAGTGAAGCTACATCTCTCAGCTCACCCCTGCATCTAGAGTGGGTTATTACAAGTGATTAGAATCCATTGGTGAATCATATGAAGAAAGAACATGAATGTTGACTTAAAAACCCTAATTTTTCCAAAAAGGGGGAGATGAGTGGAATTAGATTGAAGTTCTAATATTTATCATCCTAATCAATTGTAGATCATTTGTTGAACGTGGGAAAATCCATTGGTAGCGTTTTTAGCGGGAATTGAGGTGTGTCTCTTTTCAACCTTGAAAACAGTTTCTTTAGTAATGGTTCGTGTGCGTGAGGGACAAGCACGCATTGAACCTTATGTGTATTATATTAGCTATATGTATGCATGACTTTCCTATCAAGGGATAATTGGAACTAAGTAATGAAGCTTTAATGGTTGAATATGCTTTACCCCTATAAGGATGGGTTAAACTTGATTTCAAAAGCTTAATCTTTAATGTGTTTTGCCCTATGAATGGGTTCGTTGAATTGAAATAGATTAACGATTTGAACTTTGTTTTTAAAATTGATTAATGACATGGGTATACCCGTATTAACGGGGTGATGAACATAACTCATAATGAACTATCGGCTTCCATGCCACAATTTGTGATTAGGCTAGTATGCCATGATTTCTATTATTTGTGTTTGGCCTAGCTACTAGGGATGAAGGGTAGTTACTACGGATCCTAGTGGGGTTAGCCATTCAGGAGGAAGAGTAGCCATCAAGGGTTGGTAGCCCTGGTGTGGTCTTTTCCTAGCTATTCGAGAGGAAGGGTAGTCATTGTGGGTTGATAGCCCCGATGTGGTGCTTCTATGTGGTTTAGAGAACTTTAAGTGGTCACCCTTCATTACTATTGATTTGGGCTTGTATTGGCATGATTGTGGTTGCTCATGAGTTGGCACATGATGAATATGATTTCAAATGAAAGAACTTAAGGTAATGACAACGTCTTAATGATTCAAAGTGATTATTCTTTTATCATTGACTTATACTGGATATTTATGATATGTTATCATTTGGTTTGAACTGTTTTATATGTTTTCAATTACACTTATGACTTGCATATTTTACTATATAACTAGTATCCAGGAGACACTCACTGAGTACCCTATACTCAGGCATACCATTGTTGTTTTTGATGATGTGTTAGGTAACACAGAAGAGCAGGTTCGTGATACACGTGCGAAGTAGGAGAACTTGTTTCTTTCCAGATTTATTGGTAAGCCCACATGCTTGTTTGTGGGACACCCCTCTATCTTAGTTTATTGTTTTTGTTTCCGGGCTGCGTCCTGAAGATAGACTATTCATTTATTTATCTTAGAAGCTTCATAGATAGATGTTATTACTGTGGGTAGTTGTTGAAGTCATTGTTTGATTCATTAGGATGTTTGCCACATTTTATGACTAGTTATTTATATTAGACTTCCGCTAATTACTTTTATAAGTGTGGACATGTCTTCATTTAGCACTAAATGACTTGTTTAAATGAATGCAGAAAGACTTAAATGAGATTGTTGATTATTTAACTTTATAAGGTGCTTCCGATGTGTTTCCTTAGCATCGAATGCTTGTTGCGCCAGGGTGAGTTTCGGGGTGTGACATATGAAAATATCTAGCATGTTTTTAGCAGGGTTGACAGATCAAGTTAAGGATCAACTAGTGGCTATGACTGGCTTTACACTTGGGGAATTCCCTATAAGGTACTTGGGACAACCACTTTGATCTAAAAAGTAGTAGTTAATTGGAATGTCAGTATCTTGTGGATAAGATCACAAATAAAATAATCTTCACTTATACCAAACAATGTTTTTATGTAGGAAGACTTCAGGTCATAAACTCTGTTTTCATATCTATTCATAACTCCTGGGGGTCAGTATTTATACTCCCTCAAAGTGCGTTGAAAGTGTTGGATAGAAAATGTATGGTGTACATATGGGGTGGTTCTAAGACTAAAATAAAGTCTCATTTGTATCATGAGACAAAATATTTTAAAGCATTTGGAGGTTTGAACATTAAGGACTTGGAATTTGGCATCAGTTGGAAAGTTACATTATAGTTAATAGTCAATAAAAATTCTCTTTGGGTGAAGTGGATGCATGGTGTCTATATGAAAGCAGGTGAGGATATTTGGAGTCGTAGAGTTCCTCTGGACAGTAGATGATATTGGAAGAAGATCTAGTCTCTGAAGGCCAAAATGCAGAACTGCTATGTACAGGGAAGATATAGGCTTACCTTAAGGGGTGAGTATTCTATAACCAAAAGCTATATTGATCTTGGAGGGTACCAAAGAAGACTAGCAATTACTGAATTGATCTGGAGTGTTGTGGCACAGCCTAAGCACATGTTCATTATGTGGTTAGCTATCTAGAATATACCGCTTACTAAAGAGAGATTAATTAAAATAAGCATCCATGTAGATTATGAGAACTGTTGCCTATGTGACTCTTAGGAGCCTGAGATTGCTACTTATTTGTTTAGTGCTTGCCCTTGGTTTGAAGAAGGGATGAGAGGTTTGGAACAGTGAACTAGTTTGGTAAGCTGAAGACAGTCTTGTTGAGCATCAACAGGAAGAAGTGGAAGCAGTTCCAGAAGGCAGTGTTATCAACAGTTTAGGGGTGGGGGTGGAGATAGGGTAATGATCTATCATACTTAGAGAGCCCGAAACTGAAAATTGTTTAAAGGCACACATATTTACACAATTGAGATTGTTACACAGATAAAGAGGGAGATTTTGGATAGAGTAGACATACCAAGTTCATCTAAGAGAACTAATAGATGTAGAGGATTTTTGCAAAGACTGAAAGTGTAAATAGTTATTTTCTTTGATTCATTAGGGGCATGATTTACACAACTCTTCCTTAAAGGTGGTTGTGGGATTAGGTGTATGTATTTATTTTGTTAATGGGGTTTATAGTGTTACCAAAAAAATTGTATAAATAAGAAATAATAACAAATTATTGCTCAAAATAAATAATTTTCACATAACAATTCTTATATTATTCTTAAAATAAATCCTACATTATGATTTTGTTGAGTTGATTTATTGAGCTTGATATAAAGTCACGCTTTGATGATTGACAAAGAATGTTCATGCAAGATGGACAATACACGAGAATCAGGTGTGTAATAGATATTCTAAAGGAACTAGTAATGCTGACAAACAGGGTTGCACAAATACAGGAAGAATCAGGTCCTTTGGAGAAGACCGGAGACTGATGATCCAAGCAAGAATGTTGTTCCATACGTAAGAAGAATTTCTCGAGGAATTGGGGTTACGATTTAGTCCAATGATGCAAGAAATACAAGATCAAGGCATGAAAATATTACCATAATTGTAAAAATGAAAATAGCTGTGAAATTAGGAGTAAACATGTGGAGGCCGACGTGGATTAAGTAAACCCAATCCAACAAGGATTTGATTCTTAGTTTCTTGAACCAAGTTTAGTTTGAATATGGAGAACGCATCTACAAGAACATGTTCATTCCTACATAGCACCAGGGGCGAACTTTTGTATAAAAAATGGGTCACGTGAACCCATGATCACCCGATTAAACTCATTATATATATATATATATATATATATATATATATATATATATATAATCCTTAAAATATATCTAATATTAACTGAAGGAACACATGGTCAATCAAGACTGAATGGAGCACTACTTAAGTGATGGGTTTAATCGCTAAAGGTTGGAGGATCCCGACTAAATGCACTTTTGCATTTTTTTAAAAAAATTTAAGCAGCCTTTAACGTTTTGTTTGCCAAGTTGATGCCACTATAAAATTTTATATCTTTTCTTATAAGCAATTGTGAATTCATTCTCTTGAAATCCTGGATTCACCTCTGCATAGCACCACATTGATGTTATTAAAGATGAAGACACTACTGCACAAATTGAGAATATATCATATCATCCATACAGTTTCATTGAGAGAGATAGTCAACTGGCAACAACGAAGAACTTGGTTCTGAAGAGTTTATTGCTTATAGTTCTTAGTTGTTAGTTTGATTTTTGTTCAGTATTGTAAACCTATCTACTTACTAGAGTTTTGTAATAGGTGTTGCATTGAGTTGTAAAGGCTTCTGAGACTGAGTAGAGTCTTTGAATAAGCTAGCTACAATTTAATGAGAATTGTAAAGGAGAAGGCACTAAGAGGTTAGTTCCTTATGTTATAGAGTTGTAACTTTAAAACTGTTCTTTTAGCGGAGATCTGAGGAAATTATATTGGAAATAGATTGTCGTTTTTGACTCTCTTAAGCAAAGAATTTTCTACATAATTTTTTTGTGTGATTTATTATTCCGCACTTTATGCAGCACAAAATAACATTTCTTCATGACTAATACTCCCTTTGTCACAATTATGTGACATTTTTCGCTTCCCGAGATTCAAACTGCATGAACTTTGATCAACATTTTAAGATATTATTTTTCACCAAATTGATATGAGAAAAGTTTCAACTTATAGTAATTTTCATATAGTTCTCGAATATACAAATTTTAATTCTAAAATATTAAGTTAATCTAATCCAATTTAGTTTCAAATTTTAGTCAAATTAACTTTTGAAAAGCGAAAAATATCACATAAATTAGAAGGGTAGGTGAATTAAGCAATGCTTCTTGAACCAGGCCAAACTGACCAGCATCATAGAGCACATCTAGCTATGGAGCTGTCTGAGAAGACAGCATAAAGACAAGTCTAAGTGCTTTTGGGGAACATGCATAAGGCACATGACCAAAACTCTATTTTCCAGTTGAACTTGAAGTGCCAAACTGGCCAAAAGACCGCGTCAGCTGCACGTGATTCGTGATCATCCGCAAAAGGGTACGTAACTTCTGTTTTATTTTGTTAGAAAGAAATTCCTTTAGATATTCCCACACCTGCCCACGACGTGACCATCATTTCCTGCTAGCACGAGCTTTGCCAGCTCTATCCTTATTACCCCTCACGTTAAAAATCTCAATAAACCATTCTTTTTATTTTCTTCGCGATTTAACAATTTGGTGTTTAAATTTCATTAACCTGAGTAATTTAGATTTACATTGAATATAACAACAATAACACATCCAGTGAAATTTTACAAGTAAAGTTTGAGGAGGTAGAATGTATGCTGGATATATCATTTAGAAAGTGTAAATCATTTTTATCAAGACATTCTTCATTTATGTGCTTAAATTCGAAATTTCTGATTAAAAACGGTAGGATCGGATCACACTTCTCAAGCCATTCATGCTACTCTCAGAAAGCAGGTTTCTGCACTCACTCTTATGTCATCCTAAGCTGCCATTTGTTTTTTGCCATTAAAATGTGAAGAAAATTGGGCAACTTTCAGCCTTTACAACAACGAAAAGATAAACAAAATGAGTAAAATTGCCAACTAAGAGCAAAAGGGTATCCAGCTAGCAGCAGCATCACCAAAAAATGACCCCTTTCAGAGGCCTCCTAATTGCCAATGTGCCACGCTCCATTATTCCCCTTCACTGCCACTCTATCTTCACCCACAATCACTATCCACTGGATACCCCCACTTCCCATGTCCCATCTTAACTCATTTCTTTTTTCAATTCCTTTTTCTTAGTTCTTTTTTTCCCCACCTCAAGCATTTGAAGACTAAAATGATGAATTATGGTACATATCTTTCTAGCTGAATGCATTGACAGCCCCTTATATTTGTAAGTAAATTATTTAGACATTTGAACTATGATCTCAGTCAATTAAACACTTAAATATATGATATTCATATTAGACACTTGCACCTCAAATTTTGAGAAATTTTTTATTAGACACTTGGACCTCAAATTTTGAGAAAACTTTTGTGTGTTTCTCAAGAGAAGTCACATAAAATATGTGACAAGTAAGCATCAAGTGGAACATGCTTAAAATTTTAAGGCTCGTTGTGGCTAATGTATATAGTTAAAGGAGACAACATATTTTAAGTGATTACCTTATCTACCTAACGAACGCTAGAGAACACGTGCAGAAACTTTTTGAAAATTTTAGTTAAAAGTGTCTAGGAACGATTTATCATGTATTAAGGTGCTCAATAGAAGCAGTCTAGAGTTCGAGTGTCTAAATAAAATTTACTGACCAACTTAAGGTGTTATGCATTAATGTATTCAACATACTTTTTTTTTTAGGACTTCCAAATTTCACAAAGGCTTAATGCATATGCAGCCCCCTAAACTTGCACCTTTTTTCCATTTTGGCACCTCAACTAAGCGTAGTTCCTATTGAATCCCTGAACTCGTCTTCAAGTGTGTTTATCAAACACAATCCGACTTACATAGCAAACTTTGCAATATGATAGAATTATTCTTGGTATGCGCAAGCAGATATCCAATTAGTTTCATTAGTGACATTTTCATACTTAATCACCAACTTCCAGTTCATGTGCCGCGGTTTTTGGTTGATCATTGATTGAATTGATTTCTAATAAGTGTTACTATTTTGTTGAATTTAGGTAGTCAAATAATTGAAAATATTCTAAAGATTTTGTTGTGGAGTATCTGATTTAGTAATATAAACTACATGGGGTTTACACTTTACAGAAGACAATCTAGCTTGAAGTTTCTGGAAATGAAGAAAAATATATGGAATTTGGGTTTAAGATGGTCCATTGACCAAATGACTAGTTTTGTAATAGTATGCTTAGTTAGTCAAAGAAATGGGTTCATATCTATTATTTGAAAAATGCTATTTAAATCGGATTATGTTTGATAGACACATTTAAGGACGAGTTCAAAGGTTTAATAAGAACAACGCTTAGTTGAAGTGTCAAAATGGAAAAAAGGTGCAAGTTTAGGGGGTTGCATATTCTTTAAGCCTTTCACAAATGTAATAGGTATGTTCGATTTTGGATTCCGTGCACTACTTAAAAAAAATAATTAGTGACGGATAAATTCTGTAGCTAAATAGAAAATTAGCGATACATTATTAAGAACTATTAGTAATTTAGCAATAGATTAACAACAAAGTTTGTAACTAATTTCAATTTCTTTTTGTAATGGGTTCTGTTCTTTATATGTACATATTTTTAGTTGGTTTTACATACATATACATATATGGTTCGAGTTAAATGCAGTAAGTTCGATCACAGTGTCTATTCTAGAGTTGCCGAACTTTTATTTTATTTTATTCACATAAAAAATAAGAAGGTCCAATTAAACAACATGGACAAGGACTATGCTTGGAGAAGAACCATTGTCGTTTAATTTAGTAGGGGTTTGGTCATAGATTCAAAATGGTTTTCACTTTATTTGGTTATACTTTTTTACAAAGACTATTTGAAATAATTTCATGTTTAAATGTTTTAAATACAATTTCAAGAGTGAAAAGTGAGTTACAAAACAAAAGCTAATTTTCAAATTTAAAATAAAAATTTAAGTTGAATTGAAATTTTCTTGATCAAATACTAAATTTTCAAATAAAGTGAAAAAATATTTTGAAAATAAATGAATAACTTTTATGGCCAAATAGGTCCTTATTGTCTAGGAAAATTGACTGGCCATTCAAGTAAACTTTACACTGATCTGAATATCTGATTTCTGCTCCAAATGTTTGCTTTGAATTCTTCATTGACTGGTCAAAGTACAGATAATATTTACTCCATCCGTTTCAATTTATATGAATTCATTTGACTGAACACGATATTTAAACAAGAGGGAAGACTTTTAAAATTTATGGTTCAAAATAAGCATTAAAAATTTATGTGACTGTAAATCATTCATAAAATGAATTTATTTTCAAATTAGAAAATAAGTCATTTATTTTAACACGAATTAAAAAGAAAATATCAAACGAATTGAAACAGAAGGAGTATTTCCTTATTGCCGTTAATGTAGCTTACAGCTGGCCATGTTGCAGCTTCCCCAAATAAAAAAGTGAGTGAGGAATGAATTGGAAAATATTCTTTGAAGCTGTCATTTCAGTTTTCACGTGGTCTTTTGGGCTAAATGGGCCGTTTTTATTTTTTCATGATTGGGCTCTTGTAATGGATTGGCCTGATCCTTTATCGTTGCAAATTCTAGGCCTTGATTCATGATAGGATTTGTGTCTTTTTTATTTTTCCTTCTCTCCCTATTTTTTTTTTTCGAAAACAGTGATGGTGGTGTTTACCACTTAATCCGTAATTCAGAGTGGCTTAAGGATAAGCCGGTTAAGATGGCCAAATAATAAAATAAATAATGCTAACTTACCTCTCAAGGTAGAGATAAGATCCGCATACGCTCTACCCTTCCCAAATCCCATTTTTATAGAATTACATTGGGTATGTTGTTGTTGTAATGCTAACTTACTACTTAGGAAGCACTATGAATTAATATGCAAGTAATAATGAGCAAATTAATTGAATAAAGCAAAGTAAGTGATGTTTACTGAGATGACTCTGGGGTTGTTGACCGACAAGGTCTCCAGGTTACAATGGCTAAGAGAGCTTTAGAACTTTAGAGCGTAAAGACAACAATGGAGTGAGATGTAATAGTACTTTGTGATTGAAAATCAGATGAGACACAACACACAAGTGAGGGGAAGGTGTGTTTTTACGGCCTAACCTTAAGCAATATCTCTCAGTCTAGTATGCCTCACTCTGATAACCAGTATCCCCACGTCTCCTACGCAGTTGAGATTCTTCAGGGGAGAATCCTGAATTCTTTGGGATCATTTATCGTCGAGAGTTATCTTGACCGGACACTTCATTGATCATGGTCACGTACGTACCCTCGGGTCCTGACGAGCTTGCACGTGGCTCTGGATCTTCAACGGATATGGCCAACCTCCCCAGACAGGTCTGTGGGTCGAGATCGAGATCGCCTTTGCTGAGTCACATCTGATTTATTTCTATCTCCCATGCGTCGATCTTTGATTCGCACAGCTATCTGGTCTGATTTCTCCCCATACATGCGGTATCCGGATTGATTTAGTATTATTTACTTATGTTGAAATTCAAATCCTAATTTCAAAGATTTGTACCCTCCTCATTTAATTTACAGGTCATACACTTAGTTTTTTTTCTATCTTTCTCTTTTATGTTCACGTTTGTTTTTTAAGCAATTCAAAATCTCACTGTACCTTTTCTTCTACTTAAACCCTAAAATCTCAAGAAGGATCCATATAATTTCCACATTCTTACACTTTAATAATCTATATTTCAGCTATTACTTTGATAATTTCATTTTGCTGTGACAAACGATTCAGTATGATACTATAAAATAGATATACTTTTCTTTGATTAAAAAAAGACTAATACGTAACTGAAAAAATAAGGTAAATTACATGTGTCGGGTTAAAATATATTGATATAAGAAATCTTTACATCATTTTAGTGTGTAAAAGTTAAACTCAAGAAATAATTACTTGGACCAACAGTGTAATTTATTAAACATAATAGTTTTTTAACAATTAAGTACCGACATGTTATCTAAGAGCTAAAATGCTTGTCAAGAAATTCCGGATTCCGAGATACAAGTTTTTATCTTTGATTTCAATTAAATAGTCAAGCCGAACGGAATCAATTCAATTTTTTTTTTTTTTTTTTGTCAAACACGTTCTTATGTTATTGTCGCAATGAGGATGGTAAGGTCATATGATGACCGATCTTGTTACATATTAGTTTTCTTGTTACATATTAATGAGTATATTAAAAACTATACTCATCTATAAACGATGCAATATAAGTTAAGAAGGTGAATTAAAAATATTTAATTAGAGGGAGACTTCCAACCAACAACATGACGTGCCTCCAATCACAACCATTATAGACAACATGGCTGTAAGAAAAAAAGTTTATGTATTTAAATTTTATATATTTGGTACTAGTAAATAGATCATGCATGTCTCAAAGAATAGCAAAAGCATTTGGGAAACAAGAATTCCCTATATTTGTTTGACTTGAAGAGTGCTTGTCACACCTCTGCTGGTTTCAGGTCTCTATGGACTAAAGCACCAACTACTTTTATTTTATTGACATTTTTTTATTTCACGTTATATATTTTTGGAACTAGATTTCTGAAATTTATTCTTCTTGATCCATAAATTATATATGTACATTTCAAATAGTTTCTAACAGAATATCTTTTTGTTTCCATATTTTCTACTATCAATTTATACATATTAATCGCAAAATAATATCATACGTGGTAGAAATAATCTCTTACTCGAGCACTTAAGTTTAAATTTGGTTGCTTAACATGTCGTGCTAACAAGAATGAATTGACGTTTAAATGTAACAACCCACCCGCCCCCACCCACGCCATAATTATTCCAACATCTATGTCTCACAAATGAATTAAAATTATGGGAAGGAATATGTTCGAACATTTTTAGAAAGAAGATAACGATTATAGTAAAAAAGATTCCAAGGCGAGCGTGGTCTAGCAATTGATGAACTTAGATTGAAATTTTGTAAGATCAGAATTCAAATCTTAATTGAGGCAAATAATGATCTAACTTTTGTTGAACAATATTCGGAAAAAACATGAATGGAGACCATACACAATTACTTTAACGGGTAATGAAGACGTGATTATGTGTACGCTTTCACACGATTGGAGGGGGAAAATGATCTGATTTGTTAGCACGGTCAACTTATCAGAAAGTATCAAGGGAGACTGAAATACGAAAAAACACTTCAATTTGTAATGTAAAAGTTTTTCCATCATCATCAATGTATTTTATGTAACACACTCTCTTGTTTTTGGTAGTTTAGAAAAGATTGATACATTGTTATTTTTGTAAATACTTTAATTTTCTCTATTTTTTTCTTTAATGATATGTTTTTAGGAGTGACATGACATGTTGTAGACAACGCGTGTGAATATTCTTAAATTTTGTGTTAAGTTAAAATTATGTTTATGATATAAAAGGACAATAGATACAATCCATTAAATAGCAAATGTTTTTCACACAAGTTTCCTAAAGCACAGTAATAAGATCTAGCCATGTGAAACGGAAGGAGCATGTCGTTACTTTTTACAAGAAATTAACGCCTATGCTAAAAGAGATTACATAGGCTCCTAATCCGGCTCCTAATGCGTCATGTGAAAATTACAATTTGATTAAAGACCAGATGCTTTTTACACCATCTTCCTTTACAAGAAGGAGATACAAGCTCGGGAAAAATGAAGTTGTCTTTCTCGATTTGTGTAATTGTCATCTCTTCTCTTGCCTTTATTTATTAAAAAGTAGAGAAGAAAAGGTGCACATTATTTTATCGCCACTTTATAATGTTAGGAACTTCTAAATTAACTTAATTATTGGTCCTCTATTGGAATATAAGTTGATCCCATGATTATTCTTAAATATGGTCAAGATCGACTCAACATGATGATGATGTGGCATGCTGTTAATGGCTAATAAATATAATAGCATCACATTGCAGCCTCTTCTGAGATTTGTAGCCAACGAAAAGGGTCAAAGTCAAGTTTAGAAGTTGGAACATCTGATCACGTGGACCCACTCATCATCCACAAGGCAGCTTTCATCACAAAGGACCCCACATTTTCAATGTATTTTAATTTGTGTCACATAATAATGTTTTTAAAAATAGAAGTTAGAAATTTGTCCAACATAAATAAACATACTAGTGGTGAGGTGCCCGTGCTCTTACGCAAAAATACATTTCGTATGGAATTCTACCGTAAATAGCAAAATATTAACTTTAGTTTATGTGGTATCGGTAATCAGAATTATTTCTCTAACTATATTATACTTAGCATCTGACCATTTGAGGTTTCAAAAGTCCTAAAACCTGATTATTATAGTTGTAGAAGAGTATAAGCACAACTAACATATAAAAGAAAGAAAAGGGGCAACATTTTTATACAATTATTTGTTACGTGCCCTGTACTTTCTTGTGAAATTATAATGTTTTTGCATAAATAAGGAAATCCCTATTATTTAGTTTATTTTCATGTAACTTGTGAATGAAAATAATCTAGTGCTCTTTATTAGTAAGCAAAATCTAGACACAGATGGGATGAAATGCAAACTAACAATTGAAAAGCTACTAGGTAGGCGGGATTAAGGAAAGTTATTGGGTTTTCTAGTCAAATCACATGAAATGTTCACCATTCTAAGCTGCTTGTACTGTATAAGTGGGCTAGCCTATGCCTTAAATTTTACTAAATCCCAGAATTGCCCTTTTGGTCGGCAACCAGGACAACGGGAAGCTCCTCTAACTGTGCCTTATATATGTTTACCCCGAATTTAGGTAAAAATTGAATTTGTAAGTGAAGTATAGGATATGTGGATAACTTTAATCTATTTTGGGTTTATGAGAAATATTTATGGATTTGCGTGCTATAATATGTATATATGAATATGAATATATATATATCAATGCCTTGAATGAATATGTTGCTATAGATGATTAAGCTAATGGCATTAGGAGAATAAGCAAAAACCACAAAAATCCACTAATTCGGACGAGAGAGAGAGAGAGAGAGAGAGAGAGAGATAATGCTTTAATATATATTTGCTATTACAATGTTCTAGATCTCCAAAAGCCAACCCCTAAAAGTAGGAAAATGTCCTCTATTTATAGTTTTGCCTCATGGGCCTTTCATACTACACAAAGCCCTTTTTAGAATAAAGAAACCCTAAAAGGATAACATAAGACCGTACGGTCTGACACCCGTACGATTGTCAATACAAAATGACAAAATGATTTTAACGCGTGGCTGTTATGCCTCTGGTAAACCGGACTAACGGCCACGTTCAATCTGGACACAGAGAAACCGGGTTAACGGCCACGAGAACTTGACTTGGCGGAACCGGGCTAACGGCAACGCAGAGTTTGATCCGGAGACACCGGACCAACAGATTTACTTCTCTTTTCTTCATCAGCCACATCTAGTGCAATCCCCGGTCCGAAGAAAAGACTGATCATACTCGTGCTCATTTGGTCTTACCCCCGGCCCTGGTGTCATCGGTCTTGCGCATATCCGGTTTTTACCGTATATAGGTAGTCCCCACACTTTCCGGACCGTAGTTTTACCGGAGTAACGGGAAGTGGATAAGTCACAAAATCGGTGGTTTCACAAGCTCGCTCTTATCTTTAAATTTTGGCGGGAACAGTTGTGTCACGTTCCTCTGCCATCAGCCACGTGTCTCATCCCGAATGGCCGACTTCGGTAACCGCCGTAATGCACGTCTCTTCAAATCACGTCTTATTAATTGTGGGATACATGGCACTCCCCGGTTGGCTGGCCTCTGTAACCGTTTCAGTCCCCCATGCCTATATAAGGCTTTTAACCCTCTCATTTTACCATTTTTACTTCACCTTCTTACTTCTCCACTTCTGATCGTTTTCCTCTCCCATTTTCTTACTCGTTCCAATCGTGATCATCTCCTTTTCTCGCTTGTTTTGATCATAAAAATAGACCAACTTTGCCAAATTCTCCATTGCTGTTGTGTTTCTTCTTTCATCTCGTCATTTTGAATTTTTTCCAACTGCCTCTTCCATCCTTCTTACACTTTCAACTTGTTTCGTGTCCCACTTCGAATTCATTAAACTCCTTTCCCATATCTTCTAAATGTCTGCCAACACTGAAACTACCTCCCAGGACGTTCCCTCGATTTCTTCTCAAGGAGCCGAGCCAACCTCACAACCCAAGGGAAAAACCGTCATTGAACCTACCGCTTCGGACATAGTACCGTCCAAACCCAACTACAACAAAGAATTTGAAGCCGAGAAGCCTTCTCTGGTTGTGGATAGAGGGTTCGATGTAAGGCGATACCCTTCGTCTATTACCGAGGATAAACTTGATCAGGTCCGGGCTGATTGTGGATGGGATAACCGTCCGGTGCAAGTATTCGCCCCCGGGCCCAATGAATCTATCACCGATCATAGGGAAGGCTTCTTGAATGTTTACTCCTATCCCTTCACACTCAATCTCAACCCCCCAATTGACCCGGTTATTTTAGATATGTGCCGGACATACAACGTAACCTTGGCCCAAATTGGTCCGATAATCTGGAGGACCGTGGCCTTCCTCCGGCTGTTGGCCAACAATATAAAAAGGGAATTTACGATGACATATTTCATTCGTTTATATTTCCCGAGGCTATTCCCAGGGGGCGTGATAAAGCTCGCCAAGCGTGGTCGGAACACGATATTTTTGAAGATGGATGAAGACAGAGACCGAGGTTGGTTAGAGAGCTACGTACGAGTGAGGGCCGCAGACATTATTCCGGCTGATTATATGCCCTTCCCGGAGGGGTGGAACGATAATTGTAAGTTTCTCAGTTCTCCCTTCAATAATTGATCTTTCCCTTCAATAATTAATCTTGAATGCTTTGTCGAACACTTGTATTCGCACTCTCCCCTTCTCTCTTTATATCAGCCGTGGCATGGATACCTCCGGCCGTCCGGAACATGAATGAATGGGTTGGAGCACTCCTCGGTCAACACACCCATGAAGAACGGACATGGGGGAACCTGTCACCTGGCCGATGGGTTGCCCAAAATCACGGTAATACTCTGCTTGAGTTGGAATATATTGTATCTTCTACTTTTTCCTTTCCTTTTTATAACCTCTTCGGTATTCAGGTTTACCCAAGGGTTCGGTGGAGCCAAGACCGGAGCCAGCAGCCAAGCCTGCTGTGCCGGTACCTGAATTTGATTCAGCAGGGACATCTCGTCTTATCGCTGCTGCCAATAAAAGGCGGATAAAGCCCTCGGACAAAGTGCAAAAACCGAAGAAGAGGGCAAGGAGCGTCGTTCGAACTTTAAGGGATGAAGCAGAGCCTGATTTCGTTATTCGAAGGGTCGGTGTGGCCCCCTCCGTTGCCTCTGTTCCGGAGGAGGAAACCACCATTCCGCCATTTCCTTCAGCCGGGGAAGGACCTTCAGCTCTGGCTTTGCACATAGGTGGGAAAGAAGTTCTTTATCCGACTCCTCTAAGGTCAATTGAATATGTTGACATTTAAGGTGATGCTTCATCTGAGGAGACTCCCCTGCAAATGACTAGAAGATCAGGGCTCGCTACGACTGCTGAGGCCGAACAAAGTGCTTAGCCGGTCCCTGACACCGGGGCTCCAATGGATACCGGCCCACTGCCTGATGGTGACCCAGCTGCAACATCCGAGGCACCTGCCTCTATCGAGACCGCAGGGGTTGCTCCAACTTCTCCTGCGCCGAGGTTAGATAACCTCGATGACATGTTATCGGACACACCACCTGCAACCGGGGAAGCAACCGACTTCAGACATCTCCCTATCCCACAGGTCACGAGGGCAGCTAGTCGGTCTACCGAAACTGGTTCAAGGGAAAGCCTATTACGTGTCTTCCCGGCCCCGAGCGAGGAACCGAGGAGGACGAGATCGGCCGTGGTTACTGTCCCCGAGGATTGCAGTTTCTTGTCCCATCCTGTGGGAATTGCAAGCTATCTTAGGCCCCTCATCTCGGACTCGGATAAGCGGAAGATGGCCGGATTCCCCTGGCAGAGTCTGATTAATGAGGGCATGCACGCGGGCAACCGGGTAAGCTTATCACCCAATCCTTCCATAATTCATTGTGAACTTTAGATCCGGTTTTATCCAAGTTTAACTTTTCATTTCTTTTACAGAGTGTGGTGCTTGTCAATGAGGCCTTCATTCGTGCTCAGCAAGAGGTTGACGACCTTAAGGGACAGCTGGACACCCAGGGTCGAGAAACGGAGAAGTTCCATCACCTTTTGCAAGTAAAGGAGGATCAATTGAACCGGGCAGCTGCCCTTTCCAACCTTCAACCCGAGCTAGAAGCAGCGAAGGACGAAAATCTTCGGTTGAAGGCTGAGTTGGCCAGAATGGTCGAAAAGAACTGGCTCTTGAAAGTGGAAAAGGTTGGCCTTAGCCAAGACAATGCCTGTTTTTCTTTGAGGCTCGGTGAACTCGAGGCCACTATCTCTCAACTTCGGAGTGAGCTGGACTCGGTCAAGGCTGATGCCATGAAGATGGCCGAGAAGCATAGGCTGCTTGAATCCAAGAATGCTGAGTATAAGGAGAAGGTGAGGGTATTCGAACAGAAAACCGAAAATAGGGCCCGGATATGCGCCGAGCTCAAAACCAAATTTGAGGAGACAGTCGAGACTAATGACGTTCTGAAGGCCGAGCTTGAGTCGGCTACTCAATTTCAAAGAATCCTCGATGAAGAGAGGTCAGAATTAGTGGCTAAATTGGCCCAAGCTGAGGCTGACTTAGCTGAGTCTCTTAAGAATGTGGAGGCTGCCTAGGCTTATACCACGATTGCGGTTGAGTATGAACGGTGGAAGTCCCGAAGATCCACCCTTGAGCAAGCCCAACAAGGATTTGGTGACCTCCCGGCCCTGATACTCGAAGCCAGAACGATCGAGGTGGAAGCCAAGAGAGCCCTCGATACCGATTCTGAGGATTCTGAGAGAACGGTATCCAAGCACTTAGGCTCCAATTGCACCGGGTAGACCAGGGTCTACACTAGCCTTTATTTGCCTTTTCCTTTTTGGCTTGTTTTTGTTTTTTAAATTTGTAGAAATTTCGGATGTAAAAAACCTTCATTTATGGAATGTGCATTTTTCTTTCCGATTCCCTTTATTCTTTTATCTGAATGCTTGTTATGACTTTTGCCCTAATCGTCAATCCCGTTGAGGAACAAACAAAGGCTCGGAGTCATTTTTCCGGGCTGTGCCTAAATATTGGCTTTTCTCTTCGTCCGATACATTTTGTCCGGGGATTTGATTGATTGGTTTGCCCGTGGGACTTATTTATGCTCTGTGAATTCAGACGTCTCCGAATCACGTTAGGAATTTTAGGGCTGATGTTTTTCGACAGCTTACTTATCATAGATTAAGTTCGGACACCTGAATCCATGTCTTATCAATTTTTGATACAGTCCCCATTCGAGGGTGTTAAAAGATTTTGGCTTCGTTCAATGCGACCTTGTTGCCTTTGTCGAATTTCGACTATAGTCCCCGGTAGAGGGTATTTAGATAAAATGACGCCGAATTTCGGTGGTAATCATCGGGGTAGGGTGTTTAACAAGAAGATATATCCAAAATGTAATAATATGAATTTTTAATAATCTTTATATTGCAAGTATTTGCACGTACATGATATGAAGATTTCGTCCATTTCCTTCTGTTTTTGCCGTAGCAACTACTAAGTGGACACGATTTGTTCTGATCGTTTGGTCCTTACATCAAAACCTAATACAGAAGGTCCGGTTTTGGACAAAGATGAGAAATACAAAATTTCGAGGACTCCTCCGGGGTAGCACCCAAAATTTCGAGGACTCCTCCGGGGTAGCACCTAACATCGTTCACTTGCTTTGTTGAGCTGCTTCGTTTTCTATTAACCGGGGTAAGCCTCGATGTGGGTATAGTAGTCCCCTAGAGTTTATCCGAGCTGCATGATCGGGTAAACACTATCAATTCCTCACTCGTAGGGTCTAGCCCCGAGTTTCCGGACACTTGTCCTCGATTTTATCAAGTAACACATTGTACTTGTTGCCTTATTAAAAACCTTTTCGGAAAATCCATTTTGGGACAAAACCGTACTAAGGAAAAGTGTGCAACACGTGTTTTCAGACCTAGAACCTAACTTCATCCGGTACTCGACTTCTTGCAAAAAAGAAAGATTAACAAAAAATAAACACAAGGATAGGTGTCCATACCTTAGCAGTTGTATCTCTTCAAATGAGCCACATTCCAGTTATTGCGCAACCGTTGTCCGTCCATGGATTCTAGCTGATACGACCATTTACCCGTTATTCCGGTTATCTTGTACGACCCTTCCCAGTTCGGACCCAACTTTCCATCGTTGGGATTCTTGGTGTTCAAAGTAACTTTCCGAAGCACCAAGTCCCCAACTTGGAAATGTCAAAAATTGGCCCTCCGGTTATAGTACCTTTTCATTCTCTGTTTCTGGGCTGCAATGCGGACCAACGCGTTTTCGCGAAGTTCATCTGTGAGGTCGAGTTTTATGGCCATGGCCTCCTCATTTGACTCGCCAATGGTGTATCTGAATCAGAGACTCGGTTCACCATCTTCTACGGGGATGAGGGCTTCGGCTCCGTAGACCAATGAGAAAGGCGTTTCTCCCGTCCTTGATTTTGATGTGGTTCTGTAAGCCCACAATACCTCCGGTAGCACTTCCCTCTAGTGATGCTTCGATGTTTCAAGTCTTTTCCTTAGATTTTGAATTATTGTTTTATTCATGGATTCGGCCTGTTCGTTCGCACTTAAGTGATACGGAGTTGATACAATTTTCTTGATCTTCAACCCTTCGAGGAAATCATTGACTTTGCTGCTAATGAACTGAGGACCATTATCACAAGTTATCTCGGCCGGGATGCCGATATGACAAATAATGTAGTCCTATATGAAGTTAATAACCTCCTTTTCTCTAATCTTTTCGAAGGCCTGCGCTTCAACCCATTTGGAGAAATAGTCAGTCATAACCAAAATAAAACGGGCCTTACCTGGTGCCCATGGCAGATGACCAACAGTGTCCATTCCCCACTTCATGAAGGGCCAAGGTGATATCACCGAGTGTAGAAACTCCCCGAGCTGATGAATCATCGGGGCATGCCTTTGACACCCATCACATTTCCAGATAAAATTCTTCGAATCCTACTCCATCCGGTTCCAGTAATAACCGACTCTGATAATTTTTCGAACTAAGGCTTCTGCACCGAAGTGATTACCGCAGGTACCCTAGTAGACCTATCTCATCACATAATCGGTTTCTCCGGGACCCAAACATTTGGCCAGGGGCCCGAAGAAAGACCGTCGATACAATTGGCCGTCCATTAAGCAGAACCGTGCTGCTTTTGTCCTTAGTGCCAGTGATTCTTTTGGGTCACTTGGGAGCTTTCCATCTTGCAAGTAGTCGATGTATTTGTTGCGCCAATCCCAAGTTAGACCCATCGTGTTTATTTCAGCATGCTCGGTTTCTACCGCCGAATTCATCAACTGCACTATAGTGCCGGGGTTGATTTCTTCCCCTTCGACTGAAGAGTCCAAATTGGCCAATGCGTCGTCTTCGCTGTTCTGCTCCCTAGGTATATGCTGCACGGTCCACTCTTTAAACCGGTGTAGTATCACTTGGATTTTCTCCAAATACCTTTGCATTCGTTCATCCTTAACCTCGAAGATGCCATTTACTTGGTTAACGATCAAGAGAAAGTCGCATTTTGCTTCGATTATTTCGGCCCCCATACTCCGAGCTAATTCCAAACCTGCAACCATAGCCTCATACTCGGCTTCATTGTTAGTCAATTTATTAGTTCTAATCAACTGTCTAATGGCATCCCCGACGGGGGTTTTACGGATGATGCTTAGCTCGGAACCCTTGAGGTTCAAGGCCCCGTCCGTGTGTAAAGACCAAATACCCGAAGCCTTTCTCGAGGTTAGCAGGAGTTCTTTCTGAACCTCGGGATCATAGCCGGGGTAAAATCTGCCACAAAATCTGTCAAGATTTGGGACTTAATGGCCGTCCGGGGTTTATATTCGATATCCTATCCGCTAATCTCTACAGCCCATTTGGTCAGTCTACCCGACCATTCCAATTTATGCATGATGTTCTTTAGAGGATAAATAATTACTACGCATATTGGATGGCTTTGAAAGTAAGGTTTGAGCTTTCTTGAAGCACTTACCAATGTCAAAGCAAACTTTTCAATGTGGGGATAACTGATCTCCGCATCCTCTAAAGTTCTACTCACATAATATATAGGGAATTGCGTACTTGATTCTTCTTGGACCAAAACACCACTTACCGCTACCTCGGATACGACAAGGTAGAGAAACAACTGCTCATCCACCTTCGGTGTGTGTCGTAGAGGCAGGCTGGACAAGTACCTTTTTAATTCCTGCAAGGCTCTTTGGCATTCCGGTGTCCAAATGAAGTCATTCTTTTTCCTTAGTAAGGAGAAAAAACGGTGACTTTTATCCGAAGATCTCAATATGAACCGACTCAGCGCTGCTATCCTTTCGATGAGCCTCTGCACTCCTTTGACGTTATTTACCACCTCAATATCTTCGATGGCTTTGATCTTATCCAGGTTAAGTTCAATTCCCCGGTTTGACACCATGAAACCCAAGAACTTGCCCGACCGATTACCCAAGGCACATTTCTCCGGGTTAAGCTTCATGTTGTATTTACGGAGTACATCGAAGGTTTCCTGCAAATGTTTTAAATGGTCCTCTGTTTCTAGGGACTTGACTACCATGTCATCAATATAAACTTCCATTGTTTTCCCTATCTGTTCTTCGAACATCCCATTAACTAGGTGTTGGTAAGTTGCACCGGCATTTTTTAATCCGAAGGGCATGACATTGTAACAGTAAGTCCCGTCCCGGGTAATAAAGGATGTTTTCTCTTGATCTTCCCGGTGCATCCGGATTTGGTTGTACCTGGAGTAAGCATCGAGAAAACTTAATATCTCATGCCCGGCCGTCGCATCGATCATTCCATCGATGTGAGGCATTGGAAATGAATCCTCCGGGTATGCTTTGTTTAAATCCTTATAGTCAACACACATTCTAAATTTATTACCTTTTTTCGGTACCACCACTACGTTAGCTAGCCAGTCTGGGTATTTTACCTCCTGGATAGAGCCTATTTTCAAAAGGTTTGTTACCCCATCCTTTACGAAGGCGTGTTTTGGCTCTGCCATAGGCTTCCTCTTCTGCTTCACCGGGGGAAATCTCCCGTCAAGGCTGAGTTTGTGAGTCGTAACTTCCGGTGGCACACCTGTCATATCTATATGGGACCATGCGAAACAATTGACATTAGCTTGAAGAAACTTAATTAACTTGTTCCTGAGCTTTGAAGTTAACCCCGTGCCCAGGTATACCTTTCTATCCGGTAGATATTCGAACAAGATGAATTGCTCAAGCTCCTTTACTGTAGACTTAGTTGCATCCGAGTCATCTGGGAAGACGATTGATCTGGGTACACCGAAATCATCCTCTTCATTCCACGAGTCCGACCCCTTCTGCTCCGCTGTTGAACCCGTACACTTTAGTTGCTATTTAGAGTCCTTGCCACCGACTGCCTCATCCTCTTTTGGATCCGACTTTTTGGGAAAGAGTGGCGCTTCCTCGACCGCGAACATCTCCCTTACAGTGGGCTGTTCGCCTCGGATGGTTTTTATCCCCTCCGGTGTTGGGAATTTCAACAGCTGATGTAATGTCGATGGCACATGCCTCATGCTATGTATCCACGACCTACCAAGCAAAGCATTATACTTCATATCCCCTTCGATGACATAGAACACCGTCTGCTGAATGGTTCCGTCAATGTTGACCAGCAAAGAAATCTCCCCCTTCGAGGTTTCACTCGCCATATTGGACCCACTAAGCACTCGGGCCACCGGTACAATCTGATCGAGTAGCCTTAGCTGTTCAACCATTCTCTACCGGATGATATTAGCCGAGCTACCTGGGTCAATGAAAATACGTTTAACTTGTGATTTAAAAATAAGAATTGAAATTACCAACACATCATTATGTGGTTGAATGATGCCTTCTGCATCCTCGTTGCTGAAGGAGATAGAACCCTCGGGCATAAAATCTCGACTGCGCTTCTCACGCACAATGGTAACCTTTGTCCGTTTCATCACCGACCCTCGAGAAGCATCTGTACCCCCGATTATCATGTTAATTATATGCTGAGGTTCCACCGGTTCGGCCTATTTGTGGGACTCTCTTTCTTTGTAGTGGCTTTTAGCTCGTTCACTCAGGAATTCTCGAAGGTGGCCATTTTTTAGTAACCGATCCACCTCCTCCCTCAATTGGCGACAGTCTTTAGTTTTCTGTCCATGAGTTCCATGGTCCTCACATATCACGCTCGGGTCCCGTTGACCCGGATCTGATCTTAATGGTCTCGGCCATCTTGCTTCTGCTATACGACCAATGGCTGAGACGCGATCCGAGGTATTGATGATGAAGTTGCACTCCGATATCCTTGGTAGGTATTTGTTGCTTGCTGAACTCCCGACATCACTTCTAAATGATAGACCTCGACTGGTTGACCGGCGCTCGGTCCGTTTATCACCCTGATTGGAGAATTGACTGGGATCAACCCTTGATTTTTCCAACCTGAAGCTTGGCTTTTCCGAATGAGAGTATGGACGATACCTTTCCCTCGATGGTCTTGACTCTGGCTCATAATTTTTCCTCGATCTCTCAGAGATTTTGCTCATATTTACAGGCCTCGAGGAAAGTTCGAGTTGGTCATCCTCTACCCGAATCTTTGATTCGTATCTGTTATGGACATCTGCCTAGGTCAGAGCCTCGTATTCCAGCAAGTTTTCTTGTAGTTTGAATGAGGCTGTCGAGCTCCGAGGATTAAGCCCTTTGGTAAAAGCTTGTGCAGCCCATTCCTCCTGAACTGGAGGGAGGAGCTCCATCCGTTCCCTTTGGAACCGGTTGACAAATTCACGTATCAACTCATCGTCCCTTTGGGCTATACAGAAATTATCTGTCTTCCGGGCCTGTACCTTTTTAGCTCCAGCATGGGCTTTTATGAACACATCCGCGAGCATTTCGAAAGAAGTGATTGAATGCTCGGGCAGATGGTCATACCAAGTCAATGCTCCCTTCGATAGGGTTTCCCCAAATTTTTTAACAAAACGGACTCAATTTCATCCTCTTCGACGTCATTACGTTTTATGGCAAAGGTTTATGAAGTCAAGTGCTCCTGTGGGTCCGTTGTGCCGTCATATTTCTGGATATCCGGCATTTTGAACCTCTTGGGGATCAATTTCGGATCCGCACTTGGAGGAAAAGGCCTTTGGATGTACCTCTTTGAATTCGGTCTTTTTAGAATAGGTGTAGCCCCTGGGATCTGATCCACCCGAGAGTTATATGTTTCCACCCTCTTCTCAGTTGAGTCTACCCGCTTTGCTAATGTTTCGAGCATTCTTAGAACTTCGGTGGATGAACCGGCTCTAGATCCATTACTCTCGACTATCCGTGTTTCGTCCCTTCTTGGTTCGGCGATGCCTTTCGACCTCTCCGGGGCTGCTTTATCATTTTTACTTTGCAGCTGAGCTATTGCAATTCCTTGTTCGGCGATGGCGGTTCTCTGTTCCTGCAACATTTCAAAAATTAAACGTAAGTTAACCTCATCCGGGGTATCCGGTACTTTCCGGCCTTGTGCCCGGGATAAAGTAATTGAATTATGAGTATTTAAGGGATCAGTGGCCGGCTGGGTGGCATTCTCCTAGTTCACGGTGTTTTGCCGGTTGAGGCCTTCCATCGAATCAACAGAATTTGGGTCGATGGGATCTGCTGGCAGGTCCCGTAGCCCACTGTTCTCATTTTCGGCCACAATCTCGTTGTTGTTGACATGACCAGATTGCCCACTGCTTGCCATTTGGTCTGTTTTCACAGAACAACAAAATATTTCTTAAACCAACGAGTAGGAGATAGAAGCCAAGATTAAAAAACCACTATTATCCTAGCCCCACGGTGGGCACCAAACTGTTTACCCCGAATTTAGGTAAAAATTGAATTTGTAAGTGAGGTATAGGATATGTAGATAACTTTATTCTATTTTGGGTTTATGAGAAATATTTATGGATTTGCGTGCTATAATATGTATATATGAATATATATATATATATATATATATATATATATATCAATGCCTTGAATGAATATGTTGCTATAGATGATTAAGCTAATGGTATTAGGAGAATAAGAAAAAACCACAAAAATCCACTGATTCGGACGAGAGAGAGAGAGAGAGAGAGAGAGAGAGAGAGATAATGCTTTAATATATATTTGCTATTACAATGTTCTAGATCTCCAAAAGCCAACCCCTAAAAGTAGGGAAATGTCCTCTATTTATAGTTTTGCCTCATGGGCCTTTCATACTACACAAAGCCCTTTTTGGAATAAAGAAACCCTAAAAGGATAAGATAAGACCGTACGGTCTGGCACATGTACGGTTGGCAGTACAAAATGGCAGAACGGTTTTGACGCGTGGCTGTTCTGCAGCTGGTAAACCGGACTAACGACCACGTTCAATCCGGACACAGAGAAACTGGGCTAATGGCCACGAGAACTTGACTTGCGGAACCGGGATAACGACAAAACAGAGTTTGGTCCGGAGACACCGGACCAACAGATTTACTTCTCTTTTCTTCATCAGCCACATCTGGTGCAATCCCGGTCCGAAGAAAAGACTGATCATACTCGTGCTCATTTGTTCTTACCCCCGACCTTGGTGTCACCGGTCTTGCGCATATCCGGTTTTTACCGTATACAATATATTAGTAGTAAGGTAATGATGACAGATTTTCTAAAAACCTTTCTAGACAAATACTATGCATTAGAGGTTTACCAATTGATTTATACTTTCCTCCAGATTATTCATTTATCAGAATTGAACTTGCGTTCACTGAAAAAAACAGGGCCAAAATCGACCGCGATCGGTTAATTCGATCCTATCCTATAAATTTAAATTTTTAATAAAATCGATCAAGATTGGTCTGTTTATTTTTTCTTGCGCAAAAAATAGGTTGGTAAAAACTACCTCAAAATTATTTTTACAAAAATAGATCGATGTCGATCGGTTTATATAACTTTTAAAAAACTTCAAAAAAGCGACCGAGATTGGCCGGTTAGTTGCAATGTTTTTTCGATGATTTTTTTTAAATAACGACCAAATTCAGTTGGTTTTTTAAATTACACAATTATAAAATGCACCATTCCAGCATCGAACTCCTGTCTTTACCATGACAGGATAGTTTTCTGCCACTAGATCATTGGTTTTTGGTTTAAGACTTTCATTTTCTATTTATTGATGCTCTGCAAGATTGTTTTTCACGAATTCGGTTGGATTCGTTAAAAGGTTCGTTCAAGATATTGTTTTTTGGGGAAAATATCGAGCGATCTCGGTCAATTTTTTGAAATCATTTTTTTAAAACAAAATAGAACGACGTCAATCATCTTTTATAAAAATATTTTACAGTCTTTTTTAATGACAGAGCTCGATCGACTTCTCATCTTTGGGACTTTGGCGCAAAAAACCGACCGATATTGTTCCGTTTTATTAAAAAAAAATTAGGATTGAACCAACCAATCACCGTCAAATTTTTTGATCGGTCAAAGGTCGGGCGACGCTTTCGGTCGGTTTTCACCAGGTTTTAGTAGTGGAAATACCTCTTATAGTGTGAACAAAGATCGTCAATAGGATAACCCTTCAGCTTTATTGTTACACCTCAAAAATTTTCATGTCGTTGTGCGGTAAATAGACTAACGCATGGTGAGAGGTATATGATGTCCCTACAAGTAAGAAGGGGTACTTGACGATTCTAATTAAGATTCCAAAGACATTTGAGGCAATAGAAGAAAGTTCGTTGAGGAGGGCGAAGCATAAGTCGTGTTTGGAAAGGTTTTGGAAAGAACTGAGCTAATGTCGATTTAATAATGTTTTGAGGAAGAGTTATAATGCTCCTTAGATTGTTAATGAAGTGTTAAACAAGTGTTAAGAAGGTTCCATAAGGGTTGGAGATCAAATGGAGCGACAAAGTAAGTTCGGGAGGAAGGTGAGTTATATGACCCATTATACGGTCCGTATAACTTTATACGATCCGTATAATGGTCCGTATAATAGTCACAGTGAGAGGTGATCACTGGGAGTATTATACGGTCACTTATACGGACCGTATAAGTGTCCGTATAATCCATAGCGGGCAGATTTTTATTTTTATAAAAGGAGACCCCAAGCTCTTATTTTTCATTTCATTCATTCTCCATACCTCTCAAGAGCTCTAGAACATTCCATAAACCCTACTAACACAAACTCAAGGTGAATCAAAGATCAAACACCAATAATCAAGGAAATCAAGTGTTTGGATGGTCATTAGGGTTGCTAGAAGCCAAGCATCTCTTTGGGATTGAAGTTGGGTTTCTCTCCAAGTAAAGTATTACCATCCAAAGCCCATTTCTACATGATAAAAGGTGAGTTTTATGTTCATTCCATGCCATTAAGAATATTGAGTGGTTGAAAGACTTGGATTATGGAAGAAAGTAGAGTATGGAGTTCAAATATGGAAATATTGGTATTCTTGAATAGTAACTTGACTTGAATCATAGTTCTTGATACATAATGAGTATAATCTTGCTATGAATGGTATTAAAGATGTTGTAGAAGCATCGTGTGAGAATGGATACAGTATTGTGCTATAGTTAGGGTTATGAATGATTTTGATAAGAAATGTTGAGAACTGAATAATGTCTAGTTCGATGAAGTTATTGATTGAGATATTGTGGGTGTTGTTATTGATGTTTGGGAGTTGTTTAGTATGTGGAGGAAGTCATTGAAACAAAGGAGATGCTGCCCAATTTTCGTTAGCTCTTAGATTGTTAATTGAGATCTAAAGCATGTTTCCGGTTATCTAACCTTAGTACAAATTCTCTTGCATGTAGGATTGTGAGTATTGGAGGGGAGAACTTAGTCGGTAAAGCTAGAGCGAAGTAAAGGTATGTAAGGCTAGTCCCTTTCTTTTGAAAGCATGACTCCTATACTATGGTTCCTATATATTTCCATGACTTTCTCATAGCCCAAAGTTGAAGGCTAACGATTTCTAAGAGCTTCCTATGAGAAAGAGATGAGATGTGTGCTATGATAATAATGATGATAATGATGCAATGACGAGTTTGATATTCTTATCCTTATGATTCCATTGATGTCATTTCTTATTGGTACCTCACCTCATGATATTAGTTCCTTTAAGGTGATACATAGAGATGAGGATCATTCCATAATGTAATCGGAGGCTCCCGACCTTATGTCACTCCGATAGAGATATAGCTTTTTGTCACGACCTGACCAGGGGCCGCGACGAGTACCCGGGGCTAACCACCGAGCACCCCTTCATTCTACTGCTTATCACCCTCGTCTAATGCTTTTATCAATACTATACTCAAGTTACAAGAAAATCATCTTTTCTTCGAAGATATAAATACTTTAATATACACAAGCCTTTTGGTCATTGACATAAAATACACACACACACACACACACACACACACACACACACATATATATATACACGTAGTAGCAACCTTGTGAGACAATAGCACCCACACTACGTACCTACGAGCCTCTACTAGAGTACTAGACATATGGACGGGATAGGACCCCGTCGTGCCCAAAACATATATGTACAGAAAAGAAGACCATGAGCACCTTTGGGACAATGGAGTGCTCTCAACAGCTGACAGCTCCTACGAATCTGGGGCAAGATCGCCTCCTTGTCTACCTGTGGGCATGAACACAAAAAGGACGTCAGTACGAACATTGTACTGAGTATGAGAGGCATAAGCAATAATACCACATCAATGAAATAAGGAAACATCAATGAGGAACATCTGTATCTGACTGTCACATAGAAAAGGAGAGATGCATGCTGACTTACTCGTAATTATCATCATATCATAAATGCATAAACATATATAAGCTGCCCGTCCATATTGGATCGGTGTAATAATCAGTAGCATTAGCCTGCGTCCAGGCCTCCCGCGTCCGGGGTACCATCTCCTGCCGCCCACTAGTGGTGTCTTCCCATGCCAGTTGGCCATGGTGTGTAGTATAGCTGCCCGCCTTAGCGGTGACTGCCCGGCAAAATAGGCGCGGTGTTATGTCATCATCATCATACATGCTCATCATAGTATGCTTATCATAGTACATGCATAGGGCTCAAGAACAACTGCACTATATCAGGGTGACGTAAGGTCGTGATCCCCCGATCCCATTATGGGCACTCATTAACATCCTGCCTCACCTTTAAGGGAAAAGTATATGAGGTGAGTGTAAGCAATAATGACATCATTTTGTGAACATTTAGAACTCCTGTACTCTAACTGATTACCTTGTGTAGCAAATAGGGGTATCAACTTGCATCTTTTCGGTACTTAAGAGATTCATGGAGAAGAAAGAAAGTCATATTAAGGGATTCATGCCATAGAAGTAAAGGACTAGCCTTACATACCTTTGCCGTTCAACTATCTTATCGCTCGATCGTCCTCCTTTGATGCTCGCGCCTCAACCTTCGAGAGGAATCACATTAACATTAGTTACTCGGCTATAAGAGCATTTCACTATTTCTAGGGGAAAATTGGGTAGCACTTCCTTTGTTTATACTACTTTTTCCACATTCTATATCAACTCCCCACGTTAATAACAACATCTACAATATAGCATCAACAATCATCATTTATCTACTTTTACCACAATTCACCATTTCTCTTAGATTTCCCCACAATTATGATTATAACTCGTTATCGCGTTTTCTCATATATAATACCTATTTCATGGTCTAAATGTCACTCATAACATTTTCACAATCATAGCATACCAACATTCATAATTCACTCCAATTACTATTCACACATTCATGACCCAATTGTTATGTTTCCCACAATTCAAGTGTTTCAACTTTCAACCACTCAAACCATATAAAAAGAGTCATAAAACTCACCTAATGATGGATGAACAACTTTTGAGGGGAATTCCTCTTCTTGCACCAAAATCCTAACTCACTCTTCTTGAGTTTCCTTGGCTTAGATGAACTTTTAATGGGTTTCACAAGCCTGATTTCATGTACTTGATGTAGTTGACCATGGTTTTCCTTTGATTTCTTGAGGAAGAATGGTGGAGAAGATTCTAGAGAGTTCTTAGAGAGAAGAGGGTGGAAGATGAAATGAAATGAAAAATGGAGGAGGGTCTTATATTAATTCATGAAATCAGTCCCGTCCGTGATGTACGGTGCGATCGTCGGAGCGTCGATTGGATCGACGGGGTGACGATCTGATCGTCGATATCGTCAAATTTCCAGTGAACAATCTGTCATTTCTCCTCCTTCGACGGTGAGAAGGACGATCCGTCGAACTGATCGGCGGAGTGTCGACCTGTCCGTCGAATGGTCTTTATTCTAGCTCAGTTTTACGACGCCATCGACAGGGCGTCGACCTGTTCGACGGTACAAAGGACGACCGTCGAACCCCCCTTTTTTAGGGCTGGGGCGAAGTTTCATTTAACGGACTTTTCTCTCTTGACTTTAACTTCTCTGAAAATTTATGTTAGGATTCTCAAGTATCCCTTCTTACTTGTAGGGACATCATATTCATCCTAACTTTCGTTAGTTCCTTCATCGCTTAGCAACCCAAGGTTCCGGGGTGTAACTCTTTTACTTGAGCTCTCATTCATGCTTTAGATTATGTTTATGTAAGACTACACCATGCCTAGTTGGCCTGGCAGACACCACTACGATAGGCGTAGTGGGCAGCTATGACGAAGATTACACATTGCCTATATGGCCGGGTAGACACCACTAGTGGGCGGCTTGAGATGTTTACCCCGGACGCGGGCTTATGATGATCATACCGTACCTATCTGGTCGGGTAGTTTACATATGCATACATGATATGATGTTGTTATCTATATAAGTTAGCATGCATGACTCCGCCTTAAGAGGCAATCAGTTACAGGTTATCTCTTTATCTTGTATTCTTGTATCTTTTTACCATGTTATCGTGCATGCCTTACATACTCAGTACATTGTCCGTACTGACATCCTTTCTTTTATGGACGTTGTGTTCATGCCCATAGGTAGACAGGGAGGCGGTACAGATTCATAGGAGTCTGTCACGACCCGTCTAGAGAGCTGCGACAAGCGCCCGGTGCTAGCCCACCCGGGCACCCCCTTGGCTTACACTTATACTTACATATAGGTGAGCCACATAATTAAACACATAATTCTATTCATTCATCATGCTAGTCCCATTGGACAACAATGCCTTTATATTATCATTGGCATCTATGCCACATCAATGTACATGAGCCGACAAGGCTATCAAAATGATATACAAAATATAGGCCGACAAGGCTAGACATATCTAACCATATACACATGTCTACGAGCCTCTAAAGAGAGTATAACATATCACATAAGCGGGACAGGACCCCGCTATGCCCACAATTATATACACAAAAGAATAAGTACCCAAAAGCTATGGCTCCGAATGAAATGGAGCTCTGCTATGTAGTCCCTGCGAATGCAGCTACGGATCAAGTCTGTCTCCTTGTGCGCCTGCGAGCATGACGCAGCGTCCACAAACAAAAAGACGTTAGTACGAAGAATGTACTGAGTATGTAAAGCATGGTCAATATCAATATAGAAGCATAATAACCAACATAAGAAATAGCATAAGATGGGAGATAGTAATATCATCGTCACGGGCACTTACTTGCCTTCCATAGAGACTTTCCATTTCTAGCACATAATAGTGTACATATATCCGTAACCGTATCTGTATTCATATTCGTACTCCCTTACATCTCGTATCCACAATCGTGTTCATATACATCTTCTTATTCATGTTCGTGTCATATTCGTATTCATACTCATATCTCTATTATATACATAATCATATCATACACATATCGTTTACATAACATACCCGACCTCGAAGGTTCGTTGTTTCACGTACCCGAGCTAGGATCGGTGATCATACATACGCAGCCAACCAAGGCTCAGTGTCACGCATACCTGGCCCTACCAAGGCTCCGTGTCGTCCATACCCAACTACAGTGGTGTGCGCGCTTTACATAAACATACATACATATACATCTTCATATATTCTACCCGGCCATACAAGCTCGGGGTTTTCATAATAGCCATACACAGGCATGCATACATATAAGCTCGTAAGCATCCTTGCTATTATCATCACTATCATTGTCACGACCCAACCCCGTAGGCCGTGACTAGTGCCCGATCTGGATACCCAACACGTCTATCAAATTCTATCTCAAATACTATCAAGCGCATTCAAGTATATAGCAGAAGCCCACAAGGCTTTACTTCAAATTTAGATAATTTCCAGGGAAATTTCGGCAGAGTTTCCTTTGTTTTACGGACTATCCCATATACCCTGCACACAGAAAATACCAACAAATGACCACACAGGGCCAACAAAGCAACATTTAAACATATGCGGACCGGCCGCTGCGGCGAATGGGATCGCCCAAACACAACATAAGCACACATCTATACAGAAAGACCCTAACCCACAAACATGTCTACAGACCTCTAAACAGACTGACAGAATCATATGACGGGACAGGGCCCCGCCGTACCCATGAACGAGAATATACATATATAGAAGTGACAGACTGTACCAAAAGATGGCTCTGAATAAAAGAGCGCTCCAAATGGCAGAAAAGATATCCTAGACGGACGGATCAGCAAACCTGTCGTCGGTACCTGCGCGGCATGAAAACACAGCCCCCGAAGAAAAGGGGGGTCAGTATGAAATATGTACTGAATATGTAAAGCCTGAATTACAGAGACAAAATCATAACTGGTACAGAACGTACAGAAAGTAAACAGAAAATCCAAAGTATCAATTACATATTTTCAAAACATGCAGAGTGTGTACAGAAACATATGTCATATCAAATCCGGCCCCTACCAAGGGACTCGGCAGACAGAACGTGGCCACCCTCCCGACGCTGGTGCCACAACACAGAAGAATCAGAATAGGGGCATAACCCCGTAACATAATATGTCATATCAGATGGCCATAGTAAATCATATCAGATGGCCATAGTAAATCATATCAGAACAAGCGTACATGGCACAACATACTCCACAAACCCATGTACGCGTATACCTGCCCCCTCACATCGAGGCACGGCAAACAATGCAAAGGATCACGCTTGACAACATATCCTGGCCCGGGCTCAGTGTGGGAAACATTGGGGCATCCACGAATAGAGTAGTGAGAGACTAATGCAATTAAAATATCATAAATGTTTCCATAGACTCGATGAGGCATATCAAAGACAAACCGATCCAATGAAGTCGGAAGGGATCATAGTAAATGAGTTTCGGATATCATAATGAATTACAGAGTATAACCTTTCTAAAGTCTTTTCGAGTGTCAAAACAATTTATCAGACTTAATGGAATATTTAAAACAACGTTTGTTAGGTAATTAGAATGGTAGTCAAAACATTTCTTTCAAAAACCGCTCGAAAGTAAGACTTGAGTACAATACGGGCAAAACCGGGAACAGTGGGCCCACCTCGGGACAAGCAAGGCGGTGGGCTCAAATTACATATTTTAAACTTATGGGGTCACCTACAAAGGTTCTACGGACGTTCTATAGCTTTCCAAGTAGTTTAGGGAAAGTTTGCATGATTTTCAAGAATACAAACCAAAAGGGCTCAATCTTACTGAAGGAAAAAGTGAAGTTTTCAATTGCGGATTCCGATGGGCAGAAAATCTTTCGAAGCCCGAATCTGATTCTAATACACTTAGGCATGCCAAAGAAGGATCGGGGTAGCTTTACATACCTTTCAAGCTCCTTACGCCTCTCCAAACTCACTTCCCGTTTTGTCAAAAATCTGCAAATGGTCAAGTTTACCAATTGTGAGTTATAGATTCTACGAATTCAACTTAACTCATATATGTCTACCGAAATTTCGGCAGCACCTCCCCTATACATATAGCACCCCCGAGAATTCAACTCGGCCAAAACAATCATCAACAACCCAACAACAACACCCACAACAACAACAATCAATACAATACACAATATGACATAACTAGTTCTACTTGCCGACATAATGCCTTAGCCTTTATTTCATCTTCAATTTCCAAACAAATCTCAATGGTTTCACATTCGTCATTAATCTAGATCATCACAATATAGTTTAGAAGCATTTCATATCGCTTCCTTAAATTATACACACGATCTACATAATATACAAACTTTCCGCCAAAGTCATATTTCATCCAAAGCTTCTAATCTTTGGCATACATATTCATGACATGTTTTCATCTTCCAAATTCATCAATAATCATCATGACTTGCAACCTAACAACTTCATTTTCGCAATGTCGTAAGATCGTACTAAAACGACATAAGCTTCTACATTCCATTTCAATACAAACTTATATCATTTTATCTTCATTTACATTGCAAGCATCACAATAACACAACTAACACATTAAACATAATTAATTCATTAGCATCCTACCAACACCATACCACACGGCCAAACCCCTATATTTCAACTTCAACCAAATTTATTCAACTCTCATTCTCCATATGAATTCCATCATACACACAACTAGAATACAACATAAATTTCAACTCGTTTCACTTACACATTACCACACACACACGACCACATTCTATATTCCATACCCACTTTGCAAACTTCTATTTTTCCATACAATCAACTCATTTCTACATACTACAACACAAACAATACTTCATAACACAATAATAAGGGATAAATTCTTACCTTTTTACTCAATCTTCTTCACTTGAATATAGGGTCAACTTGAAGAAACAAGACTTCTTCCTTCCAAACCAACTACACCAAGTTGCAAAGGGACCTTGAATTAGTAGGATTCCAACAAGAAAATAATTTTGGAGGCAAGATTTTTTAGAGTAAAATTTTAGGGCTAGGGCCGAATGGTCCCTTGTTTTGCTCTTGGTGTTTTGTTCTCTTTTCTCACTCTTAGCTTCTTGAGTCTTCTAATGGATGAAGACTTTTATGTTAATTATATTACATGGAAATTATTAGAATTGTTGGGTGGGCTTGGCCAAGTGGCCGGCCACCCCCTTCCTTTTGGGCCTCATTTTCCTTTCAATTATTTGGCCCAATGAATTAAAAATCCTTGTTCTATAATTCCCGAAACTAATTTTCAAACTTCTAAATTTGCCCTTAGCCTTCCTCGACACTTCCACATTAATATTCTTTCATGCACAACTCTTATGTTAAATAACCTCAACTATAACCTTATTTCTTACAAGTCAAAATTATTTCCAATTTTTTCAAAGGTGCTAAAACACGGGATATAACAATCATCATCGTTATCGCTATCGCTATCGCTATTACTGTTATAGTCGTCATCAATATCATTATCACTATTATCGTTATTCGTCATATCTATCTTATAGGCTTGCTCATCATATGAGGAACTTAGTACAATCGTAACATATCAAGAATCGTAAGCTTAATAGCTTTGATGATAGAGACATTTGGAGAATATCATAAGTCAAAATTATTTCCAATTTTTCCAAAGGTGCGAAAACACGGGATATAACATCCTCCCCCCCTTTTGAACATTCGTCCTCGAATGTTAAATTAATCTTATAGGGTCTGAAAATACTTTGGGGGAGTTTCTGTTTATAGACAGCACATATGGCACACATTCATTATTGAAATTGAATTAAGCAAAGATTCAAGATTACTTGAGGGCATAGGGAACAAATGAGGTTATTTCTTTTTCATCTCCTCTTCGGCTTCCCAGGTCATTTCCTCCCTATTATTGTTTTGCCACAGCACCTTGACAGAAGCTACATCCTTGTTCCGTAGTTTTCTCACCTAGCGGTCTAGAATGGCTACGGGCTGCTCCTCGTAAGATAACTGCTCCGTCACCTGAATATCATCTGCAGGAAATATTCTGGAGGGATCACCGATGCATTTGCGGAGCATAGATACATGGAATACTGGATGTACCGCTTCCAAATCAGATGGCAGATCTAACTCATAGGCGACATTTCCAATTTTCCGCACAATCAGATAAGGCCCAATATAACGCGGACTAAGCTTACCCTTTCTGCCGAACCGCATTACGCCTTTCATAGGCGATACCTTTAGAAATACCTAATCACCAACCTGGAATTCCAAAGGACGACGCCGTTTATCGACGTATGATTTCTGTCGACTCTGGGCTGCCAATAGTCGCTCTCGGATAAGTTTCACCTTATCAACGGCCTGCTGGATCATGTCTGGGCCGATTAACTCTGTCTCGCCAATATCAAACCAGCCAATAGGTGACCTGCATTTCCTGCCATACAGAGCCTCGTACGGAGCCATCTGGATGTTGGAATGGTAGCTGTTATTATAAGCAAATTCAATCAATGGAAAGTGATCCTCCCAGCTACCTCTGAAATCAATAACACAGGCCCGCAACATATCTTCAAGCGTCTGGATAGTGCGCTCGGCCTGTCCGTCACTCTGAGGATGAAAAGCTGTGCTCAGGCTCACCTGAGTCCCTAATCCTTCCTGAAAAGATCTCCAGAAGTTCGCTGTGAACTCGGCACCTCTGTCAGTGATAATAGATATAGGAACTCCATGAAGCTTCACTATTTCTTTAATATAAAGCCTGGCATAATCCTCGGCGGAATAAGTAGTTCTGACGGGGAGAAAATGGGCTGATTTCGTCAGCCTATCAACAATGACCCAGATGGAATCATACTTCCGTGGAGTGCGAGGCAAACCTGTAATGAAGTCCATATTAATGATCTCCCACTTCCACGTCGTAATTTCCATTTCTTGCAACAGTCCACCCGGTTTCTGATGCTCAATTTTGACCTGCTGACAATTGGGACACTGGGCGACGAACTCTGCGATATCCCGTTTCATGCCATCCCACCAGTATAGGCATCTAAGATCATGGTACATCTTCGTAGACCCAGGATGGACCGAATAGCGAGCATAATGTGCCTCACTCATAACCTGCTGCCGAAGGCCTGCAATATTAGGTACACCAACCTGCCCCTGAATAATAAAGTCCCGTCCGGAGTGAACTCGAACGGAGTCTTCTCCTTATCATAGGTTGTGTCTCTGTATCGAGCTAAAACAGGATCTTCATATTGATGCCGCTTGATAGCTTCCTTAATAGATGATTCAGAAACCCCTCGGACAGAAATCCGTGTACCTCCAGAATCGGCCAGACGAACCCCAAGATTAGCCAACTGATGAATGTCATGCACTATCTCTCTCCTGTCTGGCTGTAAATCTGCCAAGCTGCCCATAGATTTCCGGCTGAGCGCATCAGCAACAACATTTGCCTTGCCCGGATGATACAGAATATCCACATCATAATCTTTCAGGAGCTCCAGCCACCTCCGCTGCCGCAAATTTAGCTCTTTCTGCTTAAAAATATACTGGAGACTCTTATGATCTGTATAGATATCAACATGAACGCCATATAAATAGTGTCTCCATATCTTCAGAGCATGAATCACCGCAGCAAGCTCCAGATCGTGGGTAGGATAATTCCTTTCATGTTTTTTCAGCTGCCGCGAAGCATAAGCTATAACTCTGCTGTGCTGCATTAATACACAGCCCAATCCCACGCCAGAAGCGTCACAATAAATAACATATCCATCGGGTCCCTCTGGAAGAGTCAGAACTGGGGCTGTAGTCAGCTTCTCTTTCAGCAACTGGAAGCTTCGTTCAAAAGCATCAGTCCACTGGAACTTGGCTCCCTTCTGAGTTAGCCTTGTCAAAGGCGCTGAAATCAAAGCAAACTTTTCCACAAATCTTCTGTAATAGCCTGCTAACCCCAGAAAACTACGTACCTCTGTGGGCGTCGTGGGTCTGGGCCAATTCTTCACGGCTTCAATCTTCTGTGTGTCCACTCGGACACCATCAGCTGCAATAATATGTCCCAAGAATGCCACTGAAGCCAGCCAGAATTCACATTTAGAAAATTTTGCATATAATTTCTGATGCCGAAGTACCCCAAGTACCGCTCTCAGATGATCTGCGTGCTCTGCCTCGGACCGAGAATAAACCAGAATATCATCGATAAATACAATTACGAACATGTCTAAGAACGGCCTGAATACCCGGTTCATTAAATCCATGAATACCGCAAGAGCATTAGTCAGCCAAAAAGACATAACTTTGAATTCATAATGCCCATATCTGGTCCGGAACGCTGTCTTAGGAATATCAGCCTCTCGTACCCGTACCTGATGATAGCCCGACCGAAGATCTATCTTCGAAAAATATTTGGCGCCCTGCAACTGATCAAACAAGTCATCAATTCTGGGGAGGGGGTATTTATTCTTTATAGTTACCTTATTCAGCTGCCGATAATCAATACACATACGCAACGACCCGTCTTTCTTACGCATAAATAATACCGGGGCTCCCCAAGGCGAAGTACTGGGCCTGATGAAGCCTTTTTCTAACAGATCCTTCAACTGCTCTTTCAGTTCTTTCAATTCTGCCGGTGCCATTCTGTACGGGGGAATAGATATCGGCTGAGTATCTGGAAGCAAATCAATAGTAAAATCTATCTCCCGCTCTGGAGGAAGGCCTGGAAGCTCATCTGGGAATACATCTGGAAATTCATTAACCACGGGAACTGACTGAAGAGTCGGCGTTTCTGCTGTCAAGTCTTGTACCCGAACCAGATGATAAATATAACCCTTTCTGATCATTTTCTTCGCCTTAAGGTATGAAATAAACTTACCTTTCGGCGATGCAGTATTACCTGCCCATTCTATAACCGGCTCCCCAGGAAACTGAAAACGAACTACCTTATTTTGGCAGTCAACATTAGCATAACAGGAGGCTAGCCAGTCCATTCCCATAATAACATCAAATTCAATTATATCTAATTCCACCAAATCTGCCTTAGTGTCTCGGCCGCATATAATTACAGAACAATATTTATATACCTGTTTCGCTACAATAAAGTCCCCGATCGGTGTAGCTACCTCAAATGGCTCTATAGGCTCGGACGTTATACCAATTTTACTAGCAACAAGAGGCGAAATATACGACAAAGTCGAACCTGGATCAATCAATGCATACACAGACCGAGAGAAGACCAATAATGTACCTGTAACGACATTAGGCGATGCCTCCTGGTCCTGGCGGCTGGCCAAAGAATAAATGCGGTTCGAAGGACCGCTAGTACCAGAAGCTCCACCACGGCCTCTGCCGCGACCCGCCGGTGCTGATGTACCCGGCCCTGTAGGGCGCATAGCCACTGACGAAGATGATGACCAGGCGGCTGATCCGGTAGGCTGCGCTGCACCACCAGAACTACCCTTATACGGGCAATCTCTCACAGAATGGCCCTGACGGCCACAAGAAAAACATGCACCGGTGGCTCTGTAGCACTCTCCCGGATGATATCTGCCACAATAAGAACACTGAGGCCTAGGTTGCCTCGTCTGACCAGAACCCCAATATGTCCGCGAACCTGAAGCCCTGGAGCTCTGGCCTGCTCCTGAATAACCTGGGCCATCAAATCTGCGACCTGTAGGCTGTGGAGGTACGCTCTGTGCCGGCTGGGATGGATATCTGCTAGGCCGCTGCGGCTGCTGAGGCTGTCTGCCCCGGAAATCTCCAGAATACCCGGATGATCTGGCCCTCTTGGGCTGTCTCCGATCCTGACTCCTATCGGGCTGATGACCCCTGTGCCAGTCCTCCATGCCCTGGGCGTGCGCCTAAATCCGGGCAATATCCATATCGGGCTGAGGGGCCAATACCAAGCAACTGTCGACAAAATAACGGTCCAGCCCCATAATATACCTGTGCATCCTGTCAGCCATAGTAGCTACCACAGCAGGCGCATATCGAGCCAATGAGTCGAACTCCATACTGTACTCTCGGACGCTGCGGCCCCTCTGTCTCAGCAATAAGAATCTGTCAGCTCTGGCCCGCCGTAACTCCGGAGGCAGAAAATGGCTAAGAAAAGCCTCAGAAAACTCATCCCAGACTGCTGGGGGAGCGCCGTCGCCTCTGGCCAACTCCCAAGACTCGTACCAATTAGCTGCTACATCATACAACCGGTACGAAGCTAACTCGACTGACTCTGTCGCAGAAGCCTTAATCAAATGTAAGGTGCGCCGCATCTTCCTGATAAACTCCTCAGGATCCTCCTCGGGCTTTGTCCCGAAGAACTCTGGAGGGCCACAAGTCAAGAACTCACGAGCTCTCGAACTGTCACGCCTATATGCTCGGTCACCTCCCAATCCGTGCCCCTGAACCTGTCCCGCCACAAGTCTAGTCAATAGCTGGACTGCCTCTCTCATAGTCTGATTGTCAGTCCCTGGCCGTGGAGCTGGAGGCTCAGGTACTGGAATCTCGGGAGGTGGCGGTGGAGCCGCCCCTCGACCTGCAGCTGCTGCTGCTCCAATCTCCTCTACCTGTGGCGGTGTGGAAGAGCCCTCTGCTGGGGGCAAAATATCAGGAGCAATATGTGCATGGGCCCTGGTAACCCTCTGGCCCGACTAATCTCTCCCACAGCTGCCGCCTTGGCCTTTTGGGCCGTTGTCGCCTTTTTTGGAGGCATAACTGCAAATATAACAATTCGTTAGGGAGGAGTGATCCTGATAACACAGCTCTATCGCACGATCTAAGACAGAAAGAAGGGTAGTATCCTAAATGTCCTGTAGCCTCCTGTTTATAGGTGTGGTGCACAACACACCGATAAACAAGACTCTACTAGACACGGTTTATAGACATTCCGAGGACGAACCGCTCTGATACCACTTTTGTCACGACCCAACCCCGTAGGCCGTGACTAGTGCCCGATCTGGACACCCAACACGTCTATCAAATGCTATCTCAAATACTATCAAGCGCATTCAAGTATATAGCAGAAGCCCACAAGGCTTTACTTCAAATTTAGATAATTTCCAGGGAAATTTCGGCAGAGTTTCCTTTGTTTTACGGACTATCCCATATACCCTGCACGCAGAAAATACCAACAAATGACCACACAGGGCCAACGAAGCAACATTTAAACATATGCGGACCGGCCGCCGCGGCGAATGGGATCGCCCAAACACAACATAAGCACACATCTGTACAGAAAGACCCTAACCCACAAACATGTCTACAGACCTCTAAACAGACCGACAGAATCATATGACGGGACAGGGCCCCGCCGTACCCATGAATGAGAATATACTTATATAGAAGTGACAGACTGTACCAAAAGATGGCTCTGAATAAAAGAGCGCTCCAAATGGCAGAAAAGATATCCTAGACGGACGGATCAGCAAACTTTTCGTCGGTACCTGCGCGGCATGAAAATGCAGCCCCCGAAGAAAAGGGGGGTCAGTACGAAATATGTACTGAATATGTAAAGCCTGAATTACAGAGACAAAATCATAACTGGTACAGAACGTACAGAAAGTAAACAGAAAATCCAAAGTATCAGATACATATTTTCAAAACATGCAGAGTGTGTACAGAAACATATGTCATATCAAATCCGGCCCCTACCAAGGGACTCGGCAGACAGAACGTGGCCACCCTCCTGACGCTGGTGCCACAACACAGAAGAATCAGAATAGGGGCATAACCCCGTAACATAATATGTCATATCAGATGGCCATAGTAAATCATATCAGAACAAGCGTACATGGCACAGCATACTCCACAAACCCATGTACGCGTATACCTGCCCCCTCACATCGAGGCACGGCGAACAATGCAAAGGATCACGCTTGACAACATATCCTGGCCCGGGCTCAGTGTGGGAAACATTGGGGCATCCACGAATAGAGTAGTGAGAGACTAATGCAATTAAAATATCATAAATGTTTCCATAGACTCGATGAGGCATATCAAAGACAAACCGATCCAATGAAGTCGGAAGGGATCATAGTAAATGAGTTTCGGATATCATAATGAATTACAGAGTATAACCTTTCTAAAGTCTTTTCGAGTGTCAAAACAATTTATCAGACTTAATGGAATATTTAAAACAACGTTTGTTAGGTAATTAGAATGGTAGTCAAAACATTTCTTTCAAAAACCGCTCGAAAGTAAGACTTGAGTACAATACGGGCAAAACCGGGAACAGTGGGCCCACCTCGGGACAAGCAAGGCGGTGGGCTCAAATTACATATTTTAAACTTATGGGGTCACCTACAAAGGTTCTACGGACGTTCTATAGCTTTCCAAGTAGTTTAGGGAAAGTTTGCACGATTTTCAAGAATACAAACCAAAAGGGCTCAATCTTACTGAAGGAAAAAACGAAGTTTTCAATTGCGGATTCCGATGGGCAGAAAATCTTTCGAAGCCCGAATCCGATTCTAATACCCTTAGGCATGCCAAAAGAAGGATCGGGGTAGCTTTACATACCTTTCAAGCTCCTTACGCCTCTCCAAACTCACTTCCCGTTTTGTCAAAAATCTGCAAATGGTCAAGTTTACCAATTGTGAGTTATAGATTCTACGAATTCAACTTAACTCATATATGTCTACCGAAATTTCGGCAGCACCTCCCCTATACATATAGCACCCCCGAGAATTCAACTCGGCCAAAACAATCATCAACAACCCAACAACAACACCCACAACAACAACAATCAATATAATACCCAATATGACATAACTAGTTCTACTTGCCGACATAATGCCTTAGCCTTTATTTCATCTTCAATTTCCAAACAAATCTCAATGGTTTCACATTCGTCCTTAATCTAGATCATCACAATATAGTTTAGAAGCATTTCATATCGCTTCCTTAAATTATACACACGATCTACATAATATACAAACTTTCCGCCAAAGTCATATTTCATCCAAAGCTTCTAATCTTTGGCATACATATTCATGACATGTTTTCATCTTCCAAATTCATCAATAATCATCATGACTTGCAACCTAACAACTTCATTTTCGCAATGTCGTAAGATCGTACTAAAACGACATAAGCTTCTACATTCCATTTCAATACAAACTTATATCATTTTATCTTCATTTACATTGCAAGAATCACAATAACACAACTAACACATTAAACAAAATTAATTCATTAGCATCCTACCAACACCATACCACACGGCCAAACCCCTATATTTCAACTTCAACCAAATTTATTCAACTCTCATTCTCCATATGAATTCCATCATACACACAACTAGAATACAACATAAATTTCAACTCGTTTCACTTACACATTACCACACACACACGGCCACATTCTATATTCCATACCCACTTTGCAAACTTCCATTTTTCCATACAATCAACTCATTTCTACATACTACAACACAAACAATACTTCATAACACAATAATAAGGGATAATTTCTTACCTTTTTACTCAATCTTCTTCACTTGAATATAGGGTCAACTTGAAGAAACAAGACTTCTTCCTTCCAAACCAACTACACCAAGTTGCAAAGGGACCTTGAATTAGTAGGATTCCAACAAGAAAATAATTTTGGAGGCAAGATTTTTTAGAGTAAAATTTTAGGGCTAGGGTCGAATGGTCCCTTGTTTTGCTCTTGGTGTTTTGTTCTCTTTTCTCACTCTTAGCTTCTTGAGTCTTCTAATGGATGAAGACTTTTATGTTAATTATATTACATGGAAATTATTAGAATTGTTGGGTGGGCTTGGCCAAGTGGCCGGCCACCCCCTTCCTTTTGGGCCTCATTTTCCTTTCAATTATTTGGCCCAATGAATTAAAAATCCTTGTTCTATAATTCCCGAAACTAATTTTCAAAATTCTAAATTTGCCCTTAGCCTTCCTCGACACTTCCACATTAATATTCTTTCATGCACAACTCTTATGTTAAATAACCTCAACTATAACCTTATTTCTTACAAGTCAAAATTATTTCCAATTTTTTCAAAGGTGCTAAAACACGGGATATAACAATCAGCATCGTTATCGCTATCGCTATCGCTATTACTGTTATAGTCGTCATCAATATCATTATCACTATTATCGTTATTCGTCATATCTATCTTATAGGCTTGCTCATCATATGAGGAACTTAGTACAATCGTAACATATCAAGAATCGTAAGCTTAATAGCTTTGACGATAGAGACATTTGGAGAATATCATAAGCTCGTAGCAGATTTAGATGATTGGCCAAAGAACCATGCCTTTTGAAAGAAGGGTTAGCCTTACATACCTTTCCGTTGAACTATTCTACACTTGCACGTTCTCCTTCAACGATCGCGTTTCTACCTTCATTAAAGTCGTACTATCATTAGAATCGATAGTTAGCATGTATGACTAAAGCTAGAGAAAATGGGACAGCATCTCCTTCATTTATACGACGTTTCCTCCATAACCAATATCGACTCCCAAACATCAATAATACATTCACAATACCATAACAATAGTCATTATTCATTCACATTATCCACATTTCTCAATTTGCTTTCAATAACTCATATCCATGGCTATAACACACGACTATGTCCATTCACGCAAATTTCTCATCTCATGTTCTCAACATCATTTATAACATATTTACATCACAATACATCAAGAATCATAACTCAATTCAAACTATTTCTCAAAATGACACTATTCCACATTCATGACCCATTTTTTCTATACCCTTCTACAATCCAAGTATTTCAACTCTCAAATACCTTAAACAACATAGAAATACCATGAATCTTACCTTAGACGTCGTAGGAACAAGCCTTGGTTGATAATACTCCACTTGAGCAAAACCCTAGTTCATCTCCAATGAGATTTGGAAGTTGAAATACGACATGGCAGTTTACGGGCCGTATACCACTTTACGGTCCGTATTTCATTTTACGATCAACTGGCCAAAGTGCAAGTCTGCAACTTCCCACATTTTCAGAACCTATAGTTAGTCATTGTGGAGCATAACCTATCTCTTATTGTAATTCCCTTTGAAATCTTACTTAGGGTCGTCAAACGTCGTTCCCTTCTTATTAAAACATCGTATACGCTATGCCCTTTGTTAGGCTACCCACTGTATGTTTGCGGGAAAATCTTCAAGGTGTAACATTCTTCCCCCCTTTTGGAACATTCGTCCTCGAATGTTAAACACTCGGGATCCTGCAAAAATTTCGCCAGAGTTTCCTCTGTAATTTGGCACTACCAACCTGCCACAACAACCCATAATATCATCGCCTCGCAGGGATACATCACAATATCAACATATCTATGGCCACACACGACCAAAAACATGAAAAGTAAGCATATATACCTTATATCATTAGTGTTTTACCTTGAATATCTTCTGGGGGTGGAATAAATGCGGGTATCTGGATCGCATACTTTCTTCCGCTTCGCATGTCATCTTTTCTCGTTTACTGCTTCTCTATAGAACCTTAACTGAGGCCACCTCTTTGTTTCTCAGCCTTCGTACTTGCCTATATAGTATGGCAATGGGTACTTCTTCATAAGTCAACTTTTCTGTCACTTGCACATCGCTTATTGGCACGATCTTAGTAGGATCTCCAACACATTTCCGAAGCATCGAGACATGAAAAACTGGATGGACTGTGTCACGACCCAGCTAGGGGCCGCGACGGGTACTCGGGGCTAGCCACCGAGCACTGCTCGTTCTACTACTCGTCTTACTCATTTAATGCTCTTTTATCAACTTTATACTCAAATTGGAGGAAAATCATATTTTATATGGAAACATAAATACCTTTATATACATATTCCTCTCGGCCATCCAAATAATATGTACACATAATAGCATTTCGTGAGACCATCTAACCCACACTACGCATCTACGAGCCTCTACTGGAGTACTAAACATAAGGACGGGACAAGACCCCGTCATGCCCAAAAATACATATACACAAATGTACACAAAAGAATCGTCATAAGCACCTCCGAACAAAGGAGTGCTTTCAATCAGTTGACAGCTACTGTGGGTCTGGGTCGAGCTCTCCCCCCTGTCTACCTGTGGGCATGATCACAGCGTCCAAAGAAAACAGACGTCAGTACGAATATTGTATTGAGTATGAGAGGCATAAATAAGGAAATAAGGCAACGACATACAAGAAGCATCAATATGGAATGACTGTATCTGGCTGACAAGTGTACAAGAAATAATGCATGCTGGCTTACTCATAGTCATCAAGCTGTCCGCCCATATAGGCACGGTGTAATAATGTATAAGCTGCCCGTCCATATCGGATCGGTGTGATAATCATAGCATTAGCCTGCGTCCAGGCCTCCCTCGTCCGGGGTATCATCTCATGCCGCCCACTAGTGGTGTCTGCCCATGCCATTTGGCCATGGTGTATCGTATAGCTGCCCGCCTAAGCGGTGACTGCCCGGCCAACTAGGCGTGGTGTTAAATCATCATCATACATGCTCATCGTAACATACTTATCATAATACATGCATAAGGCTTATGGACAACTTTACTTTATCGGGGTGACATAAGGTTGTGGTCCCCCGATTCCATTATGGAGCACGTATTGACATCCTGCCTCACCTTGAAGGAACTAACATATAAGGTGAGTGTGAGCAATAAATATCATCATATCATATTTCTTATCTTATGTTACCATTCATAGATGTAGGCTTTTAGCTTTCCGGAATATAGAAACTCATGAAGAGGAGAAAATATTATGTTATGCGATTCATGCCATTAGAAGGAAGGGACTAGCCTCACATACCTTTGACGTTTAACTAAGCTATCGTTCGCTTGGTCTCCTTCGATATCGCGTTTCTACCTTCAAAAGAGAATTCACACTTACATTAGTTAATTGACTATAAGAACGTGCTACTATTTATAGGGAAAATTGGGCGGCACTTCCTTTGTTTATACTACTTTTCCCATATTCTATATTAACTCCCAAACGCTCACAACAACGTTCACAATATTGTATTCAACAATCATTGTTTATCTACATTTACCACATTCTACCATTTTTCTCCAATTTCTCCACATTTATGGGCTTTAGCTCATCATCACATTTTCTCATACATCACACCTACTTCATGGTCTACACGTCATTTATAGCATATTTATACTCCCAACTCATCAAGATTCATAATGCAATCCAACGATCATTCAACTATGGCACTATTCACATTTTATGACCCATTTACTACACTCTTCTATAATTCATGTGTTTCAATGTATTAATGCTTCAATCATTATTAGAAGGTCATCAAACTTACCTTGGGTAGTGTTGGAACAATCCTTGAGCAACAACACTTTTTATGCCAAAAACCCTATTTCACTTCCTTTGATATTTCTTGGTGCAGATGAACTTTGATAGGCTTCACACTCTTGATTTCATGAATTTGGTGTTGTTGATCTTGATTCTCCTTTGATTCTCTTGAATTCTTGTGGATGAGGTGTTTTGGAGTATTCTAGAGAGTTCTTGAATTGTGAAGATGAGAAATGAAATAAAATGAGCTTGGGGTCCCTTATACTTAACTTAAAAATATGATTTTTGTGAACAGTAGTCGGGGTGTACAGTGGCCGTAAACCCAATTTACGGGCCGTATTCTGGTTTACGGTCCATCCTTCATGACCGTATTTAAGCATATCAGAAACAGAGAGGTTTTCTGTAGGTCATGGTGGTTTACGGTCACAGTTTACGGGCCGTATTTCAATTTACGGTTCGTATTCTGAGTCGTATTTTACCATTTCAACATTTGACAGAAAGTTGAAGTTTTGATAGTTGGAAGACGATGGCACTTTACGGTCCGTAAATCACTTTACGGGCCGTATTCTGTTTTACGACCACTGGGCCGAAATGCAAATCTGTAACCTTCGCGTTTTCAAAACTCGTGGGTAGTCATTCCCTTCTTAGTAGAACATCGTACACTCATACTGTTCGTTGGTCTATTCATTGTATGCTCACGGAAACTTTTCCGAGGTGTAACAGACTGACTCCAAATCCGGAGGTAGATCTAATTCGTAGGCCACTTTTCCTACTTTGCGCACAATCTCATAAGGCCCAATATACTAGGGACTAAGCTTCCCCTTTTTGCCAAATCTCATAACACCCTTCATTGGCGACACTTTCAAGAACATCCAATCTTTCACTTGAAACTCTAAGTCTCTTCGACGATTATCTGCATAGGACTTTTGACGACTTTTGGATGCTAACAACCGATCTTGTATGAGCTTAACCTTCTCTATGGCTTGTTGGACCAAGTCTGGCCCTATCAACTTAGTCTCTCATGTTTGAAACCACCCAATCGGGGATCTACATTTTCGCCCATATAAAGCTTCATACGGTGCCATTTGAATGCTAGAATGATAACTATTGTTGTAAGCGAATTCAATGAGTGGCAAATGATCGTCCCAATTACCTCCAAAATCTATCACACACGCCTGCAACATATCTTCAAGAGTCTGGATGGTGCGTTCAGCTTGCCCATCGGTCTGCGGGTGAAATGCCGTGCTAAGGCTCACTTGGGTCCCTAAACCCTCTTGGAAAGACTTCCAAAAATTTGCTGTAAACTGAGTCCCTCTATCAGAGATAATAGATGCTGGAATACCATGGAGTCTCACTATCTCTTTAATATAAAGCCTTGCATAATCTTCTGCCACATACGTCGTCCTTGTCACGACCCAACCCCGTAGGCCGTGACTAGTGCCCGAATTGGACACTCATATTGCCTGTCAACTGTAATCATTTATAACTAGCATGTCATGAACTTATTTGTATAAGAAGGTAGGGTGTTATTTTAAAGCTGTCACGATTCTGTATGTCATAAGCACCTATCTCCTGAGGAGTTACCATTTTCAACAACAACATATATTTATATATACGCAAGCCGACCAGGCTGCCATTACACGCAACATTCCAAACATACATACATATGCAAGCCGACAAGGCTGCCATCACGAATGGGTACGCCCCAAACATAAGTCATGTTCATACAACGCAACAACAACTATACACAGAGCCACACAGATGTCCACAGACCTCTAAGAGTAATGACAGTATCATGTGACGGGACAGGGCCCCGCCGTACCCCGAATAAACACATAGACATACAGCAAAAGGGAGCTATACCACAAGCTAGGCTCCGGAACAAAGGAGCACTCCAAAGTAGCTGAATAGATATCCTAAGCTGGCGGATCTCCAAAACGAGCGTCTGTACCTGCGGGCATGAACGCAGCCCCCCGAAGAAAGGGGTTCAGTACGGAATATGTACTGAGCATGTAAAGCATGAAATGTAGTAATAGACTCATAAGGAGACAAAGTATGTAGGACCCAATGCAACAATCAGAAATTCATAAAACTTGCCTTTGGACATATTTCATCTGTATCATTCTCATATCAATATCGTTACAGAGTTTTGTAATCAAAGATGCATAATCATTCTGTATATAACATATATATAACGTGTCCCGGCCCTTTAATGAGGGACTCGGTAATTAAAATCATAGCATCATAAACATAAACATAGACGTGTCCCGGCCCTTTAATAAGGGACTCGGTAATAGGGAATATGCCCTCCTGGCCACCATCTCCATATCATCATGTCATCATATCATCACATCATCATATCATCATATCATATATATATATATATATATATATATATATATATATAACATGTCCCGGCCCTCTAGTGAGGGACTCGGTGATTAATATAGTAAATATGCGCACGAGAACATGTCCTGGCCCGGGACTCAGTGAAGGATATAGCGGTAAGCACGAGCAGAATAATAAGCAACCACATATATGCAATTCATCTTTTGAGACTCAATAGATAAGCAACTAACCAACTCTAAAGTATTGGGATAATAATCATATTCAATTCTTTTCAACTCTTATTATAAGTTATAGCAAGGAATGTTTCAGCTTTCATGTACATGTATCAATTTGACATGGTGTAGTTTTTGAAAGTCAAGTATGCTTCTGTTCATGCCATTCTTTTAAGAGTAAGAACTTCTATACATCATTCATTAGTCAATCATGTAGTAGACTCGTGACAATAGCATTAAGGAAATATAGAATCATAAGTCATGCATGGAACTAGAGAATAGAATTTACCCCAAGATTCATATCATTTCAAACTTACGTCCAGGACATGCCAAAAGAAAGAAAGAATAGGCTTTACATACCTTTAGCGTTTAGTCGTATTATAACTTGTACTTGCTGCCCAAAAACACTTATCCTATATCAAGATATCAAGAGCTACAATTAGTCTACGAGGGAATTCAATACGTATTTTGACGCTCACAATCCCTTTCTAACATTTAAACGACGTTTCGTTCGCATTCAAACCAACTAGTGCTACAAGCTAACATTGCTAATCATTCTTTCATATATTAATCCAAACTTGTTTAACATGACTTAGGGGACTTTGGAAAGCTTGCATATCATTCAAATCAGTCCCAAACTCACGGCCAAACAGCACATACCACAATACCATTTTCACTTAGCAATTTTCCAGATTTAACTTACAACGACAACAACACGTTTAATAACATTACTTTCACGATTCTTGGAACTGTTTTAGCATCATTTTTATTCTGACAACAACCCACAAATCATTTCAATTTCAACTCGAATCATTGCACTTCACTTTCACTATATGTTCATAACAACATTCAACATTCAACATACACTAATTCACTTCTAACCTTAAAACAGTCCACGGTTTTGGACTGCTTATATACTTCAACATGATTCGTTTCTTTAACACCTCAATTCACATATTCAATATGCATACAATACACCACAATGTCCATAACAACAACAATCAAAACTTGGCACAAAACAGTCCGCAATCCCCCTAAATCAGTCCCCTTACACGGCTTCAACACAACTACAATATCTCCATGATTTTCATCCATTTATCCATACTACAACACATTCAATCCATTTCCAATACATGTACAAGAAGATTAAACATGATTCCATTTAACTCTACAACACACGGCTTATTTCAAATTCAAGAAAAACAGTCCAATACCAACATACAACATCATAAACAAACTTCTACAATCTTTGTTCATTTACATATGTTGACACACATTCAATTTACCAACAATACATGCAAAATGAGACCAACCATGACTTCACTAAGCTCACCCCCCCCCCCCCCCCGAACTTCAACCACAACAACAATCCAACAACAACATGCACGAATTGTTCCTTCAAATTATCATACAACACAAGAAAAATGATCATTCTTACCTTGTAACTAACTTCTTCAATCGGTTAGCCCCTCAAACTCTCTTTTTGAATTTTAACTCTTGTTCTTGCTATATTAATGGATGCTACACGTTAATATACCTTCAATGGAGTTGAATTGCTTATGAAAACTGAATTTTTGGAGCAAATTTAGAACCCTCACTCTCGGCTAGCTCTAGGCCGAGAGTTTCCCTTTCTCTCTCTATGTGTTCTTAACTTGTGATTGTTAAAATGATGTAGTGAGTTGTGGGGTGAATCAGATTTTTTACCTTATATATGGGTTACAAGGTTTGGACAAGTGTCCCACTCAAGTTTTTGGGTCAAGAATCTTTGACCATTGCACTCAACTACACGGCCAAACATGGCTTAAAATAATGGACTGATTTTTGTTCCCAATCCCACTAATAATCTAATCATGATTAATTTAATCCCAATTTCCCATTAATACTTCCATGCCAACGAAATTTGTAGGTAATTTGTGACTTGAAACGAAACCGGAAGTTAAAGTCTCTACTTCGTATCTTGAGATAGTCTTATCTTTAACTTGTCGCGTTTATTTTAAAACGTCCCAATGTATGAAAATATGGGTTATAACAGTCCTGACCGGTAAGAAATGAGCTGACTTTGTGAGTCTATCCACAATCACCCATATAGAATCATACTTACGTCGAGAACGGGGTAAGCTGTTATACCCCGCATTTTCAGAGCATGAGCGTGACACGCGATTCCTCAAAATTGACAATCATGTTGTTGCCACATAATTTAAACTCACGTTGAAAATGTTGTATTCCGTACTTTTGTACGTCGGATTATTCATAAGCTGAGGTGGGGCCCACACGTTGATATTTTTTTAGGACACATGAAAAGTTATATGAAGCACATATGTGAAGTTGAACACAACTCAAGAAGGACCCTTGAGCCGAATCAAAGTGCAAGTCCTCCAAACAAATATTTTTAAGTAACGTTTTCGGGTGATCTGAATTCGAGGGGCAAACACGGTATTATAAGTTTGGAATTTGGAAAATTACCAAGAAATATAGGTTGTAGATAATTGAATTAGCTTTCCAATCATAGGTCGTGGGTCCACAGGTGACATCGTAATAAGGAGATATGGACGTTTTAAGGACGAAAGGTCAGTGGGCTAGGCCCAATCCGAGCCCAACCGGGTTAGGCCCATTACCCATGTCTTTATAAGTGCAAATTTTGGCCTTCCTCATCATTTTAAGTCCAGGAACGCCCAGAAAATTATGGGGAGAGAGAGAAAAAGAGTCTTGGAGAAGAAAAACCAATTTTGATCGAAATCTGAGCCCCGAATCCCAAAGCCCATGAAGGGAAAAGTGTTGTACGCTGCGTTGTCTTCAATTTGAGCTAAAAACCAACCAAGGAGAAGAGTGATAACGTGGTGGCAGCATGATTAAGGTATGAAAAAGGTTCATTTTCATTTTTAACGAGTTTATTTAGAGTTTCGACGGATTAGCATGGAGAGAATAGCCTGATAAATTCGTTTGTTGGTGTTGTGAATTATGGAATGAAACTTGAAGAAAATTTTGGATGGTAATAAATGTATTTAACTTGTAAAATGTGGAGGATGTTGTTATTAATGTTATTGGTATTAATTTCAGCTTCTTTACGGAAATAAAATTATTAAATAGTTATACCACAAATTGGTTGGTGGAGGAATTTAGGAAACAGTGTGGGGGCTGTTTTATGACATACGTTGGTATTGGAAATGATGTTAATACTATTGGTATTGTTGTTGATGTTGTTGGTTGCTGAATTGGAATTCGGGCAAGGCATATAAACAGGGGAGAAGCTGCCCGATTTTTGGCAGAATATAAAATAGTATAATTTGAAATATGGTACAAATGTGCGATGACAGAGTCTAACGTCAGTATGAATCCTTTTAAATGTAGACTTACAAGCTTGGACGAATAAGTGTAGCTTATAGGCGGTCGAACAGGTATGTAAGGCTTACCCTTTCTTTCTTTTGGCATGATCCTTATGAAACAAACATACGACGTATATGTATGATTTGAAAGGAGCTCCTATTCTTAGAGCCACTAGGATGGATAATATTCTTGACTTCCATAAGCTATTTCATATGGTTTTGATGCGTATCTATGATATCCGAAGATTTATTTGATATGTTTCCGAATGGCATTCGAGAGATAATTGATATGACTAATGTCTTGATTTTCAAATGATAGCACGTTCGCTTATTCCATTGAGTCTTTGATGTATTTTTATACGTACACATGGTTCCAAAAGCTCTATTTGATTTGATCCATAACGATATCCGAAAGGTACCTAACATGATTGTTGCTTTGATTTTCCAAAAATGGCTTCTGAAACGTTCGTAGAAGGTTCTGTACTAAAACGTCCATAACCTTTTCATACTAACTCGGATTGACTCGAAACGTGTTTATGATCCTCAAGTGTCGATTTGCGTTCTTACCTATCGAGTCTTGATTTATATGCATATAGCTTCTCACTACTCTGCTCGTGGATGCCTCAATATGTCCTTCACTGAGCGGGCCAGGATACGTTCTCGTGCGTACTCCACTGCATTGTTCACCGAGTCCCTCTCACTTGCGGGCCGGGATGTATATGATGATAGTGATGATACCGGGATGGCGGCCAGGATGGCATATGATGACTCTATTCACCGAGACCCGCAATAGAGGGCTGGGACACGTTATATGCATATAAGATATATGATGTTGACATGCATGATTTTATCCACCGAGTCCCTCACTTGAGGGCCGGGACACGTTACACATATATGATACATGATGTGGACATGTATGATTTCATCCACCGAGTCCCTCACTGGAGGGTCGGGACACGTTATATGTATACATGATATATGATGTGGATATGCATGATTTTCATTCAAAAGGGCAAGTGTATTGATGTTTTAAAAGTCATGTTTGTTCTGGTAAACCTCTGTCTCAGCTATGATCCTCTTTACTACATTCCATGCCTTACATGCTCAGTACATATTCCGTACTGACCCCCTTTCTTCGGGGGCTGCGTTTCATGCCGCGCAGGTACACCCAAATGAGTAAAAGCCATTATAGAAGATGTTCTAGCGGAGTTGGCAAACTCCATTTGCCCCTGGAGTGTTGCCGGGTCAGAGTATTATGCTATGATGTCTTGTTCGAAGTTAGAGACTTTGCAGAAAGAGTCGTGGGTATAGAATGACAGTATTGTAAGCGGCTCCACCAGCCGATGTGTCATTATGTTTCATGTTACAAGTTTCATGTGATGACAAATTTTACTTGACGTGAGCATGATGAAAAGAATGGTTCTAAAAGTCTTACTATGTATTACATTTTTATTTGATTTAAGAGTCCAAAGCGATTATGTGTGTTATAAGAGTCAGCGGGTTCGCTCGGCCCTAAATAAGGGTCGGGTGCCCATCACACCCTAGCGTGATTAGGGTGTGACAAAGTGGTATCAGAGCAGGTCATCCTAGGGGTTGTCTGCAAAGTCGTGTCCAGTAGAGTCCTGTTTTTGGGTGTGAAGCCGGCCACATTTATAAACAGGAGGCTGCAAGGCATCTAGGGATTGTTGACCTTCTTTTTGTCTTAGATCGTGCGGTAGAGCCAAGTCATAGGAAAATGAAATTCCTTATATTAACTTTTGATTTCAGCAGAAGCATAGTATCGACGGAAGAAGGTGAGTGGCGATATGGAAGGTCACAGGGGTACGTTTTGGTATTTTCATTCTTCTTCCTGAAATTGGAAGCTTTGGATGGCTGTGATGTGTCGTATAACTGTATGCCCTGTGAAGCATTGCTGGTATTTGCTGCGTGCAGATTCCGAATAGTAAGAATTGTAAAAGAAGACTCTGCCAGAATTGTTCAAAATCAGGTCATTTAGTTAGGTGCGCCTAACAGGAAGAACCGTGGAAGGGAAATATCGTAAATAGACAATAAGTGGGGTGCGTTGTTTTAGAGGGGTTATGGACTCGGCATGGCATAAAGAATAATTGCGAGAAAGACGGTTAGTATTCCGAAGGATTAAAATGGATAACATTCGAGTTTTAGTAGGAGCAAGGTCTGTTGGGAGATTCAAGGAAAGTAGACAATCAATTTTGCTGTAAATTATTATATAAGAGTGGCGAGCAGAAGCCCAAGGAGATGGATAATCGAGTACTTATAAGTAACGGCGACGAAGGTGTGTTCACTACCATCGGGGATCTAGGAATCTAGGACGAAAGGTAGTTATACACATAAGTAAAAGGTGAATATTGAGGATTGAAAAGGGGTAAATTAGTAATTGTAAAGGAGAAAGACGTGTTACGAGAATGTCTCGGAATCTGTAAGACTTCGACTTGCTTCAGATCATGTAATGAAGGTCATGCGGAAAGGTGGACGCGATTATATCAGCATTAAGACACCGGATTTCATCGAAGTTTCGAGGTTAAGCATGCTGGGGTGAGAGAAATATTAGGATGGGTGACCCCCTGGGAAGTGTGCAAGAAATCCTACAGATTTAGACATAAGAGACAAATGAGAAGCTAGAGTAGCCTAAGGGAAACTAGAGTATACGGAATGGTTGGAAACCTTAAGAAGTCGCGTAGAACGAGGCAGACTAGACCGGTGAAGAGAAAGAAGGCGCATCACAGCTCTGCAATTAGGATGAGCTTGAATAGCATTTGGAAGTATTTTGTAGGCAAGATGGTGGTAAGTATATACATACATGTATGCATGAGATGTCCCATACATGGCTGTATCAGCTGGTATGGGTACCCCCGCAACCGGCGTAGTGGTATATGGAAGGCATTAGTCGAGTAAGGGTACCGAAGTTCAAGTGACAACAAAAATAAATGGTACCAGTGTTACAAGGTAAGCTGCTATTATTTTCACTACAGGTTAAGATTGGAAATTCTAATACAACGATATTTGAAAAAGAAAGAGAGTGAGTAAATGGAAGGCAGGGAGATCAAAATGTCGGAAAAAGTGAAAAGTAAGAAACATGAGTGAGGGAAGCCCCCGAGAGAAACTACCGGCAAAACACGAGACTACTTGGGTAAAAACTCAAAGATAGGCACGTGAAAAGGATAAAGGGTGCTAATATGAAACAAAAGAGGAATGTGTGGGGCTAAAGGAATAGCGACCACGACAAGGAATGTGAAGTAAGAGAAAGAATGATTAAGCCTTGTGACGATGTTAGGAGATTTCGGCCCTTGAAAAGTATAGAAAGGGATAAATGTGCAGCCATATTAATGTGGTTGCCTCGGACATGGAAGAGCTTTCCTGAAAGGATGACTTAAGAATAGGACGGATTTGCGTGTTAAAAAGGGATATCTCACGAACTTTAGAGTCGATACGGCAAATAACAAGAGGAGAAAGGTGCTCGAGGAGGAAGAAACCCAAGGAATGATAATGGGTCGACACTGTTGATTGGAAAATTAATGGCATGGAATGAGAATTCATATGAGGTCTGGGAGATTTGATCTCAGAGGAAAGTGGAATGAAATATAAAGAATGTGCATGGAAGACCGCTCGGTCGTAACATCATAAATACAGTAAAAGGGTCGATGAGTGAAGATAGAGAGAGTGTAAAATGTAAGGGTTCTATGCTAAGAGCAAAAGTAATTGGGCGCTCGAAAAACATGGATGCGCAGCTGCGATACGAGCGCATAGTTAAGAAGACTTACGAGTAAGCGAGCTAAATGTGCGAAAGGACTAATAGTGGATAGAAGGGCATGGAAATGTTGACAAAGTGATGATATGGTCATAAAATGAAAGAAAAACTAATGGTAAGAAGTTTTCGATATGTTATGCACAAAGTTGGAAAGAAAGATGAGGAGTAAGGTATAAACAAAGGCTTCATAAAAGGACTGTTGGCGTATAAGGATCCCCTTAAAAAGGGGGGGGGGGGGAGTGTATATTATATCAGACTCTAAAGGAAATCGCAACACTTTCAGGCTCCAGAGGAGGAAAATTTATTAGCTCGGGGCTAGAATTCAAAACATATCGGCATACCAAGAGAATACATGAAAGAAATGGAAACGAATTGACAATGAGTGTACCGTGAGGCCGACATGAACGGAAAGGATGATAAGATTCAAAGGATATTTCGGATGACAACGACTATTATAATGAAAGTATCAACGATTGGTAGTTTGGAAATTTTGAAAGAAAGAAAGGACGCAGTGCCTATGAATGAAATAAAAGAGTTCATCGGATACTAGAAAATAGTTCATGGACCATTAATTATACGGAACATGAGGATATCCGCTATGAAATTATATGAACCATCGACGTGAAGCGATGCTCGATCATATTTGTAAGGAATCCACACCGGAGAGCCAACAAGGAATAACGATGGATGAAATGAGCGCCAATATAAAGAAATCAAAGATAAGTATACTTGTATCGAGAGATGTGAGAGAAGGAAGTAAAGAAAATGTTGTAGTAAGAACTCAAAGATGTTGCGAACTAAGAAGCTAAGTGAACTTGGATCATAAGTTACCGTAGGTGTAACTGGACTGCGAAGGATAATAAATGGCGAAGAAACATTACGTACATATGTTTTTGGATGAATATTTATAGCACGGTAAGCGATGCAACAATACTGTAGAAAAATGAGAGCAAGGAACAGCCTGTGGCCATATTAGATCGTTAAGTGAAGATTGCGTGCCAAAGACATGGCTTCTATTAAGATGTGGTGACGAAACAATAACAGAAAAGAAATGACCTGGGAAGGACAAGGATAATGAGTTGGCGCAGTGAATTAGAAAAACCCATGACACAGAATGAGAACTCATGTAAAGACCGAGGAGTTCGATTATAAAGAAAATAGAGTGAAAGATTAGGAATGGGCATGAAGGAAAGGACAACTATAAAAGGGACCCTCCCGAAGTATTACAATAACCCATAAGATCAATTGAACATTCGAGGACGAATGTTCTAAAGGGGGGGAGGATGTTATAGCCCGTATTTTATACATTTGGATATTTCAAGATAGTCGTGGTAAGTTAAGGGCAAGACTATTTTCCAAAGTTATTTTAATATACAAGTTGTTTATTAGTATGGAAATATTGAGAAAGGCTAAGGGTAAAAACAGATGACCTTGAGTACAGACATAAATTTTGGCTACAAAAGAGGAAGAATAGACTGCATGGTTCGGATAAGTTCAGTTTTAACGAGAAAGTAAGACTACAAGTAAGTAAAGTAGATACGGACAAATTCAGGTAAGAACTTCGATATCTACCTCGGAGCGAACTCTACCTCAACATTCGAGGACGAATGTCTTTAAAAGGGGGGGAGGATGTTATACCCCGCATTTTCAGAGCATGAGCGTGACACGCGCTTCCTCAAAATTGACAATCATGTTGTTGCCACATAATTTAAACTCACGTTGATAATGTTGTATTCCGTACTTTTGTACGTCGGATTATTCATAAGCTGAGGTGGGGCCCACACGTTGATATTTTTTTAGGACACATGAAAAGTTATATGAAGCACCTATGTGAAGTTGAACACAACTCAAGAAGGACCCTTGAGCCGAATCAAAGTGCAAGTCCTCCAAACAAATATTTTTAAGTAACGTTTTCGGGTGATCTGGATTCGAGGGGCAAACACGGTATTATAAGTTTGGAATTTGGAAAATTACCAAGAAATATAGGTTGTAGATAATTGAATTAGCTTTCCAATCATAGGTCGTGGGTCCACAGATGACATCGTAATAAGGAGATATGGACGTTTTAAGGACGAAAGGTCAGTGGGCTAGGCCCAATCCGAGCCCAACCGGGTTAGGCCCATTACCCATGTCTTTATAAGTGCAAATTTTGGCCTTCCTCATCATTTTAAGACCAGGAACGCCCAGAAAATTATGGGGAGAGAGAGAAAAAGAGTCTTGGAGAAGAAAAACCAATTTTGATCGAAATCTGAGCCCCGAATCCCAAAGCCCATGAAGGGAAAAGTGTTGTACGCTGCGTTGTCTTCAATTTGAGCTAAAAACCAACCAAGGAGAAGAGTGATAACGTGGTGGCAGCATGATTAAGGTATGAAAAAGGTTCATTTTCATTTTTAACGAGTTTATTTAGAGTTTCGACGGATTAGCATGGAGAGAATAGCCTGATAAATTCGTTTGTTGGTGTTGTGAATTATGGAATGAAACTTGAAGAAAATTTTGGATGGTAATAAATGTATTTAACTTGTAAAATGTGGAGGATGTTGTTATTAATGTTATTGGTATTAATTTCAGCTTCTTTACGGAAATAAAATTATTAAATAGTTATACCACAAATTGGTTGGTGGAGGAATTTAGGAAACAGTGTGGGGCTGTTTTATGACATACGTTGGTATTGGAAATGATGTTAATACTATTGGTATTATTGTTGATGTTGTTGGTTGCTGAATTGGAATTCGGGCAAGGCATATAAACACGGGAGATGCTGCCCGATTTTTGGCAGAATATAAAATAGTATAATTTGAAATATGGTACAAATGTGCGATGACAGAGTCTAACGTCAGTATGAATCCTTTTAAATGTAGACTTACAAGCTTGGACGAATAAGTGTAGCTTATAGGCGATCGAACAGGTATGTAAGGCTTACCCTTTCTTTCTTTTGGCATGATCCTTATGAAACAAACATACGACGTATATGTATGATTTGAAAGGAGCTCCTATTCTTAGAGCCACTAGGATGGCTCATATTCTTGACTTCCATAAGCTATTTCATATGGTTTTGATGCGTATCTATGATATCCGAAGATCTATTTGATATGTTTCCGAATGGCATTCGAGAGATAATTGATATGACTAATGTCTTGATTTTCAAATGATAGCACGTTTGCTTATTCCATTGAGTCTTTGATGTATTTTGATACGTACACATGGTTCCAAAAGCTCTATTTGATTTGATCCATAACGATATCCGAAAGGTACCTAACATTATTGTTGCTTTGATTTTCCAAAAATGGCTTCTGAAACGTTCGTAGAAGGTTCTGTACTAAAACGTCCATAACTTTTTCATACTAACTCGGATTGACTCGAAACGTGTTTATGATCCTCAAGTGTCGATTTGCATTCTTACCTATCGAGTCTTGATTTATATGCATATAGTTTCTCACTACTCTGCTCGTGGATGCCTCAATATGTCCTTCACTGAGCCCGGGCCAGGATACGTTCTCGTGCGTACTCCACTGCATTGTTCACCGAGTCCCTCTCACTTGCGGACCGGGACACGTTATATGTATATGTATATGATGATAGTGATGATACCGGGATGGCGGCCAGGATGGCATATGATGACTCTATTCACCGAGACCCGCAATAGAGGGTCGGGACACGTTATATGCATATAAGATATATAATGTTGACATGCATGATTTTATCCACCGAGTCCCTCAATTGAGGGCCGGGACACGTTACGCATATATGATACATGATGTGGACATGTATGATTTTATCCACTGAGTCCCTCACTGGAGGGCCGGGACACGTTATATGTATACATGATATATGATGTGGATATGCATGATTTTCATTCAAAAGGGCAAGTGTATTGATGTTTTAAAAGTCATGTTTGTTCTGGTAAACCTCTGTCTCAGCTATGATTCTCTTTACTACATTCCATGTCTTACATGCTCAGTACATATTCCGTACTGACCCCCTTTCTTCGGGGGCTGCGTTTCATGCCGCGCAGGTATACCCAAATGAGTAAAAGCCATTATAGAAGATGTTCTAGCGGAGTTGGAAAACTCCATTTTCCCCTGGAGTGTTTCCGGGTCAGAGTATTATGCTATGATGTCTTGTTCGAAGTTAGAGACTTTGCAGAAAGAGTCGTGGGTATAGAATGACAGTATTGTAAGCGGCTCCACCAGCCGATGTGTCATTATGTTTCATGTTACAAGTTTCATGTGATGACAGATTTTACTTGACTTGAGCACGATGAAAAGAATGGTTCTGAAAGTCTTACTATGTATTTCATTTTATTTGATTTAAGAGTCCAAAGTGATTATGTGTGTTATAAGAGTTAGCGGGTTCGCTCGGCCCTAAATAAGGGTCGGGTGCCCATCACACCCTAGCGAGATTAGGGTGTGACATAAGCCCATAATGAAGTCCATGTTAATTACTTTCCACTTCCATGTTGGAATTTCTATGGCTTGCAACAATCCACTCGTCTTTTGGTGCTCGATTTTCACTTGTTGGCTGTTGGGACATTGAGCCACGAATTTCGCTATGTCCTTCTTCATCCCATTCAACCAATAAACAGACTTAAGATCATGATACATTTTCATCGCACCGGGGTGAACAGAATAACGGGAACAATGAGCTTTTCTCAATATCTGGTGGCGTAAACCTGCCACATCGGGAACACATAATCTGCCTCGATATCGGAGAACTCTGTTTCCTGAGATATCAAATGGTGACTCCTCTTTCTGAGGGAGTGTATCTCTGTACTGCATTAGCATGGAATCTTCGTATTGTCGCTCTTTCACTTCTGCTACTAGCGACGAGACTGCTGAATTCTGAATAGTAGCTCCCGTGCTACCTGAGTCCACTACTCGAACTCCTAGGCTAGCTAGCTGATAGAGCTCACGAGCCATTTATCTCTTCTCTGGTCGTACATCACATAAACTTCCCATAGATCTGCGGCTAAGAGCATCAGCTACAACATTTGCCTCTCCGGGGTGATATAAGATATCAACATCATAATCTTTTAGCAATTCCAACCATTGTCGTTGCCGTAAATTCAACTCTTTCTGGTTGAAGATATACTAAAGACTCTTATGATTTGTATAAATATCCACATGGACACCATATAAATAATGTCTCAATATCTTTAATGCATGAACCACTGCGGCCAATTCTAGGTAATGGGTTGGATAATTTTGCTCATGTTTCCATAATTGCCTTGAAGCATACGCAATCACTTTACCATGTTGCATCAATATGCAGCCTAGCCCAATGCCTGAAGCATCGCAATAAACAACATATCCTTCCAATCCCTCTGGAAGTGTCAAGACTGGGCCGGAAGTCAATCTATCTTTCTACTCTTGGAAGCTACATTCACTAGCACATGTCCATTGAAACTTTGCCGATTTCTGGGTCAATTTTGTGAGTGGTGCAGAAATAGAAGAAACCCCTTCAACAAATCTCCTGTAATAACCTGCTAAGCCTAGAAAGCTACGAACCTCCGTAGGAGTTGTGGGCCTTGGCCAAGTCTTCACGGCCTCAATCTTTTGACTATCCACTCAAATACCATCGGCGGCAACAATGTGCCCCAGAAATGCCACTGAGTTCAACCAAAACTCACACTTGGAGAATTTCGCAAACAACTCTCGAGTTCGAAGAACTCCAAGGACAGTACGCAAATGATCCGTATGTTCTGCCTCGGATCTAGAATATACCAAGATGTCGTCGATGAATACAATCACAAACAGATCTAGGAAAGGCCTGAACACATTGTTCATCAAATACATAAATACTGCCGGTGCATTAGTTAGCCCAAATGACATTACCCGAAACTCAAAATGACCATATCTTGTTCTGAAGGGTGTCTTAGGGATATCTTTCTCCCTAACTCTCACTTGATGATACCCGGACCTTAAATCGACCTTCGAAAACCATTTGGCACCTTGCAATTGATCAAATAAGTCATCCATCCTCGGGAGAGGATATTTATTCTTAATCGTCACCTTATTCAATTGCTGATAATCAATGCACATTCTCAATGAGCCATCTTTCTTTCAGACAAACAATATAGGTGCTCCCCACGGGGATGAACTAGGCCTAATAAAGCCTTTTTCAAGCAAGTCCTTCAATTGCTCCTTCAACTCTTTCAATTCTGCAGGAGCCATTCTATAATGAGGAATGGATATAGGCTTAGTGCCTGGCAACACATCAATGGCAAAATCAATCTCCCACTCGGGGGGAAGGCCTGGAAGTTCTTCCGGGAACACATCCGAAAATTCATTTACTACAGGAACTGACTGAAGAGTCGGCAATTCAGCTTCTATATCTTGAACCTGGACTAGATGGTAGATACACCCTTTTGTGATCATTTTCCTTGCCTTTAGATAGGAAATAAACCTACCTTTTGGTGACGCCGTATTCCCTTTCCATTCTAAGACTGGTTCTCCCGGAAATTGGAACCGAACCATTTTCATTCTGCAATCAACATTGGCATAACAAGAAGCCAACCAATCCATGCCCATAATAACATCAAAATCACCATTTCTAACTCATGCAAGTCGATCATAGTACGATGATCAAAAATCACAATCACACAATTTCTATATACTCGGCTAGCTATTACTGATTCACCCACGGGTGTAGACACCTCAAAAGGTTTAATGGACTCCGGATTGACTCTAAATCGACCCGCAATATATGGAGTAACATATGACAATGTGGATCCCGGATCAATAAAAGCATATACATCATGAGAAACACCGATAATATACCTGTAACCACGTCAGGAGAAGACTCGAGATCTTGGCGTCCAGCCAAAGCATAAACACGGTGATGAGGACCGCTAGAACTGGGAACTCTCCCTCTGCCTCTACCATGGACGACTGGCGCATATGAGCCTGGCCCCATAGGGCGCATAGAAGATGAAGATCCGGCTACTGACCCTGAAGGCTGGGCCCTACCTCTACCATGAATCGAAGGACAATCACGCATAATATGGCCCGGTCGGCTACATGAATAGCAACCCTCTGAACCCAATCAGCATTGACCCCAATGCAACTTCCCACACTGGGAACATCGTGGTACAGGTGGCCGTGCCTGACTCGAATCGCCTCTGAAATGAGACCCTGAAAAACTCTGATTCGGCCCGGAATGAATAGATCTATCGAATCTCTGGCCTGAAAACCGTGGAGGGACACTGGCCATAGAATAGCCTGTATGCCTGGAAAACTGCTGCCTGTGCCCACGTCTGAACTCACTCATCGGACCCGAAGATCTGGTCCTCTTGCCATGTACCCTATCAGGCTCGCGCTCACTTCTTTGCTGTTGCAGACTTTCTTCTAAGTTCTGAGCACGGGCCTGAATGCGTGCAATATCCATATTGTCCTGAAGGGACGCAGTCAAGCACCTATCCATCAAATGTGGCCCTAGGCCTTTCACAAATCGGTGTACCCGGTCACCCATATCCGCTACCATGGCCGAAGCATACCTAGCCAAAGAATTGAAGTGGAGACTATACTCTAGAGCACTCATGCTACCTTGCCTCAAATTTAAGAACTTAGCGGCTCTAGCTCGCCGAACTTCTGGAGGCATATAATGTCGGAGGAAGGCATCAACAAAATCTTGCCATACCGGGGGAGGTGCATTGGCCCCACGTGAAGCCATCCAAACGGTGTACCAATGGACCGAGACATCCCTCAATCTATATGACGCTAGCTCCACCGATTCGGTGTCCGAAGCATGTATCAAATGAAGCTTTCTCAACATACCATCAATAAAATCCTGAGGGTCCTCCTCCGGTTTTGACCCAAAGAATTCCGGAGGGTTCAAAGTAATGAAATCACGGGCCCTTGCACTAACAGCCCTATCACCTTGCCCTGTACTCTGTCGCTGAGTCTGAGGAGCAACCAACTGAGTAAGCAAATATATGGACTCTTTTACATCTTGGCCTGAAGTATCCGGTGGAGGTGTTGGAGCTGGGGCTGAGGCTCCCTCACGCTCCTCTAATATAGGTACTGAGCGGGAGGACTGAGATTGAGCCGCACTCTTGGACTCACTTTCCTCTACTACCGGTGGCGGTGCTCTTTCAGCCCGTTTTTCTGCCACCGTCTTGTCCTTTTGGGTTGCTGTAACCTTTCGCTTTACAGGCATTTCTGAAATACACAACACACGATTAAGGAACACGAATTTCTTATATCATAGCTCTATCGCACGATTCTTATAAAGAAAGAAGGACATTTATTCCTAAAATGTCCGCAGCTTCTTGTTCATAAGTGTGGCGCGCAACACACCCATAACCAAGACTCTACTAGACACGGCTCGTAAACACACCCTAGGACTGAACTGCTCTGATACCACTTTTGTCACGACCCGTCTAGAGGGCCGCGACGAGCGCCCGGTGCTAGCCCACCCGGGCACCCCCTTGGCTTACACTTATACTTACATCTAGGTGAGCCACATAATTCTATTCATTCATCATGCTAGTCCCATTGGACAACAATGCCTTTATATCATCATTGGCATCTATGCCACATCAATGTACATGAGCCGACAAGGCTATCAAAATGATATACAAAATATAGGCCGACAAGACCAGACATATCTAAACATATACATATGTCTACGAGCCTCTAAGGAGAGTATAACATATCACATAAGCGGGACAGGACCCCGCTATGCCCATAATTATATACACAAAATAATAAGTACCCAAAAGTTATGGCTCCGAATGAAATGGAGCTCTACTATGTAGTCCCTGCGAATGCAGCTATGGATCAAGTCTGTCTCTTTGTGCGCCTGCGGGCATGATGCAGCGTCCACAAACAAAAGGACGTCAGTACGAAGAATGTACTAAGTATGTAAAGCATGGTCAATATCAATATAGAAGCATAATAAGCAACATAAGAAATAGCATAAGATGGGAGATAGTAATATCATCGTCACGGGCACTTACTTGCCTTCCATAGGGACTTTCCATTTCTAGCACATAATAGTGTACATACATCCGTAACCGTATCTGTATTCATATTCGTACTCCCTTACATCTTGTATTCACAATCGTGTTCATATACATCTTCTTATTCATGTTCGTGTCATATTCGTATTCATACTCATATCTCTATCATATACATAATCATATCATACACATATCGTTTAAATAACATACCCGACCTCGAAGGTTCAGTGTTTCACGTACCCGACCATAGCTAGGATCGGTGATCATACATACCCGGCCAACTAAGGCTCGGTGTCACGTATACCTGGCCTTACCAAGGCTCAGTGTCGACCATACCCAACTGCCGTGGTGTGCGCGCTTTACATAAACATACATACATATACATCTACATATATTCTACCCGGCCATACAAGCTCGGGGTTTTCATAATAGCCATACACAGGCACGCATACATATAAGCTCGTAAGCATCCTTGCTATTATCATCACTATCATCATCGTTATCGTTATCGCTATCGCTATTACTATTATAGTCGTCATCAATATCATTATCACTATTATCGTTATTCGTCACATCTATCTTATAGGCTTGCTTGTCATATGAGGAACTTAGCACAATCGTAACATATCGAGAATCGTAAGCTTAATAGCTTTGAAGATAGAGACATTTGGAGAATATCATAAGCTCGTAGAAGATTTAGATGATTGGCCAAAGAACCATGCCTTATGAAATAAGGGTTAGCCTTACATACCTTTCCGTTGAACTATTCTACACTTGCTCGTTCTCCTTCATCGCGTTTCTACCTTCATTAAAGTCGTACTATCATTAAAATCGATAGCTAGCATGTATGACTAAAGCTAGAGAAAATCGGACAGCATCTCCTTCATTTATATGACGTTTCCTCCATAACGTATATCGACTCCCAAACGTCAATAATACATTCACAATACCATAACAATAGTCATTATTCATTCACATTATCCACATTTCTCAATTGGCTTTCAATTACTCATATCCATAGCTATAACACACGACTATGTCCATTCACGCACATTGCTCATCTCATGTTCTCAACATCATTTATAACATATTTACATCACAATACATCAAGAATCATAACTCAATTCAAACTATTTCTCAAAATGACATTATTCCACATTCATGACACATGTTTCTATACCCTTCTACAATCTAAGTATTTCAACTCTCAAATACCTTAAACAACATATAAATACCATCAATCTTACCTTAGACGTCGTAGGAACAAGCCTTGGTTGATAATACTCCACTTGAGCAAAACCCTAGTTCATCTCCAATGAGATTTCTTGACTTGTATGATCTTTAATGGGTTTTCTTACACTTGATTCACTTGGTTTATGTTGTTGATCACTAATAATCCTTGAATTCTTGTGGATTAAATGTAGAGAGATGTTTTAGAGAGAAGGGGTGAAGTGTGGAAATGAAATAATAAACTTGGTCCCCTTTTTAATAACCCAAAATCTGATTTGGAATGAACAGTCGTCGAAAGTGCAACAGTGGTCGTAAACTCAGTTTACGGTCCGTATTCCAGTTTACAGGCCGTATTTCGTGGACGTATTTAATCATAACAGAACCAGAAAGTCAGGCTGAGACATGGTGATTTACGAACACAGTTTACGGGCCGTATTCAGTTTACGGTCCGTATTTCAAGTCGTTTTTAACCATTCAAGCATTTGACAGAAAGTTGAAGTTTTGGAAGTTGAAATACGACATGGCAGTTTACGGGTCGTATACCACTTTACGGTCCGTATTTCATTTTACGATCAACTGGCCAAAGTGCAAGTCTGCAACTTCCCACATTTTCAGAACCTATAGTTAGTCATTGTGGAGCATAACCTATCTCTTATTGCAATTGCCTTTGGAATCTTACTTAGGGTCGTCAAACGTCGTTCCCTTCTTATTAAAACATCGTATATGCTAGGCCCTTTGTTAGCCTACCCACTGTACGTTTGCGGGGAAATTTTCAAGGTGTAACAGAGTCTATCAGCAGCTACACAGGAGCACTCTCCTACTGCGGAGGTGCAAGTTATTGATGCATTTTTTTATGTGCATATTTGGGTATGATGGGGTCCTGTCCCGTCCTTATGTCTCAGTACTCCAGTAGAGGCTCGTAGATGCGTATGCGTGGGTAGTAGATGCCTCATGAATGCACCAGGGATATTTTATACATCATTTTTAGTAGCCTCGTGGGCCGATGTGTATACATATTTATATGTTTTGTAAATGTTGATGACCAACTTATGAGGAGTCTTGTCTTGAAAAGGATATATGTCCAGGTTAGGTATGATAGATAGCATTGTGAGTGGCGCTCGGTCGCCAGCTCCGGGTACCCGTCATGGCCCACTAGTTGGGTCGTGACATCTATGGTCTTTTGTTATGTTACTCAAATATTCTCTGACTGTGTAATACTTGTGTGGACAAGTCTTTCTCTCTAGAATTGTGTGTTTTAAGATGTGATAAGACCCTTTACCTATATAGCCAAAAAATTTAGGGTTTAAAACTCTTTCTCAAACATCCTAGGTAACTGGAAAAACACGTTTTAGTGTTTAAAACCCTTTTCCAAATGTGCTAGGTTATGGTAGGTTTTCCTTTTCCACCAAGAAAACTAATTTCAGTACGTCTTAATTATTCAAGCACAACATGGATCACAAAATTAATTAACGAGGCTCTCTTCTATGGCATGGTCTTGCTGAACTGACTACCATAAGAAACTTCTAATTATTACACTAAAAATTCATAATTGCACTCTTTAGTTCTATTTTTTATTAAGGCCTTATTTAACTCCCCATGTTAAGATTACAAATACCAATTAATTGAATTAAATTTATTATAAATTTAATTTATTGATTAAATAATTTTGATTTTCCCCAACTTATTTCATGTGTCAGATGTAAAATCTAATTGCAGGGTTTACAAAACTTATAAGCTTTCATAAAGGGGTATCAACAATCTCTAGACCAAGATATGAATTCTATCAACTAGTTGTTATTTCACAAATACATATCATCATTATTTGATTTATCAGGCATATTGACTGAATAAAAGATTCTCGCCTTTTAGTAAATCAAAATAATGAACAACATATATGTCTTGTAATAGTTATATCAAAATTAAGAGTATAAGTATACTTAATTGACTAGAGAATTTTTTTATTTAGTCATTAGTAAAAGAAAAATATTTCTAATTGGTCTGTTCAATACATACAAAATGTATTAGCATAAGTAGTTGGAATAGTGTCATTCTCATAATCAAGATAATTTATATTTAATCCTGTGCTACAATTATTCCAGTGGCTTGTTCAATTTTCATCTTAGGTTGTAAACATAAACTTTATAACTTATAAGAATCGATGATTAATCTTTCTTATATAAACTAAACTTTTATATATTAAATCTTATACTATATGAGTAAAGGACATACAGGTGAATAAATGTTCTATTTAAAGTAAAATTTATTATATGGAATATATAAATAAATAATTATTTTGTATGGGGTAGAATCCTGTCTAGATATGTGGACAAATCAGGAGATAGCACGTGTGGAGTAGTGGGACGATAGGTGTGACTCAGCAGTAACAGTTTCGGTCCTGACACAGAAGCAAGTCTTGGGTGGCCAATCTTATCCATCGAGTATCCGGAATCAGGAGACAAGCCCGCCTAGCTCCGGACATCTACCATCGTGAATGTGACTGAGGTCAATTACGGTATGTCCATTACGCAACCGTTTTCGAGGAAACCGAGATTGACTTTTGAGGAATCTCAACCACCGTGTAACAGTTTAAACATGTTGATAGTAATAATTATAAGGGGCATGAAAAGTGGGAAAATGTTACTAAGGGTTACGTTATAAAAACACCCCTTACCCTCACTTGCATCTGATCTGATTTTTCATCACTAAGGCTATTATTTTACACCATTGTTGTTCAAGCTCTTCAGTTCTTTCAGTCACTACTTACAGTATGTTATCGGAGTCGGGATTGGATATGGGAGCCCTTGTACCAGAGGCCCTTTGGCTTACCTCAGCCTTGCCCGAGCTTTTGTTTGATCTCTTCCTCGTCCGCTTGGGGTCGAAAAGAGGAGTTTCACTAGCGGTAGAGGCACCGAACCTACTTCTTTTTTGAGCCATTGCTTGCTAGATCTCTTTTGTTGGAGCCTTGGGTCAAAACGTTTATTTGGGGATCGAGAGCCTGAACTCTTGTTGTACATCCCTACAGAACTACAGGAAGAGAATAATACAGCAACAAGTAATGGAAAGTGTTAATGAGAAGGTTCAAAAAGGAAAATACCATGATTATTGGGCTTCCAGTCTTTTCCTCGACTAATCTCCGTCCAGGTCAAAATGGTATCCAAAATGTCCAAGATATGCAGAATGTAGGTTAGGAAGATTAGGCAATGGGAAAGGAATCTAGATAACAACTAAGACAGTAAAAAGGAGTATTAACAATCAACAGTAAAATGAAAATTCTTCTATGGAATAAATCGATACTAACGAGCTGAATTCCACGTCTTGAGAAAATAAAGGTGATACTACGGAGCGAGGTCCTCAACGTCAGCTACCACAAACTCTCCATCCAACCTGTTGTTATCATAATCAGTGTTGCAGAGGATGACTCCTCCAACTCGGTTGGTTAAGGTGAAGATTCTGCCCTAGAAGAGCCTTGGAGTGTAGAGGTGAACTAGGTGGGTGAGAGTGAATTCCAATTTTGCCTTATCAGCCCGATACCTAAGTCAGTCGACCACCCGCCATGCGACCGGACTGACCTGGTCAAGGAAGATATAGTAGTACTAGTGAAAATCCAAGCTGACCAGGTCTATTGAGGTTGGAACCCTGGGTGAAAGGGTAAGTGCACACGAATGAATAACTCATCTTCTCATGTGTGATCCTTTCATGCGCCCCTAGGTCTTCTATCCAGACTGTGTCTTTCCATTTACAGTTGGTCCTTACTTTCTCAAGATGAGGGTCTGAATCACAGAATGATATTCTCCGACCAACCAGTCGCGGTTGTCGTGTTTCTTCTTGGTCGGGGCCAGGTGCAGAAAGTCCTTGCTGAACGAGAAGGTCTGAGGCATGATCGAACATGCGGTGGGTCTGCTGGCCTCACTCTTTTTTGGTCTTCTTCCTAGCCAACGATGACCCTTTAGGGTAGAAGCCTCGTTAATGTCCACCACTGGTGGAGGCAAAAGGGTTCCTGAACCACCGTGTACGGTGGCCAAATCTTCAGAGATGAGGAAGAAGAAGCATACATGATGACCAGAGGAATGTCGAAGTAGTAAGAAGATTGAAAGAGGGGTGTGAAGTGGATACTTCTAATGAAACTCTAATGAACATAGGACTAAGAAAGGAAGGGAGCTACAGAGAGGAAGATGGTGCTGAGATACCAAGAGTTTGAGAAAATTCAAAGTAACATGATCTAATTCTATTAGAAGTTGACATGTGTTCGGAGCGTTAAATGCGAAGAGACACACATCAGTTCATTAGCATCAGAGGTCTTTCGACTTATCTCCCGCCAAAAATGCAAAAACTATTCCACTTCCTGGGCAAAATTCAATGAATGCCTAAAAAGTGGGGAACTATCTGTATGGGATAGAATCCGATCTAGATATGTGGACGATTAGGATATAACACATGTGGGGTAGTAAGCACAATAGTGTGACTTAGCAGTAACAGTTTTGGTTCTGACACGTAAGAATGTTTGGGATGGCTAATCTTATCCATCGGTAGTTCAAAACTTACAAGCCGGCCAAGCTCCGAAGATATACCAGCAAAAACATGACCGAGGTCAATCAAGATAAGTCCACTTCGCAGCCGTTTCTGTGGACATCGGGATTGACTCATGAAGTGTCTCAACCATTGTGTAATGGTTGAAACGTGTAGATAATGATCATTTTGAGGGGCGTCAAAAGTGAGAAAATGTTATTTGGGGTTTGGTTATAAAAGCACCGCTTCCCCTCACATGCACCCCATCTGATTTTTAATCACCAGGGCTTTTATTTTACACCATTGTTGTTCAAGCTTTTAAACACTTCAGTTCATTCAGTCACTACTTCTTGGAGACATTGCCAACCAACTGTCCATGGGATACTTGAAAAAGAATTTCTTACTCTGCTTTATTTATCTTGCTTATTAATTGTTTTGTTCCACTTTATTTATATTATCTAGTAAATTAGTTTTAACAATATCAGTGTTTGGTCATTTTAATCTGCATGTTCTTGAACCACAAAATAAATTCAATTATTATTCTAAGTCGCGGATTTAGGGGTAAACACATTGAAAATACTATAACTAAACACGTGATTATTAATTGTTTTGTTCCACTTTATTTATATTATCTAGCAAATTAGTTTTAACAATATCATTGTTTGGTCATTTTAATCTGCATGTCCTTAAACCACAAAATAAATTCAATTATTACTCTAAGTCGCGGATTTAGGGGTAAACATATTGAAAATACTATAACCAAACGCGTGATTTATTATCCTAGCATAAGTATGATGATCATATTTAACGATCAATCTTACAAAAAGGACCGAGAACTATAATGCATTATATATAGTCTTCTCTTTTGTATTTCTAATGCCTATTCTGTTTGTGTGGTAAGACAGTATACAATAGACTCTTGTATTTAGGCCCTTCTCCGGACCCCACGCATAGCGGAAACTTAATGCACTGGGTTGTCCTTTTCTTTATTATGTTTCTGGGAATTGGAATGTCGCATATATGCATGATTTAAGTACATGTGGATTGAGATGACCACATTGAATGAATTAGAAATACCAAAAAAATAATATGATTAAAGAGCAAAATAACAAGAACAAAATAATTTGATAAATAAATAGATGTAGCCTGAATTCCGGTGCTGATGCCTGGCAATTGTCGCCTGATACGATAACGGATGGCTCAAGTTCTCAACTTTCTTCAAGGCCTTGTACTAGAAGCCGAGTCAAGGACTTTCAAGCTTTACAAGCCAAGTTCATGGAGAATAAGGTACGGAAGCACTTGAATACAACCATGTGGGGGATTTTCATGTTACGGAAGATAGCACGGAGTGAGACATCGCAAGTGGGTCGCATCCGCTTTTTCGCTAATGCCACTTTTGGGCTTAGTTGTTGCAAAACGCCGAATATTGGCTAGATTTTAAATACTTGGGGGTAGGCATGTAAAGACAAAACTATAAATACTTGCCTTAGCCTATTTTCATTCCTCAGCTTGAAATTTATGATGAAACTCTTTTGAGTGTAGTTTCTTCTTCTATGGAGTTTAGGTTATGTTAGGATTAGAGGGAGGATTCCCTTATCTCTTTACTTTGAGCCTCTCTTGGCTAATCTTGGATTAGATTTTCATGTATGAGTTCAAGTTCCCTTCCCCCTTGGATTGAATTCATCTTTTGATTGTTAATTAGTCACAATTATAGTTGAATTAGATCCTTTCTTTCTTCTATCTCATACCCTATTTCTTCTATCTTATCTCTTGATTTCTTCTATCTTTAATTTTCGTGTGTTTTAATTGTTTTTTTCATACTCTCCTAATTAGGATCGTATCCTCGCTAACAAGACTTTTGGAATAATGTTTGTAACATAGTAGTGAAGTTTTCGAACAACTAAATGCTATAGAATTACAAAGTATAAGTGATAAGCTTAGCGAATCAACTAGAATCCGATGCCCTCCAAATAAGTGTGAAGGGGGTATTTATAGCTAATCCCTAAGGAACATAATCTGCAAATCTCGCCCTCATTAATTCTATTAATTATATGTTATTTAGGTTTTGTAATGGCTGACGAAGATCTCAGACTTCCCTGTAATTCTAGGACTTTTAATATTATCTTGAATGGTCACAGAGTAATATCCAGTCACGTATTTTCGGAGCTCACTGACCTAATCTGTCCTATCTCTGGATCCTCTGCGAATGCAATCATTCTCGTCATCCTCACTCCGTAGAAAATACCCAGTATTATCCCTGCTGAGTCATGTTCGACCTATCCTTCTTGCCATGTGTCGCTTACTGATTTGTCCATGTACCAAGTCCGATTTTTACCCCATACCGATATTCGGCCACTTTTCGATTATTTACTGCGTAGTGGAAAAGTTTCTTATTTCTTTGCAGGAAAGCATTTGAACCGCCCCCGACACTGCTTGACATGAGTCTTAAATGCTTCGTACACATGTCTTCTTGTGATTAAACTAAAGCCGTGACAGACATCCGAGGCAATGCTGATTTCTCTTCTTTGAGAACCCATAAAAATCCTTTCACTTCACTTCGTCAATTCATTTTCTCCGCACCTATGTCTATATTTCTTCTCTGCTATCCTTCTGACTCTCAAGCCTCACCAGAGTTTCATAAAAAAATAATCATATTCTCATTTGTCCCTTTGTCCACGTCTTTGGTTTCATTACCATGTCTAGGTCTTCTTCTCCAACTCTTAACACTTTCACTGCCACACACGGTGGTCCTACACACACCAACACCACTTTTCGAGACTCTCGACAACAAGGCACGCGTGACAAAAGACCTCAACAATTCAGTGCTTAGTCGATTATGCTAGTCAAGGGGTCGTTTAACAAAGACTACCTACCCAAGATTCATCCTCAAAGTAAATTGATGATCATAACAAATTGGCCGATGAATACCCCTCTGCAATCCGACTTGTCCATCTATCTGATGTCCGAGACGACTGAAAATGGAAGAGTGCAGTCCGTATATTCACTTCTAGTGAATTTGAAGAATTACTTTTGGTAAACTGGGTCACTTGTATGTTTACACGTATAGGTGGCAACTGGTTAGGTTTGGGCGTTGAAACAAAAACGGGTTGAGTTACAATCCGCCAATATTAATATGGGTAAAATATGAGTTAGGTAAAATATGGGTTTGACCCATTTTACCTATTTTACATAGCACAAGAATAGGAGCTGAATTTTGTATTGTTTATTGCTTATATTTTGACATCAATTATTTCCATCTTTTAATAGCTATTCGTTATGTCTGTGATAGTCTAGTGCTGTGTTCCATTTTGTCAATCATTTTCTCAAATTTCAATCTATTAGATCATATGTTTTTCCTCATGTTCCTTCTTAAATTAAATACATTATTATGCTAATTTTATGGATTCCATACACTAACAAGCTTAGTCACAGTAGACTAATCTAGCCCAACCCCGTGAAAAGAAACGAAGTTTCAAGTCCAGAACTCCAGGATCATACTTAAAAAACTTATGGAGGTTCAGTAAAAATCCTTCCTATCTTATTTCGTGAAATACCATAATTACACAAGACATGATAACTATCCAGCAACCTCTCTTCATCACTCAAAAACATCAAATTTCCGAAATGACAAATATTGAGAAGGTTTAAGACCCATGCTCTCAAAGAATGGTTCAAATTCATTGATTGGATGATATCACAATAATCGAGTTGCATAATGTTTGAATAACATTTTCATTATCCACTCTCCCTACCAACTTGGAAAGAAAAAAAGGGTGAGTTTTTACTCATATGTTCGGCATCCATAAAATGCAAGCATCCATAAACTTTCACGTTATAGAAAAATGAGAAAAAAGAACTCCTTTCGTCTCTAACAAATACACCAGCACTTCCACAACCAAAAGCAACCATACTGAAAGAAGTGAAAATCAAGCATTATGATCAAAATATTAGATAGTAAAGCACAATTTAGTATGATCAATTCGAAGTAAAATAGAGAAAAACAAAGTAGGGAGTCCTTTTTGTTTCAGTTAAATTTCAAAAAAGGACTACAAACTAGCAAGGCTTCACACAGAACAAGAAGAAATCACTAAAAAAGAAAGATCAAACTTTGCGAGCCAAGTCTAGTAAAATACGACTGAAGGTCTACTGTAATTTCATCCTCATTGATGTATGATCCTTCACAATCTTAGAAAAATATACAATATACGATGAACTTTACTTGTACGTGAATATGAGATTAACTTACTATTCCACTTATTTTGATGGAGGTACTTACCACCCCATTTCCACTGTCTCCATATGTTACTTCTTAACTAAGTAAATATGTAAGCCTGCAGTTCTTTTCTTTTACATCCTCTTCTACTATTTTTCCTCTTTCAAGCTTAAGCATAGCATTTTCTTTATTAATCCTATTTAGAGAAACACACATTTTCTCATTATAGCTGTTGTTAGATTATACATTCACATTTTAGCTTACTTGATCAAAAATGTTTCCATGAAACTGATTCTGACCAATCATAAATGGAAAAAAGACTAGAACAAAAGTGAAAGATTATACATCAACAAGTTTATGGCAAGCTTCTTTAACAAAGACAACCAAAGGCTATCTATCATGTATTCTTTTTTACTAGAGAACACAATATTTTCTTTTCTGTCAAATTTCTCAACAAAGTAGATGATCATCAACTAGCATCTTCACAAAATAAAGAGTAGATACTAACAGAACACTATTATAACATAACAGAAAAAAAATCGCAATATAGAAATGATGACTTGCCTTCTTGCCCACAAATCCAATCTCTAGTACACAACTTAGCTTTGCATTTACTGGTAAAATAAAATGTTGAATTATTTCAATAATATGACCTCCAATTCTAAAGGTAGATTCTGAGGTTACGATGGTTATAGGTATGCTTAGAATATCTCCTATCATCAGTGAGAGTCTTGGATACCTTTCTTTATTTTCCTTCCAATAGGCAAGTACATCAAAGTTTCGGTTTGCTTTCCGGTCAAGTTTAGGCTCCTCCAAGTGCAAATCCAATTGTGTTTTATCTCTACAAGACTCCAACTAATTCTCAAACACGTCAAACTCCTCAAGGTCATCCCTCGTTTCATTGCCACTTCTAACCATAAACGTGCTCCCCTACCAATGAAATTGAGGTTGAAGGTACCAAGTATTCTTTGAACAACAATTGTAAGTGATCTACAACTTCTTCAACCTTGGCATCAGCAGTCACATGATTTATTTCGAGAAGAAATGTTTCACAAACATAATTTTATTTTGAGGGTCAAGGACAATAGTAATTCATAAAATCATACTGTAGCACCTCCAATATTTTCAAACTTCCTTCGCATTAATATAGTCATATCATTCATAACTCGCTCACTCCTATTTTTGGCTTCCTCTAGCAATATTTGAGTTTTTCACACATTAAGCATATATAAATTTGCAGGTGGATATTTGCTTCCGGAAATTAGTGTAGTGATCTCTTCGAATGGCTTCAAAAATTTAGCAATACTCTCTACCCTTTTCCATTCCTCCTCGAAAAGACTAAATCTACAATCAATATCAAGCAAAATAGATTGAATATAAGCTTGTTAGTTGAGGAGAGCACTTTCAAGCATTTGATAAGTAGAATCCCAACGAGTAGTTACATCTTGGTGAAACTTCTTTGAACACAGCAACTCATGATTCTTAATGCATTCCACAAACTTCAATATTCTTCCTTACGAATGCTTAATGTGCGTAACACCTTCTCTTACTTTTAATGGCTTCATCAGCTTTCTCCAAACCAGTCTTTACTATTAAATTCAAGATGTGATTCACACAACGAACATGAAAGAACTTTCCATCAAAAACTAGTGAATGCATTAGATAAATGTTCCATTAAATGACCTACCACAGCCTTACTACAACTAGCATTATCCATAGAAAGAGTAAGAATCATCTTTTCTGATAGCAACCATGGAGACCTAAATCCATTGAAGGGTTGTATATGGTCAATGTAAAGATTTGAGGACGAATCTTCTTTAAGAGGGGGAGAATGATAGCAGTCATGGAAGCTCAACTCCATTGAAGGACAAGGAAATTTCACACCAAGATCAATGTGCTTCAATTAGAAATTAAAAACGTGTCTTATTGTGAAAGAAGAGGTCAAAGCCCAAGTGAAATATTTTTGCAAGTGTTACAACTATTTGGAGGCCCAATTGAAGACTAAGAGGAGCTGAATTGTGGCCCAAAATCTGCCCAAAGAAGGACCAAGTTCAGCAGCCCATACTTGTGTTTCTAGAAGATCATTTAATGCTATGTTGACTAATGCTACATTGACTACATATAAAAGCATTATTGAACAAAGTGTTGGTGGTCTTTTAAGAAACTTGGAAAAAGTGTTGGTGGTCTTGTATGCAACATGGAAACAAAGAATTGGTGGTCTTCTATGCACCTTGGAAATTTTAGATTATTTAATTTAGTTTGACCACCTTTGAAGTCTAGAATGTTCTTTCCTTTTTTTAGGGTGGCAGCCACCATTTAGCTATATAAAGGAGTGTTTTATTTTTCATTGTAACTAAGTTATTAATATTAATATATTATCCTTGTGGCTTGTGGAGACCTTTGAGGTTCTCTTTAGGGTTCACCCTTTTTGTTCTACTTTGAACCGTAACTTGGATCCTTCAATGGTAAGGTTCCTCGTTCGAGTTCCCTCCCTCCAATTCTTCTTCTTCTTAATTGATTAAATTGCTTCTTTTAATATTAAACAAGGTATCAAGTATCAAATACTTGAACTTGTGTTCTTCTTTCTTAGGAATCAATCTTTTCCCCTTTCTAACTTCTAATTCTAAAGTCTTCGGCTATCCATTTTGTTATCATTTTCACTGCTCCATTCCTTAATAAACTTGATTAGTGAAGGACCTAAAACTGCACCAGAATGTGGAGGAACAAGACAGAAAATCAACACTCTTTTTTGAAGATTCCAATTCAAATCAACATAATGAGCGGTTATACACATGTAGCCATTTGACGCAAGTCCACATGTTCGAACTCAGAAAAACTCTACTAGGAATCATTGCAAGCTCACACTTTAAAAGTTCTTTTTCCCTATCATATAAATTCAATATATTAGCCTTCGTGGTATTTCTTGAAATGGTTTTTACCATCGGATTTAATTACAAATACTTGATGTTCAACAAAGCTAAAGGCTAATTATGCTTCAGAATTGCAACAGACACTTTCTCACGATAACTGATTGATCAATCGGTGCATATCCATGCTCTTGTCTTATCCAAGTGCCTAGCTATGTGACGTTTCATATTTGTAGTGCCAGAGTCTGATAAAAATATTTCCTTAGTAATATGACATTGTGCTTTTAAACCTTTCACTGTCACTAGTACGAGGAAATTTTGAAAAAGTGTTCCAAATAATTAAAGTGCTTCTTTTAGCTCATTTTCTCGGAACAGACAAACTAATCTCACAAGATTCCTCCTTAGTCTACATAGATATCTCTGTCAAAAATCAAAATCAATGTTTCAGCAACAATCAAAACTTAAGAATAAAAAAGAATTAAACTTGCGCAAGAAAATGTTCCTTATTTTCCAGAAAGTTTCCAGTTTGTTTAACATATCAATTTTATAGCAAAAATGATATTTTTCATGCAATATCCTTTATTCACCAATTGTGGGTACAAATCCAAATCAGAAACATCATATGCCACATGGATTTTGTACTTTGTGTAGTTAGAGAAAAAGAAACAAAATTTAGACAAAAAGAAACATAATATGCACACTGAAAAGCAAAAATAAATCATATGGAAAACTTACTTCAAAGAATAATTCATTACCAAGGTGAAAAAGTATAGAACAGAGAAATTTGTACAGATGAGGGATTTTGTGCGGACCAAGCATTTTAAACTCTTATTTTCGTTTCAAGTGTGGTCTGTTATTGGATTTGGTGATACCCATATTTTACCCAACTGAAGCCCGTCCATATTTTTTATGGATTGAGAATAAACTTAAGCCCATATTTACCCAATTGAAATATGAGTGATCCAACTACTTAAAATGTGGGTTAAATGGGCTCATTTGGTGAATATGGGCTGAAATTGCCAGCCTTACTTACATGTACCCCTTTACCCTCAGATTTGTCCTGGCCATTGATCCGGTCATTCTTGAATTTTGTAAATGCTACAAAACCTGCTTAGCTCAATCTGGCCGGTAGTATGGAGAGCGGTCACCGGTCTAGGGTATCTAGTTGAGAAACCGTGTTAGATTTTACTCTCGACCACTTGATCCTTCTCTATGCCTTGAGACTTTTCTAAGGTGGATTCATCACCTTTACCAAACGGGAGAAAAGTGGCATCCTCTTTAGATTGGATGATGACCATGACTGAGGTTGGATGTTGTCGTCACATCCGACATCATTCCGGAGACCAGCATGCTCTTCCCGGAGTCGTGGAACTTCACTCGTTAGCTTTTCGACACTTAATTATTTTTCTCTATCCCATTCCTCCTTGTTTACTCGACCTCTTTATATTCCAGCTACATTTTGGGAGCCTCACACAGTCGTGAGCATTTCTCAATAGATTCAAAAAATTCTAGACATCACCAAAGTTGAAGATCAAACATGGAAAGAAATTTCCAAGCACCGGAAACCCAAGAAACATGGTAACTCCTCTCGCATTTGCGTGATAATTTTCTCTGTTGCTATTTCTAACATTATCGAGTTTTGGCAGGTTTGCCCAAGGGATCCTCAAACTTTCAAACTGTGGAGGTTTCAGTTGACCCGGTGGAAGCTGAGAGACAAATCAACCAATTTCTTGAGCGAAAAAAAGGTCGCAAACCGGTACGTGTGTCTGAGGAATGTCCTTCCACTTCAAGCCTTCAACCAAAAAATAAGAAAGCAAAGAAGGAAAAAAGCCTTTCCGGTGTTTGTGGCGATTACTCTTATCCTTCTACTCTTGCAACATAGCCTCATGAACTAATGATGGTGATCATCGATGAAAAGGAAGAAGAAGAAGAAAGCCAACCCCTCCGATGGAAAAGGAATTCCTTTGCCAGATCACAACACCTGACAAAGTCGACCAACCTTTTGAGGAGTCCCGCCTTACGAAACAAGATAGGTCGATCACCAAACCTCTGTATATTCCCATTGAGTCACGGAGTTCACTTATAGATGCTTCCCCCGTCATTGTCTCTCCTTCTAGTTTAGCCGCTCGGCCCCGCCATTCATCCGGTCTTGTCAGTACTCTCCCTGCACTTGTCTAAAACTCCAAAGGCACCTCCATCAATTTTGAGGTTCCGGTTGAAGCCAAGCTCCTCTCCAAGCCCTTCGGAGTGGCCAATTAACTAAGACCTCTGGTTTCTCCAATGACCAAGAGAAATGGATGAGGTGTCAGTTGAGTATTTTCTCAACAAGGGCATGCATGCAAACGCACGGGTAAATGTGCTCAATTTTCTTCCTTATTATGCACTTGATCTTCTTTATTTATATTTTACTTCTTATTTCATCCTTTGTAGGCCAATGTGCTATTATTGGAAGGACTCCGCTGGGGAATTGAGGAAAAGGCGAAAGTAAGGGCTGAGCGGGACTTGCTAAAAGAATGCATCCTGACATTGAAGGCTGAGCTCGATTGCCCATATAAGTCATGAGAAAGAGGTGTGCAGCCAAAAGGCAGGCCAACTTCACTCTAAACTTACCGATCTGAAAAGCAATGGAACGCTCAGCTGGATACTGTCACGATCCAAATTACTAAGTTCTGAAGGCACCAACTCCCACCAAGTCGGTAAGACATCCACAACCTAATTAGGAAAGTTCAACAAGGAAATAAATGCTGAAAGAAAGCATATAAGTCATTTTTAAAGTCTTAACAAGTCTACTCAAAAAACATAAAGAAGTCTTACAACCCCCAAAATCTGATGTCACTAGTACAAGAACTGACAAAAATAAGTACAAGTCTGGGATACATCCCAAAAAGATTGTCTAGGAAGTAAAAAGACAGGAAATAAATGATAGAGGGAAAATTCGGTGCTACAGAGCCTCATGTTGCTCACCCCGAACTCTCCAGATGGACTACTCAATGACCAGCGTAGTCTCGAGATCCACTAGTACTGGGAATAGAATTTGCACACAAAAAGGGCGTAACAAGTGTAGCGTGAGTAAGGGAAAATAACATGTACTCAGCAGCATCGTCGACCGACCCTAACGGAAAAGGAGACGAGGGTTGGTCTAAGATTACTAATTCCACACTTAACCGCTATTAGTCCACAATAATAATCATAATAAGCACAATAATCTCAGGTTAAAGGCCTAGGTAAAAGCTTCTAAATCCTCAGGTCCGTTAAGTATCCAAATGAGCATTCAAAACAACCCAGACAATAATTCAAGTAAGTCATACAAACAAGGAACCAATGAAATAACATGATATGCAAATGTGATAGTTTCAAGTGCATTCGTGTTTTGATGATTATCATACTGTTTTAGAACCAGATAAGAGACCTAGTCTGTAATCTGCTCTCTGTGCACCTTGCACTATCGGCAGAGACAGCTGTAAAGTCGAGCCACTTGCTGCACACAACTACAGCGGTGAGCTGGCCCATGGTTCAGGTCAAAATTGAAGAGTGGTCTCTTTTCACCCCACATGCTCCCACTATATATACAACATGATGGCAACATATTGAGTAGACTTGAAAAACCTAATCCAAATTACGCAAAATCTGCCGATGCAAGTTTCTCAATATCTCTCAAGAACAAAGCCATCTACAGGTTGAAGAACCTGATCCAGACACAAGATTTGTCTATGTTGTTTAGGTTGTTATAAGTCTTTGTTCGTTTGTGCTTTAACTTGTAAACCTACTCTTCTCTTATAAGAAGATGTTGTAGGTATTTCAAATTCTTAGTAGTTGTTAGGCAGTTTACCTTTCAATCTATTAAGTAATACCCTTGGCTAGTGTGTAGTCTAAGGTGTATTAGTTGGGGTTGGCTAGAGGTAGTCAACTTTAGTTTCCTTGGCTAGAGTTAGTCAAGTGGAGGTGTTTGCAATCGATGTATTGCAAAGGTTGAGGGACTACGGGAGTTAGTTCCTAGGTTACTACTATTGTAAAGGTTGAGGGATTATGGGAGTTAGTTCCTAGCTTAGAATAGGTTGGAGTTGAAATCCTACTGGGGTGGGTCGTGATTTTTAATCCCTTGAGCAAGGAGTTTTCCACGGTAAAATTGTGCCTTCTTTACTTACTACACTGCATAAGGGTACTGGTACACAACTAGGTCCCTCCATATACTGTGTTTGGTGGACGCACAACCTACATTAAAATGCTATGTAACGCACATTATAATACTATGAATTGTGACCTATGGGGGACTCGTGAGGTCCATATACCAACTCGGAGTCATTTTCCTTCAGGTTCCTAGCCTCCTTAGGCTTCCAAATCATCAAACTCAGCCAGTAGGCTCACATTACCTATCACTTAGCCAATCTGGCTCATATCATCAACATCACTCCTTCTGGAATAATTTTCTCTCGGACCTTACACATGTATCCTCAAATGCACATGAGATACTATATAAAGTATGAATATGACACGCAAAATAATAAGTAATCAAGCTAAGCAATAAAGACTCAATCTTTAGCTCTTTTCCACTTTTAAACGAGTATTTAGGAGTGATGAGAACACATAATCACAAATGAGACAGGTAATAAGCATAGAAGCATTAAAAAGGGGACCTCATATCCCAATCACAGACACAAATCAATCTATGCTATCAGTTATTTCCCAAAGCATGGCTTTTAGACTGGACTATACAATGGAAATTGCACAAATACCCATATCATGCAATCGGTATCTGATACAAGTACTCGTCACCTCACAAGTATCGGGACCCTCTTTAGTTACCCAATCATGCCCTCTTATTAATCTAATTAGAACAACCACGACGCTTTAATTAAGGTTAGAAAGTCTCAACTTGCCTGAATTGAAGTTTAGCGGTCACAACAAAGCCTTGCTCTTTAGTAGAGCCTCCGAACACTCCCAATCTGTTCAAATATGTATTCTACGTTAGAACATGAGTCCGTAGATACCCATATTTCTATCTCAAAGATTTTGGTTTAGAAAGTCAACCCAAAACCTCGTTTTCAAATATCGAAGGTCAAAACCGTAATTTCATTACAAAATCGGGTTCAATAGGGTCAAATAATCACTCTATAAATTTATATGAATCCAACAATACCCATATTGGTATATAATAAATCTGGATCCAAAAAGACATCTAAAAAGGGATTTCGAGCTCCAAAGGGTAAAACTGAAAATTTGACTAACAAATAGATTACCAATGATCTAGGGAATTTAGATATCAAGAATCAATAATATCCAACATCAATTCCATGATTAATTGAAGAAATCCTTATTTTAAACTTAGGGTTCATAAACCCCTAAATCCCCACTCCTATATCATGATTTCTAACACGAAATCCCTTAACAATCAATGATATAATCGTAAAAGATGGACTAGAAAATTACCTACTTGATGGATCCTGCAAATCCCTCAAACACTACCTTAAGCCGAATCCCAAAACTCCAAATATGTGAATGAGAAGTCTAATCTCGAAATGAGGAGTAAATGTTTGATCTGACCAGCGATTTCCGCAAAAGTGGATCATTTTCTGCATCGGCAGGCCCGCTTCTGCGGCCTAATTCCTGCATCGGCGAAGCCCAAATAACTGGCCTAGGTCCACAAGTCCGGACCAAGTCTCGAATGGGCGGGGCTCTCCTGTGGCCTTTTCCACGTAGGTGCCGGCCTAGCCCAAATCACCTACCTGCCCACCTGCGGCCCACCTGGCGCAGGTACGAGCCATAACTCGCAGGGCGAGACATCAGACACCAGAAAACTCATCCAACTTTCGAATTTCAATCCAACACCCTAAACTCATTCAGAATCTCCCGAACATAAACCAAATATGCAAACATGTTCTTAAACATGCTATGAACTCACTCCTGCTCTCGAAATCTCCAAAACAGGTCATCTTGAACCGTGGTTGACCGAGGTCAACTCCAATTCTCATCAAACTAGATTTCCAACTAAAGGTCCAAAATGACCCTGAGTGCCTCGAGAACCGAACCAATTATTCAACCAAGTCACAATTGACATTTCAGACCTAATGGAATCGACAAAACTTTCAAAAAGACTCATTTACCCCCAATGTTAATTTCGATCAACCAGTCCCTTATGAACTTCCAAAAATCTTATTTTCTTACCCAAATCTCATCTGAATGCCTCGGGAATCGCACCACCCATCCCCACAAGTCAAATATATCATAAAGAATTCGGGGAAAGTGTCAATAGGGGTAAAATAGGGAAAATGACCTAACAGGTTCAGAAAATCAACCCAAAACCCCGTCCCCAAACCTCGAAGGTCAAAACCGTAACTTTATTGTAAAATCGGGTTCAACGGGGTCAATTAACCGCTCTATGAATTTATATGAATATGACAATACCCATATTGGCATATAATATATCCACATCCATAAAGACATATAAAAAGGAATTTCGAGCTCCTAAGGGTAAAACTGGAAATTTGACTCACAAATAGTTTACCAATGATCTAGGGAGTCTAGATACCAAGAATCAATCAAATCCAACCTCAATTCCATGATTAATTGAAGAAATCCTTATATAATCTTAGGGTTCATAAACCCCTAAATCCGCACTCCTAAATCATGATTTCTAACATGAAATCCCTTAAACATCAATGATATAATCATAAAAGAGGGACTAGAAACGTGCCTACTTGATGAATATTGCAAAATCTCTCAAAACCACCTTTAACCGAGTCCCAAAGCTCCAAATATGTGAATGAGAAGTCTAATATCAAAATGTGGAATAAATATCTGATCTGACAAGCGATTTCCACAGAAGCGGATCATTTTCTGATGATTTGCACAGAAGCGGATCATTTTCCGCCTCGACAGGCCCACTTCTGTAGCCTAATTTCCGCTCCGGCGAATCCTACTTAATTACCCAAGCTCGCAAGTGCAGACCAAGTCTCGCAGGGGTGGAGCCGCTCATGCGGCCTTTTCCACACAGGTGTGGGCCTAGCCCAAATCAACTCCCTTAGCACCTGCGGCCTACCTTGCGCAGGTACGAGACATCAGACACTAGAGAACTCATCCAACTTTCGAATTTCGATCCAACACCCGAATCTTATGCGGAATCACCCGAATATAGACCAATTATGCAAACCAGTTCTAAAACATGCTACGAACTCACTCTCGCACTCAAAATTTCCAAAACAGGTCATCTTGATCCGGTGTTGACCGAGGTTAACTCCAATTCTCATCAAATTAGATTTCCAACCGAAGGTCCAACATGACCCCGAGTCCCTCAGGAACCGAACCAACTACTCAACCAAGTCATAATCGACATTCTGGACCTAATGGAATTAACAAAACTTTCAATAAAACACATTTATCCCTGATGTTGACTTTGGTCAACCAGTCCCTTATGAACTTTCAAAAATCCCATTTTCTTACCGAAATCTCATTCGAATGCCTCAGGAATCGTGCCACCCATCCCCATAAGTCAAATGTACCATAAAGAAGTTAGGGAAAGGGTCAATTAGGATAAAATAGGAAAAACGGCCTAACGGGTCATTACATCATCCACCACTTAAACACATGTTCGTCCTCGAACAAAAAAGAGAAAGGAAATACTTGAATGTTCGTCCTCGAACATAAAAGAGAAAGGAAATACCTGAATCGCCAAAAAACTAGGGATATCTACTTTGCATGTCTAACTCGGTCTTCCAAGTAGCCTTCTCGACTGGACGATACGTCCATTGAACCATTACTGAACCAATCTTCTTGGACCTCAACTCTTGGATCTGTCTATCTAATATAGCAATTGGCTCCTCCTCTAAAGTCAAGTGTAGATCAAGCAACACCGAATCCCACTGAATCACATGAGAACTATCAGAAATATACTTCTTGAGCATGAAATATGAGAACTTGGTAAACACCCGACAAACCTGGAGGCAAAGCCCACTCATAGGCTACCTTACCAATACGCTGAACAACCTCAAACGGACCAATGTACTACGGCTTAACTTGCCTTTCTTACCAAACCTCATCACACCCTTTATGGGTGAAACCTTCAATAGAACTCGCTCACCCACCATGAACTCCAAATCACGAACCTTCCGGTCCGCATAACTATTTTGTCTACTCTTAGCTGTTAGAAGTCTCTCCTGAATCAGCTTGACCTTGTCCAAGGAATCTCGCAACAAGTCTATATCCCAAGGCTTAACCTCAAATTCATCCAACCAACCAACTGGAGAATGACACCTTCAACCATAGAATGCCTCAAATGGTACCATCTCAATGCTCGAATGGTAGTTATTATTGGAAGCAAATCCCGTCAAAGGCAAAAACTGATCCCAATGACCACCAATATCAATCACACAGGCCCACAACATATTCTCAAGGAGCTGAATAGTACGCTCAGACTGACTATCAGTCTGAGGGTGAAATGTTGTACTAACCTCCACTCGAGTACCCAACTCCTTCTACATGGATTAATAGAAATGAGATGTAAACTGAGTGCCTAGATCCGAAATGATAGAAATAGGTATCCCATGCAAATGAACTATCTCTCGGATGTCGATTCTGGCCAACTTCTTTGAATTGTAGGTAGTCTGAACTGGTACAAAATGAGATGATTTAGTCAAACGGTCCATAATGTCCCAAATGGCATCAAACTTCCCTAAAGTTTGTGGTAGTCCTACCACGTAATCCATAGCAATCTGCTCCCATTTCCACTCAGGTATACGTATCCTCTAAGTAATTCCACCCGACTTTTGGTGCTCATACTTCACTTGTTGACAATTCAAACACCTAGCCACAAATCCCGTAATGTCCCTCTTCATACTGCACCACCAATAATGTTGTTTCAAATCTTGATACATCTTTGTAGCTCCCAGATGAATAGAGTACCTTGAACTATGAGCCTCATCCATGATCAATCTAGTCAAATTACCCAGTTAGGGAACACATATGCGACCCTTGATCCTCAAAATCCCCTCATCATCAAGAATTGCCTCTTTTGCTTTTCCTTTCAACACCTTGTCTCTAATCTGCTCCAAATAAAGAAGACCGTGCTTCCACACAAGCAAGAACCTTATCAGGTTCTGAGATATCAAGTCTTACCATACTATTTGCCAAGGTCTGAACATCCATAGCCAGAGATTGTTCCCCTACCTGTAACGATTCTAGGCTACCCATACTTACTGCCTTTCAACTCAAGGCATCCGCCACTACATTTGCCTTGCCCGAATGATAAAAAATAGTCTTATCATAATCCTTGAGAATCTCTAGCCTCCGCTGCCTCAAATTGAGATCCCTCTGATTGAAAATATGTTAAAGACTACGATGATCAGTGAATACCTCACAATGCACACTATAGAGGTAATGCCTGCAAATCTTCAATGCAAATACTACCATCGCCAACTCCAAGTCAAGAGTGGGGCAGTTCTTCTCATACACATTTAACTGCCTTGAAGCATAAGTTATAACTTTCTCTTTCTGCATCAAAGCACAGCTAAGGACAATTTGTGAAGCATCAAATGCACAGTAAAGCCCTCTCCCTCCACGAGAAGAGTCAATTATATGATCATCTCTCAAACTTAGCATATAATTGTTTCTTCTCCCTCCATGAGAAGAGTCAACACGATCCTCAAATGCTGCTCGTGCTCTCCTCAACTACGAGAGTATATCAAGATATCATCGATAAAGATGATCATAAAAGAATCCAAGTACGGTCTAAAACACCATTCATCAAGTCCATAAAGGCTGCTACGGCAATGGTCAGCCCAAAAGACATAACTAGGAACTCATAATGACCATAATTGGTCCTAAAATCTATCTTAGGGATTATGTCTGCCGTAATTTTCCACTGGTGACAACCAGACCTGAAATTGATCTAGGAGAAGATCGATGCACCCTGAAGTTGATAAAATAAATCATCAATGCGAGGAATGGGATACTTTTTCTTGATAGTAACCTTGTTCAACTGCTGATAGTCAATACTCATGCGCATAAACCCATCCTTCTTCTTCACAGAGAACACCGCAGCACCCCAAGGAGAAACACTAGCTCTAATAAACCCCTTACTCAACACGTCTTGTAACTGTTCCTTCAACTCCAACAACTCCGCTAGCGCCATCCGACATGGTGAAAATATAAATAGGCTTGGTGCCCGGCTCCAAAATTAATGCAAAAGTCAATGTCACAATCCGGTGGGACACTTGGTAGGTCTGTCGGAAACACCTCGAGAAACTCGCTCACTACTGGTATCGACTCACTTGGAGGAGTATCAGCACTAGCATACCGAACATAGGCCAAATAAGCTAAGCACCCCTTCTCAACCATCGACGAGCCTTAAGATACGGTATCACTTTCTTCGACGCATGACTAATAGCACCCTTCCACTCTAACCTAGGGACTCCTGGCATAGCTAATGTAACTGTCTTGGCATGACAGTCCAAGATCACATAATAAGGGGACAACCAATTCATACCAAGGATAATAGCAAAATCTACCATGTCTAGGATCATTAAATCAACCCATGTGTCATATCCCATCAAAGTCACAATGCAAGATTGATACACTCGATCCATCACTACAGAATCCCCAATAAGAGTAGAAAAACTAACAGGGAAATCAAGCGACTCACATAGCATATCCAAACCCGAAGAAAAATAAGTAGACACATAAGAGTATGTAGAGTCTGGATCAAATAATACTATAGCCTACCGGCAACAAATCGAAATAGTACCTGTAATGACTGCTTTAGAAGCCTCTGCCTCTGGTCTACCTGGGAATACATAGCACTAAGCACAACTACCCTTGGCCAAAGAACCTTCGCGACCACCACTGCAGCTTGTCTAAGTACCACCTCTCCCAGAATAAGAACCCTTCTCCCACTATGTGCGCCGCCTCTAGCCGGCGCCACTGATCTAAGTGCAGCAATCTGAGAACCTAAGTATGGGCTGCCCTGTCTAAGTCTGGGGCACTTCCTAGTGAAATTCCCTAAATCACCACACTCATAACATCTTCGACGTGCCATAGGTTGCTGAGAAGAGCTAGACTGACCGGAATGACCAACTCGACTCCAGCTCGAGAATAAGAACCCTGAGAACTGTGCCCCAAACCATGAGCACCATGACTCGAAGAACCACCTGTCGAAGTCTGAATCGCTGCCTTAACTGGTCTACTGAACTGAGGGCGATAACCTCTACCATGATGACCTCTACCTCCAGATGAGGTACCTCCATTACTGCTAATAATGCAGGGCTTCTTGCCCGATCTATCCCTGAACTCCGGACTCCTAATAGACTCCACACTCCTAGCGGCATCCACCACTCCCTGAAAAGTACCTCCTGAAGTAGCCACATAGCTCCCTAACAAACTTCCTAAACCTCTCAGTGTCATCTGGTAGAATGGTCAAAACATGGAGAGACAAGGAGTGAAACATCATCTCATACTCGGTCACAGACATCCCATACTGCTCCAACCTATCAAACTGCTCACGCCTTTCATCTCTCAAGCTACAGGGAACCCATTTCTCTAGAAACACGAGAGAAAGTAAAGGCGAACCAGCTGGCCTAATCTAAATAAAATCCCTCCACTACTGCTTAGCGGGGCCAACTATCTGAATGCTATGAAGTCAACTCCGATGAGCAACAGCAGCAACGGGTAGAAGTCTGGGATCCTGGCCTCCAACTGCATTCGATCGTGTTCTTATCATCTGTGAGAGAGTGAAATAACAAACTCTTAGAATCCTTTAGAATCAAGTACGCATGATAAGGAATGAAAGATTTGAGTTTTTCAAGATGCCTTATAGCCTTTCGAAGATAGGTACGAAGCTCATCATACCGATCCGCAAGACTCTATTAGACATTGTTCTTGTACTTGTGATACCGATGAACCTAAAGCTCTAATACCAATCTGTCACGACCCAAATTACTAAGCAGTGAAGGCACCAACTCCCACCAAGTTGGTAAGCCATCCACAACTCAATTAGGAAAGTTCAACAAGGAAATAAATGTGGAAAGAAATTATCCAAGTCATTTTTAAAGTCTTAACAAGTCCGGTAATCATAAAACATAAAGAAAGTGTTACAACCTCAAAATCTGGTGTCACTAATACAAGAACTGACAAGAAGAAGTACAAGCCGGGATACAACCCGAAAATGCAGCCAAGGAAGTAAAAAGACAGGAAATAAATGATAGAGGGAAAATCCGGTGCTACGAATCCTCATGTAGCTAACCCTGAACTCTCCAGATGAACTCCTCAATGACAAGCGTAGTCTCGAGATCCACTAGTACTGGGAACAGAATCTGCACATAAAAAGGGTGCAACAAGTGTAGCGTGAGTACGGGAAAACAACATGTACTCAGCAGCATCGTCAATCGACCGTAATGAAAAAGGAGACGAGGGCTGGTCTACGATTACTACTTTCACACTTAACTGCTACTAGTCCACAATAATAATCGTAATAAGCACATTAATTGCAGGTTAAAAGCCTTGGTAAAAGCTTCTATATCCTCAAGTCCGTCAAGTATTCAAATGAGCATTTAAGACAACCCAGACAACAATTGAAGTAAGTCATACAACCAAGGAACCAATGAAATAACATGATATGCAAGTGCTATGCAATGTAAGTCCTTTTCCATCACCCGATACACGCACGTTCAAATACTATGAATCGTGACCGATGAGGGACTCTCAAGGTCCATATACCAACCTGGAATCATTTCCCTAGGGGTTCCTAGCCTTTTTAGGCTTCCAAATAATCAAACTCAGCCCGTAGACTCACATTACCTGTCACTTCATATTGCAGGCTATGCGTCCACCAAACAGTATGTGAGGGACCCGATCGCGTACCAGTTCCCTTATGCAATGCAGTATGAGAATCAACACAAGATTTTTACGTGAAAAACTCCTTACTCAAGGGATTAAAAAACCATGACCTACCCCTGTAGGATTTCAAATCCACTAATCGAGAAAATCAGGTTACAACTGTATCGTAAAATAGGAATTAATTCCCATAATCCCTCACCCTTACAATAACACTTATGCAACCCTCACCTTTGACTACCCCTAGCCAAGTACACTAATACACATATACTTACCCTAGCCTAGTGTACCACTCAAAGGCACCTTTTGAGAATTCATCACAGCGACTAACTCTAGCCACACACTAATACAACTAAGCTAACTCTAGCTTAGTGTACCACTCAAGAGCTTGTGGAAGCAACCTTGAGAATTTAGGACACCTACAAACAGCTTCTTTTTATGGAAGAATAGGTTTACAGTGTAAGCACAAAAGAACAATGACTCAACAACCTAAGGACCTAAAACATCTTCAGTTCTGAACCTGGTCCTTTGGGTTGTTATGGCTCTATTCTTGAGGAACACCTTTAAAGGTGGAGACTTGCACTTTGGATGGAGTAATTTTCGGATTGTGCGAGAATGAGTCTTCTCTTGGAAGATAATGTCTTTATATGCTCTGAGAGAGAGAGAGAGAGAGAGAGAGAGTAGAGATGACCACTCATGAAATCTGGACCGTTAATTAATTGGCCTTGATGAGGTACTACTGCACAGCTGCATTATACTTTTCAACCGCTCACTTTACAGCTGTGGATTTGGACTTTCAGCTTCAGTGACCAGAACCTTTATCTGGAGGAACTTGTTTCCTCATATGTTCTTCGAACATGTTGTAAGTACTGGATACACTGTCAGTAGCTCTATCGCTGCATTGTTGATTGAGAACGCTGGAGACCTGATCCCGTCTGGTCCTTATGAATCAACATATCTGGTCTCTCATATATGATCAATTCCTGTAGGCATCTGATCCTTCAAGGAACATGTTAGACAAGCAGTATATGAGATATCATGAGGTTAACTAAGTTCAGACAGATGAACCTAATTGTATAAGGTTCCTTAGGGTTTATCATGTCCTAAAAAAATATCATTTCTTATCAATTTCCCCTTTTTGATGATGACAAAGAGACATTCTTTGTATTCCCCCTAAGGACCAGATCCCTTACCCAGATACCTCATTTGTTCCCCTGAGACTCAGACCTCATAGTATCTGGTTCTTTGTGTAAGGTTTGTCAAATCATCAAGAAATGTCGTGACATATCAATTTCTCACTTTTTGATGATGATAAACTCATAGACAAAGTTTTCCCTGAGAACCAGATTCCCACTCGTTCCCTCTGCGGATCAATCCTTCACTTGCCAAGCTTGCAGTCCTCTTTCCCTGTTTTACGGTTCCCTTTATCTTTCGCACATGTCTCTTTCACATATATTGATTATATTCTTGAGACTGTGAGATGTATGGGGAGGCCATATTGAAGAACGGGTTTCTCGCTCTCTCTGGTGTCACCAGGTTTGACAATCATCAAAACATACATATAGTCATTTTCCCCCTTTTTAATGATGACAAACTGTCTATCTTACGTCATTTTTCCTCCTTCACATAATTCTTCCTCCCTTTCCCACCCATTTGTTTTCTTCCCCCTTTTGCCATCATTGAAAAGAGTAATAAAAGTAACATAAGACAAAACGAAGTTCAGTAGCATTAACTCATGGCCACTAGGGAAACACAACATAAGGAAGAATAGTAACAACAAGTATTAAGATCACTACACAAATCAGAGTAATTGCCCAGATTAGATTAAGCATATCAAAAACATAGTAGTCTTAGTCAGTACAAAATATGATGTTTAAACTGCCATGAGTTCCATAGTCATTAAGCGATCGAATACAAAGGGTCAGATATTCAGGGTGACTAGAAGGGGCTCAAGAACTAAGGATTAGTGCGTCTAGACAAAGATTTTCAGTCTTTAGCTAAGAGTCAGCTTCCTTTGCAGCACCACTGAGACCTGGTCCCTTTGTCTTCTTGAGCATTTTATTTCTCCATGATTTCCACATCATCCTCAATGTAATATGGTGTGCATAATAGGCTGGTGGATTCATGGAGATCGAATATGTACACCTTGCATATGTAGCATAGCCAGCTTGTAGCTGCGCCGAATCCATTCTCATCAACCAGTACATGTTAATGAGCTGGATGGCTAGTACCTGGAATTTTAGTGTGGCCATACCAGTAAACATTAGGCTCCATAAGGTGGCACATCTTGGTATCTATCATAGTACCTGGGAAGGTGTTTCCATCCTTGTCTTTCACGTTAGGATCATTGTGATTTGCAGGGAGAAAATGTGTATGATGTCTCGTCTGCACTACCACACGAGTTACTTGTGACAGATACCCTTCTTCCAATGGATCGCATCCATTTTTTCCCTGATAGGTTCTTCTCCCTTCATCAGTTTAGTCATTAGATCCTTCTGAGTTCCTTCACTACTTTCGTTTGCCTTCAAGGCATTGACAAATCCCTTAACGAATTCAGTTCCACTTTCTATGATATTAGGTCTGTTTTTCTCCCCCTCATTTAGAGTCATCAAGGAGAAGACCTGCACAGGGCTTATAGAGTCCTTTATTTGTTCTCGAATGATCGATGGAAGTAAGGCTTAACAGAGTCAGACTAGTTTTGGGATTTGGTAGAGATATAGTGGGGTTTAGGATCTGGCGAGACAGGAAAGACGATTTAGATTTAAGGAATGGGGAAAGAATTTTGCAAGATCTGAGGAAGGAGAGGTTTTCTTTTAAAGTACGAAGAGATCCAAGATGGTCAGGCATTTAAAAGGCTTAATTTGGAATAGGAAGCGAAAGAGTCTTAATGACGTGGCATTCTAGACAGTTCGAAACATATTAAGCACTGAAGAAACTACTAACTTGAGTCATAGGGACCAGGTCGCTTGACAATTTTGAAAACGAGGCAAGAGCTCTGAGATGTACAATGTCACTTATGCTTATGCTGTCCAGACTTGCCACACGTGTGTACCTGTGATGGTACAAGAGTGAGTTAGATGCCACCGAAAAACACTTTTAACATTGTACCTTTCCTCTTAACATAGCCAAGCATGAGCAAATTTGAGGAAAAGCAACAAGTTGAGCTTGATCGAACCCATCTCCTATCTTCCAAAGTGCTTCATATTCAGTTTCATTTCACAAGAACACACTCCCACTTGAAGGTCCTTGAATGAGGGGAATCATCCATTCTCTCAGTTGTATGCTTCGAGTAGTCTCCTTTCATGTAAATTTTGGTTGCCTCTTCTCACTCAATCCTGCAACCAGATTCACTTATTTTATCTTAGAGCCCAAGGTATCTTGGGTCTGATGAAATGATAGAACAGGTGAGTTTAAGCTTCTTTTTGTCCATGTAGACAACACCTTCTTCCTTTTCTGGAACCTGGGTCGGTCAGCTCTTGACTTCTTCTCAATCTTTTGACCAGTCCCAGATCCAGCCCAACAGCTTTTCATAGGAACATAGGGTCCATCACAAATGATGTCCCACAGCTTAGATCCTCAGCCATGACAAGTCATACCTTTTCCCTTTCCACCATCCATGATATTCTCTGTTGGATCTTGGTGGTCTTGTGATAGATTTTCCTTTCTCTAGCCTTGGCAAACTAGCCATGATGAAGATCCTCTCTAGGTGTTAACCTTTTAGAAAGAACCCGCTCTGATACCAATTATTGCAGGCTGTGCGTCTATCAAATAGTATATAAGGGACCTAGTTGTTTACCAGTTGAGAATTAACACAAGATTTTTACGTGGAAAACTTCTTGCTCAAGGGATTAAAAACCACAACCTCCCCCTCTAGGATTTCAACTCCACTAACCAAGCAACTCAGGTTACAACTCTATCGTAAGCTAGGAATTAACTCCCATAATCCCTCACCCTTGCAATAATGCTTATGCAACCCTCACCCTTGACTACCCCTAGCCAAGCACACTAATACACCTAGACTTACCCCCGCCTAGTGTACCACTCAAAGGCGCCCTTAGAGAATTCACCACAGTGACTAACTCTAGCCACACACTAATACAACTAAGCTAACTCTAGCTTAGCGTACCACTTATGAGCTTGTGGAAGCAACCTTGAGAATTTAGGACACCTATAAATATCTTCTCTTTATGGAATAGTAGGTTTACAGTTTAAGCATAAAAGAACAAATACTCAACAACATAAGGACCTAAAACATCTTCAGTTCTGGACCTGGTCCTTCGGGTTGCAGTGGCTCTGCTCTTAAGACCTTAAAAGGTGAACACCTTGAAAGGTGAAGACTTGCACTTTGGATGGAGCAATTTTCGGATTGTGCAAGAATTAGTCTTCTCTTAGAAGATGATGTCTTTATATGCACGGAGAGAGAGAGAGAGTGAAGATGACCACTCATGAAATCTTGACCGTTAATCAATCAACCTTGAGGAGGTACTGTTGTACAGTTGCATTGTACTTTTCAGCCGCTCACTTTACAGTTGTGGATTTGGACTTTCAGCTTCAGTGACCAGAACCTTTATCTGGAGGAACCTGGTTCCTCATCTGTTCTTCGAGCACATTGTAAGTACTGGATACACTGTCAGTAGCTCTACAACTGCATTGTTGGCTGACCACGCTGGAAACCTGATCCCATCTGGTCCTTCTGAATTAACATATCTGGTCTCTCATATATGAGCAATTCCTGCCGGCATCTGATCCTTCAAAGAACATGTTAGACAAGCAGCATATAAGATATTATGAGGTTAACTAAGTTCAGACAGATGAACCTAATTGTATCTGGTTCCTTAGGGTTTGTCATGTTATCAAAACATATCATTTCTTATCACTTAGCCATATCATCAGCATCACTCCGTCCAGAACCATTTCCCCTCGGACCTTACATATGTATCCTCAAATGCACGTAAGATACTATATAAAGCATGAATATGACACGCACAACAATAAGAAATCAAGCTAAGCAATAAAGACTCAATCATTAGCTCTTTTCCACTTTTAAACGAGTATTTAGTAGTGATGAGAACACATAATCACAAATGAGACAGGTAATAAGCATAGACGCATTAAATAAGGGACATCATATCCCAATCACAACACATAAATCAATCAATGCTATCAGCTAATGCCCAAAGCATGGCATTCAGACCGGACTATACAATAGACATTACACAAATACCTATATCACGCCACTAGTATGCGATACTAGTGCTTGTCACCTCACAAGCATCGCGACCTCCTTTAGTTATCCCATTATCCCCTCTTATTAATCCAATTAGACTAGCCATGACGCTTCAATTTAGGTCAGAAAGTCTCAACTTTCCTGAATTGAAGTCTGACGGCCATTTTTCACATCGGCGGGCTCGCTTCTGCGGCCTAATTCCTACATCGATGAAGCCTACTTAAGTGGCCCAGGTCCGCAGGTGTAGACCAAGTATCAAAGGGGTGGGGCCGCTCCTGCGGCCTTTTCCATGCAGGTGCGGACATAGCCCTAATTCACCTCTCTTCGCACCTGCGACCCACCATAACTCGCAGGTGCGAGCCATAACTCACAGGTGCGAGACATCAGACACCAGAAACCTCATCCAACTTCTGAATTTTGATCCAACATAGAAAATTCATCCGGAATTTCCTGAACATAAACCAAATATGCAAACCAGTTCTTAAACAAGCTACGAACTTACCCCCACACTCAAAATTTCCAAAACAGGTCATCTTGAACCATTGTTGACCGAGGTCAACTCCAATTCTCATCAAACTAGATTTCCAACCAGAGGTCCAAAATGACCCCGAGTCCCTCAGGAACTGAACCAACTATTCAACCAAGTCATAATCGACATTCTAGACCTAATGGAATCGATGAAACTTTCAAAAATACTCATTTACCCTCGATGTTGACTTTGGTCAACTAATCCCTCATGAACTTATAAAAATCCCATTTTCTTACCCAAATCTCATTCAAATTCCTCGGGAATCATGCCACCTATCCCCACAAGTCAAATATACCATAAAAAAGTTGGGGAAAGGGTCAATAGGGGTAAAATAGGCAAAACAACCAAAACAGTCTATCAGGTCATTACAAACACCCTCAACTCCAATGCTGAAAGAGAATCCAAACTAGAAGAGGAGGTCTGGACCTTGCAAGCCGCATTGCAATCTAAGGCCAAAGAGCAGGCCTCTTTGGAAGCAAAGCTAGCCACGGTCCGGGCCTAGTCCAAGAAACACACGGATCATGTACAAAAGTTGGCCGAGTCCCTCATAATCGTATGAGGAAAAACACTGCTGATCTCGATGATCAAGAAGTCCGATTTGTGCTGAAGAAAAATTATTTCTTCTGGAGCCCCCGAAGAAAAACTCTAAAGGAGGCTAAAGTTGGCATTGAAAATATAGATGACCAAATTTCCAAGGCTCAAGTTTTGGAAAAAAGTTCCTGGGACAATCTGCCTCGCTCGCCTCTGAAGGATAATGGTAGCTCATCCAGTACTCTCTCCAGATCTCTTAAGATCGAAGATGATGAAGTGGAGAATGATTTTCTTCTCTGGAAACTCATCCGATCATCTCCACTATCGAGTTCTAGACTGTTGAGGACCCTGCCCCTCAAGATTTGGCAGCTGAAGCCTCGAAACTGGCAACTCCTCAAGACCAAACTATCTAGAAAACCTTTCTGCTTGTCTTTTAGTTTGGCTTTTGTAACCTTCCGGGCCTTTTTATGCCAGTGTCATAAATAAAAATACGTGATGCACTCTTTTTTTCTTTGATCAGTTTTTGTCCCAATTGAGTTTTTCTGTAAAGCTTTTAATGAGGCAGCAACATAACTGTTTACCCGTAAAATGGTACAATTAAATTTGTATACGTGGTTTAAGGACATGTGGATTGAGATGACCAGATTGAATGAATTAGAAATACAACACAATAATATAATTGAAGAACAAAATAACAAAAAAAAATTGATAAACAAATGGATGTAGCCTGAATTTCGGCGCTGATGAATGGAAATTATCGCTAGAAAGACTTCTGGAATTAATGTTTGTAACGCAACAGTGAAGCTTTCAGACAACTAAATGCTATAGAAGTACAAAGTATAAGTGATGAGCTTAGTGAATCAATCAGAACCTGATGCCCTCCACATGATGGTAAAGGGGGTATTTATAGCTAAACCCTAGGGAGCATAATCCAAAAATCTCGCCCTCATTAAGTTTATTAATTATACGTTATTTGGGGTTGTGGAACTGCTGGCGGAGATCTCGGATTTCCCCGTAACAACTAGGCTTTTGATCTTATCTTGAATGGTCACAAACTAGTATCCGTTCATGTATTTCCGGTGCTAAGTGGGCTCTATCAATACGACACAATACTATCCCTGCTGAGTCATATTTGACCTATCCTTCTTGCCACGTGTCGCTTCCTGATTTGTCTATGTGCCTGCCCAATTTTTACCCCCATACACTTGTATTGTTTCATTTCTTTCTTTTAATGGGAAAAGTATAATTGCCATGAAATTTTGATTTCTTTCCTGCTCAGATGACTTGTTTAATCCCAAAATTTTGTACACTCTTTTAGTAAAAGAAATTCCTATCTTAGCTCTCCCATATCATAGGTACGATAAATATACTAATAAATTAAAAATATTAAACCCAACTTTCTATAAAATAAAAATAAAAATAGTTTTAGCTTAATTTGTTCCATAGAGTAGTATGATAATGATTATCTAAGTCTCAACTAGAATTACACAAGGAAATAAATGAGATCATCATCCTAAAATTGGATTTTTTTTTGACAACCTATTTCTTCTGAAAATAAATCTAATTTGAAAAAAGAAGAAGAGAAATCAACATGAATTCTTTTTTTATTTATGGTATTTGGTTATTCCAGATTCTAAATATGTAGGTCATGTTACTAGATATTTTATAATATATTTCTATTTGCCTAATCATCATTCTTCATTAATTAAAAAGCCACAGATTTAGTTAGAAACTATTCTCAAATCTTTCATATAAAATCAAGTAATCTATTTACTAGAGGTTCAATTCGACTTAAAACTTCTAACCTTTTTAAGATGAAAATAAAAAGACGTGGAAGTCATTTTAGCTCTACAAAAAGAATTGGAACCTTACTTATAATAGTCACGTGAGGAAAGAGCGACGCCAAGAAAATAATGTGTAGAAGTCCCGATAAATAGGACACACCTCAAATTGCAATTTCACATTAGGTGTACGGGTTTAATCTGTCACACCCCACCCTTGGTAAGGCGTGATTGGCACCCGGCACCGTATACGAATCGAGCGAACCAACTTATAACTTACATCCTTCGTGTCTCAAATGGAAACAATAAGATCAAGAGGCTAAATATGAACATAAGATAAAGTAAGTAATTATACCTCGTACTCTTCTTAAGATCTCTATCATGTAAACTAGTCGTCTACAGGAAAAACATTTCATACACATCCATACACAACATACATGCATATGCATTCACATACACTTACTATACATACATCTGTCATATCCGTACCAGGCCCTTTCGGGACTCGGTGTCATCCGTACCCGGCCCTTTCGGGATCGGTGTCATCCGTACCCGGCCCTTTCGGGACTTGGTGTTATCCATACCCAAATGATCAGTGGGAGTACAACGCATACATACATATACATAAAATACATAAATGAAATCAACATCATCATTAGACTTGTCATTATCACTATATCCTTCCTTAGAAGATCAACTATCGTAAGGTGAAGTCGATGATGTCACGGGAGTCTCGAGAATCATGAACTTAGATAGCATTAGAAATAGAATCGTCATCGCTATATCTCACCTCAAAAGAACAAGTATTATGAGGTGAGATCCATCTCAAAGAATAGTCTCAAGATCATGAATAAGCTCAATAATATCGTAAGGACCATGAGATTCATAGACTCTAGCATTTTTGGAAGCAAGGATATTATGGATATGGCACAAAGGTTTATAACAAAAGAATCATGCCTTTAGAATGAAAGGGTTTAGCCTTAACATACCTTTTTGGTCGCTTTAACTTTAACTACTCAACGCTTGTCCTCCCAGGCTCGTAAATCTATATTCAAGAAAATTTATGCTATTGTTAGACTCACCTTTATACGCTTGTCTTAGTCCTTCAAATAAATCTTTCTAGAATCTGCCAAAATTTCGGCAGCATCTCACTTTTTTATATGCCTAGCCCAAAATCGTAATTCAGCAACCAACAACAACAACATCAATACCAACATTAATCATAATTTCTCAACACCAAAAATACTACATAAACATCCCATATGGGGTTTATCCCATATTTCTACCAACAAAACTATTATACGGCTATTTGACAGTTTTATCTCTATAAATAAACCAAAATTAACATTAATAATAGGAGATTCATACCTTAGTCCTGATAATATTGTCATATCTTCACTTTTTTCACCTTAAACTTTAACCACACGCGTCGCTATACTATTCTATACTCACAACTATACGTTGCCTGAACTGGAATTCGGGAATTATAGCTTATTTAGGCTTGAAATTTGGGTTTGAGAGTTGGGAAACTTTCCAGAGGATTTTGGAAGAAGTTTTGACTGAAAAAAGAGGGGGCAATCCCCTTTTATATTGGTTCAAATTCGGGTCGGGGTCACTGTAGAAGTACTGTAGCAGTTACTGTGGCACGCGTTTCTGATCTGTCAGCTGAATTTGTAACGTCCATAATTCTCTGCTCCAATATTGTATCGACAAACGGTTTGTTGCGTTGAACACTAGACTCGGCGAAATTCATTTTAGGATTTTGAAACACCTGAAAACTCTCAATATACTCGAAAATATACCCCTCCAAAGTTGACCTAAAATTCTGTCAACTTTTTTTAAAATTTTCGACAAATTTATTTTCTTCAATTTGCTTGGTCTCGGAACTTCCCATAGCTTATTATATGAACGTAAACCGTCATGACCATAGGATTACTTCGTATAATATCATATATCCTTGAAGGGAACTCCAGTATCCATACTTAGAATGTCCAACACTTATAAATTTTCACGTACGAAACTACGGGGTGTAACATTCTCCCTCCCTTCAAAAACATTCGTCCTCGAATGTTAAAGTAGAGTTTGCTCTGAGGTAATTTCCATGTTCTTACCTGCATTCACTAGTAATTACTTTGCTCACTTGCTCAATTAAAACAGAACTTATTCGAATTGCACAGGTTATCTTTCTTCCTTTGCCGTTTGCACTTTTATATGATACATACTTTCATTCAGAATTTCTTGTTCTCACCAATATCCCCTAACTTCATCTTCTTAGAGTTTAATTCATTCTCATGCCTTCCATTTTGATAACCTCAAACTAGTCATATCACAGCATCCTTTGCTTTCCATAGTAATCAAATTAATCCTTGCTATACCTTATTTATCAATCAGTTTAACACCGGAATTTTTGCTTAACTCCTCTTGCTCTTAGTTGGATTTCTTGCACTTGCGCTTGCTAACGGTAGCTCTGGTACTTATATCAAACATCTCAAATCTCTTCCTTAATGATTTCTTTCCTTCAACATACCCTTAAAGTTTCTGATTCCTTAGTTCGGCTAATAAATTAGGAGTGAACTAGTAACTAAGGTTTTTTGTCTTGTAGCGAATTCAAATCACTTCGTTCTTTCGGACTACGCAAATACTATTTTGGCCTTTTCAATCCTCAATATTCACCTTTCATCTGCGTGTATACTACCTTCCATCCTAGATTTCAAAATTTCCAATGGTGGCGAAACACCTTGATCGCCATTACTTATAAATACTTAGTTATCGGTCACTTTAGGATTTCCACTAGTCGCTAGTAAATAGTAACCTACAGTAAATGCACACACATACGAAATTCCAATAAAGTCTCATATACCTGTAGACGATCGGTTCTTAGCCTGATCCGGTAGGCTATAAAGCGAAGTGTGCTCTTCATCAAGATTTTCCCACCATCGACACCATCTGCTCGTCTGGCCTTCATCATCTCTCTTATCTGGGTCCGAGGGGTATGGATAATCGGGAAACTCCTGGTTTACCGACGGCCAGGATAGAGGGCTAAAGTAATTCGTAACACTCACCGGGGTAGCTGGTCTGAAGTAGTGCTCTGCCACAGGAGCAGCTGGTACAACCTCGGGGATCTGCTCCTCCGGTGTCCCAGACGAATCCTCACACGGATCCGTGTCATAACTGTCCCCTGCAGGGTCCTCCTCCCTGGAATTCAAAAACTCTGGAGGAATCGTCGTAGGGTCCTCCGAGGGATCAATCTCAATAGAATAACTGAGGCTCCTCCTGCTCGGTCCTGGAGCCTAGGTCCTCGATCAACTCTGGGGGCCTTCTTAGCACTCTCACTGTCTGAGGCTGATCTTTTCATCTTTCGTCAGTCTGCACTTACCTATAGGAAAAAGCGGTCAGAAGCGATCTCTCTTAGACTCTGGCTCTATGGCACGATCTAAGATAGAAAGAAAGGACAATGATTCTTAAATGCCCTGCAGCCCCCTATTTATAAGTGTGGCCGGCTTCACACCCATAAACAGGACTCTACCGGACACGGTCTGTAGACAATTCCTAGGACGAACTGCTCTGATACCACTTTGTCACACCCCACCCTTGGTAAGGCGTGATTGGCACCCGGCACCTTACAGGAACCGAGCGAACCAACTTATAACGTACATCCTTCGTGTCTCAAATGGAAACAATAAGATCAAGATGCTAAATATGAACATATGATAAAGTAAGAAATTATACCTCGTACTCTTCTTAAGATCTCTATCTTGTAAACTAGTCGTCTACAGGAAAACCATTTCATACACATACATACATATGCATTCACATACACTTACTATACATACATCTATCATATCCGTACCCGGCCCTTTCGGGACTCGGTGTCATTCGTACCCGGCCCTTTCGGGATCGGTGTCATCCGTACCCGGCCCTTTCGGGACTTGGTGTTATCCGTACCCAAATGATCAGTGGGAGTACAACGCATACATACATATACATAAAATACATAAATGAAATCAACATCATCATTAGACTTGTCATTATCACTATATCCTTCCTTAGAAGATCAACTACCGTAAGGTGAAGTCGATGATGTCACGGGAGTCTCGAGAATCATGAACTTAGATAGCATTAGAAATAGAATCGTCATCGCTATATCTCACCTCAAAAGAACAAGTATTATGAGGTGAGATCCATCTCAAAGAATAGTCTCAAGATCATGAATAAGCTCAATAATATCGTAAGTACCATGAGATTCATAGACTCTAGCATTTTTGGAAGCAAGGATATTATGGATATGGCACAAAGGTTTATAACAAAAGAATCATGCCTTTAGAATGAAAGGGTTTAGCCTTAACATACCTTTTTGGTCGCTTTAACTTTAACTACTCAACGCTTGTCCTCCCAGGCTCGTAAATCTATATTCAAGAAAATTTATGCTATTGTTAGACTCACCTTTATACGCTTGTCTTAGTCCTTCAAATAAATCTTTTTAGAATCTGCCGAAATTTCGGCAGCATCTCACTTTTTTATATGCCTAGCCCAAAATCGTAATTCAGCAACCAACAACAACAACATCAATACCAACATTAATCATAATTTCTCAACACCAAAAATACTCCATAAACATCCCATATGGGGTTTATCCCATATTTCTACCAACAAAACTATTATACGGCTATTTGACAGTTTTATCTCTATAAATAAACCAAAATTAACATTAATAATAGGAGATTCATACCTTACTCCTGATAATATCGCCATATCTTCACTTTTTTCACCTTAAACTTGAACCATACGCGTCGCTATACGATTCTATACTCACAACTATACGTTGCCTGAACTGAAATTCGGGAATTATAGCTTATTTAGGCTTGAAATTTGGGTTTGAGAGTTGGGGAACTTTCCAGAGGATTCTGGAAGAAGTTTTGGCTGAAAAAAGAGGGGGCAATCCCCTTTTATATTGGTTCAAATTCGGGGGGTCCCTGTAGCAGTACTGTAGCAGTTACTGTAGCATGTGTTTCTGCTATGTCAGCTGAACTTGTAACGTCTATAATTCTCTGCTCCGATATCGTATCGACGAACGGTTGTTTCGTTGGAAACTATACTCGACGAACTTCATTTTAGGCTTTTGAAACACCTGAAAACTCTTAATGTACTAGAAAATATACCCCTCCAAAGTTGACCTAAAATTCTGTCAACGTTTTTCCAAATTTTCGACAAATTTAGTTTTTTCGATTTGCTTGGTCCCGGAGTTTCCCATAGCTTATTATATGAACGTAAACCGTCATGACCATAGGATTACTTCGTATAATATTATATATCCTTGAAGGGAACTCCAGTATCCATACTTAGAATGTCCAACACTTTTAAATTTTCACGTACGAAACTACGGGGTGTAACATAATCCCTTCGGGTTCTCTTCTTTTTGTGAAAAAACTTATTGTATTTACAGACAACTTAGTTTTAATCTAGGAGAAAATTAGGCAGAGGCGTATGTAGCATTGTATGTAGGGGTTCAATCTAACTTTCGACGCGGAGCATAAATTTATATGTAAAAAATTACTAAAATTGTAATAAATAGTAGATATGAACCCCTAACTTTAAAAATATAATGGAATTAATACTAAAAATCTTAAGTTTGAACCCATAGATTTTGAATTCTGGATCCGCCTCTGAAATTAGGTACCAGCAGATTATTATAAAGGACACCTAGGAATTTTAGTGTTCCATTAAATTTTTGAAGTTTGTTAATGTTTTTTTTTTTTTTTTTGCAAATGATACATGATAATACTGTATTACAATGAGTATAAAAATAAGTGAATAAACATTAATAAATTATTAGTAATACTTTACGCAAAATGCTTCTTAATTTACTATTTTAAAATTAATAAATCCCAAGTAAAAGACAACGACACGCATAATCTGCTATTGTTTTGGTGTAAACTCTGAGTAATTGAAATATTTGGTTTGGCCATGAGAATTTTAAATCCAACTTGAAATTGTATTTTAAATTTGGAAAGTAACTTATAACCTGTTTTCTAATCCACTTTTCACTTTTGAAGTTGTGTTTAAGTACAATCAAGTGTAAATACTATTTTAAATATTTTAGCAAAAAGTATAACCAAACACAACTTCATCTTCGACTCCAATTTCATAAAATCCAAATAAAGTGAAAAATATTTGGAATCTATGGGTAAACGCCTACTAAGAGCTGTTTGGATGAGCTTATGCCTATAAGCTGCAAACAGCTTATAAGCTAAAAAAAATAAGTTGGGGTATTTTTTTAGCTTATAAGCTGTTTGCAGCTTATAAGCTGCTTTAGATAAGCTAAGTCAAATGGGCCCAATTATTTTTTTGAGCTTATTTTAAGCACAAAATGACTTTAAACTGGCCAGCCAAACACTCGAAAAAGCTGAAAACAGCTTATAAGCAACTTATAAGCCAATCCAAACGGCTCTAAATTAGTTACATCTATTCAAATGTATAGCGACTTTCATGGATTTTCTATATTTTGTTTAAAAGTATATTTTTTCCAAATGTTGTCCAAACAAAAACATGTCATTTTTTCCAATAAAACCTCAATGTTTGGAAATAGCGGTGGAGGCGGCAGTGCGTGATTGGCGCCCAAGGAGAATCTATGCACGACGTTTCCTTTCTAAATTCTAACACAAACAAGGACTTACTACTCCATAACATCACAATACACGCGCAAATCCCTCACAATTCGGACCGCACGTCAGTTTCGAATCTGTTATTATCGTAGATTTCACATTTTCACCGTACGGCCTTTTTAGCTGTCTTCTTTCTTACATTTATGTTGTTTTCTGTTAACTCTTTTATGTCGTGCGTACTTCTACTCTCCTCTATTTATGCCCACTTCTTCTTCTTCTTTTACTCTCCCCATCTCAAATTATCTATCGTGATTTTTAGAATTAGTTATTTCAAATTATTTGTCATTTTAAAATTTTGAAACAAGTGAATTACAAGTATTTGTTTTTCATTTTACCCTTAGTAGTAATTATTCTTGAAGAGTATAACCACCTCAATTATGGGGAGATACACATAAATAAAGTAAATATTCAATGAAGAGAAATTACATAAATAAGGATAAAATATTAAAAATTCCTCCCATTTAATGTTTCTTAAGGGTCGTGTAAAAGATATAATTTGAGACGGAGTAAACTTTTTGACATTTTAAGGTTTAGTTTGGTTTTCCTTCGGTGCATGCATTGGTAATTGTTTAGTTTAAAATCTGTTTATTAGGAAAATCAGTTGAATTTGTTTGCATAAGGTCAAAACCAACGTAATTAAATAATCCAAATAATATTAGTCCCTTGATATCGTTGATCATCATGTCCGTCACAGATTTTGTTCACATTGATGAGGTCCGTATAAAATCATCACAAATCTGTCACGAAATTGTGATAAACTTGTCTCTCCGCAGATTTGTGTTTTTCTTTTAGTGAATTTTCAGTATTTAGTTGAATTTTCACAGTTAATCGGTTAACCAATTTAGTGATTCGCTTGACTGGTGTAATTTTCAGGTGCTGGTGAAGCACCCCTGATTTGGGTTGTGGCAATTGATGGGTAATAACTATACAACAAGCAATATATTGAAGAATTTCCTAGAACTCTCGCTCAAAGTTTGGAAATTCACCTTGTATATCTGAAAACTAACTTACTGCATCTTTTAAGGCACATTTATAAATTCTTTTCGTTTAGTTGATCTCCTATTTGTGACCAACAAACATGTTGTCTTTCAACTGACGCCTCCTTTAATGAAAAATTACAAACACCCTTTAACTTAACCATTCTGAAAAAGTACATAACTTTCATCATCGATATCAAACCAGTTGTGGAAGTTGCTAACTATGAGCCTGTTTGGATTAAGGGTGTCAAGTGGGCCGGGCCGGGCCGGGCTTGGAGAGGGAAAGGGTGTCCGGCCCAGCCCACCTCGGATAGGGGCTACACGTCGGGCTAACCGGGTCCGTTAGTGGGCCGGGCTGGGTTTTAGTTAGTGGGCCGGGCCAAGTTTTAGTTAGTGGGCCGGGCCGGGTTTTAGTTAGTGGGCCGAGCCGGATTTTAATTATTTTAAAAAAAAAATCTAATGCTAAAATTTATTAAGTTTAATACTTTAAAATCTAGTTGTTGTCAACTTTATTTTAACCTTCAAGTTCCTTAAATTATACTTTGGCCCTATTTTCAAACTATAAATACCATTCATTCTTCTCCATATTATCTCACAATTCCCTACTCTCCTCTTTCTCTAAATTTCCTACTCATCTAAATGGGAACTAAATGGGAACAATGCACATGAGTTTTGATACTAAACCAAAGTTCTTAATTTAATTATCTCATCTGATCCTAAGTCCTAATGTCATGTGCAGATTGTCACGTCTCCATCATCGGTGGAGACATTTCAATATGCTAAAAAATATTTAATTATTATTATATATAAAATATTTGAAACTAATAAGATTATATTAATATATTATTATATATATAACTAATAGTTTATATTATTATATAGTATACTGTATAACCTATCGAAATATTTTTGAACTTGTGTAAGCCAACAGCAAGATAGTAACTTAAAAGGGGTATTTGATTTATTTCACGCATCAGCAATTTCAGAGGCTTGTCATTTCACTGATTTTGTCAGCCTATTATAATGTCTTGTTGCTTTTGGGCACTGATCAATGTTTGTACCTCCTTGCAGAAATTTATCTTGGAGTTGCTACTTGTATAGGATTAGTTTTACACAATTACATTTATAGTTCTATTTTGACTGCGTACAGATTATTATTCTTGTAAATAAAATTATAAATAAAATTATAATACAAATTTGAAAAGAAATTCAAAGGCTCAGTGAACCTTTAGTTTTATTAATCGATAATTGCAAAGTCGAATTTAAACTTTAAAGCTTACAAACTTACAACTAATTTTCTTTGATTTCGTAAACTTAAACTAGAAAAAGAAAATTCAATTTGACAACTCTTCAAATTTAAATCTACATATTTTTCACCATTTTATTCAATTCTTCCATATTAACATTAGGAGGAATTGGCTCAAAATTTTCATAATCGACATCTCCATACATTGGAGATGTTTGTACCGATGGATCTCCAAGCGACATTATATCTTAAAATTAATGGTTAAGTTTTAATTAACTAAAGTAAGATTCTAACTATGGTTTGAATAATTAATAAATATTTCATATATTTGCTTCCAAAATTTTAAGAATCCCACAATTATAGCTACAACTATTTTATTGGGATACAATGTTTTTAAAATACTTATTATTAGTAATAAATGTAATACTTTTTTTTTTTTTAATTTGAAATGGGCCGGGCTGGGCCGGGCCGGTGCCCCGGTGGGCCATCACCCGGGCTGATGGTGGGCCGGGTTGGTGGGCTGTCCACCTTGTCCGGCCCAGCCCCCTAATAAAACCCACCTAGCCCAGCCCCTTACACCTATTAGTGGGCTTGGGCCGGGCCGGTGGTGGGCCGGGTTTACCGGGCCAGGTTCGGGCTGGCCCGGCCCACTTGACACCCTTAGTTTGGATGGGCTTAAAAAAAAGCAGCTTGTAAGCTGGAAACAGCTTATAAACTGCTTTAGATAAGCTAAGTCAAACGGGCCCAATTAACTTTTTAGGCTTATTTAATGCACAAAATGACTTTAAGCTGGCCAGTCAAACACTCAAAAAAACTGAAAACAGCTTATAAGCAACTTACAAGCCAATCCAAACGGGCTCTATAATACTATTAATGAATGGGTAGAGAATGTTATGGAATCGAAGAAGCGGGGGAGAAAATTAATCCAAGAGATAATGAACAAAAATCTCATTGCATTTATTCATTACATTGTTTTCTGCATTAAAAATGATATACTACATTACTATTTATAGAGAACTAAAAAGGAATAAAATAAAATAAAAATGTGTTATTTCTTTATAAATACTAAAATTAAAGTAAACTAAATATTAAATAATTAATGTACATCTAGACTTAAAAGGAAAATAAAGATTATTAAAAACTTGTAAATTAAAAAAATAAATATTTTACCATTTATGTAAATCATAAAACAGAAGGAAAGTAAATTTTAAAGAGGAATGGTGACTGGTGAATATAGTTACAACGTAGAAGATATTCATCTAACCTTAGCTTGTTACTATTATGTGCATAGCAGGTAATTCAATTGGTGGAGAAAAGGAATAGCGCGTGGACCCATAAGTACAATTGTATGCATCCAAGTTAGGAAAGAAAATATTATGGCACAACACACAAACATAGGGCTTTTAATATGGTAAGTAAAGTTTAATGAAGAGTGGCATGTTATTAAACAAAGCCAGATAGAAGATGATGAAGAAAAGGAGACCACGTTGATGGCCCCAACCCATCCTCCAACTGTATGCTCTTCTGTCCTCCTGCTTTTCTCCATTTTCTTATTCCCTCCCCCAACCCCACACACACACAACAGAGCTACATACAACTAAGTTCTATGTGCCTGCTGTGTGTACACATACACGTGGATTTAATTCATATACATTGAGGGGTTGTTTGGTTGTGGGTTAAAAAAAAGTAAGTTATTCACGTATTAAAATTAGTATAATTAACATCACGTTAAGTAGTGTTTTAGTTGCTATATACAAAATTAAACACATCAAGTACGATTTCGGTAACCAGTTCGCAAACCTGCATAACTATTACATGTATAATAGTTATGAGATACTCTATATATTATTTTATGCAGAATAAAAGATGGAATAACTAATACTCCCTCCGGATAAAAAAGAGTGTCCGTTTAGCCTTTTTCTCTTGGCTCAAAAAGTGCGTCCACTTAGCAAATCAAGAAAGAATTAACCTTAGTTTTTCAGATTTGCCCTTATTAAGTGTTCTGTAATCAAATCTCAAAGAGTGTTCGCTTAGCCTTTTTTTTTCTTGAGTCAAAAAGAGTGTCCACTTAGCAAATCAAGAAAGAATTAGTTTTAGTTTTTCAGATTTACCCCCTTTTAAGTGTTATGTGTTCAAATCCCAATACCTATTTAATTAGAGACAGTTTAGTCAAATTACCTATTTTTTTTTCTAGAAACTAGTATTTTTTTAAGAGGTGTGCAAATGATTAAGTAGACAGTCTTTTTGATCCGGAGGGAGTATATAATTAACTAACTGTAGCCTGTATAACTAAATCCTGCTACTGCATAACTAATGCCTGAATAACCAATATCTTCATAACTTTAACCAGCAACCAAATGACCCTTAATAGTGTAAATAATTTGTATATTATCATTATCTTTAATATCTTATAATTTGTCTTATTCTTAATTTTATGAGCAGTAAAAATCTTTAAGATAATTTAATAGTATAAATATTTTTTACACGATAATATAAAAATTAATATACTCTGATATAATATCATGCATATTCCATCAATCTCCCAGTCCCAACACCCACCCCCTTAACTTCCCCCTCACCCCACTCCTCTTCCTATTTCCCAAGTTTATATAGTCTTGAAGTTCTCCTTTCAAATCCTCTATTGTCTGTCCTTAAAACTCCAAATAAACTTCATTCATTATTCTGTCTCTCTTCCATTTTTTGTGCATGCTTATCGAGATGACGATGAGCAATATTAACCAGCATCACAACAACAACATGGTGGGTGAGAGAGATACAACGTTGACAAAAGTGTTTGTGGGAGGGCTGGCATGGGAAACTCCCAAAGAAGCCATGAGAGAGCACTTTGATAAGTACGGTGAAATCTTGGAAGCTGTCATCATCTCTGACAAGCTCACCGGCAGATCCAAGGGCTATGGCTTTGTATGTTAACTCCCCTCATCCTTCTCTTTAATTATATATGGATATACATATTTATGATAAGATTGTCAAATAATAAACACCCTTGAGTGATGGACCACTAGGGTAGATAATTGAGTTGCGTCTTTCAAAAGATTCATCTATGTCGTGACTACTCATGACTCATGAGACACAGTTTTTTTTATACAAATCCAAACATACTTCTAATTTCATCTTTGTTGTGCATCGGAATCATGTACCTCCGTGTTGTTTAAATTATACTCCTACCAAAACTTCTGCGACAATTTTTTACAAGATTAGAACATGGCAAATTAGTTAATTTTAATCAACTTACCAATTAACGTGTGTTTTGGACATTATCTGTATAAGTAACTTGATTGTATGCTAGTGCATACAGCTTATCATTTTTTTAATAAATAAAAAACAGTTTTTACCCTTTGGAATTTATGTTATGGAACGAAGAAATTAAGGAGAGAATGAATGAAAACTCACATTGATTCTTGCATTCGAAATAAAGACTATATCACTAAGTAGAGACCTAAAGGGCAAAAAATAAAAGGAAATATATTATTTTTCTTATGAGTACTAATTAAAAGAAAATTAATATTTTGTAATTAATGTAGATGCTAGACTTAAAAGGAAAATAAATATGCTATAATATTTCTAAATTAAAAAAAAAAGTAAATATTCTATCATTAATGTAAATTTAACAATTTAAGCATATAGTGTTTTTACTTTTTATTTAAAATGCCTCAATCTTTTTTCCCCTTTTTTATATAGGTGACTTTTAAGGAGGCAGAATCAGCCAAAAAGGCATGTGAGGATGCAACTCCCATTATCAATGGCCGTCGAGCCAACTGCAATCTGGCATCTCTGGGCGCACGGCGTTCCAGACCCTCTCCCTCTATCACTACTACTACTACTCCTCCTCCTCCTCCCCAAGGTACCAATATATACTTATTATGGAAATATTTATTATAGCAATTAAATTTTTATAATTTATCAAAGATTAAGTGATAGTTAACATAAAAGCATGTTAAGTATTAAACGGTGAAAGTTTATTGGTATCATTATTTACATCAAATAAATCAACTTATCATGGTTAAGTGTATTAGAGGGGAGCCTTAGAACAACGGTAAATTACTCCGTGTGACTATAGGTCACGGGTTCGGACCGTAGAAATAGCCATTAATGCTTGCATTAGTACGGTCTACATCACAACCCTTGAGATGTGACCCTTCCCTCAATCCTGCTAACACGGGTTGCTTTGTGTATCGGGCTACTCTTTTTCGTGGTTAAGTGATTTAGTAAAATTAATTAATTATAATGAAGTGCGAAAATTTATGTGCAAACATCTGACACGCATCTATCGATTTGGTGTGAATGTCGGATACAGTTGTTACCCATGATAAACTATCTAATTTGTATTTTTTTATTGAAAAATGTTGAAGGACCGAATGTGGTAGGACCAAGGGCCAATTCAGCATCACCTGCAAGTCACGTGCAGTGGTATTATCCTGCTGCGGCACCACAAGCTGCAGCTTCGGCTTCACCATTTCACCATCAGCACCATCATCAACCACTTCCTTTCTATGGGTACGTATATATTAAATTCTAACCCTCTTCTCTTTTTATTTTGATTTGGATGCCCACATTGTTCTAGTTTAGTGTCTCATCCAATTTATCTTATTAACAATAGTCTCCATTTTCCTTTAAGTGGCAATGATTTGGGTACGAGGGTCAAAGTAATGTGTGGCTCGAGCATAAATTGTTCTTGTTTTTTAAATAAAATTTATATATGCAGAAATAAAAAAATATTCTAAGTCATAATAATTAATGATTTCAAATACTTGAAAAATATTTTGAGAGAGGCATGGTAAAAAAAAAATACTCTGACTACCCAAAATAGAAACGTCGCGGCATAAATTGTAATCAAGGGATACTACTTTGGAAATTCTGGAAGGAAGCACGACATGTTCCAATATTTATTTTACATTTAGTTAAAACAACGATTCAACGGAGCAATTGTTCTATAGAATTTCCTAGCTTATAAATTGAAATATAGACATAATTATTTCGACTATTGGTATTTGTGCAGGTATTCTCCAGCTTACATTGCCACAGACATGAATTACAATCATGTAAGTAACCAACATAAAAAAAAAAAAAAAGGGAAGCAAATTTTCATCATTTGGCTTTTTTCTTTTTCCTTTTCCATTTTGAAGATTTGAAGTCTTAAAGGAGTGTGTTTTCATTGGCACAGAAGCTAAGCTACACTGGTGGGGCCTACATGAATGGTGGACATTTCTCTCAAGTGTATCCAGGTCAGCCAATGATGGGTGGCAACACATTGATGCCAATGTATCCATACTATCACTACCATCATCATCAGACACAGACAATGGGCCTTCCAGCCCATATCTACTCTCCAACAGCTGCTGGCCCAATGGCTGCTGTCCCTGCCCTTATGTCAAAGTCCACATCAGTTCCTCCTACTGCAGGTACCTATTTTATTATTAACAAAAAATTACGCGATTGCGACGTAGTAAATATTTAGATTGTATTTAAGAAAGGTAGCTATAGTCGAGGGTCTCTCGGAAACAGCCATCCTACCTTGGTAGGAGTAAGGTCTGCGTACACTCTACCCTCCCCAGACCCCACGTTGTGGGATTTCACTGGGTTGTTGTTGTTGTTGTTGTTGTTAGCTATAGTTGATATCGATATCGCAAGAGAAAACTGTATTAGCCCATAAGTTATGCATATGTGCGATTTCAGTTGATACAATATGCGATGATACAACTGCTACCTGCAAATTTCAGCTAATTCAGTGCGATTATATGCGATATACAGTAAGAGTTGATACAACTGATACCCCCGATTTCAGCTAATCCGGTGCAACTGCATGCGCTGATACATCCCTAATTGTAATTATATTTCGTAAATACGCAAACTATAACTATATTTCGTAATTATGCTCTAAACTATAAATATGTATGAAATTTTCTCCACTATTACCCATACTAATATTTAGTCAAAATAAATGATTCTCTCACGTGGGCCTCACATGGGCTTATATTAATTTCTTAATGGCCCGGGACCCCTTTTCCAACGCACATCCACGTGGTCTTTGTCTAAGGAAAATATATTCAATGTCAAATCTACTACAGAGTGGCATAAATCTTACTCTCTCCGTTTAATTTATGTGAACTTTTTTGAAATAAGAGGGTCAAATTTTATAATTGACCTTAAATTTTGACATAGATTTTTTAAGTTTGTAAAAATAAAATTTTTATATGTAGAAATTATATAAAGAGTATTATAAGTCGTCATAATTTATAATTCAAATAATGTAGAAAAAATGTAAAGAAAACATGGTCAAACATCTACCTCGAAGGCTTTCAAATAGTAATAAGTTCACATAAATTGAAACAGAGGAAGTATACTATAAAGATAAATATTCATCATTCCCATAGGTCAACTAGGGTAAAAAATGTAAAATTTTCTTCTTTAGATTAGACTAGTCCCCTCCCAATAAACTAGACCAATTTATATTTGTGTTGTTATTTAAAGTATATTGTTAGGATAACTATTAGTATAAGAACATTTAAGATAATAGTTTAAAATGCTATGAAAATGTAATATCTAGTTAGTAAAATATCAAATTAAGTTTGAAATGATAGTGTAACATTTGCCTTAGTACCATCTAGACTTGTTAGAGGAGAGATAATTTTTCATATACTTTAGTAATTAGTATGAAATGTGAAAAATCAATAAAGTACTTTTACTACGTTGATGATTACTATAATTTACAAAGAATCAAGTCCTGAGGTCACATGGTATACAGTCACTTTGGAACATGACCATGTGACAATCCTCGAGATTGTGTAGAATAAGAATCTCATTGAGATTCTCTTCATTTTTTTCACTGATCATTTCTTAGTATTTGAATAAATAATTAGCTAGTGGTTGTTAAATGAGAATCGAAAACTGATATTACAAAAATCCAGTTTGTTTGGCTGTGGAATAGGTACATTTATGATCAAAAGGGTGATGGCAAAGAGCAATTAGATTTGGAGAAAGGTGGTGTTTGGATCAAATAACAAACGAGGATGATTAGGCTGCTCAGAACAATGCTATTATTAGAGATCTGCAGTGGCTCTTCTAATTAATTTCCAATTTCATTTATTTTTTACTTTTCTCTTCTTTGTAATTTTTTAAGCAAGAAAAAAGAGATTATTATTATCAATCAGGCAGCTAATTAGATGTATTCATTTCCTGTCTATCCCTTTCTATCAATGGCTAACATATGAGCTTCTAATTAAGCATAAATATTGAACCGTATATTGTAACTTATAATTAAGCTTCTTCTCCTTGTTCAATTGATCTCTAGCTGCGTATTGTATCTTCACCAATTCTCATATACACACACAAACATACAAAAACCATTATATCTACATATGATGGGGGTGGGTGGGAGGTGAATAATGTGGGAAAGAAATCAATTGGATAAGAGCTGAACAATGCATGAATAGAAAAATCAAGATGGTAAACACTGATGGAAGAAAATCTATGCTTCAAGTTTAATTTTGAGATGATCTGTTTATATATTTAAGGATTTTCTCTCCACAATTAATAGTTAACTCACAGATACAATACATATAAGGTAAAATTTATCTAAGCATTGTGCCCGTAAGATAACCTTTTAACAACGTCTATATGCATGCGAGCATGTGTTAGTGGTAATTAATTTAGTGCATTATCATTAGATAATAAGTAGGTAGATCATGAGTCGGATAAGTAGAATTGATTTTAGTAGGAAATTTACTAAACAAGTAGTGAGGTCGTAAGTCTCAAGAGTTGCATAAGAAAAATTACGGCCACTAATTAACTTCACATCTTAGTCCCTACTATGAAATGTCATGCAATTATTAATAAATCTAAAATGCTATATGCTATAAAACTAAAACAAAAAATTCATAAGCAACGCGAGAACATATGTTTGTCTGAGTTAAGCGCTTTAATGGGACAAATTAACCTACGTACTTTTAAATCTAGTTATATAAATAGGTGATTAATTTTTTAACAAAATACGTAACTGTATTAAGTTCATTTTAAGTATTATTTTACATAAAGAAGTAATGGATACAAATTTTTTTATATTCACTTGCTTAAATTATATCTTTTTTTCTAATCTGGATGGAGATGGAGAGGGAGAACATGTGGCGGGCAGGATCATAAATCAGACTGGGACAGTCTGTTTTTCATAAAACTTTGAACTAAAACATATGGCAGAAACCAAATGAAAGTGTTGGTAGGTACATATCAATATTTCATTACCCAATTGAGGAATCACTTGTCTGGCTGGCGAAAAAGAAAACAAAAGCTTCAAAACCATGTGCAGAAAACCTGTAGATATCAATCTATGTGCTAAAGGTGTGACAATCACAACACCAAGGTTCTCGTGTTTAATTAAGAAATTTTATAGTAGCTACCTTATTACGACTTCACTTAATAGCTTTTTCTTCGACGTTCCCTCCTTGTAACTACGGTAACGACTTTGAGCATGGCTAGCTTCCATAATGTAACAATCAAACTTTTTGAACAACCGAGATACTGAATAACAAACATTATTATCACTCTCGAAATCCTCTTTTATAAACAAATCAACATTTCATTTGTAAAGTTTTTAGGATGGAAAATTTGCACTGGTTCAAGAGCCAGTAACGCCCAACATTCGTGCTGATTAAGAAAGACAAAAAAAAAAAAAAAAAAAAAAAGAGAGAGAGAGAGAGAGAAAGAAAGAAAGAAAGAAAGAAAAGAAGTGGATGTTCTAGGATTTTATACTTATTTGATTCTATTAATCTCTCGCCGTGTAGAGTTCATTCTTTTGCAATTTGTACCTAAGTTCTTCCTTCGCCACGAAAATGTAAACTTCACAAATCATTTGTATTATTCGCTTGGTTTTAATATGATTCTCATGACAAAGTTTTTTATCACTAAGGATAATTTTGATCTCTTCGTTCATCTCTAAAAAGAGTTTCAGATTCAAAGAAATCAAAAGAAGAATGAGTATTCAAAACAAGGGGTAGTAGAAAGGATGAAGTTCTACGTTTTTTAACACAGATTGATGATAACCACTAGCTAAGGCCCAATTAATGTTGTCCAATTACTTTGGACTTGAGTCCTTGGATTGCATTTTACTAGTCACTTCTATAAGCCACTAGGCCAATCTTATTCTCAGCTATCGATTGATAATGTGTAGGTTATGGTTAGGATTAAAACTAAGAGGCCGTTTGATAGGTGTTGCTCTCACGCAAATATACGTGGTTGATAAGTAATAGAGTGTCGAACCCACTTGGACTTATGATAAACATTAACTACATCAAATAATCCTAATTAGAGAAAATTTCAGCATTAAGCAGTCCACTAACATACATTGCAATATGATGACCCGTATACAAGTTTGCAAAGTTGTAGCCCAAAAACAATAGGCTCAAAGCGGAAGAACATGGTGTTGATCTTCTCCCATCAAATAATTTCAAACCTCCATTAAATATCACTTTCAAATTCAAAAGCGGTTGAAAAAAAAAATGATCGAATCCACTATTCATCAATTGAAACACAATGAAGACAACAAGAAGATTAAGGTAAACCAAATGGGTCTAATTAAAACAATAAGAAAATATAAAATCGAAATAGTAGTAGAAAGAGAAACTAGGGGAAGTTGACTATACTAGCAAAAAGGGGGAAAATTAACAAGGGAAAAAGAAATACCATATTCAATTTTAGTTCAACAAACCAAGTCCATTTGGGCTGTGAAAATTAGATTTTTAAGATAATCCATCATTGTTTAACAAACTTAAATAAGTGAGTTTAAATTTCGAATATGATTATTTGAGAAATTTAGAGTGGGTGTTGTTTGACTTGTTAGAAATATATAGGAGGTTGTTTACAAAATTTGAAGTCATTTAATAGAGATTTGGATTGATTTTGAACAAGCTACAGACGTTTTTATACTTTTATACAATGTTATACACTTATATACAAAGACAGGTACATTATGTATATAGGTGTATAATAGTGTATAAACTGTGTTTATATACCCATATGCACTATTATACATTATTATACACTATTATAAAAAAAATTAACTTCACCTTCTTCCTTGAGCTTCTTCTAAATTATAACTCAAATCTACTCTAAATCACTTCACATTTGAATTTTGAACTCCGCTTGATGTTTTCAATCGATTGGAAATCCAAATAACTAACAAACTCAAAAACCCCAGATCTGAAATTTAACTCAAATATACTCCCCAACATTTAAAATTTAAGTTTTAAACTTCTCTTGATGTTTTCAATTGATTGGAACGACACTCAATCCAAACAACTAACAAATTCGAATTTAAGTTTTATATAACTTGTGTTTTTGGCTTTTATGCATGTACAATGATGATTGGTTTTGGTGTTACTCATTGTACACATATAAGTTTTAGGTTTGATATCTGTTTGTGTACCTGTAGGAAGTTTAAGTCAGATTTTGTTTTATGCCTTGTGAAAGTTTAACCAATCATTATTACTATCTTAAGGTTGGGCTAAGGAATGAAAAGAAATAAGTTATATATAAAGTGGGTCAAACTAGGTAAGAAAGTAAAACATGAGCCAATTTAGTAGCATTTTTGCCTCAATTAATAGAGAAAGTACTTTTTTTCAAAGGCAAAAGTCATAGATAGTCCCCTAAATTTTGCCACATTTTTCTCTGGGCTACCTAAACCGAGGGTTGTATCTATTGGATACCTAAACCAATATAAATTTGATCCTATTGGGTACCTTTTTCACAATAATCAGCAAAATTAAGAGTGTATTACACTCTCTATGATGTGACAACTTTGTCCAATGAAAATGTGACACGTGGCGGTGGGGTCCATCATAATAATTAAAAAATAAATTATACACCCCCTCCCCCAATTTTCATCTCCTTCGCCCCCCCTCCCCCCCCCCCCCCCCCCCAACTGGCCGCCGCTCCCCCACTACCGGCCGCCGCACCACCGCCCCCAACCACCGTCTCCCCACCCCACCAATAATTTATTTTCCTTTTCTTCTCTTATTTAGGTCTATTAATGTCTTTACAAGACCCACCAACCTTTAATGAAAGGTGAGATAAAAAAAAGAGTCATAGTAATGGTGAATCCCCATTTTTTCCGGTGAACGAGTCATAATAATGGTGAATCCCCATTTTTTCCGGTGAACAAGATGGTAATGCTACTTTTCAGATCTAAAAAGGACAAAAAAAATGGTGATAAAAATTAACATCCAATTCAAAAATTAATTTTATATAAATAATTAAAAGAAATGAAGTGTTATAATGAAGAAGAAGAAGAGGAAAAAAAAAAAAAAAGGAAGAAGAAGAAGAAAGGAAGAGAAACGTACAGTGGATTAAAAAAAAAAAAAGGAAGAAGAAGGAGAAGAGAACTACACTGAAGAAGAAGAGAAAAAAAAGGAACGTACAGTGGGGTGGGGAGGGGATAGACAGGCGGCTGGGGGGGGGGGAAGTGGGTTAGTTTTTTTATTAATTTATCTATTAAATTTTATTTAAAAGAGGTAAAATTTTAACCAAAAAAAAAAAAAAAGGATGAAAGGGCTGTTCACGCGCCCAACAAAAAGTGGAATCAATTGCTGCGCCACGTAAGCGCCACATAGGTAAAAGGTACCCAATAGGATCAATTTAGACTGGTTTAGGTACCCAATAGGTACAACCCTCAGTTTAGGTGGCCCAGAAGAAAATGTGGTAAAGTTTAGGGGCTATCTATGACTTTTGCCTTTTTCAAAATAAAACCCTACAAAATTAAGCTTTCTATAAAGTAGAAGGGACTATGGGTTGAATAAATTACGGCAAAGGGTCATATATACCCCTGTACTATCCCAAAATAGTTGTGCGTATCCTCTGTTTGCTTTTTCGATAATATGTACCCCCGCCGTTAGCGTTTTGGTCATATATACCCCCGCGTCTAACAGTTCCGTTTAACAGGGACACGTGGCACGATCTCACGGCTCCAACCATTTTTTTTTAATTTAATCCAATTTATCATAAAAAAAAAAAACACAAAACAAAATAAAAAATAAAAAATTAGAAAGTCTAATCTCCGGTGAAGCTCCACCACCGGCATCCGACGACTGCAACGGTATATTCATGGATCCAAAATTAAAATCACTTTGAAATCTGCCCATAAGGTTCATGAACTCTACAATTAGATTCTTGCATACGAAAATGGTGGCCGAAAAAAAAATTCAAAATGGTGAAAAATTTGTTGGAATAAATTGTGTATTGATAATTGAATCTAAAAATTGTAATTAAAGCTTGTCTTGAGAAGCTGGAACGTGAAGAAAAAACAGAAACTCCATGGACAACCATTAATGAAACTTGAAGCTTCAAGTTCAAATTTTGGGTTTCTTCAAAGGAGCTTTGTTTCTAGTGAATGTTATTGAAAAAGATCGGTTAAATCTTGAAGAATTGATATTTGAAATTTGGGATAATTAGGTGAAGAATTCGGTGGGGTTTTGGGTGAATTTCAGTTGCAAATTAATTGGAGAAGAAGAAGAAATCCCACATTTTGAATTTCAGAAATAGCCACATTTTTAAGAAATAGCCCTTTTCTGGTTTAAAATAATTTTTTAATGATAATTAGATTAAATAAAAAAGAAAATAATTGGAGCCGTTGAGATCGTGCCACGTGTTCCTGTTAAATGGAGCCGTTAGACGCGGGGGTATATATATGACCAAAACGCTAACGGTAGGGATACATATCATTAAAAAAGCAAACAAAGGATACGCACAACTATTTTGAGATAGTACAGGGGTATATACGACCCTTTGCCGAATAAATTAACCTTCACTGTTTGGTGATCGGAATACTCCACCCTTCAACATCTCCAATTTCTCTTTCATCCCAGTCTTCTCTCTATTTTTTCCCCTCTCAATTTCTCCTTTTTTTGTTTTCCAACTCGAAATGCCACCAAAACGTACTTTACAGGCTTCTTCTTCATTCACTTTTGATGATTAGACCAAAATATCAGTAATTCTAATTCATGAAAGGAGAATGTTTTTTTATACAGTGATGGAGAATGAGACTAGGACACCATCACCCATTATGAATGAGAGGAGTTTGTGAAACAACCAGGTGGATATTTTGTAGAGCCAGTGAAGAAATTTTACAAAAATATTGATAGAACCAACAAATTCTCTATTATAGGACAAGGAAGAATTACTCAGCTGAAGACATAAATGGTATTTATGATCTTCTAAATGTTAATAATCAGGTAACACAAGACTTCTTAATAGCTCCAGATTTGAATCTAATTGAACTTATATTATGTTCTTTTGGAGCGAATTGATTGTGTAATTCTAATGCTGTAAAAGGAAATATTTTTGGAACAAATTTGAATTACAATCTCAGCCACTTTTAGCTTTTATGAGCAGTAGACTTCGACCAAGTATTGGTTCCACAGTTTATGTAAAAGACTTATAATGACTAATGTTCCTTATAATAGAATGTCTTTGTATTTTGGTAACGTTATAAGTAAAATTATGTCTTTGAATCTTGGTAACTTTATAAGCAAAATTATTAGACACTATCATTTTGAGAAGCATAGCTATAACAGTATTTGATTTTCATATACCATCATTTGTTTAGTTACTAGGCTGGGTTATATGATTCTCACTGTATCCAGAAATGACACCAATTGAATCGCACAAAGAAATCATCAGGACTTTCTTTGACAAAATGAAGAAAATTAAGGGCCCTAACAAGAAATCTGGAAAAGAAGAACCAATGTTGAAAAAAAAAAGGTCAAGGGCTGAAAAAGAAAGCCACACAATACGCAGTTGTTAAGGCATTCAGTGAAGGAAAAAAGAATCATTATTAAAGAAAATACAAAACAAAATGTTCGGTTAGATTAAGGGTTAATTGGGTTGAACCAGATGACGATGACTTTGATAAAGAAGTCAAATAAAATTGAGAATATTCAGATGCAAGATATAGCTTATATGACTACAATCAATTGGGGGTTGGCTACTTATATAAGCGACATGGGAATATCTCACGATCAATAATTCATAAGTAGTGAAGGCACCTACCCCTATCGGTAAGTACGTCAAGATCGATTAACAACCAATTAATTAAGTTACTTAAGCGAAAAGTAAAGTGATAATGCATAAATATTCATAATCAAGTCCTTGTAATAACCAAGGTGTAGAAATAATAAAATATCATCTGGAATTACTAAAACATTGTCTGGGATAAAATGTAAAGATAGGAATACATAATAGATAGAGGGGGATGGTGATGCAGATTAGCCAAGAAGCGCACCACGATCTCCGGATGTCGAATGTCTCGGACTTTGATAGCTCCACAGGATTCACTCCTTCAAGGAACAAAATCTAGACCATAAAGAGTGCAGTAAGTGTAGCATGAGTATGAGAAGCACTTGTACTGAGTATATCTCATAGACTGACAACGATGAAATAGTGACAAATTTATTAAGAAAAGTCTTACTTTTGCATAATCCGACTTACCTTACTCTAGAACATTCAATTAGCAAAATAGAGGATAAAACAAGTGTCATGAAAAGTCAAATAATCAGATAAGGAGATGTCATGCAATGCAGCAACGTACTTCATCATCCACAGCCTGTGTATACATAGAGATCCATGGGACTGTACGGGAGACGTGATCCATGGAGGACTCACGAGGTCCATATACTTGGCACAAACAGTCTCCACGTGCCAGTATGAATGACCTCAACATACTTTCAAATAATCTCAAACGGACGATTTCTATGTGCTCAAACTTATGCTCATATTCAATCACATATCAATTTATGACATGTCAAAATCTATCAGAGAGAAAGTGTCGAACAACATGCCTTCTTTTCCACTTTTAACCTTTTAAAGATGCTCGTCATGGAAATGATAATTATACTTTATCCTTTAGCATGTAATTACTTGAATCATTATATCATGAGTCTCAACAATTGGAAGATAAATCACATAAATTATCACATTCCTACACGGAAATAGATCAATCCGGATCACATGAACATGAATATCAACTGCATTTCAATTATAACCATTACGGAATTACACAACTAGCTTGATTATCACACATATATAGATTAATGAAGTGATGGAGTAGTGACTAGCATTATAGGTCATTGGGCGGTCGAAAGGTTGCCACGAGTAAGTAAGTTTGGGGGACCGGAGGCAGTTCTCCGTGCACCAGACACGTAGCTTACCTTCCGGACCAACTAACCCCGATCTGCCTTCGCAAGTCTCTCTGCATTTTGGGAGCAGAGCATGCAGTAAACTCTAGCAATTGCACATAAACAGGTAGAACAAGTCAACTAGCTACAAGTTAATTCCCACATGCTTTGATATTCTCGGATTACAATCCGTAACTACAACATGACATTATTACACAATACATGGCGCAGGTACTCATACCAATGCCTGTCACATCACAGGTACAACACCGCTTTCTTTCGCCCGTACGCTTTATATCGAAAAGAACCCTTAAGCGAAGTCTAGAAAAGCTTTAATATACCTCAAGGCAGAGCAAACAAAATCACAACGGAGTCCTCCCCTTCTGAAGTGTCTTGGAACTCTCCCAATCTATAAAATACTCGATGTACGTAAGTAAACGAGTTCAATAGACACCCATATTGCCATATTAATACTCATGGTCCAAAACCTTAACCCAAAAGTCAAACCCGAGAACCTAAGGGCCAAATTAGAATTTTATTTTAAAATCAATTTACCATAACTTATAAAGTCTAAATTTAAAAAATGACTCAAATCCTACATCATATTGACTTCCAAATCAAAGAATGTCACATTCTTAACTTTAGGGTTTAAAGCCGAAATTGTCACCCAAAACCATGAATTAAAGCACTAATAAGAGTTATATTCTCACCCCCGAGCCAAAATGATTTGATTGCCTATAACAATAGCCCAAAATCAAGCTCTCTAACTTCCGAAACGGTTAAATAAACGAATTTGGTCATTAAAAGTCAATTCTCGTCACTAAAAGTATCAAATCTGGTCACTCAAAGTTTGCAGCAGCAACCTTCTTTTATATTTTTGCACTAACAATATTATTTTTACTGGAAAGACCTTAACTCTCTCATATGAGCTCGTAATTTGCCGATTCTTGTTCCTATAAGTCCAAAATAACAATGCAGACCTTTTAGGCAAAACTTAATTCCGAGCTCGTTTTCTCAATCAGATACCATTTTCGCTTGCTAAAGATTTATTTCATGTTTCATGATAAAAATATGAGCGCGACTTATCGAAATTAGACTAAACATTCCAGATCAGCCCTTAAATTCTCAAACTTGCGGAAGTTTAGGAATTAAATCCTGATCACTAGAACTTATAACAGACCTTTACGTCATTACTATTTATGCTTAAAACAATACCAAAACGGCCAACGCGTTCAAAACCCGTCCGAAACTCATCTAAATTAAATCAAAATTTGCGAAAAAGTCTAAACTCATCATATGAACCAGTTTGAATTTTCAAATCGTGAACCCGAGCTCGTTAAGTCAACTCTTCAATCTTGATCAACCTCTAACTTCCATTTCTACTAGAATTCAACTCAAGTGTCTAAATCACTCCTGGGCCCTTCTTGATTCGTCCCAACCATCCAACCAAGTAATAAATCACGTTCCGGACCTCATGAAACTATTGAAACTTCAATCCGAGTTCGATAACCTCTGATGTTGACTTTGGTCAAACCTTTCCACTTCATTAACTTAAGAACTTTTAATATTAGTTTTTTTTTCCGATACTCACCCGATTGCTCTGGGAATCATGTCACCCATTCTCGAAAGTCAAAACACTCTTTTAAAGCTATGGGAAGGGACATTTAAAGAAAAATATTTCTAATCTCAAAACGACCGAACGGGTCGTTATAGGAAAATATTGAGAAATAAAGTGAAGATGTGTTTTGTCCCTTTCAGTTTATCAATCTAGATCTTCCAGAAATGCACTAGAAGTCTGATTCAGATTTTGCAGAAAGGAACAAGTAGTCTAAACCTAATTTGAGTCTTGCATTAATACACCAGCAGCCTCACCCGAAAAATAGACCACCTCTCCCACCACTTGCAAAGCCAGTAATAGTACTTGATATATCAAAAATAAGCAGCAATTATGATTGTTTCACTGATTTGATCAATGACATCTTTAAAGGTTATAATTCGTTATTTCAAGAAAGGAGTGCAAAAAGGTCATAGAAAGTGCTCGAAAGGGGAAAAGGTGTAGCGCAACCACAATATGACAACTAGTCATTGGATGAATGAATGAGCATATTTTTTCACAACCCCGTGGAGACGAGGGCACTGATGAAGGTGGAGTTGGAGGACTCGTTTAAAGCCGGGTTTCATCTGGAAGAATGAAAAGCTCAAGTGTGGAAAGGTTTTTGGATTTAATCTATTTGTTTTTGTATAGTTTATATATATCTAAAATTTTGTTTAACCTATATATATGCTAGGATTGATGTATATATATTATTTACTATGTGGAAAAGATGATGGAATCTGGGTAATACTTTAATGCCTCAAAGTTTGGTTGAAAGATTGGGTAATATTTTCTCCCCCTCTAACAATGTCTATAAACTGGTATCGCGTAACTTTTGATGGACTAAGAACTAGGATGTAAATGTTATATGATTATTAGGTATGTCTTATTTTTATGCTTGATCTTTCATGTATTAGCATCTTTCATGGAGTTCGCAACTTAAATGACCCAAAAAGTATCCAAAGGTACCAAAATAACCCAGTAAAAAAAAGTGACCGAACTAACCTTTGCGCACTAATTTATTGCGCAAAGGGTAGTTTTTTTTTTCACTCAATTTTAAATCTCTCAAATTCACGTTTTTTTTTCATACTTTGACCCAAGATTAGTCATGTTTTAAAACTCCGAAATACTAATATTTTACATAGAACTTGATATCTTTTTTTGTAGACAATAATGTCGGCTCGTTACATCAAGTTTACCTAAACATCTGGATCGTCGTTTTAGGGGTTGTAAAGTGCCCCGAAGTAAGTTTTGTTGTTTGAATCTTGTTATCTTTAGCTTTAAGTCTTTTATTTTATAAGGTTTTATTTTAAGTGTTTTATTTTTTAGTCAAGGCATTACTTTCTTTTTAACGTACAAATAAAAATATTATATTAAAAAATAATTCATCCAATACGAGAGATTCAAAATAATTCATTGCAATAACCAAATAATACATCATTATTTACAATAACAAAATATTTAAAACAATACATCAAGTACGAGAGGCTCTTCTACTATGAGACGTACTTGCACCACCACGACCTCGTAGGTTACAAAAACGCTTATCATGGCCAAACTCCTTACACGTAGAGCACCTGCGAGAGTATGTCCTATCATTGACATCCATTTGATTGTGAATCTGAGTTCGCGTGTTAACCCAAATTTTACGGATACACTCCTTGTTAGCAATCATTGAAAATGACTCGTTTGGCCAATAAGCTTGATCACCAAGTGGGTAGAAGTGGCTGGCATATGCTTTAGCGTAACTTTTGACGCTGTATTCCGATGCCACATAACTTGATGCCGTTTTTCCCATTGCCTCGAAACACTTGACGGCATGAGAACACGGCATGTGGTATGTTTGCCACTTACCACAACTGCACGTTCTCGTTCCCACATAAATGGTATGTATGTTTCCTCCCCTACCCTCGTAATAACATGTTCTAACTTCATACATACGTTCAGGCAGGCTAAACTCGGTCATCTTGTGCAGCCGACATTTTTTCTTGTGATGATCCATCATTTTTGAAGGTTTTGGCATCCATCTCCCATCCTCTGCTAATATGGATCTGGCTTGCTTTGTTCTTGTCACAAACCGCTCCACAACTTGCATGAAATTCATTCTTACCATTGCAGTAACGGGTAGTCCTCAGTCAAATTTTAGCATATCATTGAATGACTCCGAGCTGTTTGTTGTAAGCATCCCCCATCTCCTGCCTTCATCAGCATGTAATGTCCATTTTTTAACTTCAATTTTCTTCAACCAAGTATATGTTTCTGGACTCACTGCCTTGATCATCTCCATCCTCACAAGTTATTTTTTTTGTTGATGCTCCATCGCAGCTGCCTATATCAATTTGTTGAGTGTGTCGTTTCCAAACTTCATTTGAAAATTTGCCTTAATGTGCCTTAAAAAATAGTGATGGTAAGCAAAGGGAGACTACCACCCCTCCAAAGTAGAAATGATGTGCATTATGCCTTGATATTGATAAGATAGCATGCATATGCCCATATGATCCTTAATAATATGCTGCCTCAAATGTGTCAAAAACATCCCCCATGTCTCGTTGCTCTAGTTAGCGGCAATTGCGAAAGCAAGAGGGAATATTTACCCATTGGCATCCATTCCTACTACAATCAGTAGCTTGATGTCGTATACACCATATACATGCGTGCCATCTATGGATGTGACTGGTCGGCAATGAGGAAAACCATCAATACATGGTTTGAATGCCCAAAACACATAGTTGAAAATATTACTGGCCAAAAGCCTCCACTCTACAACAGTTCCTGCATTGAATTTTTGTAGAGTTGCCATATACCTCGGCAACATTTGGAAAGCGCCCCTAACTTCCATAAATCATCTCAAACGCACGCCTACGCCCAAGATATCCCTTTCTCTTGCTTATTGTTTTTTGATATACTATCTTAACGTTTCTAATGCAATCTTTGATGGGGATCCTACACAAGTTTAAACAAACAACACTTAGCAATGACAATTTAATTGATGTAAGAATTATAATGGACTAGTTCGAAGAGGTTACCTCAGGGTTTCGGCAACGTCTTTAAGTAGCACTTGAGAAATCATATTTATATCTAAATTAAAATGATTTGCTCGATTATCTGCCATATCACAAGTGTGACATTTGTGGAATTTTGTGATAACCCACATACCATCGGGCTTAATAATTCCCCGAACCATCTATTGACAGCCTTGATACTGTCGCCTACAAACTAGTCTTCATAATTTTCTGGTTGTATCATCAACCCTATACCCCCTAATTTTCTTGTAACAAAATAATAAACACGTGCTACTACACAAAATAATAATTTAAAAATGGATATTTACCAATTTTCCGTATAAGTTTGATTAAATTGTTGGCTTAGAGTTTCCAGCGGCACTTGACCGCTCAAAATGTGTCCATAAGAACTAAAGTCTCCATAAGTGTTATCATGAGTAGGCTGGACTTGAGGGACTTCTTCAGGTATCTTTTCTATACACATTTCAAGGACATAAATGACGACTAAATCCCTATATTCTTCAGGCACCCTCAAACACTCCCTCAAAGAGTCATCATCATTGATATTCCACACACCATAAAACACTAAACCTTGTGAAATGTTGTGTGGATATCTGTCAATTACAGATAATCCATACTGCGTGGGATCAGAGTTCATTTTTTTGTGTAGGTAAGTGACTAATGTTTCATAATTCAAGGTTGTTGAAAACTTTACATGGGCTTTTGGTTTGATACTATAATTAACGGTATTATTGTTATCAAGTATATCTCCATCCTAGAATAGAGAAACCTTAACAGTTGAAGATGGAGAAGACATTTTTTCTCTGAAGTTTGGTTTTTTTAACAACTTAAAAGATTTAAACTTACGAAATGGATGAGTTTTTACCTCATCCAACATTCATATTAAATAGGCAAAATATGAGCGCAAAAGTGAACATTTAAAAAACGTGGGAACCCTATTGCGCATGAAAATATTGCGCAATACTTTTAAGCATGAAAATTTTGCGCAATAGGATAATATTTCTGAAATAATGCAGCACTGTGTTGTCACATCAAGCATAGTACGTCATAAAAAGCGGACAAGCATAGTGTGTCATAAAAAGCGGTCAAATAATAGAGCACCGTGTTGTCACATCAAGCATAGTGTGTCATAAAAAGCGGACAAGCATTGTGTGTCATCTATGATTAATATATTGCGCATTTAAATGTTGCGCAATACAAGTTAGTGTCATAAAAAGCGGATAAATAATGGAGCATTGTGTTGTCAAATCGAGCATTGTGTGTCATAAAAAACGATCAAATAATAGAGCATTGTGTTGTCACATCAAGCATAGTGTGTCATAAAAAGTGGACAAGCATAGTATGTCATCTATGACTCATATATTGCGCATTTAAATGTTGCGCAATACAATTTAGTGTCATAAAAAGCGGACAAATAATGCAGCATTTTGTTGTCACATCAAGCATAGTGTGTCATAAAAATCGGTAAAATAATGGAGAATTGTGTTGCCAAATCAAGTATAGTGTGTCATAAAAAGCGGACAAGCATAATGTGTCATCTATGGCTCATATATTGCACATTTAAATATTGCGCAATACAAGTTAGTGTCATAAAAAGTGGACAAATAATGCAGCATTGTGTTGTCGAATCAAGCATAGTGTGTCATAAAAAGTGGTCAAATAATGCATAATGCATAGTGTGTCATAAAAAATGGACAAGCATAGTGTGTCATCTATGACTCATATATTGCGCATTTAAATGTTGCATCATACAAGTTAGTGTCATAAAAAGAGGACAAATAATGAAGCATTGTGTTGTCACATCAAGCATAGTGTGTCATAAAAAGCGGTCAAATAATGGAGCATTGTGTTGTCAAATCTAGCATAGTGTGTCATAAAAAGCGGACAAGCATAGTGTGTTTCTCTAAGGTTAGACTTGAGAAAACTTTGTTTTTGTTTGGATTCTTTTAGCAAGACCTCCAAAAGGTCAATCTTTTCTTTAGCTTCTATAAGCTTAAATTGCAAGTCAAACTTCACGGTATCTCTTGAGATACGTGAAGTTGCGGTATCTCTATCAACAGGAGGATTTTTAATCTTCGTCGCCACCGTTTTATCCACGGGAATGCTATCTTCCCAACGAAAATGTTTGCAACCACTCATATCCTATAAACATTACAAGAAAATCAGTTTTTAAAAGTAAAATATGTAGATAATGTGAAAAAAAATTAAACCCTAAATTTTTTGTAAAAACACTTACTTTGGGCATTTTACAACGCCCCGGATTATCTTCGGTCCTTGATGTTTTTAGCTTAGAATAACGACCACATTCACAAACATTGTGTTCTATAGCAAAGTTTGACGTTTCACTGCTTTGAGACATGATTTTGTGGGTTTTTTTTTTTGGGGGGGGGGGGGGGGGGGGGAGTATGTTGAAAGAGTGAAAAAGGAGGAGGTGAAGAAGAGTAAATTGGAAAAATGAAACTGGTAACGTTTTTATTAAACCCATATTGCACACTAAATTAGTGCGCAATAGAGCTAAACTGCAAAATTGTTGTTTGGTCCTTTGCGCACTAATTTAGTGCGTCGTATATTATTTATCGACTTGACATGTGCAGGTTGACAGAACTTTTGATTTCAAGGAAAAGATAAACAAATAAAAGTAAAAAATATTAACCATTTTTCAAATTGTGAATAATTAGCCTTCTGCATATGGTAAATTTTTCACTTGGTACCTTTATTTATATCATTATTTTTCAGAATGCATCACATCACCTTAATTAACCTTAACAAAAGTTATTTTCACGGGTGTCTTATTTAAGTTTGCAGGTTCAAGATTAATAAGTTTACAGATTAGTTGGAGAAATCGCAAAGATATTTTAGAATGAATTTTTTTTTTAATCACTATCATTATATGGTCTTGAATTAAGTAATTTAGCTACAATTATGTGTCATGTAGTAACACAGTTTCATCATTATACTTTTATGGAAAATAGAATATGCATCAGTTGTTCATCTACCTTTAGTTTCACCTGGACATTATGTTATGCATTTAGAATTACTAATTAAATGTTCCCCTTCCCTCATATATTTCTTTGAGTCAACTAACAACTTTTGTACCACTTTATTTGTCAGAAAAGGGTAAAAAATGCCCTTAAATTATGCAAAATCGAACAACAGTGCTCTCCATTAATAGTTTGGTTCAAAAATGCCCTTGCCGTTAATATTTTGGTCCAAAAATTCCCGCATTGTTAGTTTATCGGATCAAAATGATCTTTTCCAAATAAAAATATTATATGTAAAGAACCCTTTTTTAATTTCTTTTCTTTTGGAAGCCCTTTAACTAATAGAAAAGTGGAAGTGATCTTTTTTTTTTTCTTCTAAATCTTGTTTTATCAATTAAAATAGAATAAGTACATCTATTTTTTTTTAACTGAGAATGTATGTCATATATATAAGATCATAGTACCCCGTCAATACTTTTCATTTAGATAACCACAAAATTCTTTTTCCTAATATAATATCGTAACGACCCTCCAGGTCGTTTTATGCGTTTTCTACTTTCCCCCCAAAAATGTCCTTCTCATAGTTTTAAACTGGTGTTTATGACTTATGGGGATGGGTGGTGCGATTCCTGAGGCAATCGAGTGAGTTTTGGATGAGATTTAGCAAATTTAGAAGTCCTTAAGTCAAGAAAATGAGGAAGTTTGACCAAAGTCAACATCGAGGGTAAATGCGTTTTTTTTTTTAGATTTCATCGGTTTCATTAGGTCCGGAATGTGATTTATGACTTAGTCAGACTGTTGATTTGGATCCCGAGACATTTGAGTGTGATTTGGGTCGTTGGTTGAAACCTAGTTAACTTAGAAGTTAAGAGTTTTCACAGTCAAACTCGGGTCAAAAAAATCTCTTTCCCATGTTTTGAGTGTGCGAGCAGGTTCGTGCGTGGTTTTTAACTGAAATACATATTTGGTTTGTATCCAGGGGGTTCCGAAGGGGTTTCGGGTGTTGAATCAGAAAAATGGGATAGCTAGTTTTTACTTGTTTTTCTGGGGTCAGGCACCCTTCTTCGCGATCGCTGGAAGGATGTCGCGATCACGTAGGTTGGCGGGATCGTCTATTGTGATCGCGTGAAGGCCTTCATTGTCATGTGGGGTAGCGGGGCTAGGCCAGTCCAAGTCGTGAGTCTTCGCCTTCACAGGCTAGGCCTTGCAATCTTGGAGAGGGACATTGGGTTGGGTCGTGCACTCATCGCGATCGTGATGGTATGTCCGCGATCACGATGAATGATCGGACCTGAATAGTGATAAATTTCCCAACTTCGAATTTAGACTCCATTTTCACATATTTCAAGTTCTAGAGCTCGTTTAGGGTGATTTCAAAGGCATTTGCCTCGCGTAAGCTCGGGGATAAAATTCTAATCCCAATTCTTGATTGCCCTAAAATAGAAAATTAGTTTTTCTTAAAATTGGTGGTCAATTCATGATTAGTTTTGCATGATCTTCTGGACTTAGACTATTTAAGATATGGGTAAACTATTCTAACATCAAATTCTAGTTTTACCCTTGGGGCTCGGGTTTGGCTAACTTGGGTCCATTTTGTGGTTCCGAGTATATGTATAGAAATATGGGTGTCTATAGATTCGTATACTAATGTAGAACATGCAATAGATAGATTTGGATCAATTTGAGGTTTTACGGAAGGGAAAGGCAGTTTCTTAAGTGTTCGTGGTACGTTACTCGGCTTTCAAGGTATGTTAAGAATTGACTTCACTTGAGGGAGGTTTTTTTTTTTTAATAAAAACTAAAAATGGACCAATAAGGAGTAAGGTCATAACGGGGGGTCTCGTACTTGTGATGTGATGAGCCTTGGTATAAGTACCAGTGTATTTTATTGGGTTGTGATGTGTTGTAGATACGAGTTGTGACTCGAGAATGCCATAGCATGTGGCCATTAGCTGTTATGTGCTATGTGTTTATACTTGATGGAATTGTGTTAAAACCTTTAGTAATCTCGTCCACCCATGATAGTTGTGTCAGTGAATATAAATGGAAATCATGGCTATTAAGTTTGATAATTGATGAATTTGGGTGAATTGTTGGCTATTAAGTCCAGTTGTTGAATTTTTCATTCTCTTATTTAATTTAGTTGTGCTTATGGTTGTGTGAGGATTGGGTTGCACGCCTGCAACAGGTTGCATTGAATGCAAGGTAAATGACCACTTATGATGTGGAGCATGATTAGGTGTTGGGAGGCTTGGACCCGATGTGACCTGGAGGTCTGATGATTCCGGGTGGTATATGGACTTAACGATCCCCCATGTCACATCTTCGCTATAGTCCAGGAAGCTCTATGTGTATATGGAGCATGACTTAACCGCTTCTTTATACTCTGTTTGGGATGGAATTGGTTATGAGACTAAGCATGGGTAAGATTAATGGTAAAGGAAGATTTTTCTACTTACTTCGTCACTACATCTTTTGTAGTCGGTTTATAAGACATGCTGAGTACACGTGTTACCCGTACTCAGACTACACTTGCTGCACTTTTTGTGCAGATTCTTCCCTAGTACCAGTGGATTGTGTAGAGCGGATTGAGTTCTTGACGAGTCTATTTCGTAGGTTGTAGTTAGCTGCCTGGCTGTTCTGCAACACCCTTCCTCTATCTATCTTTTAGGATTATGTCTTTATGTTTGTTACAGATGATGTATTCTCACTTTCAAACTTGTATTGCCATTACTCTAGAGGCTCTTATACTTATGCTACCTATCTTGGGGGAGATTTAAACAATGTATTTCCGCATTTCTTTATTATATGACTTAGTATTGTGGATAATCATTTCTTTTTCTTCTTATTTCTACCACTTATTTACTATTGTGTATCATAATCTATTGGGGTTGGCTTATCTATTGATGAGAAGATAGGTGTCAACATGACTCTTGATTTTTGGGTCGGGACAATTTGTTATCAGAGCCCTAGGTTCATCGGTCTCATGAGTACAAGAGTAATGTCTAATAGATCCTCACGGATCTTACAGAGAGCACAACACTTATCTTCATGAGGCTATAAGACATTTAGGAAACTTATATTCTTTCATTCTTATCGTGCATACTTGACTCTACATAAATTCTAACTTTTTGTTTCATTCTCTCATAGATGGTGAGGACTAGTTCATCCATTGCTGGGGATCAGAAACCAGCTCCCGCACCCATACCCACTGCCAGGATTGTTACACGTAGAGGAGGCAGGGGACGTTGCAGGAGTAGATGACGCGTGGCAGCGCTCGCTAGGGGTCGAGTATCAGCCACCGCTCGCGATCATGATAGGGCAGAGTCTCTTGACCCATAGGTGATTCTTGAGGATGAGCCGGTTCCCATTGAGGAGTATGGACTGGCACAGGCAATGCCTAGATTCATTGCAACACCAGTGTTATAGGATACTTTGGTTCGGATGCTAGGGATCCTTAAGGGGATGACTCAGGCGGGTATCTTACATTTCACTTCAAACGGTTCCCAGACTAGAGTCGGGGGTCAGACTCAGATCAGATTTTCACACTAAGGTTTCAAACTCCGGAGGTCTAGCCAGTCCACTCAACCGTAGCAGTGGCTCCTCGCTTGATGATTTGGATTTTCTTGGTATTGCTCCCCATCCGGCCAATAGGCCGGCTATGTCTTCTAAGGAGCAGCAGATGTTCGATAGGTTCAAGAGGATGAAGCCTCCCATGTTCTATGGGAAGCCAAGCGGGGATGCGGCTGAGTGTTTGATTAGGTGTCACGAGAGGTTGAACAACCTGGGGTTAATTGAGTCTCATGGAGTCGACTACATAACATATCAGATAGTCGACGATGCCTAGCAATGGTGGAGGGTTTTTATGAGTACTAGGCTATCTGGGTTACCTCCACTCACTTAGGCTCAATTTGCTCAGAGGTTCTTGGACAAGTATGTCCCTCGCAATATAAGAGCGCTCAGGAGGGATCAGTTTGAGGGTTTGATGCAGGATGGGATCTTCGTGAGAGAGTATGAGATCAAGTTTCATGCCTTGTCCCGCCATGCTATGAAGATGCTTCCCACCGAGGTAAAAAGGGTGAGGAGATTTATTAGAGGGTTTACTATTTTGATTCTTTTAGGTGTTTCTCAGATTATAACTTCAAGGGTTTCATTTCAGGATGTGGTGGATGCCACCAAGGATATAGAGATATTCAACAGCGAGGTTTTAAGCAGCGTGGGGGCAAGAGTGTTACACCTCAGAAGAATTTCATGTCGTCATATGATAGATAAACTAATGCGGGGTGAGACGAATACGATAAGAAAGGTTATTTAACGATCCTAGCTAAGATTTCAAAGATGTTGGAAGTAAGAGGAGAAAGTTCCTTAAAAAGGGCAAAGTATATATGGTGTTTTGGAAAAGTTCCGTAAAGTACCGAGCTAATGTTGACTTAATGATGTCTTAAAGAAGAGTTGTAACTCTCCTTAGACTGGTGATGAAGTGTTAAACAAGTGTCAAGAAGGTTCCATAAGGATTGGAGGTCGAACGAAACGACGGAAACCATTTCAGGGAAGTGGAGTTATACGACCACTTATACGGTCCGTATAACCCCCAGTAGGAAGATGTTTTTCCTGATGGTGAACCACGACCACTTATACGGACCGTATAAGTGTCCGTATAACACCCGACGGGCTGAGTTATTTTCAAGTCTATAAATGTGATCCCACTTCATTATTTTCATTTTAACACTTCTCCATTTCTCTCCAAGTCTCTAGAACATTCCATACATTTCATATACAAGAATCCAAAGGAGATCCAAGGCGCATATCATTAATCTAAGGGAATCAAGTATAAGGAAGCTCTTAGGGGTTGCTAGAGTCAAGAAAACTTTATGGATTGAAGATAGGGTTTTTCTTCAAGTGAAGTATTTCCATCCAAGGGTTATTCCTACTCAATCAAAGGTAATTTTTATGATCATTTCATGTTATTTGGACTATGGAGAGGTTGAAAGACTAAGGTAGAAGAAGAAAGTAGAAAAATGAAGTCAAAATGTAGCTTTTATGATGTTTATGAGTAGTAATCTATACGTAGTCATGATTCTTAGTATTATATGGACATAACCATGTTATGGAAATTAATAATGGCGATGAAGAAGCATTATACGACAATGTGCTAAAATGGGTATGAAGTTGCTAGTATGAGTTGAACATGGGGGTGAATATTGGAGGCTTAGTGTAATGTGATTACTTGAATTGGATATTATGAGTGTATTATGGATGTTATTGTGGTTGTTGGGAGTTATTTTGTGATATGGTGGAAGTTGACAAAATAGGGGAAATGCTGCCCAATTTTCATTAGACTATGAATTATAGTTTGAATTTAATAGTATCATTAAGGTTTAACCATGGTATAAATCCTTCTAAATGTAGATTATTCAAGCTTCAACGGTGAACGTTAGATAGTTGAGAAGACAAAGAGGTATGTAAGGATAACCCTTCTTTCAATAAGGCATGGTTCCTTGGCTATATATATATATATATATATATATATCCTTTTATGAGTTCCATAATGTCATCCAAATGATTCTATCTCCAAAGCTACGAAAGCTTATGATCCTCGATACTTTCATGATTCCATTGCATCCTTTATACGATAGTTGATCCTCCAAGGATAGACGTAACAAAAACGATAATGGCAGTGACATTGATGATAATTATGGACCCTTATGTATAAGTGTCTAAGTATGTATGACTATCACGTGACGCCGAACTTATATAGCTGGGAATGATACCTAATGCGCGCACACCATTGCAGTTGGGTACGAATACCACTGAGCCTTGGTAGGGCCAGTTATGTATGATCACCGAGCCTTGTCATGGCCGGGTATACGAAACACCGAACCTTCATAGTCGGGTATGGTATGGTATGGATACGAATATGAATATGAACACGAATGTATATGTATGTATGTACACGAGCACGCTTTAGAAATGGAAGGTCCCTATGAAAGACAAGTAAGTAAGTAATGATGATGATGGCTTTACTATCTCCCGATTATCTTATCTTATGCTGTTTCTTATGTTGTCTCTTATGCTCCTATTATGATGTTGATTATGCTTTACATACTCAGTACAATATTCGTACTGACGTCCTTTTTTTTTTGTGGACGCTGCGTCATGCCCGCAGGTGTCTAGGGAGACAAGCTTGATCCATATCTTTCTTATTCAGGGACTGCTTAGAGGAGCTCCATTTCATCCGGAGCTACAACTTTTGGTATTATTCTTTTATGTACATACATGGACACGGCGGGGTCCTGTCCCGCCTATATGATGTTACCTACTCTTCTTAGAGGCTCATAGACAGTTGTATATAGTTAGATGTCTTGAAGCCTTGTCGGCTTATATTTTGTATATCATTTTGATGGCCTCATCGGCTTATGTATATTGATGTGGGCATAGTTGTCAATGATGGTATAAATGTGTTGTTGCCCAATGAGTTTAGCGTTATTGATGTATAGCATTCATGAATAAACTATGTGGTCCACCTAGATGTGAATATGAATGTACGATAAGAGGTACACGGGTGGGTTAGCACCGGGTGCTCGTCATGGCCCTCGGGTCCGGTCATGACAAAGAGGGTCTGATATGTTGGTAGCTACAGTAGTGCTCCACCTAGGAGCTGAGGTTATCCGAGAAGGGACTATCATCGTCCCTAGTCAAGCAAGACAATTTATGCATCTATGTCAGCTTCAAAGCGTGGTATGACTAGTCTGGGACAGGGGTTCGTATTCTAGGCCTTCAGGTCGTGAGGGACAATCTAGCTATTCGAGTACTTCCCAACCTATCGTGGTTAGTAGGGGATGCTTTGAGTGTGGAGGTCCCGAACACTTTAGGAGGGAGTGTCCTAGACTTAGAAGCAGTGTATCGTTCTAGGGTTCACAAAGTTCTACTCCTAGATCAACATAACCGCCAGCTAGAGGAGGCGCTCAGAGGGGCAGAGGTGGTTCTTATTCTAGGTAGGAGTAGTACCCAGACCAGTTGTGTATTATTCTGGTTTGTCATAGGTCGGCTATGGTGCTATTTGATCCATGCTCTACTTATTCTTATGTGTTTACATGCTTTGCTTCGAGTCTGGATATGTTATGTGAGTCACTTATTTTGTCTATATATGTTTAGACTCTGGTTAGAGATTCTGTAGTGGTAGATAGTGTTTATCGATCCTGAGTAGTTACCTGGGTGGGTTATGACACCCAGGTAGATTTGAAATTTCTTGATATGGTAGATTTCGATGCTATTCTTTGTATGGATTGGTTATCTCCTTTTCACGCGATATTGGATTATCATGCCAAGATGGTCACGTTAGCTATGCGAGGTTTCCCTAGGGTAGAGTGGAGAGGTGCTTGTAGTCACATTCCAAGGAAGGTAATATCATTCATTAGGGCTTGACGGATGGTAAAGATGGGATGTTTGGCTTATTTGGTGCATATCCGGGATACTAGTGCTGAGACTCCTACGCTTGAGTCCCTTTCTATGGTGAGTGACTTTTCTAAGGTCTTTACTAAAGACCTATTTGGTATTCCACTTGATTGCGTATTGATTTTTGTTTTTACTTGGAGCCGGGCACTCAACCCATTTCTATCCGGCCATATCGGATGGCACCGATAGAGTTGAAAGAGTAGTTACAAGATTTGTTGAGTATAGCGTATTAGACCTAGTTTTTCCCCTTGGGGTGCTCCTGTTCTTTTTGTGAAGTAGAAGGACTGGATCCATGCGTATGCGTGTCGATTATCGACAATTGAACAAGGTTATTATCAGAAACAAGTATCCGATACCACGCATTGATGACTTGTTTGACCAGCTTTAGGGTGATTGAGTCTTCTCTAAGATTGATTTGAGGAGCATGCTTGGGATTCTGAAAGAGAAACAACTTTATGCTAAGTTTTCAAAGTGAATGTTCTGGATTGATTCAGTGGCGTCCTTGGAACAGGTAATGTCCAAGGTTTGTATCTTTGTAGATCTTAAGAAGATTGACGCGGTTCAGGATTGGGTAAGACCAGCTTCAGAGTTTCATTAGTTTGGCGAGATATTATTATCGATTTGTGAAGGGATTCTCGTCTATTGCATCTCCATTTACTAAGTTGACTCTGAAGGAAACGACCTTTCAGTGGTACGATGACCGTGAGGCGAGCTTTCAAAAGCTCAAGACTTTGTTGACAATTGCTCTTATTTTGACCTTACTCGTGGAGGGAAAGGGCTTTACAGTGTATTGTGATGCTTCTCAGATTGGTCTTGGTTGTGTGTTGATGTAGAAAGGTAAGGTAACAGCTTATGCTTCAAGACAGTTGAAGGTTCATGAGAAGAACTAACCAATCATGATTTAGAGTTGGCGGCAGTTGTGTTTTCTTTGAAGATTTGGAGGCATTATCTCGACGGGATGCATTGTGAGGTGTTCATGGATCATCGTAGCCTTTAGTACATATTCAATCAGAGGGATCTCAATTTGAGGTAACAGAGATGGTTGGAGTTGCTCAAGAATTATGACATGACTATCCTTTATCACCCGGGCAAGGATAATTTAGTGGCGGATGCCTTGAGTCAGAAGGCGGTGAGGGTACTCTACCTATGTTACAGATGGGGGAGCGTCCTTTGGCTATTGACGTTCAATCGTTTCAATAGGCTTGATAATTCAGAGCCTGGTAGAGTTCTAGTTTGTGTAGAGGCTATTGATGTTCAATCATTTCATTAGGCTTGATATTTCAGAGGATGCCCATGTCCAAGTGGAAGTGGGAGCAAATTGCTATGGACTTTGTGGTAGGACTGGCACGGATGTTGGGTAAGTTTGATTCTATTTGGGTTATTATGGCTCGACTGACCTATTCGACTCATTTAATTCCAATTTAAACTACCTATAATTCAGAGAAGTTAGCCAAAATCTACATTCAATAGATAGTTCACTTGCATGTGGTACTCGTCTCTATCATTTCAGATTGGTGGTCATTGGGATAATGTAACTACCCGTTAGGTCGTTTTATCACTTTTGACTATTTTACGCCTTTTGACCTTTCCATAGCTTGGTTAGAGAGTATTTGACTAATGGGCAAGGGTGGCGTAATTCCCGAGGCAATTGTATGTGATTGGAGTGAGAAAATGAGATTTTTTAAAGTTCTTAAGTATTGGGTTGACTTAAGTCAAGATCAGGGGTAAATGAGTCTTTTTGCAAATTTTGTCGATTCTACTAGTTCCGGAACATCGAATATAGGCTGGTTGTGTATTTGGTTCAATTCTCGAGGGTCTTAGGGCATTTTGGTCATTTGGTTGGAAAGTTGATTTTTGGTCATTCGGGTTGACTTGGTTAACAAGACCTCTTTTGGGAATTCCGAGTGCGCGAGTGAGTTTGTAGTGTGTTTTTATGTGGGATTGCATATCTGGTTTGTATCGGGGAGGTTCCGGAAGATTCTCGGGATTTCGGGGTGAGAGAGTCAAAAACTAGATTTTTGCTGATTCTGGTGTACTCGCTCTTGCGAGCCTTTGTCTGCCCCTACGGAAGGAGGCCAGCAGGCGCGAGATTTAGGAATCATTGTTGCATCTCGCTGTTGCGTGGGCACGTTCGCAGAAGCGCAGTCGCCCTTGCGTGGATTGGTCCGCAGGCACGCCTCTCCGAGATATTTAAGTGACTTTGCCCCTGCGTGAATTGGTCCGTAGGCGTGCACTTGCGGGTGCAAGGAAAGTTGCGCAGGCGCGCAAATCGCTGGGCAGGACCCTATTAAAGTCCTATTTTGAACCTTAGACATTTCATTCATATTTGAAGTTTGGGAGCTCGGCTAACGGTAATTTTTGAGAGATTCTTCAAGGTTCTTCAAGTGGGTAAGTTTCTAATCACTCCTTTATGATTATATCCTCCAATATTATGGAAATTCCTGCTACAAATCATGATTTAGGAAGGGGAATTGTGAGTTTTGGAACCCTAACTTAAGAGACTAAGATTCTTTCAATTGGGCATGAATTAGTGGATATTAATAGATGGGTTTTTGTTTATGACTAATATGATGTATGAGGAACACGATTCTAGGTTTAACTTACCATTTTTCCCTTCATGGCTCGGAATCCTAATTTTAGGGCTTAATTTGAGTTTGGATTAAAGAAGGCCATAATGGGTATCAATGGATTCATATGACTTCCTAGAATACTAATTAGACCATATTGAAACTGTTTTTCAGAAAAAAAAATAAATACAAAATTGACCTTTGGGGTTTGGAACGGGGTCTATGGATTGGCTTTTTGGACCCAAATATTTTATAAGGTAATATGGGCGACGTTTGTCTCGTACTCTTACATTTAATCTATATTTGAGCAGATTGGATCATTTGGAAGCTCTACGGAATGGCAGGGCTCTGTTGTGATTTAGATGTACTTCTTACCAGGCATGTTGAGACTGTAAACTCTAACTTAAGCAATGTGGTTGGTAAATTGGACTAAATAAGACGATGTAACGGGGATAATAAGGGGGTCCCGATACTCGTGTCACGACCCAACCCCGTAGGCCGTGACTAGTGTCCGTGCTGGACACCCAACGTACCCAATAATCCCAAACTAGCATATTAGCAGAATATATCAATATAAGATTCAATTGGCGTTACTAAATATCGCATAGGCACAGATATGGCACGTGGAAGCCGATAAGGCCATCACAGATCATAACAACCCAAAACATATACAGAACCCACATGTATGTCTACAGACCTCTACAGAACGAAACAAAATCATAGACGGGACAGGGCCCCGTCGTACCACTGAATGGCGTACATATATGCAATAGCAAAAGACTGTACCAAAATATAGGCTCCAGATAAAAGAGCGCTCCAAAATAGCGGAATAAAGTCCTAAGCGGGCGGATCAGCAAACCTGTCGTCAGTACCTGCGCGGCATGAAAATGCAGCCCCCGAAGAAAGGGGTCAGTACGAAATATGTACTGAATATGTAAAGCCGGAAGTACGGAAATAAAATCATAACCGGAACAGAAAGTACAGAAAAATGAATGTAATATCCAGAATGTCAAATGCATATTTTCAAAACATAAAAAGTGTGTACAGAACCATATGCCGTGTCGTATCCGGCCCTTGCCAAGGGACTCGGTAGACAGAACGTGGTCACCCTCCCGACATTGGTGCCACAACACATAATACTCAGAACAGGGAATAACCCGTAGCATAACGTATCATATCAGATGGCCATATCAGATCATATCATATCATAACGGGTGTACATGGCACAACATATTCCACAACCCATGTACATGTATACCTGCCCTCTCACATCGAGGCACGACGAACAATGCAGAGGAATAAGCTTGACAACATATCCTGGCCCGGGCTCAGTGGGGGAAACATTGAGGCATCCACGAATGGAGTAGTGAGAAACCAAATGCAATATAAAATATCATATATTTCCAGAGACTCAATAAGACATATTGGATGACAAATCGAAATAATGAAATCGGACAGAATCATAGTAAGTGCATCTCGGATGTCATAATGGATTACGGAGAAATAACCTTACTACAATCGTTTCCATATCCCAAAATAGTTTATAAGACATAAGGGAGTATTTAAAACATTTCTTATTTAGTAGTTAAAATAGTAATTAGAACATTTCCTTAGGACCGCTCAAAGACACATCGTAAGTACAAAAAGGGTAGAATCAAAAATAGTGGGCCCACCTCGGGACAACCGAGCGATGGGCTCAGATTACATATATTAAGCTTATGGGGTCACCTATAGAGATCCTAGAGACATTCTATAACTTTCTAAGCAATTTATGAAAGTTTGCATAATTCGTTCGACAAAACATACTTATAAAATTCAGTTCTATTGAATGAAAAAGTGGCTATTTCAATCGCGGATTCCGATGGACAGAATATATTCCGAGGCTCAAATCTGATCCTAGTACACCTAGGACATGCCAAAAGCAGAATCGGGATTGCTTTACATACCTTATACGCTCTTTACGCCTTTCCAAATTCAATTCCCGTTTCGCCCAAAATCTACAAATGGTCGCATTTACCAAATGTTAGCCATAAGACTTTAGGACCTAAATCTTAATTCAACACTTTTCTACAAAATTTTGGGCAGCATCTCCCCTATAGATATAGCGTCCCCGAGAATTCAACTAGGCCAAAACAATCAACAACAACCCAACAACAACATCAACAGCAACGACAATCACTATAAAACACAATATAACATAACTAGTCATCTTTCCAACATAATGTCATAACCTTCATTCCAACTTCGTATTTTCAAATCAATATCAACATTTTCGTATTCATCACTAATCAAAATCATTACAACACAATTCGGAAGCATTTCATATCATTTCCACAAAATATTCACAAGATATACAAAATATACAAACTTTCCACCAAAGTCAGAATTCATCCAAAGCTTCTAATCTTTAACATACTTATTCATAACATGTTTCCATCTTCTAATTTCATCAACAATCATCACAATTTGCACCTTAACAACTTCATTTCCATAATATCATAAAATCATACTAAGATGACATATTCTTCTACATTCCATTTTAATGCCAACTTAAACCATTTTGTCTTCATTTACATTGCAAGGATCACAACAACACAACTAACATATTAACAACATTAATCCATTTCCATCCCAACTTCCATATACCACACGGCCACATTCCATATTTCCAACTTCCATCAAATTCATTCAACTTTCATTTCCAATATAAATTCTACCATAACCACAACTAAAATACAACATAAAATTCAACTCATCACACTTATACACTAACACACACACACGGCCACACATACATATGCACACCCACTTTGCAAACCTCCATATTTCCATAGTTTCTACTCATTTCCATATACTACAACACAAAAAAACCTTCATAACATAATAAAAAGGAATTGATTCTTACCTTTTTCTACAAACTTCTTCACTTGAACAAGTTGTCAACTTGAAGAAATAAGTGCTCCTTCTTCCAAAACAACTACACCAAGTTGTAAAGCACCCTTGAATTAGTGGGAATACCACAAGAAAATAATTTTTGGAGAATGATTTCAAAGGGCTAAAATTTGGGGGTCATGGCCGAATACCCCTATCTCTTTGCTCTTGTTGTTCTTGTTTTTCTCCTTATGTTATTTCTTGAAGCTTCTAAATGAGTATGACTCATATATACTCCTTTAAATCAATTTAGCACATGTAAATTAATTAAAATCAAATGGGCTTGGCCATGTTGGCCGGCCACCCCATCTCTTTTGGGCTTCATTTTTTTTCATTTTATTTTTTGAGCCCAATTGGTTATAATTCTTGATTTGTAATTCCCGAAGCTAATTTCCAAAATTCCAATTTTTCCCTTAGCCTTCCTCGACACTTCCACATTAATATTCTTTCATAAACAACTCATGTGCTAGGTGTAATCAATTATCACCTTATTCCTTACAAGTCCAAATTATTTTAAATTTTCCAAATGTGTGAAAACACGGGATATAACATCCTCCCCACCTTTAGAACATTCGTCCTCGAATGTTAGATTAGTCTTATAGGGTCCGTAAGTGCTTTGGGGGAGTTTCTTATCTCCTTTACTGGCAGTCTAAAATGGCTACCGGCTGCTCCTCGTACGATAGTTCTTCCGACACCTGAATGTCATCTGCTGAAAATATTCTGGAAGGATCACCGACACATTTACGGAGCATGGATACATGAAATACCGGATGTACCGCTTCCAAATCAGATGGCAGATCTAGCTCATAGGCGACATTCCCAATTTTTCGAATAATCTGATAAGGCCCGATGTATCGCGGACTGAGCTTACCCTTTTTGCCAAACCGCATTACGCCTTTCATAGGCGATACCTTCAAGAATACCTAATCGCCAACCTGAAACTCCAAAGGTCGATGTCGTTTATCAGCATATGACTTCTGTCGACTCTGGGCTGCCAATAGTCGCTCTCGGATAAGTTTCACCTTATCAACTGCCTGCTGGATCAGATCTGGGCCAATTAATTCTGTCTCGCCAATATCAAACCAGCCGATCGGTGACCTGCATTTTCTGCCATACAAAGCCTCGTACGGGGCCATCTGGATGCTGGAATGGTAGCTGTTATTATAAGCAAACTCTATCAACGGCAGATGACCTTCCCAGCTACCTCTGAAATCAATAACACAGGCCCGCAACATATCTTCAAGCGTCTGTATAGTACGCTCGGCCTGCCCGACGCTCTGAGGATGGAAAGCCGTGCTCAGGCTCACCTGAGTCCCTAATCCCTCCTGAAAAGATCTCCAGAAGTTCGCCGTAAACTGGGCACCTCTGTCAGTGATAATAGATATAGGAACTCCGTGAAGTCTCACGATTTCCTTAATATATAGCCTGGCATAATCCTCAGCGGAATAAGTAGTTCTGACGGGGAAAAAGTGGGCTGATTTTGTCAGCCTATCAACAATAACCCAAATAGAGTCGTATTTCCGTGGAGTGCGAGGCAAACCTGTAATGAAGTCCATATTAATTATCTCCCACTTCCATGTCGGTATTTCCATTTCTTGTAACAGACCACCCTGCTTCTGATGCTCAATTTTGACCTGCTGACAATTTGGGCACTGGGCGACGAATTCTGCAATATCCCATTTCATGCCATCCCACCAGTATAGGCATCTGAGATCATGGTACATCTTCGTAGACCCAGGATGAACAAAATAGCGAGCATAGTGTGCCTCGCTCATAACCTGCTGCCGTAGTCCTGCAATATCGGGTACACACAACCTGCCTCTATATAATAATGTCCCGTCCGGTGTAACCTCGAACGGTGTCTTCTCCTTCTCATGGGCTGTGTCTCTATACCGAGCTAAAACAGGATCTTCATATTGGTGCCGCTTAATATCTCCCTTAATGGATGATTCGGAAACCCCTCGGACAGAAATCTGCGTACCTCCAGAATCGGCCAAACGAACTCCAAGATTAGCCAACTGATGAATATCACGTACTATCTCTTTCCTGTCTGGCTGTAGATCTGCCAAGCTGCCCATAGACTTGCAGCTGAGTGCATCCGCAACAACATTAGCTTTGCCCGGATGATACAGAATATCCACATCATAGTCTTTCAGTAGCTCCAGCCACCGCCGCTGCCGCAAATTAAGCTCTTTCTGCTTAAAAATATACTGGAGACTCTTATGATCTGTATAAATATCAACATGAACGCTATATAAATAGTGTCTCCATATCTTCAGAGCATGGATTACTGCTGCTAGCTCCAGATCGTGGGTAGGATAATTCTTTTCATGTTTTTTGAGCTGCCGGGAAGCATTAACTATAACTCTGCCGTGCTGCATCAATACACAGCCTAACCCCACACCAGAAGCATCACAATAAATGACATACCCGTCTGGTCCCTCTGGAAGAGTCAGAACTGGAGCTGAAGTCAACCTCTCTTTCAGCAACTGGAAGCTTCGTTCACAAGCATCAGTCCACTGGAACTTGGCTCCTTTCTGAGTTAGCCTCGTTAAAGGCGTTGAAATCGAGGCAAACTTTTGCACAAATCTTCTGTAATAGCCGGCTAATCCTAGAAAACTACGTACCTCCGTGGGCGTCGTAGGTCTAGGCCAATTCTTGACGGCCTCAATCTTCTGTGTATCCACCCGGACACCATCAGCTGAAATAATATGTCCCAAGAATGCCACTGAAGCCAGCCAGAATTCACATTTAGAGAATTTTGCATATAATTTCTGATGTCGAAGCACCCCAAGTACTGCCCTCAGATGATCTGCGTGTTGCTCCTCTGACCGAGAATAAACCAGAATATCATCAATAAATACAATTACAAACATGTCCAAGAACGGCTTGAATACCCGGTTCATCAAATCCATGAATACTGCTGGAGCATTAGTTAGCCCAAAAGACATAACTCTGAATTCATAATGCCCGTATCGGGTCCGGAATGCTGTCTTAGGAATGTCAGCCTCACCTACCCGTACCTGGTGATAGCCTGACCGCAGATCTATCTTCGAAAAACACTTAGCGCCCTGCAACTGATCAAACAAATCATCAATTCTGGGGAGGGGGTATTTATTCTTTATGGTTACCTTATTCAGCTGTTGATAATCAATACACATACGCAACGACCCGTCTTTCTTCCGTACAAATAATATCGGAGCTCCCCAAGGCGAAGTGCTGGGTCTGATAAAGCCCTTTTCTAATAGATCCTTCAGCTGCTCTTTCAATTCTTTTAATTCTGCAGGTGCCATTCTGTATGGGGGAATAGATATAGGCTGAGTATCTGGCAGCAATTCAATAGTAAAATCTATCTCCCGCTCCGGAGGAAGACCTGGAAGCTTATCCGGGAATACATCTGGAAATTCATTAATCACCGGGACTGACTGAAGAGTCGGTGCTTCTGTTTTCAAGTCTTGTACACGAACCAGATGATAGATATACCCTTTTTTGATCATTTTCCTCGCCTTAAGGTATGAAATAAACTTACCTTTCGGCGACGCTGTATTACCTGCCCACTCTATAACTGGCTCCCCGGGAAACTGAAAACGAACCACCTTTTTCTGGCAATCAACATTAGCATAACAGGAAGCTAGCCAATCCATGCCCATAATAACATCAAATTCAATCATATCTAACTCCACCAGATCTGCCTTAGTATCTCGGCCACATATAATTACAGAACTGTCTTTATATACTTGTCTCGCTATAATAAAATCCCCAATCGGTGTGGCTACTTCAAACGGCTCGATAGGTTCAGGCATTATACCAATTTTGCTAGTGACGAGAGGAGAAATATATGACAATGTAGAACCTGGATCAATCAATGCATACACAGATCGAGAGAAGACCAATAATGCACCTGTAACAACATTTGGCGAAGCCTCCTGATCCTGGCGGCTGGCCAAAGCATAAATGCGGTTCGAAGGACCGCTAGTACTGGAAACTCCACCACGGCCTCTGCCGCGACCTGCTGGTGCTGATGTACTCGGCCTCGTAGGGCGCATAACTACTGAAGAAGATGATGACCCGGCGGCTGATCCGGTAGGCTGCGCTGCACCACCTAAATTACCCTTATACGGGCAATCTCTCACAGAATGGCCCTGGCGGCCACAAGAAAAACAAGCGCCGGTGGCCCGGTAACACTCTCCAGGATGGTATCTCCCACAATAAGAACACTGAGGCCTGGGTGGCCTCGTCTGGACAGAACCCCTGTCTGCCCGCGAACCTGAAGCCCTGGAGCTCTGGCCTGCTCCTGAATACCCTGGGCTATCAAATCTCCAGCCTGTAAACTGTGGGGGTGTACTCTGTGCCGGCTGGGAAGACTTTTTGCTAGCCTGCTACTGCTGCTGGGGCTGCCTGCTCAGAAAATCCCCAGAATACCCAGCTGATCTGGCCCTTTTGGGCCGTCTCCGATCTTGGCTCCTATCGGGCTGTTGTCCCCTGTGCCGGTCCTCCATACCCTGGGCATGTGCCTGTATACGGGCAATATCCATACCAGACTAAGCGGCCAACACCAAACAACTGTCGACCAAATAATCGTCTAGCCCCATAATATACCGGTGCATCCTGTCAGCTATAGTAGCTACCACCGCAGGTGCATATCGAGCCAATGAGTCAAACTCCAAACTGTACTCTCGAACACTGCGGCCTCTCTGTCTCAGCAATAAAAACCTGTCAGCCCTGGCCCGCCGTAACTCCGGAGGCAGAAAATGGCCAAGAAAAGCCTCAGCAAACTCATCCCAAACTGCTGGGGGAGCACCGTCGCCTCTGGATAACTCCCAGGACTCGTACCAATTAGCTGCTACATCATACAACCGGTACGAAGCCAACTCAACTGACTCGGTCGCAGAAGCCTTAATCAAGTGTAATGTGCGCCGCATCTTTCTGATAAACTCCTCTGGATCCTCCTCGGGCTTTGTCCCGAAGAACTCCGGTGGGCTACAGGTCAGGAACTCACGAGCTCTCGAACTGTCACGCCTGTCTGCATGGTCACCTCCCAATTCGTGCCTCTGAACCTGCCCTGCTACCAGTCTGGTCAACAACTGGACCGCATCTCTCATAGCCCGATCCTCAGCTCCTAGCTGTGGAGCTGGAGGCTCAGGTACTGGAATCTCGGAAGCTGGCGGTGAAGCCGTCCCCCGATCCGCAGCTGCTGCAATCCCCTCTAGGTGTGGCGGTGTAGAGGAGCCCTCTGCCTGGGGCTAAATCTCAGGAATAATATATGCACGGGCCCTGGTAGTCCTCTGGGCCTGGCTGGTCTCTGCTGCTGCCACTGACTTGGCCTTCTGGGCCACCGTCGCCTTTTTCGGAGGCATGACGAAATATGTACTGAATATGTAAAGCCGGAAGTACGGAAATAAAATCATAACAGGAACAGAAAGTACAGAAAAATGAATGTAATATCCAGAATGTCAAATGCATATTTTCAAAACATAAAAAGTGTGTACAGAACCATATGCCGTGTCGTATCCGGCCCCTGCCAAGGGACTCGGTAGACAGAACGTGGTCACCCTCCCGACATTGGTGCCACAACACATAATACTCCGAACAGGGAATAACCCGTAGCATAACGTATCATATCAGATGGCCATATCAGATCATATCATATCATAACGGGTGTACATGGCACAGCATACTCCACAACCTATGTACATGTATACCTGCCCCCTCACATCGAGGCACGGCGAACAATGCAGAGGAATAAGCTTGACAACATATCCTAGCCCGGGCTCAGTGGGGGAAACATTGAGGCATCCACGAATGGAGTAGTGAGAAACCAAATGCAATATAAAATATCATATATTTCCAGAGACTCAATAAGACATATTGGATGACAAATCGACATAATGAAATCGGACAGAATCATAGTAAGTTCATCTCGGATGTCATAATGGATTACGGAGAAATAACCTTTCTACAATCGTTTCCATATCCCAAAATAGTTTATAAGACATAAGGGAGTATTGAAAACATTTCTCATTTAGTAGTTAAAATAGTAATTAGAACATTTCCTTTAGGACCGCTCGAAGACACATCGTAAGTACAAAAAGGGTAGAATCGGAAATAGTGGGCCCACCTCGGGACAACCGAGCGATGGGCTCAGATTACATATATTAAGCTTATGGGGTCACCTATAGAGATCCTAGAGACATTCTATAACTTTCTAAGCAATTTATGAAAGTTTGCATAATTCGTTCGACAAAACATACTTATAAAATTCAGTTCTATTGAATGAAAAAGTGGCAATTTCAATCGCGGATTCCGATGGACAGAATATATTCCGAGGCTCAAATCCGATCCTAGTACACCTAGGACATGCCAAAAGAAGAATCGGGATAGCTTTACATACCTTATACGCTCTTTACGCCTTTCCAAATTCAATTCCCGTTTCGCTCAAAATCTACAAATGGTCACATTTACCAAATGTTAGCCATAAGACTTTAGGACCTAAATCTTAATTCAACACTTTTCTACAAAAATTTGGGCAGCATCTCCCCTATACTGATAGCGTCCCCGAGAATTCAACTCGGCCAAAACAATCAACAGCAACCCAACAACAACATCAACAACAACAACAATCACTATAAAACACAATATAACATAACTAGTCATCTTTCAAACATAATGTCATAACCTTCATTCCAACTTCGTATTTTCAAATCTATATGAACATTCTCGTATTCATCACTAATCAAAATCATTACAACACAATTCGGAAGCATTTCATATCATTTCCACAAAATATTCACAAGATATACAAAATATAGAAACTTTCCACCAAAGTCATAATTCATCCAAAGCTTCTAATCTTTAACATACTTATTCATAACATGTTTCCATCTTCTAATTTCATCAACAATCATCACAATTTGCACCTTAACAACTTCATTTCCATAATATCATAAAATCATACTAAGATGACATATTCTTCTACATTCCAGTTTAATGCCAACTTAAACCATTTTGTCTTCATTTACATTGCAAGGATCACAACAACACAACTAACATATTAACAACATTAATCCATTTCCATTCCAACTTCCATATACCACACGGCCACATTCCATATTTCCAACTTCCATCAAATTCATTCAACTTTCATTTCCAATATAAATTCTACCATAACCACAACTAAAATACAACATAAAATTCAACTCATCACACTTATACACTAACACACACACACGGCCACACATACATATGCACACCCACTTTGCAAACCTCCATATTTCCATAGTTTCTACTCATTTCCATATACTACAACACAAACAAACCTTCATAACATAATAAAAAGGAATTGATTCTTACCTTTTTTTACAAACTTCTTCACTTGAAAAAGTTGTCAACTTGAAGAAATAAGTGCTCCTTCTTCCAAAACAACTACACCAAGTTGTAAAGCACCCTTGAATTAGTGGGAATACCACAGGAAAAGAATTTTTGGAGAAAGATTTCAAAGGGCTAAAATTTGGGGGTCATGGCCGAATACCCCTATCTCTTTGCTCTTGTTGTTCTTGTTTTTCTCCTTATGTTATTTCTTGAAGCTTCTAAATGAGTATGACTCATATATACTCCTTTAAATCAATTTAGCACATGGAAATTAATTAAAATCAAATGGGCTTGGCCATGTTGGCCGGCCACCCCATCTCTTTTGGGCCTCATTTTTTTTTTCATTTTATTTTTTGAGCCCAATTGGTTATAATTCTTGATTTGTAATTCCCGAAACTAATTTTCAAAATTCCAATTTTGCCCTTAGCCTTCCTCGACACTTCCACATTAATATTCTTTCATAAACAACTCATGTGCTAGGTGTAATCAATTATCACCTTATTCCTTACAAGTCCAAATTATTTCAAATTTTCCAAATGTGTGAAAACACGGGATATAACAACTCGATAGGTGACGAGCACTTGTATCGGGTACCAATGACACGTTATGGGAACTTTTGCTATTTAAATTGTATAGTTGGTCTGAATACCATGTTTTGGGCACCGGCTAGTATATAGTATGAGTGGGGTATGAAGCCTATATTTTCTATCTCTCTAATTATGTGTCTATCTTGTTTGATATGTGTGGTACTCATCACTCCTAAATGCTCGTTGAAAAGTAGAAAAGAAGTTAAGATAATGACTTTATTGCATAATCGGCTGAAGATAGGCCCTTTACATCTTATAATGAATAATGATGAGATATTTTACTGTATCTATTGGCTTCTTGTCATTGCGCATCTTGTAATCCTGCCTATTATATATCTCATGCATTATATATATTTGAGGACACGTATGTGGGTCCGAGGGGAAATGTTTCCAGACAGAGTGATGAAGTTTCCTTGAGATAAAACCATATTGTGTATAAGAGGCTAAAGGTGTGACTTTTGTGATTGTGAGAACTTGAAAAAGGGAATCTTATGTGTATTCCGGCTTCTTATTGTGATGCATGCCAGATCCATGCTTATTATCTATCTCAAGCATACTCATCATGACTAAAAGTAAGGTCCTTTACTGTATGCATTGGTTTCTTATTGTTGAGCATATCATATTCATATTCATTATGGCATCTTATATGCATTGATGGCACTAATGAAGGGTCCGAAGGGAAATGATTCTGAACAAAGTGATGATGATTATGAGCCAATGGGCTAGTTGACAGGTCTATAAGCCTAAGGGGCTGAGACATGATTTATATGAGTTCAAGGGGCTGAGATATGATATGTGGAAAACCGTGATCCGGGGATGCTACCAGAGCGGTTTGTGATCCGATGATTTTCCGGAGCGGTGGTATATGGACCTCACGAGTCCCCCATGGGTCACCATTCGTTCATATTCGAACGTGTATATACCGGGTGATGGAAAGGCCTTGCATTGCATTTCACGACATTATATGCATTTGCACTTTATATTATATCATTCATTCTATCTCATTTGTTGTTATTGTGATTCGAGTAAGTTGATTGCCTATTATACCTTGATTGTGGTTTGGATTGCCTTTTTCGACTTTGGATGATTAACAGATTAAGGACGTGGGTGCTTATTTGGTTACCTGATGTTCTTATGGATATGAGCTTCACATAGGCTTAAATTGAGATTATTGCGGCTGGATATATTATTATTATTATTATTATTATTATTATTATTATTATTATTATTATTATTATTATTATTATTATTATTATTATTATTATTATTATTATTATTATGAACTAATGGCGGTTAAGTGTGGAAGTAGTAAACGTAGGCCAACCCTAGTCTCCATTTTCGTTGGGGTCGGTCGACGATGTTGCTGAGTACATGGTGTTCCCCGTACTCACGCCACACTTGCTGCACTCTTTTTGTGTGCAAATTCTATTCCCGTAACGAGTGGATCTTGAGACACTGCCGATAGTTGTGATGGTCATCTGGACGATTCGGGCGAGCCATCAGTTGATACATGGCACCTGATTTTCTTCAGTTACCTTTACTGTTGTCTTTTGATTCGGACAACTTATGTACTTTCCGGATGTATGCCTACACGTATACTTCATTTAGTCATTCTTGTTAGATTCAGGGATGGATGTACCTTTATTTGCATATTTTATGATATTAACGATGATTAATAATTGAATAATTTCTTTTCCGCTTCAATTCCCTTATTAAATTGTTTTAGGGGGTTGTGAATGGCTTACTAACTTGGTGGGAGTTAGTGCCTTCACGACTTATGGGATTGGGTCGTGACAAATCATATCTTGCCTTTGGTGGAGTTTTGTTACAACAACAATTATCATTTGAGCATTGAGATGGCACCATTGAGGCTTTGTATGGTAGGAGATGTCGATCTCCGGTAGGTTGATTTGATGCATTTGAGGTTAAGTTTGTTAAGAGAGTCCTTGGATAAATTTTAATGATTCAGGATAGGCTTCTCACGCCACGGGGTAGGCAAAAGAGTTATGCATATGGTCCTGAACATCTGCTTAGAATAAGCAGTGAACAGAAGGTTTAAAAGATGAACTTCGAAAATCCAAATTCGGCTAGTAGCTCCTACCGACCATCTCCGTGAAATCCTCCATATTTAACTTGTTACACCCCAAAGAATGCCGCGTTACTAAGGCTGCAGACGGCTTAATGTGAGCTCAAAGAGGAGCAAATATTACAAGTATAAAGGATAAAATTCTACTGTATTAGCATGAGGATAGCATGAGTATGATGTTTGGAATTCGCACAAGATGATTGGAATGATACGTTAAAAGATATATAACCCTGGTAATCGTAAGCTGAGGTTGGGCCCACATGATGGGGTTTCTATAAAGGACATATGAAAATTATATGGACAATATATGTGAAGTTAAACACAACTCAAGAAGGACCCTTGAGCCAAATCCAAGTGTAAGCCCTCTAAAAAGATATTTTTAAGTTACGTTTTCGGGTGATCTGACTTCGGGAGGCCATAACCCCATCATTATTTGGGAATTTGGGAAAACTCCATATATGAAAGTTGTAGATAATTGAATTATCTTTCCAATCATAGGGTGTGGGAATTTATTCGATATCGAAATCAAGAGATATGATTGTTTTACTGAACAAAGGCGCTGGCCGCGAATAAAGAGCCTGGCACGTGGCAAGCCCACTCCACCGCCCTTGGTCACTATAAATAGACTACAAACATGTCATAAACAGCATGATAATATGATATAGGGTTCATCAAGTTTATGGAAGGTTAGAGAGAGAGGGAGGAGAGGTTAGAGAGAGAAAGTGAGGGTTTGATCAAGTTCGAGGCCCCAAATCCCGAGGCTCGTGAAGAGTGAAGTGAAGAACAAGTTGTTGTCATCGTTTTGTACCAAAAATTGTCTTTGGATGGTGTTTATTTCGTCGTTATGGAGTACATAAGGTATTGTCACGACCCGACTAGGGGCCATGACGGGTACCCGGGGCTAACCACCGAGCACCGCTCGTACCATTACCCATTGTACACATCAAGCGTTCATTCATTAATCTTATACTCAAATTATAGGAAAACCATTTTTCACTTGAAACATAATTACCTTTATGTACGTAAGCCCTTCAGCTATCAAAATAATATACATACAATAAGGACATCGTGAGACTATACTACCCACACATATGTATCTACGAGCCTCTACTGGAGTACTAACATAAAGACGGGACAGGACCCCGTCGTGCCCAAATATATACACAAAATAACAATTCAACATAGCACCTCCGAAGTAATGGAGCGCTTCTGTAAGCCTGCTGAGTAACTCCTAGGAATCTGGGTCACCTCCCTGTCTACCTGTGGGCATGAACACAACATCCAAAGAAAAGGACGTCAGTACGAATTATGTACTGAGTATGTAAAGCATGAGTAGTAACATAAGTAAACGTGAAGGGCAGCATAAAATAAAAGATCAAATACCTTTTTGAGATGTTTGTCATGCTTACTTTACCTTTTTTAAGGGTCGCGGAATGCACATACATATACATATCATAGTACCGTATCTGCTCATACACATTAAACATTATCCGTATTCGGCCACGTAGTGGCTCGAAAATATCCGTATTGGGCCACGTAGTGGCTCGACAGTATCACATACATGTCTTCCATACCCGGCCATAACAAGGCTCGGTATATCTCATTATCATCATTGCCATCACTACGAAAATCATTTATCATCACATACATCTCATAAGCTTATCATAACTTTTCATAGAGCATGCAATTGAATTTAAAGACAATCTATGAAAATCATATCATATTCATAGCATGAACTTTATAAAAATATCGTATGATAGGCTTTATAATCTCTAAACTTAGGCTCATCATTACCATTATCGTATCTATGGCATATCTCTTACCTTTATCTCATATGAAACCCCCAATGAACATAGACTCGTAATTTTTTGGAACCTTAGTCATAGGACGTGCATTAAAGCTTATAGACAATCTATAACAATATCGGGGTGACATAAGGTCGAGAACCCCCGATCACATTATGGAGTGATCATATTCATCATATCTCACCTTGAAGGAACTAACATTTTAAGGTGAGTGTAACACAACGAGCAACCTCAAGGGATCGTAAATAGGGTCATTAGATTGTAGAAACATCATATCGTATTCATAGCAAGAACTTTATAGAATTAGCATATCATGAACTTTAGAACTTTTAGGATCAACTCATGGTTATCATTGTCATACTCGCATCGTATCTCTTTTCTTTATCTTCTGAAAGCTCTTTATAATCATAGACTCATAATTTCCGGTGTGAAGGAAAGTCATGGAAATATAGGAGAATTCATGCCCTAGAAAGAAAGGATTAGCCTCACATGCCTTTTTTCTTAGCTACTCTATCGCTTGATCGTTCTCCTTCAACGCTCACGTTTCTACCTTCAAGGGAATTCGCATCAACATTAGCTACTTGATTATATGAACGTGCTTACTAATGCTAGAGAAAATTGGGCAGAATTTCCTTTGTTTATACAACTTTTCTCATATTACATATCAACTCCCAAACATCCATAACAACATTCACAATATTATAAGCAACAATCATCATTCATCTACATTATCCACATTTCACAATTTCACTTCAATACCTCCATAATCATGGTCATAGTTCACTATTGTGTTTTCTCACATATAATACTTATACCATGTTCTAAATGTCACTTATATCATACTTACAATCACAACATATCAATATTCATGACTCATTCCAACTACTACTCAAAATCTCATTATTCTCATCTTTGTGACCCATTTTCTATCTCCTTTCATAATCTAAGTCTTTCAACCTCTCATTACCTTAAACAACATGGAAATATCATAAAACTTACCTTAGATAGTGTAGGAATAATCCTTGAGCGGAAATACTCCTCTTATACCAAAATCCTAGTTCACTTCCATTGGAATTTCTTGGCTTGGATGAACTTCAATGAGTTTCATACACTTGATTTTGTTGGTTTGATGAAGTTGATCACAAATATCTCTTGAGTTCTTGTGGATGAAGAGTGGAGAGCTCTCTAGAATGTTCTTGAAGTGTGGAGAGGAGAAATGAAAAAATTGGATGGGGTTGGGTCCTTATATCATTTTTAAAAATCTTTCCCGACACCAATCTACGGACCAACATACGGTCCGTATCTTTTCTACTGGCCGTATGTCTGGCTGTAGATTTGGTCCAGTGAAAGAGCCATTTTGGACAGAACATACGACCAGACATACGGCCAGTATATTTTATACGGCCAGTATGTTGGACCGTATGTTGCCCAACCTTCCGGAATTCATTCTCGTCGACTCGTTTGATCTCCAATTCTTATGGAACCTTCTTAACACTTGTTTAACACCTCATTACCAATCTAAGGGACATGATAACTCTTCTACAAAACATCCTTAAGTCATCACTAACTCGGTACTCGTAAATCCTTCTCAATACATAACGTATACCTTGTCTTTCTTGGCAAACTTTCTTCTCTTACTTCGAATGTCTTTGAGATCTCAATTAGGATCATAAAATGCTATTTCTTACTTATTGAAACATCGTATACCTCGTGCCCTTCGTTAGTCTATTCACTGTACGTTAACGGGAAATTTTCGAGTGTAACGGGTATGTTTAAGTTGTCTATGATGTTATTTACATGTTTATTGATAGATTTGGCGGATTAGAATGTTGAAAATGTTGATGTAATTGTTGTATATGTTGTATTAAGGCGTTGGGGCTTACGTGTTGATTTGGATGGATTCTTTGGTTGATTTAGTTAAATTATTATGGATAATTGTTGGGTATTGTTGTAATGTTGATATTGATGGTTTGTTAGCTGAATTGAGCTATTGGGATTGTTCAGAATAGAAAGGAATTGCTGTCTAAATGTTGATAAAATATCAATTAGTTATGAACTAAGTTATAAAGTATGGTATGAGTTGATAGTCTATATATTTTATATTGATAACAAATTGATAATGTTTGAGTCTCGAATAATGGTTAGCTGGAAAGCGGTAAAGGTATGTAAGGCAAACCTTTCTTCCTTTGGAATGATTCTTGTTGTTATTCATTTTATATGTACTCCATATGATCCCATTCTTAGACAAGTATGGTATAAATGTTTCTTGTGATGGCTTATTGATATTGTACTCCTATTCTGTTCCGAAGGGAACACCCATAAGGTGCCATGTTGAGTTGTGTATATGGTTTTACTAATGATTTCAAGGAAATGAGTTTTATACTAAAGGAAACATAAAGTTTGATTTTCAAAACCACTTCAAAGGGGGGTGCAAGATTTTACTACTTTATTCCATTTACGATTTATGTTTACATTCCATAGTATCATCCCTTTGTATTGATACGATCATTTATTTTTTGGGTAGGGCAATAAGATGAAATTGATTAGAATATAAGTAGTAAGAATTTCATAATAATTCTATCCTCAAACCTGGAAGTATGTCCTATTAAGTCTAGTGAGATACAAACTTGATAACTTCTTATGAAAGACTAAGGCTAATAAATAGATTGTGATGAATTGATTAGTGACTTATGATATGAATTGAAATTGATATTTGTGGATTGAGTTTGTGTTGATATGATGGTGATATTAAGCCAGAAGCGGTTGCTCGAAGGGGCCATCATTATTATGCCGGAAGCGGCCGTCCAAAAGGACTATTGTAATACTAGCTGGAAGCGGCTGTCCGAAGGGACCATTCTGTTAACATGTCGAAAGCAGCATGTGTGTTGGATCACATTATTTACTTAAAGATTGTTTTGAGACTTCGTGTGCATATTTATGTTTCTTCCAGCGAAGGCTGCAGGTATTGAGTTAGATTGTGATTTCTTCTCTCCTAAGTCAAATTATGATTATGATGTGTTACCACCTTACATACTCAGTACATTTTCCGTACTGACGTCCTTTTGCCTTGGGACGCTGCATTCATGCCCGCAACCCTAGATTGTTGGCAGGTCAAGTGCATAGCTAGGATGCTTGGACGTCAGCTGGGATTGGCAAGTTCCACCTCATTCTGGGGCTGTGCTGAGTCATGTATAGATATGTATGATTATGGGTATGTTAGGGCCCTGTCCTGACTCATAATGTTCAGTTTACTTCTTAGAGACTTCTGCAGACGGTGTCATGTGGTATGTTTGCCGAGATGTCGACAAAGTGATGTCAGTTGAGTCATTTGTGGATTTTAAAAGAGTATGTATTTTAGATGATTTCAATTGGGTTAAAGTACTTATTTGATTGAAAGTTTTTATAATCGTTATAGAGATAATGATTTCTATTTGGAAAAGTTTTATGTTCTTAAAAGTTTTTGAAATGACAGGTTTTGATGGAGTGAATGGCTGAGGGTTCGCTCGACTCTGATGAGAGTCGGCTGCCTATCATGCCCTACCATTGTCAGGGTGTGACATAACTGGTCCCAAACATCAAACTGGAACAACTCTACACTCGGAAAGGGTGTAGCAAGAGTAGCATGAGTACAAACACACATACTCGTAGGTATCACAGGCCGACAACGATTACAAAAATGCATATAACAAACAAGAATTAATAGATAAAGATGACAGGCAACCAAACTTGGAATTAGTACATCGACACAACAATTTACACATCACGGAATAAAAAGGTCTCTCTGTGTTCAGATCAGGACCTAAAGTCAACTTCTAATCCTTAATGTTTTCACCTCACCAAGTAAGTACCACGCAACCATGTTACGATTCACTTTGACGTGGGTGCATAAAAGCTACTAAGAACTTGTGGACTCAATTTGGATTTTATGATTTTTAGAGTCGCCACTTAATTTTATAATGGAAATCAGGAAAACCGGGTAAAAAGGGTTTATTCAAACAAGAGAAAAATCCTTTACAATTAGAGTTCGAGGTAAGGGTTCTGGTGATCCCCTAGGGAAGGTTTTAAGCATCCTAGTATTAAGGATCTGTAGAATGTGGTTGGCCTACGAGCTTCAAAGTGTGATTAATGTAGTTGTTTGCTAAAAGTGTTCTTTTCTTGCAAACTTGTCATGCTTATCATCAATTTCACTTTTTTGGCAAAATGTCCTTTTTGGAAAAAAAAGATTTGGTTTAAAATATTTATAAGGGGTTCAAATCACTTCATTTCCAGACCAAAACACACTCAAGATTTCTCTTAAGGAGAATTGCTACTAACTTGGTCCAAATGGTATGATTTTAGTCCTTATAAGTTTATTTATGGAAAATAGGTAAAGTATAGAATATCTCCTCTATAACAATAGTATAGGTAAAATATAAGTTAGAGAAAAGAGTTTGTTCTTAGTCCATTGAAGCTCAAATATTCAACTGTATTCTACTCCAAAGCCAACTTAATCCCAAACGAAGGTTCAAGTGTATTTTCCTTTGTTGTATTACCTTAAGATTTGGGATTTTGTCCTAAAAAATATGTAATGACCCATTTAGTAGTTATAGTAGCTTGACCCATTTAACCTTGTTGACCCTTCCCCAAGTCCCGTTAGTATGATCTATGACTTAATGAAGTCATTGGGTTGGTTTCCGTAAGGTTTGAGTGTAAATTGAGTCATTGATGGAGAAGCTAGTTAAGTTTGCAAGTTAGAGTTAACCACGGTCAACGTCGGGTTAGGATGACCTCGTGTCAATATTTTGGAAGTTCCAATATGTTAATCTGATGATTTTAAACTTGTCCAAAGGTTTTGGTGAGGTTCCGAAGAGTTTCAGACGGGTTTGGGTTTTGTCGCGCTTGTATTCGATGATTTTCCCATATGTCTGTGGATAGAAATGGATCCATATTGATCAAACGACCTTTGTTTGAGTGTGTTTTAACCATTAGATCCCTATTGAAATTACGAAGCCATAGCAAAAAGAATTGTTGCGTTTGGCCTCCGGATGAGAGAGTTATGCCCTTTTTAGTGCGGATTTTTCCAGCAGGTCCGCTGTAGCGACGATAAGGCTGCTATAGGGGGACCGCTGCAGCTACCAACTGGCCGCTGCAGCAACCGATGGGGGGGGGGGGGGGGGGGGCGGGCGGGCAGAATACCCTATTTTAATACCCCAACTCCTATCCATTACCCCCAAGACCCCAAAGTTAGTTTTCAAGAGAGAAAGAGGCAAAATTCATTCCATTCATTGGTGAAAGCATCTTGGAGGGTAAGTCTTCACCTTTGTTTGTTCCCTTTCCTATCTTCTTCAAGTTCCATGGTTAGTTTAAGGTCCATCAGTGGTGGGTGAAAATCCTTGAACCTTAGAATTAGTAAACCCTTAAATAATTGGTGGATTGTTGATTTTATTTTTGATTAATAATCTAGGAGTATAGATTATCACTTTCTAGGAAAGGAATCTGATTTCTTATGGTTGAAATTGCATGTTGAGACTTAGGGTTCTAATAAAAATGGAAGCTTTGTTCTAAAATTTGTTGGAAAGGGTAAAATTGATTATAAACCCATGAATTGAAGGTTAATGATTGTAGATATAGAAATTATCAGAAATTCACCATTAAAGGATGGTTTCATCCATTGAAAGGGGTAGAAGTAAGTGGTTCTTCTTCCCCAAATTTTTATTCTTGTTTAAATACATTGTTTGTTACTTACTGAGCATCATATTGTTAGACTTTGACCGTTATAAGGCGCTTCAGAAATAGAAGACTCGTGTGGAGTAGTTCGTGGCTCCTGTTCTACAGTCGAGGTAGGTTATGGATTACTTCAGTTAGACTTTGATTAGCAAAATGTATGTATTGTGTAGAATTGACGGGAGAAAGCATGATTAGGTCTTCGGACATGGTGTTTTGGTTGGATATTAGCTAGGATGGTGTGACTTATGATTTTGTGGGATCGTTGCCATTACTTTATGTACTGAAATATGAGGTGTAATTGAATTCATACTGTGGAGATTCGGGATGGATTTTTATTAGGTTGATTTTTATTGATGGTGGCTCATTTCCCTGTTATTATGATTAGATTTATTACCTAAATTGTCGTGTTGTACTCAATTCTCTCTTATTATGGCACATATTACCGGACAACTGAAGGATAATGAGTTTAGGCTCGAATTGTGATATAAACTTATGCCAATACGTAAATAAAAGCTTGATGTATGATTTACTGTTGATGATCATATGTAGAAAAGTAGAGCTTTTTGGTGATACAAGACCTAGTTATGAGGCGTACTTGCTATATGAGGAAGTAAAAAGGGACATAAACTCTTATGTTGGTTGAAACGGTTTGTATGATTCATTTCATGGTTGAGTTGATCCAAGTCTTCGTATGACTTGTGGCTTGGGACTTGTACCTTCACTGTTGCTTTATTGGGTTGCATTGATTTACCATGTTTACACTCATTTATGCATTCATACACTCATACATAGTGGAAATGGTTCAGAAACGATTCATGAAAGACTTATGGTATGATGCTATGTGTTTGACAATGATATTTCTAATTGTTCATAATCCATACATACTACTGAACTGGAATACGTTGAGACATACACTGTGATGTGAAATTAGTGAAAACGTTAATATAATTTTCTTGTTGAACTTGTGATACTATTTGATGCATGGTACTTGATGAATTGATCATTGAGAGTGATGTGACAGTGTTACTATACACATATAAAGGCACAACTGACCGGGGGTGAGGATGTGGCCTAGTTTTGAGTTCATGATCCGTGATTCGTTCCAAAATGAGTGATACATGATGTGGATCCGCGTCCGAGGTTCTTTCCGGAGCGAAGGGTTTATGGCTCAGGTCCGAGGAGTGAATCCGGAACGAGTGATACATGGACATCATGGGTCCCCTACAGGTCATGACTACTGAGCAATGACATCAGTTAGCATGTGTGTACAGTTCGAGAGATTGGCTAGTGCATTGCATTGCATTGCATTACACATTATCATATTTTGTATTGCACATTATTGCATTTTATTCTGCATTATTATATGCTCGTTGGGTTCTGATTTTGATATGGATATTGAATGCCTATTGTGATATCAGTATGACCATTGACTGAGTTAAATTATGGATTAGTGACTCTACCTAGGGAAGTAACTTGGACTTGTCATTATTAGGTGAGATTGTTGAAGCTTGACAGACTTGTGGTTTAGAAGCTTTATCTTAGGCTGTGACTCTGTGATGGGATACTCTTTGACTTGGATTTGAGTGTTAAGTGCTTATTTGTTTATCTTATTGATTTTATACTTATATGCGTGAACTAATCTTGGTCGGCCTATGATGCTTATCGGTACATAGTGTTTGTACTGATACTACCTTGCTGCACCCTTTTTGAGTGCAGATTGTGTTCCACAGATTTCATCCAGGCTTTATCTCTAGCTTGAAGCTAGTTTGCTCATAAGATCCAAGGGTGAGCTTCTACCCATGCCATGCCACCTGAAGATCTCTCTTTCCAGATGTCTAATTTCATTCTAGACATTGTTTGTTATTATATTTGACATATACTTCATTCTTTACACATTGTTGGTTAAAGTCCTTATACAATGACTTTCAGATTCTGGGGGTGTAATAGTTAAGACTTCCACATTTATATTATCTATTAATTATGACTTGTTTTATTTATTCACTTATCTATTGACTGTTAATGAATGATTAAAGAAGTTGAAATTGGCTAATGATTAATGGATTAATAAGTAAGGGTTCACCTACTAGTGATAATAAGGTAGGTGCCCGCATGATCGGTAACTTAGGTCGTGACAGTTGGTATCAGAGCCTAGATTCGTGAATCTCGTTGTACAAGGACGTGTCTAGTAGAGTCTTGTGGATTGGTACGAAGAGCTCTGTACCTATCTGCGAGAGGCTATGGGACATTTAGGAAACTTCTACTTCTTTCATTCTTTCGTGCTACTTCATTCAAATTGGTATCTAGACGATTCCAATTGGTATATGCACTTTCTTGTCTTATTCTTCCACGAATGGTTGGAACCCCTCCCCTAAACTCTTATGTGAGCGGTTTGTGTTATGGCATGGACTGGTATGGTACTAAATGTGTCTTCCTGATTCAGACGCATGATCCAAGTTCAGTTTCCAGTTGTGACTTGAAGTTTGGTTGTAATGAGTCCATTTGGGGGGTGATGTAGGAAATTAGATCTCCGTTGGTGATTCCGAGGCCATGGGTGAGTCCGTATGGTGTTTTTACATTATTATGCATGTTTTGTTTGTGTGTGTGAGGCCTCAGATGAAATGTTGGGTGATAGAGTGGAAAACTGGACAAAAGTCGAGCTTACTGCCCAAATGGGACCGCTGCGGTGGGGCTTGTACCGCTACGGCGGCACCGCTATAGCGGTGAGCCGCTAACCGCCAGTGGTCAGTCATTGTTTATATGTCTGCCGTGGCGGAACATGGGCCGCCATAGCGGAGGTCGATTTTTTTTTGGTCTACTATAGCTGGCATTTGGCCGCTATAGTGAGACCGCTGCAGCAGTGGTTTGACTGCCGCAGCGTTCGACAGGAAACACTAGCCGTGTTTTAAAACACTTGGGGTATCTTGGAGAGTTCTCTAATTTGTTTATTTTAGGGGTGAGTTCCCTTGACTTATCTTATGATTATCTATCATCTTAGGCTTGAATTAATGGTGCAAATATATAGGGAGTAGTTGGAGAAGATGAGTTGCTATCTTAGCATTGAGAATTGAATAATAGGCTTAAAATATTAGTTTAATTGGTGAGTCTTGCCAATAGTAAGATGGGATTTCATGAAGTAGTAAATCGTAAGCTTGAATCTCTAATCTAGACTACGATTGATTAAGGATAAAAAGGGGGATCATTCAAAGCAAGAGCTAATGATTTGAGAATTATGTTGAGGTTGTAAAATCTGAAGTCGACTCGAGGGTTATGTATGAATTGGTAAGTTCTAGTATGTCATAGGCTATAGGGGACATTGGTTGGATAACAGAAGCGGCGATTCTAGTTGTTATTGTGTTACTTACGACTAGTGAGAGATGATATTATTTATTGTACTGTATTTTTGTATTTATATATGAGGTTTTTTGAGCTTACTTATATGTTTGTTGGTTGGTGTTCCAGAGTTGTATGACATCCTGCTAAGGTAAGGCTTATTTTCGAGATCTCTGAGTTAAATTTCGTCGTATTAAAGTAATGGTGATCTTAGTTAAATTAGTTGTCTATGTCAAAAACAAATGTTACGTATGAACTTAGTGAAGCAGGTGTATGAGTCTGGTTTGTTGAGATAGATATGAGGAATAATTAATAAATTGATGGTAGTTGAGATTTGTCTAAGAGTTGACATATTATTGTGACTTCTTGATAAATAGTAAATTTGTCATAATGTGAGAAATATAGGGATGTTAAACAGTTCCGATAGGACGAGATGTTATGAAGAGTGTCCTAACGAAGTAGTCTCGAGGAAAAAAGGGAAATGAGTTGGTGGAATAGATAAGGTTGTTACCGGACAAGATGTTATGAAGAGTGTCCTAACGAAATAGTCTAGAGGAAAAAAGGAAAATGAGTTGGTGGAATAGATAAGGTTGTTGGGTTTCACGTGGTCCTTTTGTAGTATTAAGTAAGTGATAGAAACATAGAGGTTCGGGTAAGCCCGTGATAAACTATTACTTAGCTTGAATGATTGATAGCTAAAAGGTTGACATAGTTAGTATTAAACAAAACGTGTCGAGATACGAAATCTTAGTTTACTGATCTGAGAAAGAATTGTTGCTTGGTGATCATAAGGGTCTAGAGAAGTTGTAATCATTAGAAGTATAAATTGGGATTAGTATGATCAGACTCCGATATATTAGATGAAGCCTATGTGTTGTAGCAATTCCTGGGGTAGGTTCGAGTACAAAAATAATGAAATTGGGTCTTTGAGCTAAAGTTAGGAAGAAGCTTTGACTGATAAGATGAACGGATAGTGGTTAGGGCGCACTTGGTGCCGGGGAGGCCTTCGTGTGGTTATAATGCATGTCGTTGGGTTATCGTCAACCTTCGTACTCCCCTTTTCGTTCGAGGACGAACGATGGGTAAATTGGTATCTGATGTACCGACCTGTTTAGTCTTTATAGTAGTTTAACCCATTTAACCTTGTTGGCCCTTCCCCAAGTCTCGTTAGTATGATCTATGACTTAATGAAGTCATTGGGTTGGTTTCCGCAAGGTTCGAGTGTAAATTGAGTCATTGGTGGAGAAGCTAGTTAAGTTAGCAAGTTAGAGTTGACCAAGGTCAATGTCGGGTTAGGATGACCCCATGTTAATGTTTTGGAAGTTCCAACATGTTAATATGATGATTTTGAACTTGTCCACAAGTTTTGGTGAGGCTCCGAAGAGTTTCAGACGGGTTTGGGTTTTGTCGCGCTCGTATTCGATGTTTTTCCCATAGGTCTGTGGATAAAAATGGCTCAAGATTGATCAAACAAACTTTTTTTTGAGTGAGTTTTGAACCATTGGATCTGTATCGAAATTACGAAGCCATAGCAAAAAGAATTGTTGCGTTTGGCCTCCGGATGAGAGAGTTATGCCCTTTTTAGTGCGGATTTTTCCAGCAGGTCCGCTGTAGCGACGATAAGGCTGCTATAGGGGTACCGCTGCAGCTACCAACTGGCCGCTGCAACAACCGATGGGGGGGGGGGGGGGGGGGCAGAATACCCTATTTTAATACCCTAACTCCTATCCATTACCCCCAAGACCCCAAAGTTAGTTTTCAAGAGAGAAAGAGGCAAAATTCATTCCATTCATTGGTGAAAGCATCTTGGAGGGTAAGTCTCCACCTTTATTTGTTCCTTTTCCTTTCTTCTTCAACTTTCATGGTTAGTTTAAGGTCCATCATGTTACACCTCGCACTTTCAGAGCATGAGTATCCACGTATTTCACCATATTAATGGAGTATCGGAGACGTCTCATGAAGTTTTGGAAGGTACAAGCCATGGGAAGTATGTAACAATGAAGTAAAGGATGAATTATGATCTCGTAAGTCGTAATCGGAAAGGACGACCATGTAACCAAAGGACATGACCATTATCAAATATGATTAATGATAAACTTCATGTAGGGATAGTTTTGGAAGATTTCGAGACCAAGCAAATTGAAGAAAATAAGTTTATCGAAAATTTGAAAAAACGTTGGCAGAATTTTGGACAAAATTTTGGGTCAATTTTGGAGGGGTATATGTCCAGGTATATTTAGGAGATTTAAGGTATTTCAAAATCCTAAAATGAAGTTCTTCGAGTCTAGTTTCTAACGCAACAAACCGCTCGTCAAAACGACATTGGAGTAGGGAGTTATGGCCATTTTAAGATAACCCATCCAAGCTGCCAAATGGCTTCCGCGGGTCCCACTAGGGAAAGTTGGTGGAACCGACTTATGAGGGGATCCTAGAAACTTCCTAACACATCTCCCAAATATTTATAGTCCATTAAATCAAGAATTTAACAAGATTACACCAAACTAGTCCATGAAAGGTGATTGTTCTTGCTTCTACTTGATGTTGTGGTGAGTTTGGTCTTGTAGAAAGTTGGTGTGGCTAAAGTTATTCAAGTATAAGGTATGTTCTTCATCCTATCTCTTATTTTGAGTTTATTTTAAGGTTTAGCAAGTCTTAAAAGTGAAAATAGTTATGGAGGAAAGGTCATAAAGTGTTGTGTTGTAGTTGTTGTGTTTATGGACTGTTTTTAGCATGTTGTGGCCTTGTGGTTGGGCTGATTTACATGTATACGGATGGTATCTAGTGTTGTTGGTGTGTTGATGAGATTATGCTCCTTGATTGGGAAGAAAGGAAGTGTATATTGTTGTTGTATGTTGAAAAACATCATGTGGGATGTTTTATGGAATATTTTGGTATTGATGATGATGTGGTTGATATTAGTATTGATATTGTTGTTATTTTGTTGGTATTGTGATTTTGGGATAGGGATATAAACAGGGGAGATGCTGCCCGAATTTCGGCAGATTTTAAAAGGAATTAATTTGAGGGCTTAAGACAAGCATATGACGATAAGCCTAACAATAATAAGAATTCTCTTGAATGTAGATTTACGAGCTTGGGAGGATAAGCGTTAAATAGTTAAGGTTAAGGCGACCGAAAAGGTATGTTACGGCTAGTCCCTTTCTTTCAAAAGGCATGATTCCTATATGTTTCCATAACCTTCTTACTTCCAAAAGTAAGAAGTTCATGATTCTTAAAAGCTTCTTATGATACTAAAGATGAGATGTTTTCTATGATGAACATGATGATGATTCCATTTCTAGAAATTCCAAAGCTTATGATTTTAATGCTTTTATGAGATTATTAAGCTTATTTCATGATTTCCTTGATTTTATACATTATTGTTGATCTCACCTTATGATAATTGTTCCTTCAAGGTGAGATATAGCGATGCTAATTATTGTATAATATAATCGGAGGTTACCGACCTTACGTCACTCCGATAGAGTTGTAGCTTTTAATTGGGCTCTCATGCATGCTTATTTTTATGTATGATTACACCGGGCCTAGTTGGCCGAGCAGATACCACTACGGTGGGCATAGTGGGCGGCTTATGATTAAACCGTGCCTAGTTGGCCGGGCAGACACCACTAGTGGGAGGCGTGAGATGTTTACCTCGAGCGCGGGCTAATGAGTATGTTATATATGTATGAGAAATGTTTTTTTTAATAGAAAGCTAAGCATGCATGGTATCCGCTTTATGAGGCTATCAGATGCACAGGTTATCTTTATCTAATGTTATGTTCCATATTTCTTATTATGTTGTTATTCATGCCTTACATACTCAATACATTATTCGTACTGACGTCCTTTCTAGTAGACGCCGCGTTCATGCCCGCAGGTAGACAGATCTGATCCGTAGGTGCTTTATCAGCGGATTCTCAGGAGCACTCCACTTACTTCGGAGCTGCAGTTTATTTGATATTGGTCTTTATGGTCACATGTATTCTATGTAGAGGCTCGTTGACATGTGTGTACAGTAGACGTTTCATACCCCTACGGGCTCATATTATTGTATAACTTTTAGTAGCCTTGTTGGCTGGTGATGATGAACATAATTGTTGAAGATTATATAGAGATGTGCCGTTATATTGTGATATATGTCCTTACAGGTTATGATATCCGGAAGCTATCTTTATGGTCCACCCAGAAATATTTATGAGATGTATGTTTAAGGTGCTCGGTGTGTTTGGCTCCAGGTGCCCATCATGGCCCTCTGGTTGGGTCATGTCGAATCAGTGGTGTGTGAAAATCCTAGAACCCTAGAATTAGTAAATCCTTAAATAATTGGTGGGATGTTGATTTTATTTTTGATTAATCATCAAGGAATATAGATTATCATTTTCTAAGAAAGGAATTTGATTTCTTATGGTTGAAATTGCATGTTGAGACTTAAGGGTTCTAATAAAAATGGAAGCTTTGTTCTAAAATCTATTGGAAAGGGTAAAATTGATTAGAAACCCATGAATTGAAGGTTAATGATTGTAGAGATAGAAGTTATCATAAATTCCCCATTAAAGGATGGTTTCATCCATTAAAAGGGGTGGAAGTAAGTGGGTCTTCTTCTCCAAATTGTTGTTCTTATTTAAATACATGGTTTATTACTTACTTAGCATCATATTGTTAGACTTTGACCATTATAAGGCGCGTCAGAGATAGAAGACTCTTGTGGAGTAGTTCGTGGCTCCTGTTCTGCATTCGAGTTAGGTTATGGCTTACTTTAGTTAGCCTTTGATTAGCGAAACGTATGTATTGTGTAGAATTGACGGGAGAAAGCATGATTAGGTCTTCGGACATGGTGTTTTGGTTGGATATTAGCTAGGTTGGTATGACTTCTGATTTTGTGGTCTCGTCGCCATTACTTTATGTACTGAAATATGAGGTGTAGTTGTATTCATACTGTGGCGATTCGGGATGGATTTCTATTAGGTTGATTGTTGTTGATGGTGGCTCGTTGTCCTGTTATTGTGATTAGAATTATTGCCTAAATTTTCATGTTGTACCCAATTCTCTCGTATTGTGACACATATCATCGGAGAAAGGAAGGATAATGAGTTTAGACTCAAATTGTTATATAAACTTATGACAATACGTAGATGAAAACTTGATGTATGATTTACTGTTGATGAGAATATATAGAAAAGTGGAGCTTCTTGGTGATACAAGACCTAGTTGTGAGGCGTACTTGGTATATGAGGAAGTAAAGAGGGACATAGACTTTTATGTCGGTTGAGACGGTTTGTATGATTCATTTCATAGTTGAGTTGATCCAAGTCTTGATATGACTTGTGGCTTATGAATTGTACCTTCACTGTTGCTTTATTGGATTGAATTGATTTACCATGTTTACACTCATTTATGCATCCATACACTCATACATGGTGAAAATGGTTCGGAAACGATTCATGAAAGACTTGTGGCATGATGCCTTGTGTTTGACATTGATGCTGCTAATTGTTCATAGTCCATGCATACTAATGAGCTAGAATATGTTGAGACATACATTGTGATGTGAAATTAGTGAAGAAGTTAATATAATATTCTTATTGAACTTGTCATACTATTTGATGCATGGTACTTGATGAATTGATCATTCAGAGTGATGTGACAGTGTTACTATACATATGAAAAGGCACATTTGACAGGGGGTGTGGATGTGACCTAGTTGTGAACTCGTGGTCCAAGGTTCGTTCCGAAAATGAGTGGTACATGATGTGGATCCGCATCCGAGGTTCTTTTCAGAGCGGAGGATTTATGGCTCGGGTCCGAGGAGTGAATCCGAAATGAGTGGTACATGGACACCATGGGTCCCCTGCAGGTCATGACTGCTGAGCAATGACATCAGTTAACTTGTGTGTACAGTTCGAGTAATTGGCCAGTGCATTTCATTGCGTTGCATTGCACATTATCATATTTTTCTTTGCACATTATTACATTTTATTCTGCATTATTCTATGCTCGTTGGGTTCTGATTTTGATATGGATGTTGAATGCCTATTGTGATATCAGTATGACCATTGACTGAGTTTGTTACACCCCTCATTTTCATAGTGGTTGAACCTATGATTTCCTAATTGGGTATGCCCATGGAATGGAGACCCGAGCCCGAGTTTGGAGGTAGAAAGTGTCGTAACCCGTGTACGAGGGTACCAACAGATATTCTTGGCGATTTATAGAGTTAGAAGTTGAACAAATCGAATCGACGCGATCTGAATTGAATCAGAAAAATCTGCAGAACACCAGTCATCGTCGACAGGGTCCCGCAGTCTTGCATCTGCAGGCGCAGGTCGACGGACAGTCGACAGGGCGTCGACCCGGTCGTCGAACTGGACCGCTGTAGCCTTTTTAATTCCGAGTATAAATAGGTGGTTTATGACCCTATTTCATATTTTCCTCCATTCCAAATTAGAAAAACCCTAATATATTCTCTCCCAATATTTTCCATCATATTAGTGAAGATTTGACAAGACCCGTACCCCGTAAACCCGAGCTTATTAAGAAGAAGGTTGCTTCTAGGGTTTCTTTAAGGCTGTGAAGCTTAGGGAGTTGGAGTTAACATGATTCTTGGGAGTTTTTACCTCTCAAGGTATGTAAATGATTTCTACCATTATATTTAAGTTGATTATCAAGAGTTTTAGTGATTCTAAGTAAAGAGAGGATATTTGTGGAAGTGGTAAGTTGACGAAGGGCAAGGTAGTGACTTGCGGCTATTTTTAAGAGATGATTGGGGATAGATTCAAGTATATTTCGATGGATATATGTGTTGTCATCGTGTTGTGGGTATTGTGGTTGATGTTGGATCGAATGTGAAGTTGAAGAGTTGTTAAGCTTATCAGGAAAATGTTGCCCATAAATTGTTAAGCACTATGTTAGTAAGCCGGGTAAATTGCCTGATTGAGCCCTATGTTGTCTTAATTGTAGACTTGCAAGTTCGAGAGGTAGAAGTCGGACGATTGAGTATACTTCATGGTATGTTAAGGCCATTCTTTCCTTATTTTGGCATGATCCTATGATATAATCAAACAAGCGAGTAAGAGAGCTTCCATATTACCCTACTCTTAGAAGCATTAGAAGTACTTCAGTTTTTGATGTTCATGTACCCCGTTTATGAGTGATCCTTCTGTTCATGGGTCCAGTCTTATGTAACCAGCTCTGTGCATACAGGTTTTTCATGCATTACATTCATTATATATCTATGTACATTGACCCGTGACCAGAAGGAGTTATATACGCGATTATTAGATATATGTAAAGTATGAGAAAAGATATAGGCGTTATATATGCATTACCACTATGATGGAGATATGAGAATCAGGCTGCAAGTACCGCAACGATGTATATGATGATGGCCGCAGAGAGGCTGATATGATATGAGAAAAGAGACAGACGTTATATACCCACATATATCAGGCGTTATATATGCACATATGCATATATAAATGCATGACCATCATTGATAGGCATAAGCATGCATATTATGTGCCCACAGAGGCATTGTTAGTTATCCAGATTTATACAGATACAGGCAAATACTAGTTCATACAAGTACATGCATTTAGTCATTTCAGTGTATGAGTTTAGATCTTATCCATGATTCCTATGTATATATATGTTGTTCTTATTCCTTACATACTCGGCACATTATCCGTACTAACTCCCCGTTGCTCGGGGGGCTGCGTTCATGCCCGCAGTTACAGGTAGACAGACAGGTGGTCCAGCTCAGTAGGACCTCTAGATCTAGCAGTGGTCAGTGCCTCTCCATTTGATCCTGAGCTGTAGTCAGTTTTGGTATGCCACCCTTTTGAGATGTGTATGACGGGGCCCTGTCCCATCTTTTCTATAGCTTTCATTCCAGTAGAGGTCTGTAGACAGTTGTATGTAGTAGTCAGATGATGTAGCCTTGTCGGCTTCTATTCTTTTGTGTGCAGTATATGTAGCAGCCTAGCTGGCTTGCACTGTTCTTCCGCATGTTGTGTATATATATAGATTGTACAGAGTTTTGATGTTTCCCTTTTATGAGATCAGTTATGCCATTATGGGCCCTTGATGTGTAGTAAGATTCAGATATGAGTATAGGGGTGTTTGGTCGCTAGGGGTCAGACGTTCGTCACGACACATTGGTTTTGGTCGTGACAGAAGTGGTATCTGAGCAATTTCGTCCTAGGGTTGTCTACAGACCGTGTCTAGGGTTGGCTTCATATACATTCCGAGATATTTCGATACAGTGGTATCAGGCATGGGAGTACTAGGGGAGAAAATGCCCCTCCAATATTACACCTCGAAAAATTTTATATCGTCATGTGATGGATAGACTAAAGCAGGGTGACATGAATACGATGTCCCTACAAGTAGGAAAGGCTACTTAACGGTTCCAATTAAGATTCCAAAGACATTTGAGACAAGAGAAGAAAGTTCGATGAAGAATGAAAAGTATAAGTCGTGTTTTTAAAAAAAAAAGGGGGGGGGGGGGTTTGCAAGGTACAAACTAAGTGTTGACTTAATAATGTGTTGAGAAAAAGTTATACCGCTCCTTAGATTGTTGATGAAGTGTTGAGCAAGTACTAACAAGGTTCCATAAGGATTGGAGATCAAACGAAACAACGGAAATGATTTCAGGAAAGTGGAGTTAAACGACCACTTATACGGTCCGTATAAGGGTCCTATAACCCAACAGAAAAGATGTTTTCACTGATGGTGAAATATGAACACTTATACGGATGGTGTAATGTTATATGGACCATATAAGTCCCGACGGGCTCAGAATTTTTCAAGTATATAAATCTGTTCCCACTTCTAATTTTCATTCTTTCAACTTCTCCACTTCTCTCTAAACCTCTAAAACATTCCACACCCTTCACTTACATAAGTTCAAGACAAATAAAAGATCAACTTCATCAATTCAAGGAAATCAAGTGTAATGAAGTTCTCTAGGGTTGCTTGGAGTCAAGAAATCTCTTTGAATTGAAGTTAGGGTTTTCTCTAAGTGAGGCAACTCCATCCAAAACCCATTCCTACACAATCAAAGGTGAGTTTTATGATCATTTCATGTTATTAAGAATATTGAATGGTTGACTAACTTGGATTGAGGAAGAACGTAGAACATGGAGTTCAAATATAGAAATTGTGATATTCTTAAATGGTAGCTTGGGTTGAATCATAGTTCTTGACATTTTACAGGTATGATCTTGTTATGAATAATATTAAGAATGTTTGAGAAGCATTGTATATGTGGATGAATACGACGTTGGGTGATGACCATGGTTATGGATGACTTTGAGAGGGAATTGTAAGAATCGAATAATGTCGAACTTGTCGAAGTTATTGATTATGGTATTATGAATTTTGTTATTGATGTTTGGGAGCTGCTATATCATATGGAGGAAGTTGTAGGAACAAAGGAAATGCTGCCCAAGTTTCGTTAGCTTTAGCTTAAGCTTAAGTATGTTTCCGATTATCTAACTCTAGTACGAATTCTCTTGAATGTAGAATCGTGAACATCAGAGGAAAGCGCTTAATTGATAAAGCTAGAGAGACACCAAGGTATGTAAGGCTAGTCTCTTCTTTTTCTAAGGCATGATTTCTATGACATGACTTCCTTTGTTTTCCATGACCTTCTTACATTCCGGAAACTATGAGTCCATGTTTATAAAGAGCTTCTCATGAGATAAAGCTAAGAGATATGTTACGTATATGATAATGATGATGATGATGAGTCTAAGTCTAGAGAGGCCAAAGCTTATAATATGACACTCATATTATGCTAATGATTCCTTGATGTTATTCGTTGTTGCTAGACTCACCTTAAAATGCTAGTCCCTTCAAGGTGAGGCATGATGATCATGGCTACTCCATAATAGAATCGTGGGTTCTCGACCTTACGTGACCCCGATAGAGTTATAGTTTGTCCTTGAGTTCTTATGCATGCATTATGATAAGTATATGATAATGAGATTACATCGTGCCAAGATGGCCAGGGGCATGACACCGCTAAGGCGGGCGGCTTATGATTACACCGCTCCTAGACGACCGGGCATGACACCGCTAAGACTGGCAGCTTATGATAACACCGTGCCTAGATAGCCGGACATGACACCACTAGTTGGCGGCGTGTGATAGTTACCCGGACGCGTGTTAACGGTGATGGTATTTTTGATATGCGTAACATGTGTTTCCTTTAAAGGCTAAGCAAGTTGTATCTTCACCTCATGTTTTATTGTTTCCTTATTTTGCTATTACTATTCCTGCCTTACATACTCAGTACACTTTTCGTACTGACGTCCATTTCTTTTTGGATGCTGTATTCATGCCCACAGGTAGACAAGGAGATGGTGCAAACTTGTAGGAGCTTATCTTATCAGCGGATTCACAGGAACACTCCACTACTCCGGAGGTGCTACTTATGGTCATATTATTTTGTGTATATATATATTTGGGTATGACGGGGTCCTGTCCCGTCCTTATGTCACAGTACTCTAGTAGAGGCTCATAGATACGGATGCGTGGGTAGTTGACATCTTATGGAAACATCAATGTATATTCTCGTATATCATTTTTGCAGCCATGAGGGCTTATGTATATTTATGTATTACCTTAGAGATTATATGTGTCCAAAATGAGTTTGATGATTAGCGTAATGAGTGGTGCTTGGTATCCAGCTCTGGGTACCCGTCATGGTCCCTAGGCGGGTCGTGACAGAAGTGGTATTAGAGCAGTTCAGTCCTAAGGTGTGTCTACGAGCCGTGTCCAGCAGAGTCTCGTTTATAGGTGTGAAGCGCGCCACACTTATAAACAAGAGGCTACGGGGCATTTAGGAAAAATGACCATTCTTCTTCTTATTCGATTGTGTCGTAGAGCCATGTTATAAGATTTTCTTTTCTAACTGTGCGCCATGGTTTCAGCGATGCCGGTAAAGAGAAAAGCTACAGACACCCAGAAGGGCAGGGCTACGATAGAAAGGCAGATGGAAAGAGAGCCACCAACAAATATAGAAGAAGGTGAATCTCATAATGAGGCTCCATCCAATACCTCTCACACTCCGCCTATTCTAGAAGAACAAGAGGGGGGCTTCAGCTCCGGCTCCTATACCTCCAGTTCCTCCACTGGGTGCTTCGGCCCAACAAATGGCCGAAGCTATTCAGCTATTGACACAACTAGTTGCCGCTTAGGCACAGCGGCAGAGTACGGGTCCAGGTGACAAGGCGACTAGTGCTAGAGCCCGTGATTTCATGAGTTTAAATCCCCCAGAATTTTTTGGGTCAAAGCCGGATGAAGACTCGCAAGGTTTTATCGATGAGATGCTGAGAACGTTGAGAATCATCCGTGCCTCCGATACTGAATCTGTGGAGCTGGGATCTTATAAACTCCGGGATATGGCGGTTCTTTGGTATATAACTGGATATCTTCAAGGAAGGAAAATGCACCTCTCGCGGTTTGGCAGGAATTTGCAGATGCTTTCCTTCGTCACTATTTGCCACCCGAGGTTCGAAGGGCCCGTGCTGACAGGTTTCTGAATCTAAAGAAAGGAAATATGAGCGCTAGGGAGTATAGTCTCTGTTTCAATTCATTGGCCCGGTATACTCCCGCTATGGTAGCCGATATGAGAGATAGAGTGCACAGTTTTATGAGTGGCTTAGGGCCACATTTTTTCACAGATTGCTTGACAGCTTCATTGCAAGAGGGGATGGATATTTCCCGTATTTAGGCCCATGCCTAGAACTTAGAAGAGTAGCAACATTCGCAAAGGGGTGAGTGTGACATTGATAGAGGGCAGAGTAAGAGGGGGTCAGCAACAGTATTCCAGGTATTCAGGCCAGTCCGCGACTAGTGCACCTCTTGGTTCGCGGGTAGGAAATTTGATCGCCCCATTTATTCTGGTCCAGGACAGAGTTCGAGTGTCTCAGGTTCCCAATTTGGAGGTGATCCTAGCCAGAGCAGACCATCGGTTCCACGATGTAGTCAGTGCAAAAAGTTACATTCGAGCCCGTGTCGCCAAGATTTAGATGCTTTTTATTTTTACGGACAGACTGGGCACGTGATGCGTGATTGTCCCTCGAGGTACGATAGAGGTGGGGTTCAGCCCACAGGATCAGTAGCCGGTTCTTCTTCATCTGTGCGCCGTGTAGGAAAGACTCCCCAGACTCCAGCAGGCTGCGGTAGGGGCAGAGGGGGAGCGTCCAGTTCAGGTGGCATCCAGACCCGTATTTATGCTTTAGTCGGACGTCAGGATCTTGAGTCCTCCCCAGATGTGGTTACAGGTATACTATCTATATTCTCTCATGACGTTTATGCATTGATTGATCCAAGTTCCACGTTATCCTATATTACTCCTTATATTGCTGGCCGCATTAGGGTGAAACCTGAGCCAATTAAACCTTTTGAGGTATCTACTCCGGTTGGTGATCCCGTAATAGCTAGACAAGTATACAAGAATTGTGTGGTGGTGGCGTGTAATCATCAGACTGTTGTTGATTTAATTGAGCTGGAAATGCTAGATTTTGATATGATTATGGGCATGGATTGGTTGGCTTCTTGTTATGCTAATGTGGATTGCAAAATGAAAATAGTTCGATTCTAATTCCCGGGCGAACCAGTGCTTGAATGGAAAGGTAATACAACGTCCCTAAGTGGTAGGTTTATTTCCTACCTCAAGGCGAGGAAGATGATCGCCAAAGCCTATATTTATCACCTATCCGAGTTCATGACACCGAAGCAAAGCTGCCGACCTTTCAATCCGTCCCGGTAGTAAATGAATTTCCGGATGTATTTCCAGATGAACTTCCAGGCCTTCCTCTGAAAAGGGAGATTGACTTTGTTATTGATGTGTTGCCGGACACCAAGCCTATATCTATTCCTCTTTATTGAATGGCCTAACTGAAGGATTTGCTCGAGAAGGGATTTATTAGGCCTAGTTCATCACCGTGCGAAGCACCTGTCCTATTTGTGAGGAAGAAAGATGGTTCCCTACGAAAATGCATTGATTATAGGCAGCTGAACAAGGTGACGATAAAGAATAAATATCCGCTTCCAAGAATCGATGATTTGTTTGACCAATTACAGGGTGCCAAATGGGTTTCCAAAATTGATCTGAGATCGGGGCATCATCATGTGAGAGTTAGAGAAGAAGATATTCCCAAAACGGCTTTCGGAACAAGATATGGCCACTATGAATTTTGAGTGATGTCATTTGGGTTGACTAATGCTCCGACGGTGTTTATGAATCTGATGAATAATGTATTTAGGCCTTTTTTAGATCTGTTCATGTACGTGTTCATTGATGATATTCTAGTATACGCTCGGACAGAGGCGGAGCATGCAGACCACTTGCATATTGTCCTTGAGATTCTTCAGACTCATGAGTTGTATGCTAAGTTTTCGAAATGCGAGTTTTGGCTAAATTCTGTAACTTTTTTGGGCCACATTCTTTCAGCTGATGACATTCGAGTAGATGTTCAGAAAATTGAGGCTATGAAGACTTGGCCAAGGCCTACAATTCCTTCTGAAGTCTGTAGCTTTCTGGGATTGGCAGGTTACTATAGAATATTTGTGGAAGGATTTTCCTCTATTGCAGCACCATTGGCGAAGCTAACTCAGAAATCGGCAAAATTTCAATGGACTGATGCTTGTGAACACAGTTTTCCGGAATTGAAGGATAGAGTTACTTCAGCCCCAGTCCTGACACTTCCAGAAGGACCAGACGGTTATGTTGTCTATTGTGATGCCTCTGGTGTTGGGTTAGGTTGTGTGTTGATGCAGCACGGTAAATGTATTGCCTATGCTTCCCGGCAGTTGCGGAAATATGACAAGAACTACCCGACCCATGATCTTGAATTGGCCGCGGTTATTCATGCGCTGAAAATGTGGAGACATTACTTGTACGGTTTACATGCCGATATTTATACAGATCATAAGAGTCTCCAATATAGTTTCAAGCAGAAAGAGTTGAATCTACAACATAGGCGGTGGTTAGAATTATTAAAAGATTATGATGTGAGTATTTTATACCACCCCGGAAAGGCGAATGTAGTAGCTGATGCACTTAGCCGCAAATCAATGGGAAGTCTATGTGAGGTCCCTTCGGAGAAGAAAGAATTAATTCATGAGCTCCACCAGCTAGCCTGCCTCGGAGTTCGTCTAATCGATTCAGGCGATGCAAGAATTGGTATTCACAACCCAACTGTTTCGTCCTTTGATATAGAGGTGAGAGAGAACCAATATGAAGACCCTCAGTTGAGTCACTATAAAGATACACTTCCTGAGAAAGAGAAGTCGCCATTTGAAATTTCTGAAGATGGAGTTCTTAGATACCGGGACAGGCTATGTGTTCCAAATGTTGTAAGACTACGTCGTCGTATTCTAGAAGAAGCTCATTATTCTCGGTATTCCATTCACCTAGGAGCGACAAATATGTATCACGATCTCAAGCTAATGTATTAGTGGGATGGAATGAAGAAAGACATAGCAGAATTTGTAGCTCAATGTCCAAATTGCCAACAAGTGAAAGTTGAGCATCAAAAGTCAGGAGGATTGTTACAAGCCATGGAAATTTCAGCCTGAAAATGGGAAGTGATCAACATGGATTTCATTGTAGGGTTACCTCGTTCCCGACGCAAGTATGACTCCATATGGGTGATCGTGGACAGACTCATGAAATCAGCTCATTTTCTTCCAGTTAGAACCACATATTCGGCAGAAGATTATGCAAGGTTGTACCTTAAAGAGATTATGCAACTTCATGGTGTCCCAATATCCATTATCACAGATCGAGGAGCACAATTTACAGCTAAATTTTGGAAGTCTTTCCAAGAAGGTTTGGGTACTCAGGTAAAGCTTAGCACAGCGTTTCATCCACAAACTAATGGCCAAGCCGAGCGCACTATTCATACCTTGGAATATATGTTGCGAGCATGTGTGCTGGATTTCGGTGGTAGTTGGGATGATCATTTGCCTCTTATTGAGTTCGCATACAACAATAGCTATCATTCCAGTACTCAGATGGCCTCATATGAAGCTCTATATGGAAGAAAGTGTAGATCCCCAATTGGGTGGCTTGAAGTAGGAGAGATACAACTACTAGGCCCGGAATTGATTCAGCAAGCAGTGGAAAAGATCAAGGTTATCCGAGATCGATTATTGACAGCCCAAAGTCGCCAGAAATCTTATGCGGACAACCGTCGGCGAGACATAGAATTCCAAATTGATGATTAGGTATCTCTTAAGGTATCATCGATGAAAGGTGTGATAAGATTTGGCAAGAAGGGAAAATTAATTCCTCGATACATTGGACCTTATAAGATTGTCCGCAAGATAGGCCAAGTGGCTTATGAACTGGACTTACCCCCAAAGCTTGAATTAGTCAAGGTTTTATGGAGGAACAATAATTGAGAAGAAATGACTTGGGAATCAGAAGAAAACATGAAGTCCAAGTACCCACACTTGTTTTCACCCCCGGAAGATATTCAAGATGAGACATCAGCATTATGAGGTATGTATGTTTCCTTTTTATGCTTTTGATCGTGTGGACATAATTTCTTGCTATTGTGTTGTAGCCCTGTGAGGCGTTGTTATTGTGGGCTGCTGTGATAGGATGGTAGCGCTATATTACAGGGGAAACTCTGACAAAAGTTTTGTAGAATTCCCGAGAACTTATCATTCGAGGACGAATGTTTTAAAGGAGGGAAGAGTGTTACACCTCGAAAATTTTTATGTCATCATGTGATGGATAGACTAAAGCAGGGTGAGATGAATACGATTTCCCTATAAGTAGGAAAGGTTATTTAACGGTTCCAATTAAGATTCCAAAGACATTTGAGACAAGAGAAGAAAGTGCGATGAAAAATGTAAAGTATAAGTCGTGTTTTAAAAAAAAAAAGGAGGGGGGGGGGGTTCAAGGTACCAACTAAGCGTCGACTTAATAATGTCTTGAGGGAAAGTTATACCGCTCCTTAGATTGTTGATGAAGTATTGAACAAGTACTAAGAAGGTTCCATAAGGATTGGAGATTAAACGAAACGACGGAAATGATTTCAGGAAAGTGGAGTTATACGACTACTTATACGGTCCGTATAACTTTATACGGTCCGTATAACTTTATACGGTCTATATAAGAGCCCGTATAAACCAACAGAAAATATGTTTTCCCTGATGGTGAAATACAGACACTTATACGGACCGTGTAATGTTATACGGACCATATAAGGGTCCGTATAAGTCCCGACGGGCTGAGTATTTTTCAAGTATATAAATCTGTTTTCACTTCTAATTTTCATTCTTTCAACTTCTCCACTTCTCTCTAAACCTCTAGAACATTCCACACCCTTCACTTACATAAGTTCAAGACAAATCAAAGATCAACTTCATCAATTCAAGGAAATCAAGTGTAAAGAAGCTCTCAAGGGTTGCTTGGAGTCAACAAATCTCTTTGAATTGAAGTTAGGGTTTTCTCCAAGTGAGGCAAATCCATCCAAAACCCATTCCTACATAATCAAAGGTGAGTTTTATGATCATTTCATGTTATCAAGAATATTGAATGGTTGAATAACTTGGATCGAGGAAGAAAGTAGAACATGGAGTTCAAATATGGAAATTGTGATATTCTTAAATGGTAGCTTGGCTTGAATCATAGTTCTTGACATGTTACGGGTATGATCTTGTTGTGAATAATATTAAGAATATTGGAGAAGCATTGTGTTTGGATAAATACGACGTTGGGTGATGACCATGGTTATGGATGACTTTGAGTGGGAATTGTAAGAATCAAATAATGTCGAACTTGTCGAAGTTATTGATTATGGTATTATGAATGTTGTTATTGATGTTTGAAGCTGTTATATCATATGGAGGAAGTTCTAGGAACAAAGGAAATGTTGCCCAATTTTCGTTAGCTTTAGCTTAAGCTTAATTATGTTTCCGATTATCTAATTCTAGTACGAATTCTCTTGAATGTAGAATCGTAAACATCGGAGGAAAGCACTTAATTGATAAAGTTAGAGAGACACCAAGGTATGTAAGGCTAGTCTCTTCTTTTTCTAAGGCATGATTTATATGACATGACTTCCTTTCTTTTCCATGACCTTCTTACATTCCGGAAACTATGAGTCCATGTTTATAAAGAGCTTCTCATGAGATAAAAGATAAGAGATATGTTACGAATATGATAATGATGATGATGAGTCTCTGTCTAGAGATGCCAAAGATTATAATATGACACTCGTATGAAGCTAATGATTCCTTGATGTTATTCATTGTTGCTAGACTCACCTTAAAATGCTAGTCCCTTCAAGGTGAGGCATGATGATCATGACTACTCTATATTGGAATCGGGGGTTCTCGACCTTACGTCACCCTAATAGAGTTACAGTGTGTCCTTGAGTTATTATGCATGCATTATGATAAGTATATGATAATGAGATTACACCGTGCCGAGATGGCCTGGCATCATACTGCTAAGGCGGGCGGCTTATGATTACACTGCGCCTAGACGGCCGGGCATGACACCGCTAAGGCAAGCGGCTTATGATAACACCGTGCCTAGATGGCCGAACATGACACCACTAGTGGGTGGCGTGTGATACTTACCCGGACACGGGTTAACGGTGATGGTATTTTTTATATGCATAACATGTGTTTCCTTTAAAGGTTAAGCAAGTTATATCTTCACCTCATGTTTCATTGTTTCCTTATTATGCTATTACTATTCCTGCCTTACATACTCAGTACACTTTTCGTACTGACGTCCTTTTCTTTTTGGACGATGTGTTCATGCCCACAGGTAGACAGGGAGACGGTGCAGACCCGTAGGATCTTATCTTATCAGCGGATTCACAGGAGTACTCCACTACTCCGGAGGTGCTACTTATGGTCATATTATTTTGTGTGTATATATATATATATATATATATATATATATATATATATATATATATATATATATATATATTGGGTATGACGGGGTCCTGTCCCATCCTTATGTCACAGTACTCTAGTAGAGGCTCGTAGATATGGATGCATGAGTAGTTGACGTCTTATGGAAACATCAATGTATATTCTCGTATATCATTTTTGTAGCCATGAGGGCTTATGTATATTTATGTATTACCTTAGAGATTATATGTGTCCAGAATGAGTTTGATGATTAGCGTAACGAGTGGTGCTCGGTATCCAGCTCCGGGTACCCGTCATGGCCCCTAGTCGGGTCGTGACATCCAGCTGTGTGGTGAGAGTTCTCAGATGCTTTTCTTCGCCATTACTTACCTCCTGAGTTCCGACGGGCCCGAGCAGACAGGTTCCTTCGTATTGAGCAAAGCAGTATGAATGTTCAAGAGTATTGTGTACAATTCGATTCCTTGTCTAGATATGCCCCAGCCATGGTGGCTGAGATGGAGGATAGAGTTCATTACTTTGTGGCTGGTCTAGGGCCATACTTGATAGATGAGTGTACGACTGCTGCACTACAGCCGGGCATGGATATGTCCCATATACAGGCGTATGCACTGAATTTGGAGGATCATAAATGCCAGGGGAGAATAGAGTGTGAGCGTGACCGGAGCCGTGGTAAGAGGTCTAGATCTTTTGATATGGTTAGTGAGTTCAGGGGAGGGCCGAGACAGCAGCATTCCAGATATTCTTATCTGCCGGCAGGGAGTGCACCTCTTCAATTTCCAGGTCTGAGGTTTGATCGATCTTCTTATTCTGGAGCGGGCCAGAGTTCTAGAGCGTTAGGCTCTCAGTATCGACCAGAGTCAGGCCAGATGAGGCCCCCATTGCCGCGGTGTACCCAGTATGGAAAGTTACATGCAGGTCAGTGTCGGCTGGGATCAGATGGTTGCTATGCTTATGGTCAGCCAGGCCACAGGGTGAGGGAGTGCTCGATGGGGGTATGTACAGGTATGGTTCAGCCTACAGAGTCTGTGGATGGCTCCTCTTCTGCAGTGCGCCCTTCAGGGCAAGTTTTTCAGATGCCGGCAGAGCGAGGTAGGGGGAGGAGTGGAGCATCCAGCTCGAGCGGTCCTCAGCACCGCGTGTATGCATTGGCTGGTAGACAGGACCGCAAAATGTGTCCTGATGTTGTTACAGGTATATTATCAGTTTCCTCCCGTGATGTTTATGCACTGATTGATCCAGGTTCCACTTTATCATATGTTATGCCATTTGTTGTTGGCAAGTTTGGGATAGAGCCCGAGTTGATTAAACCTTTTGAGGTGTCTACGCCAGTTGGTGATTCGGTTTTAGCTAGGCGAGTATACTGAGACCGTGTTGTTATAATTTGTGACCGCCATATCGTAGCAGATCTGATTGAGTTAGATATGATTGATTTTGATGTTATTATGGGCATGGACTGGTTGGCTTCTTGTTATGCTAATGTTGATTGTAGAGGAAAGACGGTTGGATTCCAGTTTCTAAGCGAGCCAGTCCTAGAGTGGAAGGGCAATGCTGCTTCGCCTAGGGGTAGGTTTAGTTGCTACCTTAGGGCAGAAAAGATGATCAGAAAAGGGTATATTTTTCACCTAGTTCCAGTTCAAGATGTGCAAGCAGAGTCACCTACTCTTCAGTCTGTTCCTGTGGTTAATGAGTTCCCAAAAGTATTTCCAGATGAGCTTCCAAGCATTCCCCCATAGAGGGAGATTGATTTTACTATTAACCTATTGCCAGACACTCAGCCAATATCTATCCCTCCTTATAGGATGGCACTTGCGGAGTTGAAAGAATTGAAGGAGCAGTTGAAGGACTTGCTCGAGAAGGGCTTTATCAGGCCTAGTACATCACCGTAGGGAGCGCTGGTGTTATTTGTAAGAAATAAGGATGGATCTTTGTGAATGTGTATTGATTATAGGCAATTGAATAAAGTGACTATAAAGAATAAGTATCTGCTCCCGAGAATCGAATATTTATTTTATTAGTTGAAGGCGCTAAATATTTCTCGAAGATAGACTTAAGATCGAGATATCACCAGGTCAGGGTCAAGGAAGAGGACATTCCGAAGACGGCATTCCGGACTAGATATGGCCACTATGAGTTTCGTGTTATGTCGTTCGGGATAACTAATGCCCCAGCTGTATTCATGGATTTGATGAATCGTGTATTCTGGCCCTTTCTAGATTTGTTCCTGATTGTGTTCATAGATGATATTTTGGTTTATTCGCCGTTAGAGGCTGATCATGCAGAATATCTACGGACGGTGCTTGGAATTCTTCGAGGTAAAGAGTGGTATGCCAGGTTTTCTAAGTGTGAGTTCTGGTTGCTTTTCTGGGTCACATTATTTTGGAGGAAAGCATTAGAGTGGATGCCTAAAAGATTGAGGCTGTGAAGAATTAGCCAAGGCCCACGGCACCAACGGAGATACGTAGTTTCTTGGGCTTAGCAGGTTATTATAGAAGGTTTATAGAAGGATTTTCCTCTCTTTCATCCCCATTGACTAAATTAACTCAGAAATCAGCTAAGTTCCAAATGGACAGATGCTTGTGAACAGAGTTTTCAGACGTTGAAGGATAAGTTAACTTCAGCACCAGTTTTGACTCTTCCAAAAGGAGCAGATGGCTATGTGGCATATTGTGATGCTTCAGGTGTTGGATTGGGCTGTGTGTTGATGCAGCACGGTAAGGATGTCGCTTATGCTTCTAGACAGTTGAAGAAGCACAGAAGAATTATCCAACCTATGATCTTGAGTTAGCGGCAGTGATTCATGCCTTGATATCTATACTGATCATAAGAGTCTCCAGTACATCTTTAAGCAGAAGGACTTGAACTTGCATCAAAGTTGATGGTTAGAGTGGTTAAAAGACTACGATGTGGATATTTTGTACCATCCCGGGAACGCTAATGTAGTAGCTAATGCCCTCAGTCGTAAATCTATGGGTAGCTTGTCACACGTGCCGCCAGAGAGAAGAGAAATGGTCTGTGAGGTGCATCGATTAGCTAGCCTCGGAGTTCGATTGATAGATTTAGATGATGCAGGAGTTTCTGTTTAAGACGCAATGGTGTCATCCTTGGTAGTAAAGATAAAGGAGTGTCAGTATGAGGATCCTATTTTAGTTCATTACTGTTATACCCCGTAAGAGTCCGTGCTATTTTAATTAAGACAAGAAAGAATGAGTTAAGAAAGTTCAAGGAAAGTTAATCGAGTTAGTAAGAATATCGTTATATATATATGGTTGCCTTAAGTATCCCGAGGTGACATCGTAACCTAAAGGATTTGAAATCGCGTTATGAGCGTATATGAGTATGTATATGTTTGTATAAGAGGTTACATGAGGGTCGGAAGAGGATTAGAAGTTAAACGAAGCTGAACGAAATGAATCCAAACAACTTCAGAAAATATCTCGGACCAGATTTTTAGCCCATATTGTTGGAGGCATATCTCCTAGTATATGAGGAGTTTTAAGGTGTTTCAAAATTCTAAAATGAATTTCATCGAGTATAGTTTCTAACGCAATAAACCGCTCGTCAAAACGATATCTGGATAAGCAGATATGGACGATGCAAGTTGGGCTGGCGGGGCAGAAAATTGTGACCCGATCCAAACATTCACATTTCGGCCCATAAGGCCCATTAACGTCAAGTATATAAGGAAAAAATTATTTGAGGGCGTTTCATTTAACATAAAATCTTCCAAGAACATTAGAGAGAGAGAGAGAGAGAGAAAACTTCAAGGCTAAGAAGGTCATTTTGATCAAAATCCGAGCCCCGAATCCCGAAGCTCATGAAGAGAAAAGCATTGTATGTTGAGTTGCCTTCAATTTGAGCTAAATATTGGTCTTGGGGAATGAAATTTTCGTGTTTGAGCTGCTTCTAAGGTATTTATAAGATTCATTTTATGTTATTAAAGTGTTTATTTAGAGTTTTAACGAATTAGAACGGAGAAAACAACATTATAAACTCGTTTGTTGATTTGTTGAGATTTATGGATTAGGGGCTGTTTTAATTGAAATTGATGGACTGATTTGAATTAATATTTTGGTTGTTGTAATCATAGATTATGTGATGAGAATGAAGGAATTTGAAGGTTAGAGTTGGAGTTAAAAATTGTTGTGGGTTGTTGTAAGGATTATAGAGATAATAATGTGGTTTAGTTGCATATGAATAGATGATGTGGTGTCGTGTGGCTGTTGTTGTATTTCTCAGAAATTTGCTGAAAAGATTGCATGGAATAAGGTATAAGAAGTGCATACGGGCTGCTTGGTGTATTGCAAGTGTTCGTTAGAATTTCGGGCATCGTTATGTTATAGTTGGGGGCTGTTTTGATATGTTATTGTTCTTCTTGAAATAAAAGAATTGAAGATATGGTTGTGTCCATATGTTATTGTTGGTATTTCTGTGTCAACAGGAGAGCAATTGGAAATTCGGATAGGCGAGTTTATAGGGGAAATGCTGCCGAAATTTCGGTAGGCAATTATGTGATTAAACTTAGATTCTTGAAAAGCTTGAAATTGACAATTGGTAAACATGACCATTTGTAGATTCTGGACGAAATTGCAATTGAAGCCAAGCGAGCATAAGGCGCAATCGAGGTATGTAAAGCCTTCCCCTTTGTTTTTTGGCATGTCCTAGGTGTGCTAGGTGGAGATTTTAGCCTCGGGGGCAATTCTGCTCATCGGAAACCGAGATTGATTTCTTGGTACTATTCATTCAATTCAATTGAACTTCAAAAGGTGCTTTTGTTGAAAAAAAGTGGTTAAACCTCCATAACTTTCACAAATGTAATCCAATCACTCCGAAACTTTCCTGGATGACTCCGTAGAGTCTAATGGGCGTGATTCATGTCCGCCACCCCGACTTGACCCGAGGTGGGCCCGTTACCCCCGGCGCCCCTCTTATGGTTTTGTTTGTCTCACTTCGGTGCGACAAGTCTAGGGACTTATGGCTATTATCCCGACTACTAAACGGGAGATATTTTATCTATCCTGAGACGGATTTTAATTATTATTGAACCAACTGCGGGGACAGAAACCCTGATATGTGCTGTATGGCTTTAGCCAATGTACTCTTGTCCGGAGTTCGCAGGTAACTCCTGGTTATTATGCTGTTTACTATACGATAGGTGTTATGACCACCTTCATGAGCGTTATAAAATGTTTTTGACATCTAAAACGTTTTGAAAACCTTACCCTGAAAATTTGGATAAACTACTTATCTTCTGTATTTTCTGATATACGATTTTGGCATACCTGAATCTTGTGTGATGCATGATCCTGGCACGTGTGATTTATGTTTGGGAAGTAGTGATTTGGTATCCTGTATGGTTGTTTTCTGTTTCACCGAGTCCCGGGCCGGTTATGTGAATATACGCATATGTAATATTGGCCGCTGGACCCTCGACCGCGGCGTGTCCGACATTGACAGCTGGACCCTTGACCGCGTCATGCCGGACGTGTGGCATTGACTACTGGACCCTTGACCGCGTCTGCCGCACTTGTGATTGTGCCTGACATAGACCGCTGGACCCTTGACCGCGGTATGTCAAATGTGTGATTGTGACCGCTGGACCCTCGACCGCGGTATGTGTGATTGTTACCGCTGGACTTTTGGTCGCGGTATGTGTGATTATAAACGCTGGACCCTTGGCCGCGGTACGTGTGATAGTGACCGCTGGGTACTTGGTCGCGGTATGCGTGGTAGCGACCGCTGGACTTATGGCCGCGGAAATTGTGCGTTGATTCTTTTATATGTGTGAAACAAAAATGTTTTTCAAAAGAAAGTAAAGCATTTTGACATTCTAACTGCCGTATTTGCCTGCTGGAACCTCTTGGGTATGACTTGTGCACTAGAGGCGACCCTGTGGCGACCTGGTTATTCGTGCACACCCCAGTGCACTGTCCATTGCGCCCCTCACTAAAGGGCCAAAACCTGAGGTAAATGTATATTACCTGTGCTTGTGTAAGTTTATGATTCTGCATGCATGGTTCTGCCTGTTACATTTCTGGACAGCGGATTCGGAGAATGATTCTGTTGGTGTTGCTTCTGCATGATTGAGCCGGACTATGCTTTAGTCGGCTATAGTTCTACACCCCTAGCTTCGGTTGCGGGTATGTCAGTCGCACTCTGTGCCTCGATCCGCACGATGATCCTGCCAGTTAGGCTTTGTACCTCTGTTTCATATCACGATTCAGACGGCTACACCCCGTGCTTATGATATATATTGTGGTCCTGGCCACACACTCTATATTTCCGTTTCGGACTCGGATCCGATACTACCTGTTCTAGTTCTATACTTCTGGCTCGGTTTTGCTTATATTGTTATATTTCCGCTTTACATACTCGGTACATTTCCGTACTGACCCCCTATTCTTCGGGGGCTGCGTTTCATGCCGCGCAAGTACTCCCAGTTGAGTTGAGGACAGATGGAAGATGTTCCAGTGCAGATGGCAAGCTCCATTTGTTCCCGGAGTACTGCCGAGTCAGATTCTGTATGTTATGCTTTTGGGATCTTACTAGAGACTTTGCAGACAGTGTCGTGGGTATTGGTTGTCGGTCTGTGTACGTAATGAATTTTGTATGATCACAAATTTGTTCGGCTTGAAAGCCACGAGAAAGAATATTTCTGAAAGAAAAGTTTTGCTATGTACTTTATTATTTGTTTTAAAGAAAAAAAAAGAGTTGACGTGATTTTATATGCAGCGAGAGTCTGAGGGTTCGCTCGGCCCTAAGTAAGGGTCGGGTGCCCATCACACCCCAGCGAGGTCGGGGTGTGACAGAGTGGTATCAGAGCAGGTCTGTCCTAGGGGTTGTCTGCAAAGTCGTGTCTGGTAGAGTCCTGTTTATGGTGTGTTGCGCGCCACATCTATAAACAAGAGACTACGGGCATCTAGGGATTGTTGATCTTCTTTGAATCCTGGATCGTGCGATAGAGCCAACTGTAGGAAAGGAATTTCGTTTTTACTAACCCTTGATTTCAGCTGAAGAATGGTATCGACAGAAGAAAGTGGCCGATGATATTGGAAGCTACACTGTACACAGGTAAGCAACGGTGCGAAAGGGGCATGTTGGATAAGGTTAGAATATTGAGATATGATTGAAAAATAAGGTTGAAGAATGAAAGATAAGGTAGGTAGGAAAGTAAACAGGAAAGTGTAACAGGTGCAGTTTGAATTGGACATGTGAGGTAAGTCTCGACATCTTTATACTTTTACTTGAAATTGTTAGGCCTGTGTGGCTATGATACGATTTGATATATATATGTATATATGTTGGCCATGTGAGGCATTGTTGGTATTTCCTGCGTGCAGGTTTTGGGATAGTAAGAAGTACAGAAGAACCTCTACCCAAATTTTCCCAGAAATATAAAAAGGGTAAGAATTCAATAACAATAGTGCGGTTGCAATATTTTGGATACGTCAAAGAAAGGTGTAAGGTGGTTTAAGGCAAAACTACAGAGACATCATTAGTACGGAGAGCAAAAGCCATAATTGGGCCCCGATACTATTGGAAGGTATGAAGGAAGAATGTAAAGTAAAGCATAAAGACAAGTGAGACAACGCTAAGATATTTTCTGGGCTGATTTGAGTACCTACACATACTCGTGTAAAGCTTGCAATAAGATGCATGATAGGAGAACTAAGAGCAAATCTGAGTAAAGAGGCAATAGAAGAGTTGAGTCAAAAATAGAGAAACGACACGAGATAATATGCTTAAAGTGTTATAAGTGGGATTAAGGGAAATTGCAAAATGACTTAAGTGAGATGGTCAGAACGAGCTAGTTACAAGAAGACAGTGAATTTAAAGAGGACGATCAAGAAGAACTCGACTTAAGCTTCAAGTGTAGATGGACATGGTAAGTTGCAGTCGATTACAGAGGTAGCTAAATAGTGTCTACTATATTTGGAAGATCAATATTAACAGATGTCAGGTGGAGAATGGAATTAGGCTAAGTAAAGAAAGGCACAACATGATAGATGAGTTCAAGTTACAAATGATTCGTTATAACATCACCAGAAGCAGTATACTTATGTAGGACTAATTTGACATTCGGGGACGAATGTTCCTAAGGGGGGAAGGATGTTATACCCCGTAAGAGTTCGTGCTATTTTAATTAAGACAAGAAAGAATGAGTTAAGAAAGTTCAAGGAAAGTTAATCGAGTTAGTAAGAATATCGTTATATATATATGGTTGCCTTAAGTATCCCGAGGTGACATCGTAACCTAAAGGATTTGAAATCGCGTTATGAGCGTATATGAGTATGTATATGTATGTATAAGAGGTTACATGAGGGTCGGAAGAGGATTAGAAGTTAAACGAAGCTGAACGAAATGAATCCAAACAACTTCAGAAAATATCTCGGACCAGATTTTTAGCCCATATTGTTGGAGGCATATCTCCTAGTATATGAGGAGTTTTAATGTGTTTCAAAATTCTAAAATGCATTTCATCGAGGATAGTTTCTAACGCAACAAACCGCTCGTCAAAACGATATCTGGATAAGCAGATATGGACGATGCAAGTTGGGCTGGCGGGGCAGAAAATTGTGACCCGATCCAAACATTCACATTTCGGCCCATGAGGCCCATTAACGTCAAGTATATAAGGAAAAAATTATTTGAGGGCTTTTCATTTAACATAAAATCTTCCAAGAACATTAGAGAGAGAGAGAGAGAGAGAAAACTTCAAGGCTAAGAAGGTCATTTTGATCAAAATCCGAGCCCCGAATCCCGAAGCTCATGAAGAGAAAAGCATTGTACGTTGAGTTGCCTTCAATTTGAGCTAAATATTGGTCTTGGGGAATGAAATTTTCGTGTTTGAGCTGCTTCTAAGGTATTTATAAGATTCATTTTATGTTATTAAAGTGTTTATTTAGAGTTTTAACGAATTAGAACGGAGAAAACAACATTATAAACTCGTTTGTTGTTTTGTTGAGATTTATGGATTAGGGGTTGTTTTAATTGAAATTGATGGACTGATTTGAATTAATATTTTGGTTGTTGTAATCATAGATTATGTGATGAGAATGAAGGAATTTGAAGGTTAGAGTTGGAGTTAAAAATTGTTGTGGGTTGTTGTAAGGATTATAGAGATAATAATGTGGTTTAGTTGCATATGAATAGATGATGTGGTGTCGTGTGACTGTTGTTGTATTTCTCAGAAATTTACTGAAAAGATTGAATGGAATAAGGTATAAGAAGTGCATACGGGCTGCTTGGTGTATCGCAAGTGTTCGTTAGAATTTCGGGCATCGTTATGTTATAGTTGGGGGTTGTTTTGATATGTTGTTGTTCTTGTTGAAATAAAAGAATTGAAGATATGGTTGTGTCCATATGTTATTGTTGGTATTTCTGTGTCAACAGGAGAGCAATTGGAAATTCGGATAGGCGAGTTTATAGGGGAAATGCTGCCGAAATTTCGGTAGGCAATTATGTGATTAAACTTAGATTCTTGAAAAGCTTGAAATTGACAATTGGTAAACATGACCATTTGTAGATTCTGGACGAAATTGGAATTGAAGCCAAGCGAGCATAAGGCGCAATCGAGGTATGTAAAGCCTTCCCCTTTGTTTTTTGGCATGTCCTAGGTGTGCTAGGTGGAGATTTTAGCCTCGGGGGCAATTCTGCTCATCGGAAACCGAGATTGATTTCTTAGTACTATTCATTCAATTCAATTGAACTTCAAAAGGTGCTTTTGTTGAAAAAAAGTGGTTAAACCTCCATAACTTTCACAAATGTAATCCAATCACTCCGAAACTTTCCTGGATGACTCCGTAGAGTCTAATGGGCGTGATTCATGTCCGCCACCCCGACTTGACCCGAGGTGGGCCCGTTACCCCCGGCGCCCCTCCTATGGTTTTGTTTGTCTCACTTCGGTGCGACAAGTCTAGGGACTTATGGCTATTGTCCCGACTACTAAACGGGAGATATTTTATCTATCCTGAGACGGATTTTAATTATTATTGAACCAACTGCGGGGACAGAAACCCTGATATGTGTTGTATGGCTTTAGCCAATGTACTCTTGTCCGGAGTTCGCAGGTAACTCCTGATTATTATGTTGTTTACTATACGATAGGTGTTATGACCACCTTCATGAGCGTTATAAAATGTTTTTGACATCTAAAACGTTTTGAAAACCTTACCCTGATAATTTGGATAAACTACTTATCTTCTGTATTTTCTGATATACGATTTTGGCATACCTGAATCTTGTGTGATGCATGATCCTGGCACGTGTGATTTATGTTTGGGAAGTAGTGATTTGGTATCCTGTATGGTTGTTTTCTGTTTCACCGAGTCCCGGGCCGGTTATGTGAATATGCGCATATGTAATATTGGCCGCTGGACCCTCGACCGCGGCGTGTCCGACATTGACAGCTGGACCCTTGACTGCGTCATGCCGGACGTGTGGCATTGACTGCTGGACCCTTGACCGCGTCTGCCGCACTTGTGATTGTGCCTGACATAGACCGCTGGACCCTTGACCGCGGTATGTCAAATGTGTGATTGTGACCGCTGGACCCTCGACCGCGGTATGTGTGATTGTAACCGCTGGACTTTTTGTCGCGGTATGTGTGATTATAACCGCTGGACCCTTGGCCGCGGTACGTGTGATAGTGACCGCTGGGTACTTGGCCGCGGTATGCGTGGTAGCGACCGCTGGACTTATGGCCGCGGAAATTGTGCGTTGATTCTTTTATATGTGTGAAACAAAAATGTTTTTCAAAAGAAAGTAAAGCATTTTGACATTCTAACTGCCGTATTTGCCTGCTGGAACCTCTTGGGTATGACTTGTACACTAGAGGCGACCCTGTGGCGACCTGGTTATTCGTGCACACCCAAGTGCACTGTCCATTGCGTCCCTCACTAAAGGGCCGAAACCTGAGGTAAATGTATACTACCTGTGCTTGTGTAAGTTTATGATTCTGCATGCATGGTTCTGCCTGTTACATTTCTGGACAGCGGATTCGGAGAATGATTCTGTTGGTGTTGCTTCTGCATGATTGAGCCGGACTATGCTTCAGTCGGCTATAGTTCTACACCCCTAGCTTCGGTTGCGGGTATGTCAGTCGCACTCTGTGCCTCGATCCGCACGATGATCCTGCCAGTTAGGCTTTGTACCACTGTTTCATATCACGATTCAGACGGCTACACCCCGTGCTTATGATATATATCGTGGTCCTGGCCACACACTCTATATTTCCGTTTCGGACTCGGATCCGATACTACCTGTTCTAGTTCTATACTTCTGGCTCGGTTTTGCTTATATTGTTATATTTCCGCTTTACATACTCGGTACATTTCCGTACTGACCCCCTATTCTTCGGGGGCTGCGTTTCATGCTGCGCAAGTACTCCCAGTTGAGTTGAGGACAGATGGAAGATGTTCCAGTGCAGATGGCAAGCTCCATTTGTTCCCGGAGTGCTGCCGAGTCAGATTCTGTATGTTATGCTTTTGGGATCTTACTAGAGACTTTGCAGACAGTGTCGTGGGTATTGGTTTTCGGTCTGTGTACGTAATGAATTTTGTATGATCACAAATTTGTTCGGCTTGAAAGCCACGAGAAAGAATATTTCTGAAAGAAAAGTTTTGCTATGTACTTTATTATTTGTTTTAAAGAAAAAAAAAGAGTTGACGTGATTTTATGTACAGCGAGAGTCTGAGGGTTCGCTCGGCCCTAAGTAAAGGTCGGGTTCCCATCACACCCCAACGAGGTCGGGGTGTGAAAATTACCAAGATACAGGACCTCAAAAAGAAAAGACACCCTTTGTGATTACAGGTGATGGAGTATTCAAGTATCGAGGTAGGTTATGTGTTCCTAATATTGCAGGACTTCGTCAACAGGTTATGGGGGAGGCATATTACTCCCGCTATTTTATTCATCCAGGCTCAACAAAAATGTACTATGATCTCAAGAAAGTTTATTAGTGGGATGGTACGAAGAGAGATATAGCAGAATTTGTTGCTCAGTGTCCAAATTATCAGCAGGTCGAAATAGAGTACCAGAAGCCCGTAGGTCTGTTGCAGGCTATGGAAATTCCGACATGGAAGTGGGAGGTAATTAATATGGACTTTATTACAGGGTTGCCCCGTACTCAACGGAAGTGTGATTCGATATGGGTCATAGTTGATAGGCTTACAAAGTCAGCTCATTTTCTGCCTGTCAAAACTACTTATACAGCTGAGGATTACGCGAAGCTTTATCTTAAGGAGATTGTACGACTTCATGGTGTTCCTACAACCATTATTTCAGATAGGGTAACACAGTTCACAGCCAAATTCTAGAAGTCTTTTCAGCAAGTATTGGGGACTCATGTGAGTCTTACTACAACATTTCACCCCTAGACAGATGGGCAGGCGGAGCATACTATACAGACCCTTGAAGATATGCTTAGATCTTGTGTACTTGACTTTCAAGGCAGTTGGGATAATCATTTGCCTCTTATCGAGTTTACATATAACAACAGTTACCATTCCAGTATTCAGATGGCTCCCTATGAGGCCTTATATGGGCGGAGATGTAGATCGCCCATATGATGGTTTGATGTCGGGGAGAATAAGTTAGTAGGCCCAGACTTAATTCAGCAAGCAGTTGATAAGGTGAAAGTGATTAGAGAGAGGTTGCTAACAGCTCAGAATCGACAGAAATCCTATGTGGATAATAGACGACGTAAGCTAGAGTTCGAGATAGGCAATTGGGTGGTCCTGAAAGTTTCACCTATGAAGGGAATGATGAGGTTTGGCAAGAAGGGTAAGTTGAGCCCTTGATATATTGGGCCATATAAAATCATTCGTACAGTGGGCACAGTGGCATATGAGCTAGAATTGCCTTCTGAGTTAGAGTCGGTACATCCAGTATTTCATGTAGCTATGCTTCATTAATTTATCGAAGATCCTTCAAGAGTGGTACCAGTGGAGGATATCCAGGTGACCGAGCAGTTATCATACGAAGAAGTTCCAGTGGCAATATTGGACAGACAAGTCCGCCGGCTGCGAACCAAGGATGTAGTTTCAGTTAAAGTTTTATGGAGGAATAAGAATGTTGAGATAGTGACTTGGGAAGTGGAAGAGACAATGAAGATTAAGTACCCGCGTTTGTTCCCAGCAGTACAAGAGGTGCAGTCGGAGGCATCATATTCCCCAGGTATTAATTTCATCTCAGTTATCGTGATTGGTCGTGTGAGGCCATGATATTGTGTGTTATAGTATGTGGCCCTGTGTGGCATTATTTTGGGTTGCTGCATGCAGGATGGAATGGTATAAGTACAGGGGAAACTCTGCAAAAAAATTTATAACCCAAGATTGTTCGAACATTTGAGGACGAATGTTCCTAATGGGGGAAGAATATTACACCCCTCGTTTTCGTAGTGGCAAAACCTATGGTTTCCTAGTCGAATATGCCCATGGAATAGAGACCCGAGCCCAATTTTGGAGGTAAAAAGTGTCTTACCCGTGTACGAGGGTACCAGCAGATATTCCTAGTGATTTATAGAGTTAGAAGTTGAACGAAACGAATCGACGCGATTTGAACTGAATCAGAAAAATCTGCATAACACCAGTCATCATCGACAGGGTTCTGCAGCCTTACATCTGCAGGCACAGGTCGACGAAGCAAGTCGATGGACTGTCGATGGGTCGTTGAACCGGACCGCTGTAGCCTTTTTAATTTCGAGTATAAATAGGTGGTTCACGACCCTATTTCATATTTTCCTCCATTCCAAATGAGAGAAACCCTAATATATTCTCTCCCAATATTTTCCATCATATTAGTGAAGATTTGATAAGACCCGGACCCCGTAAACCCGAGCTTGTGAAGAAGAAGGTTGCTTCTAGGGTTTCTTTAAGGTTGTGAAGCTTAGGGAGTTGGAGTTGAAGTGATTCTTGGGATTTTTGACCCCTCAAGGTATGTAAAAGATTTCTACCCTTATATTTAAGTTGATTATCAAGGGTATTAGTGATTCTAACTAATGAAAGGGCATTTGTGGAAGTGGTAAGTTGATGAAGGGCAAGGTAGTTACTTGAGGCTATTTTTAAGAGATGATTGGGGATAGATTCAAGTATATTTCGATGGATATATGTGTTGTCATCGTGTTGTGGGTATTGTGGTTGATGTTGGATCGAATGAGAAGTTGAAAAGTTGTTAAGCTTATCAGAAAAATGTTGCCCATAAATTGTTAAGCTCTATATGTATTTAAAGATGATTAGTAAGCGAGGTAAATAGCCTAATTAAGCCCTATGTTATCTTAATTGTAGACTTGCAAGTTCGAGAGATAGAAGTCGGACGATTGAGTATACTTCAAGGTATGTTAAGGCCATTTTGTTCCTTCTTTTGGCATGATCCTATGATATGACCCAATAAGCGAGTAAGCGAGCTTCCATATTACTCTACTCTTAGAAGCATTAGAAGTACTTCAGTCTTTGATGTTCATGTACCCCGTTTATGAGTGATCCTTCTGTTCATGGGTCCAGTCTTATATAGCCAGCTCTGTGCATATAATTTGTTCATGCATTACATTCATTATATATCTATGTACATTGACCCGTGACCAGAAGGCGTTATTTACGCGAATATTAGATATATGTAAAGTATGAGAAGAGATATAGGCGTTATATACACATTACCACTATGATGGTGATATGAGAATCAGGCTACAAGTACCGCAGCGATGTATATGATGATGGCCGCAGAGATGCCGATATGATATGTGAAAAGCGACAGGCATTATATATGCACATATATCAGGCATTATATACGCACATACGCATATATAGATGCATGACCATCATTGATAGGCATGAGCATGCATATTATGTGCCCACAGAGGCATTGTCAGTTATACAGATTTATGTAGATACCGGCAGATACTAGTTCATACAAGTGCATGCAGTTAGTCATTTCAGTGTATGAGTTTAGATCTTATCCATGATTCTTATGTATATATATGTTGTTCTTATGCCTTACATACTCGGTACATTATTCTTACTGACTCCCCGTTGTTCGGGGGACCGCGTTCATGCCCGCAGGTATAGGTAGACAGACAGGTGGTCCAGCTCAATAGGACCTCTAGATCTAGCAGTGGTCAGTGCGCTCCATTTGATCCAGAGTTGCAGTCAGGTTTAGTATGCCACCCTTTTGAGATGTGTATGCATATGGGTATGACGGGGCCCTGTCCCGTCTTTTCTATAGCTTTCATTCCAGTAGAGGTCTGTAGACAGTTGTATGTAGTAGTCAGATGATGTAGCCTTGTCGACTTCTATTCTTTTGTGTACAGCATATGTAGCAGCCTAGCTGGCTTGCACTGTTCTTCCGCATGTTTTGTATATATACAGATTGTATAGAGTTTTGGTGTTTCCCTTTTATGAGATCAATTATGCCATTATGGACCCTTGATGTGTAGTAAGATTCAGATTTGAGTATAGGGGTGTTTGGTCTCTAGGGGTCAGACGCTCGTCACGACTCATCGGTTTGGGTCGTGACAGAGTTAAATTGTGGATTAGTGACTCTACCTAGGGAAGGAACTTGGACTTGTCATTATTAGGTGATATTGTTGAAACTTGACAGACTTGTGGTTTAGAAGCTTCATCATTGGTTGTGACTCCGTTATGGGATACCCTGTGACTTGGATTTGAGTGTTAAGTGATTATCTGTTTATCTTGTTGATTTTATACTTATATGTGTGAACTAATCTTAGTCGACCTATGATACTTACCGATACATAGTGTTTGTACTGATACTACTTTGCTGCATCCTTTTTTAGTGCAGATTGTGTTCCAGAAATTTCATCCAGGCTACATCTCTAGCTTGAAGCTAGTTTGCTCGATCACATCCGAGGGTGAGCTTCTACCCATGCCATGCCACCTGAAGATCTCTCTTTCCAGATGTCTAATTTCATTCTAGACATTATTTGTTATTATATTTGAGATATACTCCATTCTTTAGATATTGTTCGTTAGAGTCCTTATACGATGACTTTCAGATTCTAGGGGTGTAATAGTTAAGACTTCCGCATTTATATTATCTATTAATTATGACTTGTTTTATTTATTTATTTATTCATTCATTCACTTATCTATTGACTATTAATAAATGATTAAAGAAGTTGAAATTGGCTAATGATTAATAGATTAATGAGTAAGGGTTCGCCTACCAGTGATAATAAGTGCCCCCACGATCGGTAACTTAGGTCGTGACAGTGTGAAAATACCTCAAGTCCAAATCAGTTAGAAAAACTCCATCTTTTATACTTATTCAAAAATTTAAGTTTTGTTTCCAATTTACTCCAAAATTTATCCAAGTCTTTAAAAAATATTTTCTATTCAAATTACTTGAGGCCCAAAGAAGAGGTGGTCTATTTTCTGATTTTTAAGATGGGCTTACGGCCCTAAACAATTCTCATCATTTTATTCGTTCTATTCTCAGCAAAACACGAGGCCCAAAACAGTTTGGTTCCCAAAAATCCATTTAGTTTGCAGATACTTGTAAATTTCCAGATTTTATACTTAGAAGATTTATACAAGAAAGATAAGGTTTGCCAATTTCACACTTATAGCAACGGTGTTGATTTTGAAAATTATTTAACCACTACACGCATTTTTCTAAGTTCTAATCACATTTGGGTTTGACATTCATGTTGTTTACATATACAACCAATATACAAGTATACATGATGAATAAAATTAAAATGAAGAAGAAGAGTTAGGCTGGTGGGCCGAGTTAGGCTGGTGGGCCTACCTAAGCTCACCAGTTAACCATTTTCTCCCATGGTTGGGCCTTCAATAAATAGGACTCGATCAAGAGGAAATGTTGGGCCTCAGGCCCAACGGGTTCATATGGCAGAAAATGGCCCAAGCGGCCCGCGTTGGAATCCCATTCAAACAAAAAAGGAGGGAAAGAAAATACCAGTTAGAAGGTATCTAATACTTATCACTAACTTAAGTAATACTTAGATACAAATATACATAACCCACACATATCTGTGTATACATTCATCAGGTAAAATAAAGAGGCCAAAGGCCCTAAGCAAGAATGAGAAAAGAAAAAACGCAGGCAGGCCCAAGTTACATCACACCAAGGACAAGGCCCAATATCAAAAATAAATTGAATTAAGTAGATAGTGGGGGGAAATAAGCCTAGTTCAGTTTGTCAAAACAGTAAGGTTAGGGCAGACCCAATACATGCCAAAGCCGAAAAGAACACAATGCAAGCCTAAAACATGTTAAAGCAAAATAAAGAAAGCAAAACAAACTCTAAACATTACCAACAAAGCGTACAATATGCATGAGTCAACTATGGATAGTATACAAGGTATACTATCCTATATACACAAAATGTATATCTTGTATGTCTTGCAGATATACAATAATTCAATTATCATATAAGTCCTAAAAATGAGAAAATGAGCATGAGGAAAATAAGGGAGAGAAGTACATGTATATGCAACAGAATCAGATAGGGCATAAATCAGTATGGATTCATTTAGAAATAACCAACTTAGGTTCTCTACACAGCCATTTAGCATTTAAAACTATAGCAGAGCATGTTCAAACTTCAAATTAGCCAAAACTAGACTTCAGGTGTAAGTTGACTTGGTGACAAGGGAGATGAAGCAAGCACATTGTGATACATTATTCAAACAGACTAATTAACATGAAGGATCACCAATATCCAAACTTCAGCAGAGATTTCAAAAGGTCTAAAGGTATGGTAATTAGTCATGATATGCAAAGATTGACATCAAACAACACAGCAGTCATATGTTTGGTTCAAACTTGGAAAGAATGACCAAAGTTTACAGACACAAAGGCATTAAACTTAACTCAGGCCACCACATACTTAGAAACATTCCCCAGGACTAAACAGACTTTTGCAAGACTCATTCATGAGAACTAATGACAGGTTTAAACTATTCAAGGCTTAGTCTATAAGGTTTACATCCCCATACATACATTTTATCCATATCAGACCACTCTGGTTATTGAATGAGTCTTAATTCCAAACTAGTTGCAACATCATAGTTATTTAAGTCATTTTAAGCAAAAAATAGTATTTGATCAGAGATACTACATGTTTACAAGCTAACTGAAGTTGAGTTCAGACCCTTGTTAATCCTATTTAGACTTGTTAACATCATTTAAATCCTACTTTATCATGCTGGAGACTATATGAACCAAACTAAACTCATGCCAACACCAAAACTTATTAGAATCAACTTATGAACCATAGTAGACTAAGGTAGATAACCTTTGTTACCTAAAGTTATTAATCATGCTAGTTTAGCCAACTAAACCATATTTAGGTGTAAGTTCATGTCTAGATGGGTTCAAACAACATAAATACAGGTTGTATTTCAAATAAAGCTAGGTGAAGCACACAACCAGGCTCTTATACTTAATCAAAACATGATAACTTGTATTAGGTTTGAAAGTAAATTTTAGCAGCGTTTGATATTCATAAGGACCATTAACAGTAAACCAAACAAGCAGACAAATGGCTGAATAACACAGCAAATAGGACACAAACTAAACCATCTAAAATACTATTAACGACATGATGCAATCAATAAATGAAACATTGGTCATATTAACTAGATTACCATTAATAACATGATTCAAACAACCAATGAAATATACACTATACTAACCTACTATTAAGAAATAATTGACCGAAACAACAAATAAATACACACTAAATAATGCTGAGCTACTATTAACAAAAAGTTAACTAAAACAGCAACTAAGGCATAAAACAAATTAGCTACAACAACAACTAAGGCATAGCAGAAAACTAAAAGACCTAAAGGAAGAAGAATTACCTTTCTTAAGTGCGGCCTTTGATCGAGAAATGAAGTTGGAACATAATTCTTACTCAAAACCCTCAACACTCAGCCACACAAAATGAGAAAAACAATTAAAAAATTTAACTAGAAAATAGAATAGTTAAAGGTCTTAGCTAAAAATAGCAGAAATCCGAGGTAATTCGACTTTTTTGTGATTATATCTGATATTCGGTCCTTCTAAATGTGAGAAATAGGGTTCATTATGTAGAACCCCAAATATGAGAAACCCTAGCTCATACTCAATGTGGGAGTTTTGCAATTTTGAAAAGTGTTTGTCTCAATACCAAATTTAACGGCTAAGATTCAAATAAAAATTTAAATCTTTGAAATATATTTCCAATGGTAGGTCGCCTAGCCCGAGAAAATTTATGTACAAAAAGTTATGTCCATTTTACTGAAGGGCACAAAAGCTGGAGATTTCGCCTAAAGTACGCCCAGAAAGTATGGGACGTCCTTTAAAGTACGAGACGTCCTTTTAGGATGTACTTCTTCCATTCCTCACTGTTTTTGGCAGTGATTTGAAATATCTTTCCAATGGTAGGTCGCCCAGCCCGAGAAAAGTTGTGTACAAAAAGTTATGTCCATTTTACTGAAGGGCACAAAAGCCGGAGATTTCGCCCAAAGTACGCCCAGAAAGTACGGGACGTCCTTTAAAGTACGGGACGTCCTTTTAGGATGTACTTATCCTGTTCCTCACTGGTTTTGGCAACCAAAGTACGGGCTACAAGTACGGGACGTACTTTGTGGCCGTACTTTCACCGTTTCTGGCAGAAAATTGGATTTAAAATGGGTATGGTCTTATTTTGTTCCCATTTTTTTCATGCTCCCAAACCCTAAGGATGAAAATAATTCCTCCAAATCTTCAAATTAAAGGTAAGAACACCCTTAACATTGCTAATCTATTCTAACATCAAACCCATGATTCTTGTGACCAAAACGTAGGGTTTGCAGCATAATTCTTCCCAAAGTGATTCAAGCTAGGGTTTGGGTGTTCTTCATTAGGAAAGTGAATTTTTAAAATTTGTTTAACGTATTAAGGTATGTCTCTTTCAAAAATCATTTTTGACTATAAAGATGATTTGTATGTCTCTCTTTTACAAACCTCATCATGGATATATGTTTTCTTCTCAAAGGTTATTTATTGAATAAAGAGGTGAATTTCTCATGCAAAACCCTAGTTCTTTGTTTTGATTAATGGTTAATGTGCGTGAGGGGATAAGCTCACATTAAACCTTAATTGTATTATCCTCTATATACGTATATGAAATCATAATCGTTTTCTTCTATAAGAGATGATAGTTAATTGTTGGTATTGATGATTTTACAAAGGAACTATGACAAATGAGTCTTGTTTAAAGAAGTGGAAACGTTTTCAAGATTATCTATGAAATTATGGATTTTCGTAATGGCATAATGAACTTTAATGCTATTTGATGGTGTGACTACTTTGAGACAAATTGTGAATCGGCTTCTATGCTATGAACTTTGTTGTTGTGTTTGGCCTAGATACTCGGGAGGAAGGGTAGCCACTATGGATCCTAGTGTGGTAATTGCCTAACCATTCGGGAGGAAGAGTGGCCACTACCGGGTTCGCTACCCGGAGTGTGGTTTATGTCTAGCTATTCGGGAGGAAGTATAGCCACCGAGAATTACATATTTCGGTGTGGTGCGCTGTGTTTGGGGAACCTCTACGGTCATCCTTCGATGTGATTGATTCTTGGGCCTGTATTGGCATGTGTGATATTCTTATTCTCTCATGGAACTGTTGTTGACAATCATGATCAATTTGAAAGGCATTATTGAAAGTTGTAACTTGACAAAAGGCTTTATAATCGGTTTTGATAATTCTTATTGAGATATACAAGTTGAATAACTATTTTTATATTGATTAATAGCTTTGTAAACTGTTTAACAAATGATATTAAGAATCATAAAGTGGAATGACTGTTTTTATAATATCTTTTCAGAACTGATTCCTTTATGTATTATTATATTTTATTTTTATATTACTTGTTGTCCCCAAGGCACTCACTGAGTACGAAAGTACTCAGGCATACCATTGTTGTTTTTGATGGTATGTTAGGTAACTGAGAAAAGCAGGTTCGTGATACTCTCGACGCTTAGGAGAACTTGCTGCTGCTGTTGATTTGGTAAGCCCACATCCTTGTTCGTGGGGCACTTCCTATTTCATAAATTATTCTAGATTTCCGGGCTGCGTCCCGAAGTTAGATGATAGTTGTGTCTCTTAGAAGCTCCATAAATAGTTGTCAGAATTGTGGGTAGATTGTCAAAGTCTCATACGACTTAATGGGTGTTTGTTGTGTCTCATAGAATCTCCATAAATAGTTGTCAGAATTGTGGGTAGATTGTCAAAGTCTCATACGACTTAATGAGTGTTTGCCGCGTTTATGACTATTTACTTATATTAGACTTCTGCTGATTTTATTTCATAATTGTGATCCTCATATATGCAGTTACTTATAACTTTGTTTAATTTAATAAGGAAAGATTATTAAAAAGGAACTTGATGTTTAATTTTATTATAAGGTGATTCCGGTGTTGTTTATAGCATCGGATGCCTGTTACGTCCAGGGTGGGTTTTGGGGCATGACACCTATTGACCGTTAATTTGTAGAAAAGCAAAGAAAGGGAAAAATTATATCTTGTTGGGGCGCCGTTTGGTAAGAAATGGTGTAAGCATTTGATGCCTTACTCCATAAGGCCATACCAGACCTGGAGAAAGCAAGACACGCCTACCACTATGCCAAAAATGACGATGATGAAACAGGCGAGAGACGAGGAAGGTGGTGCGGCTAGGGTTTCTTCGAAAGAAACCCTCTTCTCATTCCTAGTAGTCATTTGGTTCTGATGAAAAACGAAAAAGGAAAAGGGGGTTATTCCCTTTAATTCCACTTTGGGTCGGGTCTGGTCCTTAATGGACTGGCCTGGTCACAATTAAAAGGGAAGAAAGGAGATCTCTTTGCATATACACCCATATACATACATATACATGTATATTGGTGTATACACGTGTATATACATAAAAAGGGCTTAAACATGGTTTTAATAAATGACCACAATTAAGCAAATCAATTAAATTAACTTCAACTATGACCCAACACAATTAATTAAGCAATTAATCAAGCTAATAGACACAATTAGTTATGTAAAAGACATGAACTTGCAATTATGATCTGTAAAAGACATAAACTTGGAATTATGATCTCAATTGATTTTAAAAGATGAAATTTGTTATTTTAATTATGGCCATATTTGAATAACAAATGATTATTTCACTTGTAGCCACAAATTAAATACATAATAAAACAATTTACAGATCTAACCACAATTAAACATTTAATTAATCATGATTAATCTGAAAATTGCACTACAAATGCAAATAGATTAAAATTTGAGAGATGATGATTATTTATTTAATTAATCAAGTTTCGTGGACTAAACGGAGTAAAATACTTGCTAATTAATTCTTCAACAATTCTTCACAATTAATTGAATAATTGTTTTAAATTATTTTTGATTTATTTTTGTTAAATGATTTATGTAAATATGTACATTATTTTTAAATAAATTATAACATATGTTTGAAATTATTTTTCCAAATGAAATGGCAAAATATTATCAGACTAATTTTGCAAAATCAATTTGATTTATAGAAATATATATTTCACTCCGTTTGAGATTCAATGTAATTAAAACAAATTATTGGAGGTCAAAAATTAGGTTTCAACAAACCAAATATTCATTAAGGTAGTCCACAACCAAGGTGTAAATAAGATAAAGGAAAACATCAGTGATACGAAATGCAATGCGAATGAATGGAATGCAATGCAAAGGCTAATACCTCAAACCTGTACACACATGCTACAGATAGAACCTCCATGTCTCAATAGTAATGACCTATGGGGAAACCGTGAAGTCCATGTACACCCTCATTCCTGCAAGAAATCTCGGGCAGCGAGTACAACACATTCTGCTTCGGTATCAACCTCAGATCACGGATTCTCATTTTCTTCATTAATGTTACCATAATGTTTTCCATCAACAATTTCATGTCTATTTTGTTAATTGTCGTTCACATCATAACAAGTTACCATAAGAGATGCGAAATGAAATGCAATGCATGAATGTCAACTCAACAGATAATAATCACGAGGGCTTAGGTAACACAACCAATGTCCGGAAATCAAATGAACAATACATAAATCGGATTCAACATCATACAATGAAACTCACAACTAAAATCATACACCTAGATGGAACTCATACTCCCAAGCCAGTCAGGTCACTAGTCTAATATTTATCACAAACCCACTATTTTGTACATCGGGGATTCAAAGGTTAAGGTTATCGTACCATGCAATGATATGGAATGGGTGAATGACATGCTACGAGATAAACATCATTCCGACAAGACAACATCAAGTACACACAACCTCTAGTCATAAGTAAAGAAGATGGCAAGCCCAACAGCACTAATATGGCAATAATCCATCATCACAAATAAGGCGACAAGCCAACATCACAAATAAGGCAACAAACCAACATCACAAATAGCAATTACCAACCTATTTAAGTACACCACTTCACACCATGTCCGAAGACCTAAACATGCTTTCTTCGCCAATAACTACTAATTATATAAAATTCCCTAATCGAAGTCTAACTCAAGTAAGCTGTAACCTACCTCGAAGCCGAACGGGTGCCACGAACATCCAACTCGAACTTCATCGTCCTTCTTTGGAAAGCGTCCAGATACGGTAAGGTCTAACAAGGTAAGCAACTCATATAAGCAATGAGTTGAGAATATTCAAATCACTACGACCTAATAGAATTCTAAGAGACCTATAGAGAAAGACGCCGGGCCCACAAGGGAAAAATCAAAACTTTTTCTTGAAACTAAATTACTAGAAACTCCAACTATCAATAATCGAAATTTCAAACCCCAAATGAGCTTCCAATTCCTTTAATTATCGAAACCCCAAATTTTAAAAGAAAACCCGACACTAACCCATTTGAGGAATCTAATTTAGAATAGAGATTGGAGTTACATAATAGTTTCCCCAAGCAAAACAAAATAAGCCATTAACCCTAAACAACCACGATTTTAGTTAAGGAACAGTGGAGCACCATTACCCATCTAGAGTTTTACTAATCATAAGATTTCCCCCCAAAACCTAAACCCCAACATGAAAACTAAAAAGATTATAAAGGAACTAGAAGGAAGTAATAACATAGGGTTAGCTCTTACCCCCATCAAGCAACCAAGGGTTGCTCTAAAAATTTTCCCAAAATGAGCTTTAGAAAATTGTATGGGTGGAAATGAGGTCCAATCCCAAAATTGGAAATTAAATGCTAGGTCTGTCCAGCGATTTCCGCTTACGCGGAAAAGTGCTCGTCTACGCGATACCACCTATGCAAAATATAATTTTTTGATGCGGGTTTATTAATTTTCTGGATTATTCACCTATGCGGCTCAAGATCTCATCAACGCGGTCTCGCTTTAGCGGCAACCGATCGCAGAAGTGGAACTCCTGATTTCAAAAAGTTGAGAATTTCTTTCAAAAATCGGCTATAGGTCACCCTTACCCATATATCCAATGCGTAATAGCTAATCAGAGAGAATCTAAATGAGGGGTATTTCGGAGAAAAGAGGAGGAATGCACGTAACGACCAAACGGGTTGTTACATCAGATACCAATTAAACAACCATTTGTCCTCGAACGGAGGGTAGTAAAAAGGAGATATGTAAAAGTGGCAAGAAACCAGAGGCACAATCTCACAAGGGATCCTTTTCCAGTATGGAGAATGTTTATCCAGGAACAACATACACCTCATGCCTAAAATCCAAAGATACCAATCCCTATTTATGAAGTAGCTCTCATCGTGAGTAACCTAGTTATCCAATTGAGCACATGTGCTATAATCATAATCCTCTGGAATGAATGTGATCGGGAAACTTTGGCTCTAAAAATTGAAGTAAACGCTCCGTGCCTTCGATCATACTACCGAGAATTTCGATATGTCATTTAGGTGCCGGAAGTGTTGGAATGTGTAGGTAGTGACTTTTCTCTATTCATAAATCCATCGCGTATCATTGTTTGCCTGTCTCTTGTCATTGTAATGTTGCTTGCCTTATCGGTCAACTAGTTAGTACTTATCGAGTCTACAACTTCGTCTTTCTACAGTCTCAAAAAATTCTACTGGATTGGTCGAAAACACAACTAGGAATTTGATAGTCTGATATGCTTTGTAACATTCAAGTAAGAATTGAAGAGGTGAGCTTGATTCAAATGTGGTGGTTCAATGCTTTATGGGAAGTAATCCATGCAAATTTTTCCTTCACGAGAAAGTCTCCACAGGTGCGCACCCGCGGGAGCAAATGACTATCCTCATAAGTTGTCGTGGCTAAGGAGGAAGACATCCGCAGAGGCAGATGCAGTTTCCAAGGGTGTGTACGCACACATAATCATTTCTAACACATAAACGGCTCAATTAGTAAAGGCAAGGCTAGCGGAAGCGGTACATTTATTGGCGCATGTGGAAAATGGATGCAGGCATTGCCTTACTCAGGCAAGAGTCAGCAGTTCAAAATGGTAGAAGATGAGTTTTTCCCCAACTCTCGCTATTCCCACTCCCCACTTCACCCAAAATCCCTCTCCTATTACCGAACATTACACCTCTTCAAACACCCCCCACTCCCCATAAAACCCCTTCCCACACCCATATCCTTCTCAATCCCAGCACAAACACACCAAAAACACAAGAAAATAGGTCACTTATTCTTTCCCAAACTCTACTAAACAGTAAGTCTAACACTTCTCTTATACTGTAGGACAAATTTGAATTGCAAATCTAAGTTTATACTTGTCTATATGATGGGAATGTAGAATTTGGCACTTTTGTAATGTGGGTTTTGCACGTAGGTAGTTGTAAGATCCTTGGAATTAGGTTTCGTTTAATGTGAGATCATGTTTAGCACTGTGTAATGTACTAGAATTTCTCGAAATTGGGTTGAAAACTTGAAGAACAATGGGGTGGGTGTTCATGGTGGGTTTCCATAAGATTAAAAAAAATTGGACTGGTTGTTGTTTGGAATCGTGTACTATGGAGTCTAATGACCATGCATGCTCGAATGATAGAGATTCTAGTTGTCAAACGTAATTTGTGGTCCAACTTTGTGGGGAATTTTTGGGATTTTTTGGGTTTTTGAGGTAGACAACAAAGTCCTCCTCTGCAGAACAAGTTCCACAGATGCGACTCCGCCTCAACACCTTAGCTAGCACAGATGCAGAATGGACTGGGATTAGATAAATCTGTAGATGCGGAGCATTTGTCACGAACGTGAGCTCTCCCCCGCGCCTTAGTTACGAAGATGCAATACTTGTACAAATCCAACTGTTCCATCTACGAGGACAGTTTATGCATCAGCGACCCCGTTTATGTAGCCCTTACTCCACAGAGGCGAGACCTGCACAGAAAATTAGAAACCAGTAGCTTTGCACTGCTTTGGCTTAGGTTATTTTTGTTGGTTCCTTTGGATCATTTGATGAGTTTTAATTTGTTGGAACTATTTCAATTGCTGAACTGACTGAATCTGATCAATGCAGGTCCTATTTGGTGGAAACATGGCTTAAAACGAAGGTGAAGATGTCTCTCCACAACAAGAAAACGTCGTAGAGGGTGCTAAAAATGACTAGGAAACTATCCATTTCATGTCTCGTGACTACCAGACTCGCTATTATGAGAATTAGATAGGCAAAAAACTCTTGTCCGAGTAGGGAAATAATATGCGTAAGGTGGAAGAACATCTTCCAGAATTTTAGCAGCATCTCTATAACATAGGATGGAACTACTTTATCGACACTCTGAGCTAGGCAAACGAACATTGGGTGAGAGAGTTTTATGCCAACCTGAAATGTGTGAGGCTTACTGAGCTGGATCCGGAGATCATCATCCTAGATAAGGCGGTGAAACTAAATGCTGACATGATCAATACCCACTATGAATTTCCTAACCATCCAGTGGAGTTAATGCAGGCTAAATATGTTTACGGAAACAGGGAGTGGTTGGTATCGAAATTGGTTCTTGAAAGCGATTGGAAGAAACTTACTTGGGCCCGTAAGAAAATGGGGATTCATAACACGTACTTCATTGCTGAGGAAAAAAGGTGGCAATACATTATTTCTTGAAGGGTGATCTCTTCATGAAACACCACTTACTGCATGTACACTTATGCCCTGATAATTGCTTGTATTTTGAGTGACGTTCTGGTGAACGTTGGTTATCATGTGATTCGATAGTGGAAGGAGTACGTGCGCTAGGGTGTCCTGAGTTTAATGATTCCATCTCTGATTCCTGACTTGTGCAGGGATGCAGAGGTTCCGATCAGTCCTACAGATGTTTGGATTGACCTAGATAGGGAATTGCACCCGCTGAAGGTCTCTGGGGAGGGTAGCGCGGTACAGAGTAAGAAGAGGAAGATTGAGGTGTCTGTGGATGATGATGGTGATAAGGGTGATGCTCCACCCTTGCAAGCGCAAGGGCCCTTCGATTTCATGAGTTCTCAACTGAAGGATATTTTGGACCTGGTAGCCGGGATTTCTAAATCTTTCACCAGGGATGAGATGAAGCAATATCTGGAGGCGCAGAAAGGACTCAAGACGTTATTTAGCTCTCTCAAAACAGGCTATACTGCCATGGCTAAGACCCACAGTGAGCTTCGCCTAGACTTCGATGCTGAGAATAAGAAGAACAAGTCGAGAAGCAAGCTGATGATAAAGATGTGGATGGGTATCAGGGGGCTCTTCAAGCTAATGAGTCATAAGGGAAGGCTTCCGGTCGAGGATAAGGATGATGACGAGAAGTACTCTTTACTGACAGTGCTCGAAAGACGCTCTGATGGTGATGATAGCAGCTCAAATGGAGAGGACGGGGCTTAAAGTTTAAGGCAGCAGGAATGAGACCCTTCCAGCACACTGGTCTAGCCCTTGTTGGGCTTTTATTTCAAACATTTTTGAGACATTTGGATATTTTTTTTTTTTGGAATGTTTGAATGTTGGATTTGTGCCCTTCTCGGGATTTTGATATTATGCTAGACTTTGTACCCTTGCCGGGCTTTAATTATATGCAGGAATATTGGTTTTGAACTGAAAATAATGTTGGAACAGGTTTGGGATTTGGGATAGAACCTCAATGGTTTCTGCCCAGTGGTTTCACTGTTATGGAACAAATATCTGCAGACGCGGATACGCTTACGCGTGGACTACTTCGTGCATGCGAACTTGAGTTTATCGCTTTGGGTCTGCTTCTGCGGACTGGACTTCATAGAAGCAGTCTCACATCTGCAGACAAAGTCACGCGATGCGGCCCTTAGCCACTATCATATATTCGCATCGGCAGCCCATCCTTCGCGAATTTGGCTCCGCAGACACATCTCTACCCCTCACGTATGCGAGACGACTGAAACCAGAAAAGAAAATTTGCTAAGTCTAGAACCTTCACACGACACCCAAAATTCGTCAAAGCTATTCCCCAACATAAACAAAGCATAGGCAACATTTCGAAAACACACTATAACCAGATACCAGTTGGAATCGACTAGATACTAATTTGATCCAACCAGATACCAATTTGAATGAAGTGGCACGATAAGAGTGAAAGAATACAAGGTTGCTAAATGTCCTATAGCCTTTCGTAGATGGGTATAAACGTCTGCGTACTATTCTACGAGACTCTATTAGAGACAACTCTTGTACTCGTGAGACCGGTAACCAAAACTCTGATACCAACTTGCCAAGACCCAAATCACGAGTCACATGGACACCCATACTAACTCTTCTGGTGGGTGAATCTTTCTAAAAGAAATCCATCTACTTACTTAATCAAACCACTTCATAACACAGTTTAAATAACAAGATCAAATGGAAGAAACACTATTATTGTTTAAACCGTTTTCCCAAAATCGGGCCTAGACTCGTGCAAGAGCTTTAAAAATATACAACTTGAAATAATTTTACAAACTCAAGTTGGAAATACAACTTCTACTTAGAATAAGAAGTGAACAGAAAGTTTAAGAGATGAACTCTGGAAATGCAGATCCGGCTAGTAGCTCCTACCGACCATCTCCGTGAAATCCACGATATCTAATTGGTCCCAAACATTAACCTGGAACAACTCTACACACGAAAAGTGTGTAGCAAGAGTAGCATGAGTACAAACACACGTACTCGTAAGTATCATAGGCCGATAACGATTCGAAAAATGCATAAAATAAACAGGTATTAACATATAAACATGATAGGCAACTAAACTTGGAATTAGTATTTAGTATGTCGACACAACAACTTACATATCATGGAATAGAAAGGTCTCTCTGTGCTCAGATCAGGACCTAAAGTCAACTTCTAAATCCTCAATGTCTTCAGATCACCAAGTAAGTGTTACACCTAGCCCTCCTAGGAGCTAAGGACATTCCGCACTTATGGAGTATTCTCGGAGAAAGAGATTATGAAGGGTTAACATCGTGAGCATACACGGGATATAAGTCATGACAAATGGGTGTTACACCTAGGAAGAATTTTGTATCGTTAGTACTGTTACTAAACGAACGTGAGCCCGGAAGGGCCATGGAACTCTTATAAGGCTAAGAAAGACTTCTAACAAGTAATAAGAGAATAGCTAAAGGTTCCAGGGTCAAGGGGGTTGCAAAAAGTAAGTTGTCAAAGCTTTAGGAAAAACTGGGCAAATTTCAGACATGATTTTTGGTCCAACTTGAGCTAGTTAGATCTCATAGCATATAAGGAGTTATAGAGTGAATAAAATATCCAAATTGAATTTCGTCTATTCTAGTTTCCCACACAACAAACCGTTAATCGATACGAAATCAGAGTAGGGAGTTATGGACATTTTAAAACGGACTGCTAGAAGCATGCGAACTTGTGCGAAAAATTCGAGAAGCCCACTTATGTGGTGACCTGGCTCAACTCGAGCTTGGCACCTATAAAAGGGCCTCTACACTTCATGTTATTCATTTTCCTCAACTACACAATCCTTTAGAAAGCTCCTAAAACCTTCACGCACTTCTCTAAATGCAATCCACCAACACTTAGCCAAATTTAGTTAATTCCAACACCAAATTAATGCTCGGAAAGTACGTCTTGCTTGATGTCTTGTGATTTTCGTGGATTGGGTCATCACAAGTAAGGGCGAAAACGTCAAATCAAGTGCCATATCACACATGCAAGGATGCACCTAGGTAAAATCCTCCCTATCTACTTGTAATTTAGAAAGATCCGTAGTAAATCACGCTAGATATAACTCATAATAATTGGAATTGGTGGAAATGTGAAATAAATCTATGAAATTTTTTGTTTATGGATTTTAATGGTGATTTTGACAAGTTGGTATGGAAATTGAATTGGAATTTGGATTGATGGTGTTGGCTTTTTGTTAAATTCGAAGATAAATTCGTGAATTATGATGTTTGGGCAAAGTTAGCGGAATTAATCTCGTAACGGATATTATTGGTAAAATCCCATGGAAATCGATATGGGTTAATAATTGTTATTATTGTGTTGGTGTTGTTAGTACTATTGTTGACACTTGGGATGTCACAAAAACAGAGGAAATGCTACCTGAATTTTCGTAACTTTGGTATAATTGGGAAAATAAGACCTAATTGTGACATGCAATCAAAATGGAGACTAACCCAAATCACATATCCTCGTATAGGTGCAAAAGAAGGACCAATTGCGGATGGAAAATTCTTTCGGGCAATAGCTTGGAAGCTAAGGTATGTAAGGTCTTCGTTGTCGTATCTTTGGCACGAATCTTTGAGCCCACTAGCGTGCATGATATATTCATTCGAGTTATCCCTAATTTCCTAAATTTTATGAAAAATATGTATTTATTGGAATATGTATGTTTTATGAAAATTCCATCTTTTTTCTACGGATTTTCCAACTAATATATGTATATTAAGTACACGTCCGAGTTACAACATTTATTGACTTCTAGTTATAACGTCCGTATATTTCACGAAAGATTCCCATAACATTATTGCTAATTCTTGTCATTTGATTCATTCATTGGACTCGAGATGAGTCCCATAATTAATTCGGAGGTATAATGACCTGACGTCACTCCGAAAGTCCTTTCTGTGACTCCTCATGCATTTATATATATATATATATATATATATATATATATATATATATATATATATATATATATATATGCACTATTTTACTAACACCGAGCTAACCTATAGTTAGCTGGGTACACCACATAGATGTGTAACCACTGATCAGTTGGGTATTCACACCAAGTCCTGAAAAGGCTGAGTACGTTTCACACCGAGTCCCATTAGGGATGGGTACGTTATGATATGATGAATTTTCCCCGGACGCGGAAGGGTATGATGTGATGATGATGCTATACACACCGAGTCTTGAAAAGGCCGGGTACGTTGCACAATGAGTCCTGAAAGGGCCGGGTACGCTTCACACTGTGTCCCACTAGGACCGGGTACATTATATATATATATATATATATATATATATTGTAAATATACTTGCATATGAAAAATGATTTTATCATGCATGGTATATTGTATTGTTTCAGATGTCACAGGTTACCAGTTATCACTATTCTCCTATGTTTACATTTACATTTTATTGATGTCATTACTTCCCTATCTTACATACTCAGTACTTTTATCCGTACTAACCATCCTACTTCTTGGCCATTGCATTTCGTACTGCAGGTCCTGACAGGCAGAGCAGAAGGACCATCTCGGTAGGATTGCCAGCTTCAGCGGGACGTCAGCCAGTACAACTATGCCGGGCTTGCTAGTTGGGTATATATTGAGTCTACATGTTATGTATACAACAGATGTACGTACTCTTAGAGGCTCATAGACAATGTAGTGGGTGTCAGAGTCATGCATGTTTTCATTATACTTATGATACACATGTTATAGCTTGGGTGGCTATATGATATTTTATGATGTTCATGTTGCGGCCTTGTCCGCCAGCGTATGTATACAGTCGCTCACAAAGAGGTTATATTATCCTTGTGTTGGGCCTTTTTGTGTACCGGTGCTCTTATACGTACATGCTAATGATTAAGATTAGGATTGTTGTATTAAGGTTATATTATGTCATCAGGTGGTACTCGACTATTAGGGTCGGGTGCCGGTCATGCCCCTCGTCGAGGTATGAAAAAGTGGTATCAGAGCTGGTCAGTCCTAGGGATGTCTATGAGCCGTGTCTAGTTGAGTCTTGTTTAAGGGTATGAAGCACGCTATACTTTTAAACAGGAGGCTACAGGGCATTTAGGAAATACCTCTTTTCTTCATAATCTAGATCGTACGATAGAGCCAACAACATAGGAAAGTTCGTTCCCGATTCTATCTTCTAGGAATGTGGGGTCAGCTCCAGAAATGGATATTAGACTAACTCCAATTTCCAATACGGGTTAGGGAGTAATAGAAGAGATGAGGAGGAACATAAGTTATACGATTGAGTCAGCCCCTTCAAAGATTATGACCTTTATTGTAAAGGATCCGTCTAAGGACCCTATGAAAGAACGCCAAGTCAGCTGTGAGTATGACCCCACCGGAAACTTTAGCTTTACACTCAGGGCCGATGAGAAGGATATGAGAAAAGCATTATAGAATTTGGTACATCCGGCTTTTTTTCGGGTCTAGCATTATGATGGGACCGCTACGGACGTTAGTATTACAAAATATCAGACAGTGTTCAGTTTCAAAAATTTGTTAATCAAGGACCGTTAGTGTATGTATGGGAGTTGTACAGGAGGAATAAGATGGTCGACCAAGGGGAGGAGAGTAACTAAGGAAAATAGAAAGGTTCCACTTCGAGCATGCGTATGGTTAAGTTTCGCAGAAATAGGACCAATGCAGAATGGTTACGAGGTAAAGTACTAACGGATGAAGTGAATTGCAACCAAGTCAAATAAGTATAATGGAACAAGGGAAACTGAAGGGAAGTATAGATAAAGCGCACCATAACAGAAATGAACAAAAGTTATCAAGGAAGGCTACACAAACACAGCAGTCCCACTTGTTTTACAGAAGAATAGACTCGCGACCGATAATGAAGCAAGCACGTTGAGTGTGAAAAGCTACAAGGGAATATTCATATACAAAAGAAGAAAGAAGCTAAGTCAGAGCTCACAACAGAATATGAATGTACAGGAACTATCATGTGTAAAGGATTCGCTCTGAGGAAACGAGACAGACGGTCAGACACAAAGAGGGACAGTGATAGATGATGAAGAGAAGACTCCTGTAAATCATGTGCAATAAATAGTGTCATGAGCGCGTATCATAGTACAAATGATATCAAGCATGGTTAAGTACAATCTGAGGGAACGCATATACCTCGCAACATGCTGGAGGGATGTCGGAGCTCCACGATAGGAAGAATAGTTTCCATCAAGCAATAAAAGTTTAACAAATTGGAATCCAGCCGACAAGCTCTAAGTAAGACAGGACAATGCTTAAAATCTTAGAGAAACATAAAGCAAAAAAGAGAAGGATACATAGACATGCATGCCAAGATCGTAAGTACGAGGAGGATGGCAGGGAACCAAAAGTCAGGTAATTGTGCGCTCAAGGAGCAGAGGCCGTGAAAGTATAGACAATTGGAAGAAGTTGATTTTAAGTGAATTAGCTCTACTAAGCAAAGTAAAGAAACCACAAGCTTAATGATACACTTAGAAACACTTAGTTAGGAACAGGGAGTCGTACAAAGGATATCATGAAAAGAAAGAAGTACATACTAACGTAAGGACTCATCGCATTATTAAGGATACGCTCGGCCACAGATTAGCAGTAACGGAGAGGAAGGTGACTCCATAACGAAAAACTTCAAGGCCATTGAAACAAGGGGCACATGCGGTAAGACCGACAAGAGGAGAGGTAGATAAGCTATGTTGAACGCAGCAATGAATCCTATACTATTAAAGATGATATCCCAACTTTGTGAACAACAGGAGTATGAGAAGAATGTAGAAGGCCTAAGCAACATAGTGATTCCGTGACATAAGACAGGAGTATCATATATCAAGCTCAGCTAGTAAGAATGGTGAACAAAAATGAAGAAATTTGCCTTCTCGTGGAAAGAATGACTCGAAGAAGGATCCTAACCACTCGTAGGCACGAGGAGACCACCAGAAGATGAAGTAGCCACATTAATAGGCAGAGAGGAGTTTTCGGAAGCATCAGGTAGCCACATCCCTATAAGGAGGGAAGTTATGAGGTAGAAAGGGAAGTTAAGAACATAAGCAAGGATAATAAACGCTTGTCAAAAGGAGCTAACATGGGAATGCGATACTTTAGTAAGCAAAGGGGAGTATGTATCTAAGTAACAGGAGGGGAAACCGCTAATCAAAAAGGGTCAATAGGTGAGTCTATGAAGGCACGTATGGCATACCAGCAAGATGATCTGACACGATCATTAAAGGGACATGAATTACAACCCTATTGTACCTTAATAGGAGAGTTTTGCAAGGACATAAGCAAGGAAGGATTGGTAAAGGTAAAGCATGGAGGAGTACGACCCTAAGATAAACAAGTTGTTAGAGGTAGGTACAAGAAAAGAGTACAAGTATTGGAAAAAGGTATAACGATGCGAGAAGACTCGTAGTTAGGCAAAGGAGCAAGGAAAGAAGGGGCAGACTTGAAATTATAAGTCAAGGTTACGAAAGATAAAGGTCGCAGTATTATATCCTTAACATGGAAAGCAAACTAATCATTGTCAATAAGATATTGTCGGCAGAACGATTTAACATTCCAGTTTGGGAGGTACCAGCAGGATAATTAAATTAAGGACGCAGATGATATAACACGTATGTGCCATCTGGAGGGTATCAACTGCAACCCGAAAGAAAATAAATGATTGTGGTTTGACCAAGGTCGAATAGCTAAGTAAGAGGACATAGACAAAGGAAAAATGGAGAGGATTAGAGTTGTTGAAGCAATAATATAACAAACTTAAAAGGAAATGTGATGATGGTTAGTATCTATGGTCTTGTGTCCAAGGAAAGGTATTACGTGAATAGAACAGGGCATTTGGAGCACAAAATAAGGATGTATGAAAAAGGCAACGCCTTTAGAAATCCAGTAATGCGAGAAAGTGCTGAGACTGATATAACATGGTTAAGAAATACGGTAACAGGAGACTATAGGTCTAGGTTCAAAAGGCAAACCGAAAGGTTGATGTAAAGGGAAAACATTTGAAGGAAACCCACTTCATAGAATTTAAGTCACTACCAGCATACTGCGACTAGGACCGACATACAGGGAAAGAGGATAAAGGAAGGAATATGATAAGGACTTTACCCAGAGATCAAGTATCGCCCATAGGAAGCGGAAGGAATGGTAACTTTATAAAAGTAAAGAATGAGGGGGGAGGGGGGAAGTAGACATCTCTAAAAGCTTAAAACTAATTATAGCCACAATAACTAAGAACCAATGAGGATGCGAACAATTGACGACATGTTCCGACCTCTCACACTAAGAATGCAACAAGGAGAAAATAAGGTACCTGGAACTTCCAGACGTCTAAGGAGAAGAGTCATTTGTGACCATAGGTGCAAATAAAGATAAAAGTAGCATTTGTATACTGGTTTAATAGTGGAAAGAAAGAGATGAGCTATAAGCAAAAGTGAGTATGAACCTCAAGGATAATGTTACACCTTAGAAATTTCATGTTATTCGTATTATGAATGGACTAACGTAAGCCTAAAGTATCCATGAAGCCCTTGTTATATTAAGAAAGGTATTTGGTAATTCTAAGAATATACCTTAAGGTTCCAAAGCCATATGAGGCAATGGAAGTAAGTTCATTAGAGAAAGTTGAGATTGAGTCATGTTTGGACGGCTTTCATATCACGTAAGTTACACATTGTTTGGAATAACCTTTAGGGAGAGATATATAGCCCCTTATATGGTTATTTAAGTCCTACATAAGTTCCAAGAAGTTTCCACAAGGATTGGAGGTCAAACGAATCGAAAAGAACGCAATTACGCGAAAATGGAGAAATTGGGGCAGTGTGTGGTCGCACATTGAGTGTGCTGAGCCGTACACTGGATTCCAACTCCCCATTATGGGTGTATTCACTGGAAAACACCACCCCCAATTGGTCGAGAGAGTGTGCAGCCGCACACTAAGTGTGCTAGGTCGCATGCTCTTCGCCAAGCGAATCGGGAGAGGGGGGGGGGGGGGGGAGGGAGGTGATTTTGCCACCAATCCCAAATGACCCCAACTTCATTTTCAAATTTCTACACTCATTTGCCTACCTTTATAAAGGCTTCCTAAGAGTTCTTGAAGGTTCAGCCATCACTCCACACCTTTCCATATCATCTAAAGAGAGAATCAACATCAAAACCTCAAGGTAATCCAAGAAAGGTGATTGTTCTTGATTCCTTTCAAAGTTGTGGTGAACCTAATCTTGGAGGGAGTTGAGTGAGGTGAAGTTCCTTGATTATAAGGTATGTTCTTCATCTTATTTATATGGTTGGATTGATGTAAAGTTTTAGTGACCCCTTAGAAAGGAAAAGAATTAAAGTGGAGAAGCCATGAATATTATAATGAAGAAGATGACTATGAGGTGAATTCAAAAGAGATTTGGTTAAATTTGGGATTAAATTGAATATAATTCCTTGATTATGATATTATGGATGTTGTTATTGTTGTTTAGGATTTGTTTTATTAAATGGTGGAAGATAGTGAAATAGGGGAAGTGCTTCCCAAATTCCGTTAGCCTTTTAGTTGCTCTAGTTTGAACTTAAGCATGTTTTCAAGACTAACGTTGCTACGGATCCTCTTGAATGTAGAGTTTGCGAACTTGGGAGGAAAAAGTTTAATCGTTAAGAAGACGTGAAGGTATGTAAGGTCAACCCTTTCTCTCAAAAGGCATGATTCCTATGTTATGATCCCATATATGCTATCCATGTTAACCTTACTCCTAAAAATGCTAGAGGTCCTTAATTCTTAACACTCTTATGATGACTCCATATTTAGTGGTATTCAGATCGCATGTAAGGCATCATTTAGTGGCATCCCTTAAGAGGCCGTCAGATATACAGGTTATCTTTTTATCTCATGTTTCTTTATGTCTTGATTATGTTGTTATTCATGCCTTACATACTCAGTACATTATTCGTACTGACGTCTTTTCTTGTGGACGCTGCGTTCATGCCCGCAAGTAGACAGGGAGACGAATCTGATCCTAGGAGCTTTATCAGCGAAGATTTAGGAGCGCTCCAATTACTTCAGAGTTGCATTCTATTAGTATTCTCTTTTTGTGTATATATTTGGGGCATGGCGGGGTCCTGTCCCTTCCTTATAATTCCAGTACTCTATATAGAGGCTCGTAGATATGTGTGGATAGTATAAGTTTCATAACCACATCAGTGCACATTTTTTATATCATTTTTATAGCCTTGCGGGCTTGTATATATGTATATATGGGGCGGAATTGATGATTATTGTGTAAACGAGTTTTATTTGAAAATTCATATTTGTACAGATTATGATTATAGCGAGTTAGATATGAGGTCCACCGAGATAAGAGGGGAAGAATCATGTTAGGTGGTGCTCGGTAGGCTAACTCTGGGTATCCGTCACAACCCTTGGGTTGGGTCGTGACAGATAAGACATGGTAACCACGAATACAAGAGCAGGTTCCACGGATAGTCGTATATGAATAAGTCACACACAGATGAAGCTATACCTAGGTATCTATTAATTAAAACCCCTATATTCAAGAACGATTTCTCCTAAAGGGGGAAGGAATGTAATACCTTGCACTGAACATTTCAACTTTTGGTAGTCTTCACGCGAATAACCCATTTCGAGCTTACTGAAATAAGTTTGGGGAGAATATCAATCTTCGCGGTTATAATTCCTAAGTAACGGTGAGCCGGCATCGGTCAAGGGTAGTTTAAAATTGTTAGGAGTCCTATTCAGAAGGGAGATGTGGTGAAATCCTAAATTTCATGCTGACAATAAAGTACCCTGGAAGGGTTGTATAAGAGAAATGATTTGGGGTTCGGTAAGGAGAAAGAAAAAACTCATTCTGGGATCCATCAATACTTATGACACTACAGGAGGTCAATGAAAAGCTTATGAGTTGGGGCTTCTGTCAGGATTAAAAGAATTGCACATGACCAACTACTACCTTTAACGGGCGAGAAAGAATGGACATGGTAAGTTAAGGCAAAAGTGAAATTCAGGTCATTTATAAGTTCCTCAAGGAGTGGCTATATGGCAATTGTGAGGCGATATGTTGTTGAAAACACCACCTCATATACCAATTCGGTTGAGTAATGCAGATGCTTTTGGGGCCCGAATGGCCAGAGGGAACTCTAAGGCATTAGCATAATGAGGTTTTCCCCTCACAGTCTTTGAACATTCGAGGACGAATGTTATTAAGGGGGGAAGAATATTACACCTCGTCCTTCTAGGAGCTAAGGGCATTTCCATACTTATAGAGTGTTTTTGGAGAAGGAGCTTATAGAGGGTTAACGTTGTGAGCATATGCGGGATATAAGTCATGACAAACGGGTGTTACACCTTGAATGAATTTCGTATCGTTAGTACCGTTACTAAATGAACGTGAGTTCGGAGGGGCCATGTAACTCTTATAAGGCTAAGAAAGACTTCTAACAAGTAATAAGAGAATAGCTAAAGGTTTTGGGTTCAAGCGGGTTGGATAAAGTAAGTTGTCAAAGCTTTCGGCAAAACTGGGCAAATTTCGGACAAGAATTTTGGTCCAACTTGAGCGAGTTAGATATCCTAGCATATGATGAGTTACAGAGTGAATAAACTATCTAAATTGAAGTTTATCGAGTCAAGTGTCCAACATAATAAACCGTTCGTCGATACGACATCGGAGTAGGGAGTTATGGGCATTTTAACACTGGCTGCTAGAAGCATGTGGACCTGTGCGAAAAATCCGAGAAGCCAACTTATGTGGTGACCCGGCCCAACTAGAGCTTGGCACCTATAAAAGGGCCTCTACACTTCATTTTATTCATTTTCCTCAACTCCACAACCCTCTAGAAAGCTCCTAACACCTCCACACACTTCTCTAAATGCAATCCACCAACACTTAACCAAATTTAGCTAATTCAAACACCAAATTAATGCTTGGGAAGTACGTCTTGCTTGACTTCTTGTGATTTCTATGGATTGGATCATCACAAGTAAGGGCAGAAATGTCAACTCGAGTGTCATATCACGCATGCAAGGCTAAACCTAGGTAAAATCCTCCCTATCTACTCGTAATTTAGAAAAATCTGTAGTAAATCTCGCTAGATCTAACTCGTAATAATTCGAATAGGTGGAAATGTGAAATAAATCTATGAAAATTGTTCTTGATGGATTTTAATGGTGATTTTGACAAGTTAGTATGGAAATTGAATTGGAATTTGGATTGATGGTGTTGGGTTTTTGTTAAATTCGAATATAAATTCGTGAATTATGACGTTTGGGCAAACTTAACGGAAATTATTGGTAAAATCCCACGGAAATAGATATGGGTTAATAATTGGTATTATTGTATTTTTGTTGTTGGCACTATTGTCAACACTTGGGATGTCACAAAACAGAGGAAATGCTACTCGAAGTTCTGTAACTTCGGGATAATTGGGAAAATAATACCTAAATGTTAACAGTCAAGCAAAACGGAGACTAACCCATATCACATATCCTCATATAGGTGCGAAAGAAGAACCAATTGCGGATGCAAAATTCTTTCGGGCAACGGCTTGGAAGCTAAGGTATGTAAGGTCATCGTTCCCGTATCTTTGGCACAAATGTTAGTGTCACGACCCAAACCCCGTAGGCCGTGACTGGTGCCCGACCTGGACACCCGTATACATACCTATCAGATATAGTCAAACTGAAACTACGAACAATATGGAACTTTACAAAAGAACTCTGAAGGTTCATAGCGTCATCATATATGTATATTCAGATACACTGTCTCCTGAGGAGTCATAACTGGTCATATCATGAAATAATACGCAAGCCGACAAGGCTACCACTATAGACGAACATCATACCACAGCACATCGTATAGACACAGCTGAACAGAACCCATACACAACCCACACATATGTCTACAGACCTCTAAGAGTATTGATAGCGAAATATGACGGGACAGGGCCCCGCCATACCCCTGGATAAACGTATATATATATATATATATATATATATATATATATCATAAGATCTGTACCAAAGGCCTAAACTCCGGAACAATAGAGCTCTCCAAGACAGCTGAGTAAAAGTCCTATGCTGAGGGGTCACCAAACCGACTATCTGTACCTGCGGGCATGAAACGCAGCCCCCCGAGGAAAGGGGGGTCAGTACGGAATATGTACTGAGTATATAAAGCATGAAATACGGTAAAAAGGATCATAACTGAAATAAGGAGTACAGGAAACAAGTACAATGTCTAGAATACCAAAACACTTGCCTTTGAAACATAAATCATGTATGTCAATATCATATATCATATACATATATACCGTACCCGGCCCTCTAGTGAGGGACTCGGTGAATAAAGTCATCATATGCCCTTCTGGCCGCCCTAACATGTCATCATATCATCATATCATCATATCATCATATATATATATATATACCGTACCCGGCCCTCTAGTGAGGGACTCGGTGAACAATGCAGTGAAACTATGCACGATAACATACCCGGCCCGGGACTCGGTGAAAGACATATTGTGGCATGCACGAGCAGAGTAGTGAGCAACCATATGCAATTTAAATCATTATCAAGACTCAAACAGAATAAGAAGAGGAGATTAACACCTGAGTATCACTAGCGACAATTATAGCAAGTATCCCTCGAATGTCATTATAGTTCATATCAAAAGAGTCTTAGGAATCGTAGACACATGTCAATATAGTTCGAAATAGATTATAGAAGTCAAGGACACTAATCATTACAGAATTCTTTAAGAATAGGAATTTTCACGCATCAACTACTATCCAACGTACAAAGGACTCGAGGGGAAAACCCAATCACATAATAGTTCTAGCATCAAGAAGTGAATAAGAATCATGAATCACATTCGGAACTTATGAATAGAGTTACCCCAAAGTTCATATCATTCATCACTTACATCTAAGACATGCCAAAAGAAAGAAGGGACAGCTTTACATACCTGCTGAAGGTTAATCGCACTCTCGTTTGCTTCGTCGCTCTTTTAGCCTATTTAATACAACAGTAATGTTATCGTCAGTAACTATACTTTCTAGTTCGTAAATTCTTAGCCCATCGCTCGTAGAACTTATTCTTTAACTTATATATTCTCGTTAGGGTTTTTCTTTAGTTAAGGACTTAACGAAAATCGAGCAGCATTTCCCCTATATATTCGCCTAACCCGAATTTCCAATTATTCTCCTGTTATCACAGAAATACCAACAATAGAGATATATATAGAAAATTCTTACAATTCAGCCCATAATAATTCTAACAACCCAACAACTTCTCTAAATCCATTTCAACCCACAATTTCCTATAATATCAATTTTATGCATTTTCTTACTTCCAATTTCGCCCAATCCAATTTTAATAACTCCATTACAACACTATTAACACAATTACACCATAAAACAAGAAAATCCTACCTTAATTTTCTCGGAGGAATTTCTACTCTTAATTGCTCCAATTTCGCAATTTCTTCTTCTCCAATTTAATATCCAATGTTGCTATCACCTCCTTGAACTTGTAATTCACTTGAAGCTTGATCACAACATGCAACCAAAAAAATATTTTTCTCCATCCATGGCTGGCCGAGCAGCCATGGAAGTTGTTTACAACTTCTTCTTTTTTTCTAAGTTTTCATTAAAGGAAAGCATAGAATGGATTGTTGATTCTCAAATCAACTTATTTATATGGCTCCCCTTATGGTGGCACGTTGCAGCCACTAATCCTTGGCCAATTGGTGCCACGTGGCAGCCCCTTATATATATATTTTTTTCGGGTGGGGCCCACTAGTGCCTTAATTAAATTAATTAATCACTAATCCCTACTTAATAATTTAATCATAATTAATTAGTTCCTAATCTCCAATAATATTTTTACACCAAATAAAATTTATAAATAATTTATGTACTAATTAAAATTGAAACTTAAAAAGTTCCTATTTCATGTCCGGAAATAATCCTGTCCTTAACTCGAGTCAATTTGCTTGCGAATATTTCAGTGTATAAATATACGGGGTATAACAGTTAGAGTCCACTAGCGTGCATGATATAATCACTCGAGTTATCCCTAATTTCCTAAATTTTATGAAAAATATATATTTATGGGAATATATATGTTTTATGAAAATTCCATTTTTTTTCTACGGATTTTCCAACGTATATATGTATATTAAGTACACGTCTGAGGTTACGACATTTATTGACTCCTAGTTATAACGTCCGTATATTTCGTGAAAGATTCCCATAACATTATTGTTTATTATTTTCATTTGAGTCATTCCTTGGCCTCGATACGAGTCCCATAATTAATTCGGAAGTATAACGACCTGACGTCACTCCGAGTCCTATTAGCGTCGGGTATGTTATGATATGATGATGTTTCCCCGGACGCGGGATGCCCTGGACACGGGAGGAGCCCTGAAAAGGCCGGGTATTTTTCACACTGAGTCCCACAAGGGCCGGATACGCTTCACACCAAGTCCCACTTGGGCCGAGTACGTTATATTTATGTATATATTATGTATATTTAATCGCATATGAAAAATGGTTTTCTCATGCAAGGCATATTGTATTGTTTTAGATGTCACAGGTTACCAGTTATCACTATTCTCCCATGTTTACATTTATATTTTACTAATGTCATTACTTCCCTGCCTTACATACTCAGTACTTTTATCTGTACTGATCGTCCCACTTCTTGGGGCGCTGCATTTCGTGCTGCAGGTCCTGACAAGCAGAGCAGAAAGACCTTCTCAGTAGGATTGCCAGCTTCAACGGGACGTCAGCCAGTACCACTATGCCGCGATTACTAGTTAGGTATATATCGAGTCTAAGTGTTATATATACGGCAGATGTACGTACTCTTAGAGGCTCAGAGACAGTATAGTGGGTGTCAGAGTCATTAATGTTTTCATTATACTTATGATACTCATGTTATAGCCTGGGTAGCCAAATGATAGTTTATGATATTCATGTTGCGGCCATCTTATGTATACAAAGTGGTTATGTTATACTTGTGTAGGGCCTTTCTGTGTACCGGTGCTCTTATATGTCTATGCTAATGATTACGATCAGGATTTTTGTATTAAGGTTATATTATGTCACGTCAGGTGGTACTCAGCTGTTAGGGTCGGGTGCCCGTCATGCCCCTCGTCGGGATGTGACAGTAAGTACCACGCAACCAAATAATCATTAAGTCAGTCCACAACCAAGGAGTGAATAAGATAAAGGAAAACACAATGATGCGAACTGCAATGCAGATAAATGGAATGCAATGCAACGCAATGGCCAACACCCCAAACCTATACCCACATGCTACGGACGGAAACCTCCATTTCTCAATAGTGATGGCCCATGGGGGACCCGCGAAGTCCATGTACACCTTAGTTTCCGCAGGAAACCTCGGTTAGCGAGTACAACACATTTCGCTTTGGTATCAACCTCGAATCACAAATTCTCATTTCCTTGATCAATGTTACCATAATGTTTTCAATCAACAATGCCATGTCTCTTTTGTCAATTGTCGTACATCATAACAAGTTACCATAAGGGATGCGGAATGAAATGCCATGTATGAATGCCAACTCCATGGGATTTCACCATTCAATGAACTCCATCTTGGTTTCTAAGTCCCGAATCATGAATGTAGCCTAGTTTAAAGGTATTGGGCATTACACTGCAGTTCGAGGTGGAGTCCAGGCCAGGGGTCTTGGTCGTGGCAGAGGCAAGAGAACAGCAACACCAGGTAGGGGCGGGGCTCATGCGGCTGCTCAGGCTCGCGCTGAGTCCTCTGAGCCTTAGGTAGTTCCAGATAAGGCAGCAGAGTTTGCAGCAGCACCAACTCAGCCAGATATTATAGCTCCTCTAGTGTTGGCAGGCGTTATGGTTCGAGTGTTGAACCTGCTGAATGGGTTAACAGAGGCAGGTGTGTTACCAGCCGTTCTAGGTGCTTAGGGTGCCAGAGTAGGTGATCCAGCTCCAGGCGGAGTTCGTGCTCTGGGGTTATAGCATGTCGTAGCTATGGCTCCTCATTTGGATGAGGCTCCAGGACTGGAGGTATTTCCTAGACCAGTGGGAGGTCCGGTGATGACCGGGGATGAGGATGATTTGTATTGGAGATTTACTAAGATGAAGCCTCCAGAGTTCTTTGGCACTGAGTTTGAGGTTGCTTATGAGTTCATCATGGACAATCATAGGAGGCTTCATAAGATGGGGGCAGTGGAGAAGTATGGTGTTGAGTTTGTGACCTTCCAGCTCTTAGGTGATGCCAAGTTATGGTGGAGGGCTTTTATGGAGTGCAGGCCGGCGGGAGCGCCTCAGTTGAGATGGACTCAATTTTATCAAGTGTTCTTAGACAAGTATGTTCCTTGTACCTTGAGGGACCGGAAGCATGATGAGTTTAGTAATATTGAATAGGATAATCTGTCTGTGGCTGCATATGAGACTCAGTTCCATTCGTTATCTCGCTATGCCCTCCAGGTTGTGCCTACGGAGGAGGAGAGGGCTAGGAGATTCGTGAAAGGGTTGAACACTGCTCTTCAGCTATCAGCTCTTCATCTTGTGGCCTCAAGTGCTTCTTTTCAGGAAGTGGTGGATCATGTTAGGACCGTCAAGAGAGTTAGGCAGGATGGTTATAATAAGTACGCGGAGAAGAAGGTCCGAAATGATGGCAATTTCAATGGCTCTTTCTCTAAGGGCCAGAGTTCTCGGGTCTATTCGGGACACCCTGTTTAGTTAGCCATGCAGGCTTCAGTTTGAGGCCTATCATGGGCCAGTCAGAACTATTTCAGTCAGCCAGGCGGTTCGCAGGCTAGAGCTTCATATTATGGTGGTTATTTGGGTTCGTTAGTTTCTAATCAGCGTCCGACGCTAGACCGCAGATGCTTTGAGTGTGGTGAGATGGGGAATTTCAAGAGAAATTGTCCCAAACTTAGGCAAGGTGGACAGGGTAGTCAGTTTTAGGCTCCCAGAGCTCCAGCATTAGGTAGAGAGGGGGGATCTTATAGAGGAAACTGTGCTCAGACTGGCTGTGGCGGTCACACAGCTGGTAGAGATGGCGCCTAGCCTAACAGAGACGGGTTTCAGTCTGATAGAAGTAGACATTATCCCGGCAAGGGCGGAGCTTAGACAGGGCAGGTTGATCGCAATGGTTCGCAGGCTACTGGTGGACGAGTTCATTGTTATGCTTTTCCTTGCAGGTCGGAGGAAGAGGGCTCCGATGCTGTCATCACAGGTAACATCTCAGTCTGTCACTGGATGGCTTCTATATTGTTTGACCCGAGTTCTACATTTTCTTATTTGTTTACGTATTTCTCTATGGGTCTTGATATGGTTTGTAATTTTCTTGTCATCCTTATACATGTATCTACTCCAGTTGGAGACTCCGTGGTTGTAGATAGAGTTTTTCGATCTTGTACTGTCACACTTATGGGGTATGGCAGCTGGGTTGATTTAGTGATTCTAGACATGGTAGATTTTGATGTCATCCTAGGTATGAATTGGTTAGCTCCTTATCATGCAATTCTGGACTATCATGCCAAGATAGTCACCTTAGCTATATCTGGGGTGCCTAGGCTTGAGTAGAAGGGTGCCCTTAGTCTTCTCCCCAAAGAAATTGGTTTCCTTTATTCATGCAAAGAAGCTAGTTGATAGGGGGAGCATGGCTTATTTGGCACACATTCGTGATACCAATATTGACAGTCCATCTCTTTAGTCAGTTCCTGTGGTACGTGAGTTTGCGGAGGTGTTTCCCGCGGACTAGCCAGCATGCCATCAGGCAGTGATATTGATATTTGCATTGACTTAGAGCCATGAACCTACTTATTTCTATTCCACCATATCGTATGGCACCCGCTGAGTGTAGAGAAATTAAAGAGCAGCTTCGAGATCTTCTTAGTAAGGGTTTTATTCGTCCGAGTGTCTTCCGTAGGGCGCTCATGTGATTTTCGTGAAAAATAAAGATGGGACTATGCAGATGTGCATTGATTACCACCAGTTGAATAAAGTCACCATCTGAAATAAATACCCTATCCCTTCTATTGATGATTTGTTTGATCAGCTTCAGGGGGCTTAGGTGCTCTCAAAAATTGATTTGAGATTGTGTTATCATCAGTTGAAGATAGGATATTTCTAAGACATCTTTCCGGACTATATATGGGCCTTATGAATCTCGTGCTATTTCTTTCGGGCTTACTAATGCCCCAGCTGCTTTTATGGATTTGATGAATGACATTTTTAAGCCATACTTAGACTTCTTTGTCATAGTGTTTATTGATGACATTTTGGTTTATTCGAAGAGTAAAGGCAATCATCAGTTGAAGATAGGGTTGTTCTTGGGTTGCTGAGAGACAAGGAGTTATTTGCCAAGTTCGCTAAGTGTGAGTTTTGGCTTGAGTTTGTTTTCTTCTTTGGGCATGTGGTTTCAAAGAAAGGGATTATGGTTGGTCCTAAGAAGGTTGAGGCAGTGAGAGATTAGGCTAGACCTACATTAGTGACAGAGATTCGCAGTTTTATGGGGTTGGCCAGTGACTATCATCGGTTCCTGAAGGGGTTTACTTCTAGTGCTTCGCGTTTGACCCGTTTGACTCAGAACGCGGTACCTTTTCAGTGGTCCGACGAGTGTGAGGAGAGATTTAAAAAGCTCAAGACTTTATTGACTACAACTCCTACTTTATCTTTGCCCGTAGAGGGCAAGGACTTTATGGTTTACTGTGATGCTTCTAGCTTTGGTTTAGGTGTTGTTTTGATGCAGGAAAATAAAGTGATTGCTTATGCTTCCAAACAGTTGAAGATTCAGGAAAAGGACTATCCTACTTACGACTTGGAGTTGGCAGCTATGGTTTTTGCGTTGAAGATTTGGATGCATTATCTCTATAGTGCCCTTTGCGAGGTATTTACTGATTATCGCAGTCTTCAGCGTGTATTTATTAAAGCAATGTTAATTATAGGCAGTGGAGATGGATAGAGTTGTTTAAGGATTATGATAGTACTATCTCGTATTATCCTTGCAACGCAAATATGGTAGCAGATGCCTTGAGCAGGAAATCAGCTAGTATGGGTAGTTTGGCTTGTTTGATTGGGTCAGATTGTCCGTTGGCCAGGGAGGTCCAGACTCTGGCTAACATTTTTATGAGGCTTGATGTGTCTGATTCAAGCAGAGTGTTGGCTTGTGTTGAGGCGAGATCATAATTTTTGGAGCTGATTAAGGCAAGGCAGTTTGAGGACGCGAGTTTGTGCAAAATTCGTGCCAAGGTTTTGAGTAGTGAGGCCAAGGAGGCAATGATTGATGATGAGGGTGTTCTAAGGATCAAGGGGTGATTCTGTGTCCCTTGTGTTGATGAATTGATTAGGAAAATTTTAGAAAAGGCTCACAGTTCTAGATACTCTATTCATCCTGGTGCTACCAAAGTGTATCGGGATTTAAGGCAACACTATTGGTGGGCTAGGATGAAGCGTGATATTGTTGAGTTTATTTCACAGTGCTTAAATTGTCAGCAGGTTAAATACGAGCACCGGAGACAATGCCCATTCCAGAGTAGAAATGGGAGAGGATAGCAATGGATTTTGTTGTTGGTCTTCCGAAGACCTTGGGTAAGTTAGATTCGATTTTGGTCATTGTTGATAGATTGACCAAGTCTGCCATTTCATACCAGTTCAGATCAACCATACTGCTCAGAAGTTGGCCTAGATTTATATCCATGAGATTGTTCGTCTTTATAAGGTTTCTATTTCCATCATATCTGATAGAGGCATGACATTTACTTCCCAATTTTGGAAGACTTTGCAGTCCGAATTGGGCACTAGGTTGAACCTTAGTACAGCTTTCCACCCTCAGACAGATGGTCAGTTTGAGCAGATGATTCAGGTTCTCGAAGATATGCGTCGAGCTTGCGTGATTGACTTTAGTGGCTATTGGGATCAGTTCTTACCATTGGCAAATTTTGCGTATAACAATAGTTACCACTCGAGCATTGATATGGCCCCGTTTGAGACTCTTTATGGAAGGAGATATAGGTCTTATATCGGGTGGTTTGATAGATTTGAGGTAAGATCATGGGGTACTGATCTTTTGAGGGAGTCATTAGATAAGGTTAAGGTGATTCATGAAACGCTCTTGGCGGTTCAGAGTAGACAAAAGGAATATACGGATCGAAGGTCGAGATCTTGAGTTCATGGTTGGAGAACAAGTTTGGTTGAAGTCTCACCCATGAAGGGTGTGATGAGGTTTGGGAAGGAAGGTAAGCTTAGTCCTATATTCATTAGTCTATTTGATATTCTTAGTCGTGCAGGGGATGTAGCCTATGAGTTGGCTTTGCCTCCAGGTTTGTCACATCTTCATCCAGTGTTTCATGTCTCTATGTTTAAAAGATATCATAGTGATGGTTTATTTATCGTTCATTCGGATTCTCTCTTGTTGGATGAAAATTTGTCTTATGAGGAAGAGCCCATTGCAATTCTAGATAAAGAGGTTCGTAAGTTGAGGTCTAAGGAGATTACGTCAGTGAAGGTTCAGTGGAAGAACTGTCTCGTTAAGTAAGTATGGGAGACTGAATCTGATATGCACAATAAATATCCCCAGCTTTCCCTGAGTCTGGTACCTTTTCCATTGTTTCCCTTCCTTGTCCATTCGGGGATGAACGGTTGTTTAATTGGTATCTGATGTAAAGACCCGCTAGGTCATAATGGGGGTTTTCACCATTTTACCCTTGCTAGTACCTTCCCGATAAAAGAAATAAGCTTAATGGAAACTTTAAAAGTTAGAAGTCTAAAAACTGAAACTTGTGTTGGTTGTTGTTGTTGTGCATTGTCTGAAACTTGTCTTCATTTCCGTTAGGAGGTGACTTAGTAAATTAGACATACGATGAGAATTCCAAGCCCACGAGTCTGTAGCGTCTTTTTATGTATATGTGCATGTTTGGTTTGCGTCTGTATAGCCTCGGATTGGTGTTGGGATTTTTGGTGACAAACTAGTGAAAAACAAGAGCTCACTAGTCAATATGTACTACTGTAGCGGTGGTAATACCACTGTAGCGAGTCCGTCGCTACGGCTGGCCAATTTCCGCCACGGGGATTCGCGAATTAACGAGGTCTGCTATAGCGGGACTATCCTACTATAGCGGGACCGCCATAGTGAAATTCAACCGCTGCAGCGGTCGACGGGAGGCAGAAACAATGTTTTATATTCTATTTTTTGAACTCATTCCCCATATAACCCCAAAAATAGTTCCTAAGAACACTAAGGCGATTTTTCTAAGGCTAGGATACCACTCTTCGTCAAGGTAAGTCTCAACCTTTAACTTCACCCATTCCATAATCCTCTTAAGTCCCTACATCATCTAAGGTTCATTAATGGTGAATTGAAAGGCGAGAAACCTAGAATTTATGAAAACCCTAGAACGATGAATGGATTGTTTTGTTGTTGTTTAATCATCTAGAAGTATATATTATCACTACCTAGGATAAGAATTTGATTATTAATGGTTGATTGAGACTTAGGGTTCTAATAAAAATGGAAGCTTTAGCCTAAGAATTGATTGAAAGGGGTTGAATCGATTATAGAACCCCTGAATTGATATAGCACGATTGTTGGGATTGATTTTAGGATGAATTCATACCTAATGATAATTCACCTATTGAAAAAGGGTAGCAGTAGTGGGGTTGTCTTCCCCAAATTAATGTTGTGAATAGATGATTCCTTACTCACTAAGCATTATGATTTCTACACTTTGAACGTTCCGAAGCTTTACAAAAGGGGAAGGCTATTACAGAATAATTGTGTTGTTCCTGTTCAGCTTCGAGGTAGGTTACAGTTTACTTGAGTTAGACTTTGGTTAGTTGATTGTATATGTAGGGAAGTTGATAGGAGAAAATATGATTAGTTGGTATGAATTCTGATTATGTGGGCTTGTGCAATTTCTTCCTATACCTAAACTTGAGATGGAATTGTTGTGTTTTGAAAAGGAATGAGTCAATATATACTCTTCTTGTTGATTGAGATGGTTGTATATTCATGCTATGTTCATTGAATTTATCTGAGTCTTGTATGACTTGTGCATTGAGTCTTGTATTAATTGATATTGATATTATTGACTAACCATCCTCCATATAGACTGTTGGACTAGAAATACGTTGAGATTCGTATGGTGAACAGATACAGAGATATAAATACATAAAGACACATTTGACAGGGGGTGAGTGTTACACCTCAAAAAATTTCATGTCGTTGCACGGTAAATAGACTAACGCAGGGTAAGATGTATATGATGTCCGTACAAGTAAGAAGGGATACTTAAAAGATTCTATTTAAGATTCCAAAGACATTCGAGGCAAGAGGAGAAAGTTTGTTGAAGAATGTAAAGTATAAGTTGTGTTTTGAAAAGGGTTTGCAAAGTACCGAGCTAATGTTGATTTAATAATTTCTTGAGGAAAAGTTATAATGCTTCTTAGATTTTAAATGAAGTGTTAAACAAGTTCTAAGAAGGTTCCATAAGGATTGGAGCTTAAACGAATCGACGAGATTAACTTGGAACTTATACGACCACTTATACGGTCTGTATAACTTTATACGGTCCGTATAAGAGTCCGTATAACCTTTCATAAAAGGGAATTTTCCTGATGATGAAATACGGTCACTTATACGGACCGTATAAGGGTCCGTATAACTCCCGTCGGGCTGAGTATTTTTCCAAGTATAAATACAAGTTCCCACTTCTAATTTCTCATTTTTCCAACTCCTCCACTTCTTTCAAGACCTCTAGAAAGTTCCACACATTTCACTAACATAAATTCAAGGGGAGATCAAAGATTAAACACCAAAACTAGTAGAACCAAGTGCAAGAATGCTAATGAGGAATGATGGGAGCTAGGAATTTCTTTGGAAGTGGAGCTAGGGTTTTCTCCAAGTGAAGTACCTTCATCAAAAGCCTACTCCTACAAAATCAAAGGTGAGTTTTATGTCCATTTCATGCTATTAAGAGTATTGAACGGTTGAGAAACTTGGATTATGGAAAGAAAGTAGAAAATGGGTTACAAATACAAGAATAGTTGTATTCTTGAATAGTAGTTTGACGTGAATCATGATTCTTGAGATGTTATGAGATAAATCTTGTGGTAAATGATACAAATGATGTTAAAGAGGTATTATATGAGAACGAATATGACGTTATGCCATAGCTATGGTCATGAATCATTTTGGTAGGGAATTGTGGGAATTGGATAATGTCGAACTTGATAAAGTTAATGATTATGTTATTATGAGTGTTGTTATTGATGTTGGGAGTTGTTATAGCATATAGAGGAAGTAGTAGAAACAAAAAAAGTGTTGTCCGATTTTCGCTAGCCCTTAGTCGTCTTAGCTAAGCCTCAAATATGTTTCCGATTATCTAACCTTAGTACGAATTCTCTTGAATGTAGAATTGTGAACATTGGAGGAAAGCGTTTAATTGATAAAGTTAGTGAGACGTAAAGGTATGTAAGGCTAGTCCCTTCTTCTTTAAGGCATGATTTCTATAACATGACTTCCTTTATCTTTCCATAACTCTCTTATATTCCGGAAACTATAAGTCTATGATTATTAAGAGCTTCTCATGAAATAAAGATAAGAGATGCGTTGCGAATATGACAATGATGATGATGAGTCTATGTCTAAAGATTCTAAAACTTATGATATGATATTCTTATGAAGCTAATGATTCCTTGATGTTATTCATTGTTACTAGACTCACCTTATAATGCTCGTTCCTTCGAGGTGAGGCATGATGATCATGACTACTCCATAATGGAATCAGGGGTTCTCGACCTTACGTCACCCCGATAGAGTTATAGCTTGTCCTTGAGTTCTTATGCAAGCTTTATGATGAGTATATAATAATGAGATTACACCGTGCCTATATGGCCGAGCAGACACCGCTAAGGCGGGCGGCATATACACCATGTCTAGATGGCATGGGCAGACATCACTAGTGAGCGGCATGAGATGGTTACCCCGGATGCGGGAGGCCTGGACTCAGGCTAATGATGATTACACCGTACCTATACGGTCGGGCAGCTTATATATGCATACTCAATATGATGTTGTTTATGATGTGAGTTAGAATGCATTATTCTGTCTTAGGTGACATTCAGTTGCAGGTTGTTTCCTTACCTAATGCTCTCTTACCTCTTCGACACGATGTTATTGTTCATGCTTTCCATACTCAGTACATTGTTCGTACTGACGTCCTTTCCTTTTGGACGCTGTGTTCATGCCCACAGGTAGACCGGAAGGTGGCCCAGATTCCTAGGAGCTACTCTGCAGATTTACAGGAGCACTCCACTATTCTGGAGGTGTCATTTTTGATACATTATTTTGTGTATATATTTGAGCACGACGGGGTCCTGTCTCGTCCTTATGTCTAAGTACTCTAGTAGAGGCTCATAGATACGGATGCGTGGGTAGTAGTTGTCTCGTGGATACATCAGTGTATATTTTTGTATATTATTTTTACAGCCGCGAGGGCTTATATATATATGTGTGTTGCCTTCGAGATTGCGTATGTTCAGGTTGGGTATGATGATTAGCATAATAAGCGGTACTCGGTAGTCAGCTTTGGGTACCCGTCATGGCTCCTCGTAGTCGGGTCGTGACAAAAGTGGTATCAGAGCAATTGCGTCCTAGGGTGTGTCTACGAGCTGTGTCCAGCAGAGTCTCGTTTATTGGTGTGTAGCGCGCCACACTTATAAACAAGAGGCTGCGGGGCATTTAGGAACAAATGACCGTCCTTCTTCGTAGTCGATCGTGTCATAGAGCCATGTTATAAGATTTTCTTTTCTCTAATTGTGCGTTATGATTTCAGCGATGCCGGTAAAGAGAAAAGCCACAGCTGCCCAGAAGGGCAAGGCTACCATGGAAAGGGAACCGCTAATGAATGTAGAAGAAGGTGAATCCCATAATGAGGCTCCATCCAATACCTCTCACACTCCGCCTATCCTAGAAGAACAATGAGGGGCTTCAGCTCCAGCTCCTATGCCTCCAGTTCCTCCACCGGGTGCTTCGGGTCAACAAATGACCGAGGCCATTCAGTTATTGACTCAGTTGGTTGCCGCCCAGGCTCAACGACAAGGTGCGGGGCCCGGTGATAGAGCCACTAGTGCTAGGGCCTGTGATTTCATGAGTTTAAATCCCCCAGAATTTTTCGGGTCGAAATCGGATGAAGACCCGTACGGTTTTATAGATGAAATGTTAAAGACGTTAAGAATCATCCATGCCTCCGATACTGAATCTGTGGAGTTGGCATCTTATAAACTCCGAGATATAGCGGTCCTTTGGTACAATAATTGGATTTCTTCAAGAGGAGAGGATGCACCTCCCCCGGTTTGGCAAGAGTTCGTGAAAGCTTTTATATGTCATTATTTGCCACCCGAGGTCCGTCGGGCCAGAGCTGATAAATTCTTGAATCTTAAGCAAGGAAATATGAGTGCCCGGGAGAATAGCCTTTAGTTTAACTCATTGGCTAGATATGCTCCAACTATGGTGGCTGACATGGGAGATAAAGTACATAGGTTTGTGAGTGGCTTAGGGCCACATTTATTTAAGGACTACTTGACATCTTCAATACAAGAGGGGATGAACATTTCCCGTATTCAGGCTCATGCCCAGAATCTAGAAAAGCAACAGCAGTCGCGCCGAGGCGAGCGTGATGTTGACAGAAGACAGAGTAAGAGGGCCAGGTCTGCTAGTGGTGAGTATAGAGGAGGTCAACAACAGTATTCCAGATACTCGGGCCAGTCCACGACGAGTGCACCTCCTCAGTTTACGGGCAGAAGATTTGATCGCCCTATTTATTCTGGTCTGGGTCAGAGTTCAAGAGTCTCAGGTCCTCAGTTTGGAGGCAATCCTAGCCAGCGGAGACCACCAGTGCCGCGATGTAGCCACTGTGGTAAATTACATTCCGGTCAGTGTCACCGAGGTTCAGATGCTTGCTATGCCTGTGGTCAGGTTGGGCATATGATGCGTGATTGTCCATCGATGGGTGGTAGAGTTGGGGCTCAGCCCACAGGATCAGCAGCTGGTTCTTTTTCATCTGTGCACCCCGTAGGGCAGACTTCCTAGACTCCCGCAGGCCACGGTAGGGGCAGAGGAGGAGTATCCAGTTCAGGTGGTACCCAGCCCCGTATTTATGCTTTAGCCGGACGACAGAATCTTGAGTCCTCTCCAGATGTGGTTATACGTATACTATCTATATTCTCTCATGACGTTTATGCACTGATTGATCCGGGTTCTATGCTGTCTTATATTACTCCTTATATTGTTGGCCGCATTGGGGTGAAACCCGAGCCAATTAAACCTTTCGAGGTATCTACCCAGGTTGGTGATTCAGTACTAGCCAGACAAGTGTATAAAAATTGTGTGATTGTGGTATGTGATCGTCAGACTAAAGTCGACTTGGTTGAGCTGGAAATGTTGGATTTCGATGTAATTATGGGCATGGATTGGTTGGCCTCTTGTTATGCCAATGTTGATTTCAGAATGAAAATAGTTCGATTCCAATTCCCAGGAGAACCCGTGCTTGTATGGAAAGGTAATACAACGTCCCCAAGAGATCTGTTTATTTCCTACCTCAAGGCGAGGAAGATGATTGCCAAATGCTATATTTATCATCTAGTCCGAGTTCATGATACTGAAGCAAAGCTGCCGACTTTTCAATCTGTCCCGGTAGTAAACGAATTTTCGGATGTATTTCCCGATGAACTTCCAAGCCTTCCTCCGGAAACAGAAATTGATTTTGCTATTGATGTGTTGCCGGACACCAAGACTATATCTATTCCTCCTTACCGAATGGCTCCTGTAGAGTTGAAAGAGCTGAAGGCGCAATTGAAAGATTTGCTCGAGAAGGGATTCATTAGGCCCAGTTCATCACCGTAGGGAGCACCTATCCTATTTGTGAGAAAGAAAGATGGTTCCCTACGGATGTGCATTGACTATAGGCAGCTGAACAAGGTGACGATAAAGAATAAATATCCACTTCCAAGGATCGATGATTTATTTGACCAATTACATGGTGCCAAATGGTTTTCCAAAATTGATATAAGATCGGGGTATCATCAAGTAAAAGTTAGAGAAGAAGATATTCCCAAAACATCTTTCAGAACGAGATACGGCCATTATGAATTTCAGGTGATGTCATTTGGGTTAACTAATGCCCCGACAGTGTTTATGAATCTAATGAATAATGTATTCAGGCCCTTTCTAGACCTATTTGTGATCGTATTCATCGATGACATCTTAGTATATTCCCGATCAGAAACAGAGCATGCAGACCGCTTGCGTATTGTCCTTGGAATTCTTCGGACTCGAGAATTGTATGCAAAATTTTCAAAATGCGAGTTTTGGCTAAATTCTGTGACTTTTCTGGGCCATATTATCTCAGCTGATGTGAAGACTTGGCCAAGACCTACAACGCCTACAAAAGTCTGTAGCTTTCTGGGATTGGCAGGTTATTATAGAAGGTTTGTGGATGGATTTTCTTCCATTTCAGCACCATTAACTAAGCTAAAACAGAAATCAGCAAAATTCCAGTGGACCGATGCTTGTGAACACAGTTTCCAGGAATGGAAGGATAAATTAACTTCAGCCCCAGTCCTGACACTCCCAGAAGGACCAGACGGTTATGTTGTGTATTGCGATGCCTTTGGTGTTGGGTTAGGTTGTGTGTTGATGCAGAACAGTAGAGTCATTGCCTATGCTTCAAGGCAGTTGCAGAAACATGAGAAGAATTATCCAACTCATGACCTCGAATTGGCTGCAGTTATTCATGCACTTAAGATGTGGAGACACTATTTGTATGGCGTTCATGTTGAAATTCATACAAATCACAAGAGTCTCCAATACATTTTCAAACAGAAGGAGTTGAATCTACGACAGAGGCGATGGTTAGAATTATTAAAGGATTATAATGCGAGTATTTTATATCATCTTGGAAAGGCGAATATAGTAGCTGATGCACTTAGCTGCAAATCAATGGGCAGTCTATGTGAGGTTCCTCCAAAGAAGAAAGAATTAATCTGTGAGGCTTCACCAGCTAGCCAGTCTCGAAGTTCGTCTAATTGATTCAGGCAAAGAAGGAATTGGTATTCATAACCCAGCTAGTTCATCCTTAGATATGGAGGTGAGAGAGCGCCAATATGAAGACTCCCAGTTAAGTCATTATAGAGATACATTTCCTGAGAAAGAGAAGTCGCCATTTGAAGTTTCTACAGATGGAGTTCTTACGTGCCGAGACAGGCTATGTGTTCCAAATGTTGTAGGACTACGTCGTTGGATTCTAGAAGAAGATCATTACTCTTGGTATTCCATTCACCCAGGAGCGACAAAGATGTATCACAATCTCAAATTAATGTATTGGTGGGATGGAATTAATAAGGACATAGCAGAATTTGTAGCTCAATGTCCAAATTGCCAACAAGTGAAAATTGAGCATCAAAAGCTAGGAGGGTTGTTACAAGCCATGGAAATTCCAACCTGGAAATGGGAAATGGTCAACATGGATTCCATTGTAGGGTTGCCTTGTTCTCGACGCAAGTATGACTCCATATGGGTGATCGTGGACAGACTCATGAAATCAGCTTATTTTCTTCGAGTCAGAACCACATATTCAGCAGAGGATTATGCAAGGTTGTATCTTAAAGAGATTGTGCGACTTCATGGTGTCCCTTTATCTATTATCACAGATAGAGGAGCACAATTTACAGCTAAATTCTGGAAGACTTTTCAAGAAGGTTTGGGCACTCAAGTGAGACTTAGCACAGCATTTCACCCACAAACTGATGGGCAAGCCGAACGCACTATTTAGACCTTGGAAGAAATGTTACGGGCATGTGTGCTAGATTTCGGTGTTAGTTGGGATGACCACTTACCTCTTATTGAGTTTGCATATAACAACAGTTATCATTCTAGCATTCAAATGGCTCCGTATGAAGCTCTATATGGAAGAAAATGTAGATCCCCAATTAGGTGGTTTGAAGTAGGGGAGATACAACTAATAGGTCTGGAGTTGATTCAACAAGCGGTGGAAAAGGTCAAGGTTATCCAAGATCGATTATTGACAGCCCAAAGTCGCAAGAAATCTTATGCCAACAACTATCGGCGAGATTTAGAATTCCAAGTTAATGATTGGGTATTCCTGAAGGTATCACCGATGAAAGGCGTGATGAGATTTGGCAAGAAGGGAAAATTAAGTCCTCGATACATTGGACCTTATAAGATTGTCCGTAAGATAGGCCAAGTGGCTTATGAACTAGACTTATCTCCAGAACTTGAATCAGTCCATCCAGTTTTCCATATATCAATGCTCCGCAAGTGTGTCTGAGATCCTACTAAAATCGTGTCTGTAGATGATCTTCGAGTTACGGAAAGGTTGGCTTATGAAGAGGTACCTATTGCTATATTAGATAGGCAAGTACGGAAACTTAGAAATAAAGAGGTAGCCTCAGTTAAGGTCTTATAGAGAAATAATAACCGAGAAGAAATGACTTGGGAAGCGGAAGAAAACATTAAATCCAAATATCCGCAATTGTTTCAACCCCCGGAAGACATTCAAGATGAAATGCCATTATCATAAGATATGTAACGCTTTCTTTTAATGCTTTTGGTCGTATGTGGCAATATTTTCCTGCTATTGTGTTGTAGCACTGTGAGGCGATGTTATTGTGGGATGTTGTGATAGGATGGTAGCGCCATACTACAGGGGAAACTCTGGCGAAATTTCTGTAGGATTCCCGAGAAATTAACATTCGAGGACGAATGTTTTTAAAGGGGGGAAGAGTGTTACACCTCGGAAAATTTCATGTCGTTGCACGGTAAATAGACTAACTCAGAGTAAGATGTATATGATGTCCCTACAAGTAAGAAGGGGTACTTAACGATTCTAATTAAGATTCAAAAGACATCCGAGACAAGAGGAGAAAGTTCGTTGAAAAATGTAAAGTATAAGTCGTGTTTTGAAAAGGGTTTGCAAAGTACCGAGCTAATGTTGATTTAATAATGTCTTGAGGAAAAGTTATAATGCTCCTTAGATTGTTAATGAAGTGTTAAAGAAGTTCTAAGAAGGTTCCATAAGGATTGGAGATTAAACGAATCGACGAGATTAACTTCGGAAAATGGAGTTATACGACCACTTATACGGTCCGTATAACTTTATACGGTACGTATAAGGGTCCGTATAACCTTTCAGAAAAGAGAATTTCCTTGATGGTGAAATACGGTCACTTATACGGACCGTATAAGGGTCCGTATAACTCCCGTCGGGCTGAGTATTTTTCCAAGTATAAATACAAGTTCCCACTTCTAATTTCTCATTTTTCCAACTCCTCCACTTCTCTCAAGACCTCTAGAAGGTTCCACACATTTCACTAACATAAATTCAAGGGGAGATCAAAGATCAAACACCAAAACTAGTAGAATCAAGTGCAAGAATGTTAATGAGGAATGATGGGAGCTAGGAATTTCTTTGGAAGTCGAACTAGGGTTTTCTCCAAGTGAAGTACCTTCATCAAAATCCTATTCCTACAAAAGCAAAGGTGATTTTTATGTCCATTTCATGCTATTAGAGTATTGAATGGTTGAGAAACTTGGATTATGGAAAGAAAGTAGAAAATGGGTTACAAATACAAGAATAGTGGTATTCTTGAATAGTAGTTTGACATGAATCATGATTCTTGAGATGTTATAAGATAAATCTTGTGGTAAATGATACAAATGATGTTAAAGAGGTATTATATGAGAACAAATACGACGTTATGCCATAGATATGGTCATGAATCATTTTGGTAGGGAATTGTGGGAATTGGATAATGTCGAACTTGATAAAGTTAATGATTATGTTATTATGAGTGTTGTTATTGATTTTGGGAGTTGTTATAGCATATGGAGGAAGTTGTAGAAACAAAAAAAGTGTTGTCCGATTTTCGTTAGCCCTTAGTCGTCTTAGCTAAGCCTCAAATATGTTTCCGATTATCTAACCTTAGTACGAATTCTCCTTAATGTAGAATCGTGAACATTGGAGGGAAGCATTTAATTGATTAAGTTAGAGAGACACAAAGGTATGTAAGGCTAGTCCCTTCTTCTTTAAGGCATGATTTCTATAACATGACTTCCTTTATCTTTCCATAACTCTCTTATAATCCAGAAACTATGAGTCTATGATTATTAAGAGCTCCTCATGAAATAAAGATAAGAGATGAGTTGTGAATATGACAATGATGATGATGAAACTAAGTCTAAAGATTCCAAATCTTATGATATGATATTCTTATGAAGCTAATGATTCCTTGATGTTATTCATTATTGCTAGACTCACCTAATAATGCTAGTTCCTTCAAGGTGAGGCATTATGATCATGACTACTCCATAATGGAATTGGGGGTTCTCGACCTTACGTCACCCCGATAGAGTTATAGCTTGTCCTTGAGTTCTTATACATGCTTTATGATGAGTATATAATAATGAGATTACACCGTGCTTATATAGCCAGGCAGACACCGCTAAGGCGGGCGGCATATACACCATGTCTAGATGGCATGGGCAGAGACCACTAGTGGGCGGCATGAGATGGTTACCCTGGACGTGGGAGGACTGGACGCGGGCTAATGATGATTACACCGTACCTATACAGTAGGGCACATTATATATGCATACTCGATATGATGTTGTTTATGATGTGAGTTAGCATGCATTATTCTGTCTTAAGTGACATTCAGTTGCAGGTTGTTTCCTTACCTAATATTCTCTTATCTCTTTGACACGATGTTATTGTACATGCCTTACATACTCAGTACATTATTCGTACTGACGTCCTTTCTTTTTAGACGTTATGTTCATGCCCACAGGTAGACAGGGAGGTGGCCCAGATTCCTAGGAGCTACTCTGCAGATTTACAGGAGCACTCCACTATTCCGGAGGTGCCATTTTTGATACATTATTTTGTGTATATATTTGGGCACGACGGGGTCCTGTCCCGTCCTTATATCTCAGTACTTTAGTAGAGGCTCGTAGATACGGATGCATGGGTAGTAGTTGTCTCGTGGATACATCAGTGTATATTCTTGTATATCATTTTTGCAGTCGTGAGGGCTTATATATATATATGTATGTGTTGCCTTCAAGATTGTGTATGTTCAGGTTAGGTACGATGATTAGCATAATTAGCGGTGCTCGGTAGTCAGCTTTGGGTACCCGTCATGGCCCCCCCTAGTCGGGTCGTGACAGTGCGGATGTGGCCTAGTTATGGGCTTGTGATCTGAGGCCAACTCCAGAGCGAGTGGTACATGGACACCTTGGGTCCCCTGCAAGTCATGACTATTTGGGAAAAACTATACCATTTAGCATGTGTGTACGCGATTGAGATACTTTCATTATTTTATTGCATTACAATTGGACTCATGTTACTTTTGTTGTTGGCTGATGGTTGAACTTATATCAACTCGGTGATTTATTTATCACTAGATTTATCTTATCCTTGTGTTGGCTGATGAGGACATTATTTGGTTATGTGTTGTTGTGCCTATCTACCTATCTTATTGATTTTATGAAGTATGCATGATACTAATCTTAGTCGGCCTATGATATCTACCGGTACATAGTGTTTGTACTGATACTATCTTGCTGCACGTTTTATGTCAGGGCAGATTGTCTTCCAGACTTCATATCTAGTGTGAGGCCAGTTCCCGATCAGATCCAAAGGTGAGCTCCTATCCATGCCATGCTGCCTAAAGATCTTTCCTTATTTGGATGTCTACTTTTATTCCAGACGTTTATGATTATTTTAGACAATTATTTCATTCACTAGACAACTTTGTGTTTTAGAGTCCTTATACAATGACTTTCTGATCTTTGGGGTTGTAATAGTTAGGACCCGCAGTTATTTTATTTATGGCAATGATTTAGACTTATTCATGATTTATTTCTAGTCATTAATTTATAATGGTTCAAATGATTAATAAAAAGCGTTAAGGGGATGGTTCGCCCACTAGGAGATTGTCACTCACAGCTACTTGGGTCGTGACATTTAAGCAAAACAACTAGCACAAGGCTAGCTATGAATTTATTAAAATCAATGTCAATTTTGTACAGAAAAGAAAAGAAACAACAAAATAATTTACGAGTCCAAAAGTGCCTAACGCAAAGTGTAAAATAGTTTAAATAACTTTAGCTAGCCTAAAATCTACATCAACTTTCCAAGTCTTGGTTTGATTCCACTTCAAGCCACCTCAGAGCTCTCACCAGGTGCTATGGGATCAAGTACCAACAGAAGGATCCTTCCAACTTGAAACTGTACAATTTCAAGCCTGAAATAGTTACAAAAATTGTATAGAGGCTGAATAGAATATGCATGTTATTACCTTCTCTCAATGTTGTTTTTCATCAGAAATTCTTCCAATAGGTTGAACATGAAGTTAATACCACACATTGGATAGAAGTTGCATAGTGACAGATACAAATACAGATGAAAACTTAAACCTAATGAGAAATATCTTCCCTGATTTCTTTATTTCAACAATGTTCTGCAGGTTTTATACGTGTTTCATATGGCTTGCTTAGACAAACTTGCTCTAATATGGTTCTCTGGCAATTACTGTCTTGAATCTGAGACTTGGTAAATGCATTTTGTTAATATTTACAAGCCTCCTAGCTGCTGCTGGTAGTTCAATAAATGAATCAAAATGGAGTATACCAGCAAAATAAAAAATGAAGTTAGTTAAAAAAAATCAGCCAGTTGGTTGCCTTTTCTCAAAACATGGCCAATCTGTAGTACTCCCTTCTTCCTCCATTCTATAATCTTTTGAACCTCCATACTAATGCTCCATGGTACATCCCATTCCCCCTCTACAATCTTCATTAAGTTGAGAGAATTAGTCTCCAAAATCAATGGTAGTAGCTGCTGCTGCACACAATAATCAATGCCATCATGCATTGCCTTTGCTTCTGCACATAAGCAAGTTGTGTATGCAATTCTTCTAGCACTAGCATGTATAAACTCCCCTCCACTGTTCCTCACACAGAATGTAGCTGCACTAGGGCCAGGATTTCCTTTAGAAGCACCATCACTATTACATTAAAACCACCCTTGAGGAGGATGCCACCATTGCTCCAGAGTGTACTTTATGTGAGGCCTATAAACTTCTAGATATTGCACCAGTTGAGGCCAAGAATTTGGCATGTTTGTCATCCAAGGATATTTTGTTTTTTCCAGTTGGATAAGATTAATATTGATCTGATATCTGACCCTATTCCTAGACATAGCCCCACCATGCAGAACTGTGTTTCTTCTCTTCCAAAGTGCCAAAGAATAATAGCTGGAGCTGCTTGATATATTGGCTTCAACTATGAAGAGCATTTTGTATCCCACCATTTCTTGACTGCTTGGTTTATTTGAATAAAAGGACCTTGTACACCTGTTGCTGCTGAAAAGACCTTCCAAATATCTGATGCATATTTTCCAGTCAAAAACATATGATTCATTGTTTCTTGTTGAGGTTGAGCACGACACTTACAAATAGAGACAATAGATATCCCCAAAACTGTCTGTAAAACTAGGTTGGATCATTTCTCTGCCTTAATATATCCTATGCACTGTCAACAGTGAACTTGCCATTACTAGTGAGCATCCACCAGGCCTTGTCTTTTTCTTTAGAAGGAGTATCAATATGTAATTTATTTCTGATATGATCAACAATATCTTTAGGCACAGTTTGTTGTAAAATTTGATAACTCCATTTCCCATTGACCATCACATCTTCTACCTCCTGTATACTATCATCTATTGGGAAATTTGTTGGCATAACCTGAGAGAGAGGTCCCAGCTTGGTCCAGTTGCCAAAACAAAAGCTAGCAGTCCCATTTCTAGATTCCCACCAAATCTGTTTTTCTAATGCATCTCTTGCCTCTAGCATCATTTTCCATAATTATGAGCTCTCTTTCCATTGAACCAAAGTTGGAATGTACTTCTTACAATACTTGTTCCACATGAAAGTTGACCATCAAGTACAGTCTGTCCTGAACCTCCACCATAGCTTAGCAAATAAGGCTTTAGATATATTAAAAAGGGACCTAAATCCCAGTTCTCCCTCATGTTTAGGAACACAGACTTTTAGCTAAGCATACTAGTGTCCATTCTTACCTTCGTCTTTATTACTCCAGTAGAACCTTGCTAAGATTTTATGTAGTTCATTTAGTGTATACTTAGTAGGTGTCATTGCAGATAGAAGATACATTGGCATACTTCGTAAAACACTATTAATAAGAACTATAAGAAAAGATAACAGGACCTTTCCAGTTTTGTAACTTATCATTTACCTTCTTGATCAGGTCATTATAAATCACTTTCTTCTTTCTAGTGTGGAAGATAGGACAACCAAGGTATTTGAATGGGTATATGCCTCTACTGAAACCAGAAGTTTGCTCAACCTCCTGACAAATATGAAGAGCAGACTTCTGATGCATATAAAAAGACCTTTTATCCCTATTTATCAGTTGGCCTGACACTTTTTCATAATCTCTCAAAACGTTCGTTGTCATTTCTAATGATAGTTTATCTGCTAAATCAAAGATTATAGTATCATCTACATAAGCAATATGGTTCAATTTGGCACACCATTTAGGCATTCCAAAACACCTATATTGCCCATGATCAAATAAAGAGTTAAGTGCTCTAGACAGCACCTTATCAGATAGTATAAAAAGAGCTCACAACCCTTGTAGAATGGAAAAAACAATGGGATTGACCATTCAACAAAATCGAATACTAGTTATTAGCCAGTTATTAGCCAAGAGTATCCATATCTGATCCATAAAGATTTCTGCAAATCCCATTTTTACTAACACCTTAGTTAAATACAGCTAAGACACCTTATCGTATGCGTTAGCCATATCTAACTTTACCACCACATTTGCAGGTTTGCCTCTTTTCCTTGTATAAGGAACAATTTCATGAGTAAGCAGTACATTTTCAATAATGCTTCTACTTTAACAAATCCAGACTGGTTACCAGAAATTAGCTCAATCAATATTTTCTCCAGTCTTTCATGCACCACTTTTGATATAACATTACTAATGAAATTGCTCACACTAATAGACCTCAGATCAGCAAAGGTTTGAACCACTGATTTCTTAGGAATCAGGACCAAATTAGTATGAGTTATAGATTTCGGAATAGCATACCCTTCATAGAATGCTTTAACCACATTGAATACATCCAAGCCTACAATTTCTCAGCATGATTGAAAAAAAAAGTTCTTGACAGTCCATCAGGACCACAAGCACTTTCTCCGTTAAGATAAAAAATAGCTCTCTTGACCTCTTCAAATGAAGGAGTTGCACAGAGCATTTCATTGCTTTCAGAACATACCATACTAGGGATATGCCTCAAGATGCCAAAGTCTGAGATTTCCTTCTCTTGAGTAAATTGATTGTGGCAAAAACTAGCTACTTATGCTACTAGCTGATCCTCCTTTTCTATCCAATTTCTATCAGCATCTTAGATTCTATTCACTTACCATTTACCAAATTATAAAATAAATTGGTGTTCCTGTCTCCTTTAGCAAACCATGTATAGCCTAATATTTGCCTCCAAAACACTTTCTCATAATGAATACTTCTTCATTTCAGCTTGAGCAAGTTACAACACTGTTCTATTTTCAACAGTTGGATCTTCTTCAAAAGGTTGCTCCTTGATTCTCACTATATCCGCCCTTATAATAAGTTGTTTGAATATATCCCTAAAAGCCTCTCGACTCCATGAAGATAATCCCCCTTTCACCTACTTGATCTTCTGCTTAAAACCCAAAAGAGGATTGCCTTCACTTTCCTCAAGCCAATGTAGTCTAACTGCATCCATTGTGTTTAGTCCAAAACATCAAGAACCTGAATGGTTGCATGAAATTCTGAGTCTCTTCCCTCAAAGAAACAAAAAGTGAAGCATGGTCTAAACCTGTCATAGACAGATGATCCACTTCAATATGACCAAACCACTGCTGAAGCTACAAGTTGATGATAATTCTAGCCACACTCTCAAATATACAATCATCACCTACCCTTCTATTCCACCAGGTGAAAGGACTTTCCTTAAAGGAAGTTTCAAAAAGCTCACATGAATTGATTACAGAAGGCAAAATCCACATAGTCTTGTGGGATTGTAGGAATTCCACCTAATTTCTCATCTTCATTCAGAACCGCAACAAAGTCCCCCACCAAGTCAAGGAAGATCAAAACTACCAGCCAAATGATAAGTATTATCCCAAATTTTTAGTCTTTTTATCTCATCACATTTATCATATACTAAAGTAGTGATTAAAAATTTGTTTAGCTCGTGAATAAACAACTTCAATGTAATCTCTTGAGCCGTATCAAATAAAATTTCCACATCCACATTCTCATCCATAAAGAACCAGATCTTCCCATTGCAATTTGCACCTGCATGTTGCATCCCTAATCTTCTCTTAAACTTGTGAATATTTCCGACTTATTGAAAAGGCTCCATCAAGGCAATTAACATACACTTATGATTTCTATGTAACATTTGAAGCCTATGAATAGCTTGTTGTGTCTGCACTGATCTAATGTTCCAAATGAATGTTTGGATCATCATTTAAAACTTGATTTACTTGTTGCAGTTCTCTTTGGCAAAGCCCTGGTAGGTTGTTGAATATCAGTTACAATTTGTTTCTTCCATTTCTTTCCACCATTTTCTTTTGATTTTGGAGATATATCAGCCTGCTTACTTACATGATCAAAATTCTGCACCACAAATTCCTCCATATCCTCCATATCGTTGTGAAAGTTCTCATTATCTTTCATTTTGCTGCCAACTTCATCCACCACATTATGAGAAACAATATCATGAAGTCCCTTCATTGGTAACTCTTTTCTCAACATAGATAGTTATAAGGGTTGAACCAACTTCTGCCTGAGGTGACGAAATAGCTCTCCCCACCTCATTAGAGCTAGTATCTCCTCCTCCAGGATCTTCAGTATCAGCCCTATCCCCTTCAACTTCATTTTTTTCCTTCATTTACTACTACATCTCTTGGATCTTCCTCAATATCAATCAAATATTCATGAACTAGATCACATTCATTTTCAACAGATATTATCCCATTTACATTGTCTTGTTCTACTTCCTTTTCCTCATCCACTCTATCCCCTTATTTAGCAGAGGGATATTAAGTACTAATAACATCTTCACTCTTCTCATCTTGATCATCACCTATCTCCTCTATCCCATCATCTTGTTTACAAACTTCTTGTTCACTAACATTATTCACATCATCTTCCTTGTCTGACCTGATCTTTCTACATTGTCCATCTTCTCTTTTGTAGCAGTTGTAGACAAACTTTATACAACTTCATGACCATTACAACTTGTATCAAAACTCTCTGCTGCATCAACCACCTCTACATTTTCCTTCTTCTCCTTTAACTCGGTTTTAGGTAGAATTTCTACAACATCCTGATTGTTGTGCCTAACTACTTCTTGCTCCTTCTCCACACCTTTTATCTCCATAGACTTTGTTGATTGTTCCAGTTTTTCCTTTCCTTCTCTACAGATTCTTTCAGTGATTCAACTTTATGAACCTCAACAACCTTATTTTCCTCAGTTAGAGCTTCAAAAGCATTTTGTATTTGAACTTCTGCTACATTCCTATTGATTAGCTTCCCATCTCTGAACTTGTTTGGTTTCTTATCCATTGTGAATATCCTTCTATTTTTTACTATGTTCCAATCATCAAGACCCCCAATAACTCTTCCATTAGACAACATGCGAGCTGGTTTTCTAAGATTTCTATAAGGTCCCATAAGTGGTTGATGTGCTTGAGCCTCAGAACTTTCACCCATGTCCTCTCCTTCAACATGGAAAACTCTAAATTTTGGATGCAATATTCTACATCCTTCTTCATTGTGGCCCTGAAACTTACAACAGTTGCAACACTTTGGAAGCAGATCATATTGAATTTGAGCTTTGACTAAACGAGATACACCAGTTTTCTCATCAGTAATTTTCATATTCATCACGTTTGGTAAATCTGCAACAAGATCAACTAGAACCTTGACCCTCGCATAGTTTGGTCAAGTCTTATTAATAGTAGCCATATCCAATTGCAATCATTTACCAACTGCATAAGGTAAGGTAAACAAAGAATTCTTCACAAAGAATGTTGGAAGTAAGTTCGAAAACGAAGTCTAGTCCATCGCCGTTGTTATTTCCTCATCAACTTTAAATTTTGTATCATATATCAAAGGTCTCATCCGATATATTCCTCCATCGCTAGATTTAATATGATAAGGAGCCTTTGATATCATTTGGAGATAATCTTCAAAAAGTTCAAATCGTATAAGAAAATGACAATTTCCTAAATAAACCAATACGATAGTCTCCTTTAATCCCACATTGTAGTGGAATCTGTGTCCTTAATTCTTCAAGATTGGGCCATTCATCAGAAAACTTACCAACTGCAACACATTAAAGATTCTCAATAATGTTCATATGTTGAACCTCTGCTTCTGTCTATTCCACCAAAGGTTCTCCATCTATGATCTCCACTGTATTGATTAGAATGGGTTCAATTTCATTGTCCACCATCTGCATGTTCGTATTTCCATTAGGGTTCATCAGTTCTGCAAAGTTCTTCTTTAATAGGGCCTGAACTGCATAGTTCTCATGGCTATTAGGGTTAGGGTTGTTAGGGTTTGGCAATGTCTTCATAGGGTTAGAAATCAATGCGGAAGAAGAAAGATCAGTCAAGGGAGGGATTGATGAGTGGAGGTAATAGCCAAAGGCTGGCCAGCCACCAAAGGTGGCTGACCAATGGCCGGCGCCGCCATGGTTTATTAACGTAGTTTTTTTTTTTTAAAGCAAAGTGCACTAGGATTTTTGGGCCTAGGGCTAGTTTTATTAATTTTCTAAAAAGCAAAAAACCCCAAAGGGAAAGTACAAGGAAGGGGGACTAGGCCTTACCTTACTAATTCTTATGAGGCAAAAAAAAAAAAAACCTCTACACTAACAAGTACGTAAGAAAAATGAACTAGAAATGATCAAACAAGGTATAATCATCACAGAGTTTATAAGACACTCTGTGATGATATTACACATGATAATGCTAAGATAATGAGAAAATAATACAAGAAAGAGAATAGAGTCAAGATCCTTGTTCTTTGAACCTGTAAAATCTTCGAAATCTTGTAATTCTATCACCTTGTCTTGTTCTTCTAGCCTTTCCAAAATATCTTGGAACTTTATCAATTTTTCTTGGATCTAGTCGACTTATTTGAAGTGGTAGGAGCTGCCACGTTTTTTTTTGCTTGCCTCATTGGAATATGCCTTGGGATGAATTCTTCAGTTACTTTTCTATCCAGCTCCCCTTTCTTGTATGACATTTATTTCTAAATTTTCCACTTTGCACCAATCTAGGTGATATATCACCATCCCTTGCAGCAGTCAAAAAATTTTATGCAGTAGATTTCTCATCCATATCAATTCGACTTTCAGCACCTGGAATTACTACTTGCAAGTTTCCTTGGGCCTTAGGAATTGCAATTTGATTCTGCTTCTTTGAATTAGATTCATGTTGCACCACTTGGTTCTGTTTCCCACCTGCATTATCCTTGGTCCTTTGTTGTTGAAGCTTCTGAACCTCTGCATTCTCCTTTCCACCTGATTTAGCATGATTAGAAGCACTTGCATGTTTTTTGGCACTACTCTTGGCTTTATGAATTACTTGCTGCTGTTTTTGACCTGATTGATCTGAGTTATCAGGTACTTTATCCACCTTCCCTGAATTTTTCTGCCCCTTGTGCTCCTAGATTCTTTGCATCATACTGCTTATTTGCTGATTTTTCTGGTGTTGAAACAGGAATCTTATCTACCTCTTTGCTAATTTCATGTTCACGTGCATCAACCTGATTCATTTCCTGCATATGCCCATCTGCATCTTGCATATTAGCACCAATCTGTGCTTTAGTGCTAAATTCCACATTAGGAACCACAGTCTATTCCTCAGAATTATTCTTGCCCATCTGCATCTTGCATATTAGCACCAATCTGTGCCTTAGTGCTAAATTCCACATTAGGAACCACAGTCTATTCCTCGAAATTATTCTTGCCTTTAATCTGTTCACTTGAATTCTTGCCAAACATAATTTCCACTAGATCTGTTTATGTTGAAGAATCTTCAACATCATGCCCTCTTGCAATCTCACCTTCTTCAACCTTGTCACTCCACAATTTTCTATCACCACTAATGCCAGCATAATAGTTGAAGGGACATTTTGGAAAGCCTGATTTAGAGTAACTTTCTCCATCACTGGTTTAAAAGAAGGATTCCACCCACTGCTTAGTAGGTGATTTGCTCTTTTTTCCTGGTGTATACACTGGATCATTCATATTTAAAGGCTTATCAACACCTTTGCCACACCTAAAACTGAACCAACTAGTGCCACAACGTCTGCAACCTCTGAAGCAACTGAGGCAGCTGGTGTTGCAACTAACTGTTACCAGCATCTGTCCCATTATTTTTACTTGGAGAAGGCCCACCTACATTAACTTGCAGATTTTTCTCCACACCAGCAATAACAGGAGCATGCACATTTAGAAGTTTATCCACCCCTTTAACAATATCTGCACTAATCACAGATGCTTGTTGATCTGCTATAATCAACTGCTTGTCTACTTCTCCAATTGCATTCTCCACCCTTTTGGCCCCAACAGCAACCTCCTAAATTTTGGAAATAGACACCAACTGCTTCTGCACCATAACACCTGCATGTGCCTCCTCTTGTTCGTTTAGCACTTGAATTGCCTGTTGTACTGAAACATCTGCGTCCACCACATGTTCTTCAATCTCTTCTACCAAAGTAGAAAATTTATTGGAGATTTGTACCATATATTTTTTTTGTCACTTGAACTTCGTTACCCTGTTCGATTAATGCCTTCCATATATCGCAACGTTGGTTGTCGGGATACACCTACCCGCTGATATAGCCACGTATGGGATATCATATGCATACGTATATATATAATTACAACCATCTAGCTTACAAAATATTTCTAAATGCTATTCAAACTCACCCTAATTCGAGAGCTGTGATGCACCTTCTTTCTCTTCACCGGTCTAGTCCTCCACGTCCTACGCGACCTCTTAAGGTCTCCAACCACTCCGCATATTCCAATCTCCCTTAGGCTGCTCTAGCTTCTCATTTGCCTCTTATATCTAAATTTATAAGACTTTTTGTACACTTCCCAGGGGGTCACCTATCTTAGTATTTCTCGCACCCCAGCACGCTTAACCTCGAAACTCTGATGAAATGCGGTGTGTTAATGCTGGTATAATCGTATACACCTCACTGCATGACCTTTACCACATAATCTAAAGCAAGTTGAAGTCTTGACAGATTCCAAAACGTTCTCGTAACGCATCTCCCTCCGAATTAGAAAGCTTCCCTTACTCTTCCGACTACACAATTACTATTTCGGCCTTTTTAATTCTCAATATTCACCTTTCATCTGTATGTATGACTACTTTCCATCCTAGATTTCCATATTCCCAATGGTAGCAAACACACCTTGGTCGCCGTTACTTATAAATACTCGGTTATCGGCCTTTTTGGGTTTCTGCTTGCCACTATTAAGTAATAATCTTACAGCAAATACACATACATTGAAAATTCCAATAAAGGCTCATATACCTGTAGTCGATCGGTCTCTAGTCAGATCTGGTGGACTGTAAGGTAAAGTGTGCTCCTCATCATCGTCTACCCACCATCTGCTCGTCTGGCCTTCATCATCTCTCGCATCTGAGTCCGAGGGATATAAATAACTGGGCAACTCCTGGTTTACCGACGGCCAGGATAGAGGGCTAGAGTAATTCGTAACACTCACCAAGGAGGCTGGTCTGACATAGTGCTCTGCCATAAGAGCAGCTGGTACGGCCTCGGGAATCTCCTCCTCCGGTGTCCCAGACGAATACTCGGACGGATCTATGTCATAACTGTCCTCAGGGGGGGTCCTCCTCCCTGGAAGTCAAAAACTCTGGAGGAATCGTCGCTAGGTCCTCCGAAGAATCAGTCTCAATGGAATAACTGAGGCTCCTCTTGCTCGATCCTGGAGCCTGGGTCCTGGATATACTCTAGGGGTCTTCTTAGCACCCCCACTATTCGAGCCTGATCTCTTCATCTCAGTCTGCACTTACCTGCAGGAAAAGGATCAGAAGTGGTCTTTCCTAAACTCTGGCTCTATCGCACGATCTAAGACAGAAGAAAGGTCAATGATTCCTAAATGTCCTGCAGCTTCCTGTTTAAAAGTGTGGCTGGCTTCACACCTATAAACAGGACTCTATCGAACACGGTCTGTAGACAACCCCTAGGACGAACTGCTCTGATACCACTTTTGTCACGACCCAAAACTGATGGGCCGTAACAAATGCCCGACCACTACTGGCCAAGCACTCCTATGCTTGCATTTACCGCTCACTGACTATCCTGGGCCCATACACAATCTGTAACTGAGCTGTACTGTCTCCCGAACAATCAACATAAGAGACACTACACCGGGAACTCACGGCCAACACATACATATAAACATAAACACTGAGAGTAACAGCGCGAGCCGATTTGGCCGCTGCATATAAACTGTACAACAAAATAAACGCTGACGAGGCTGCATAACATCACGACTACATATCACTGTCTACAGACCTCTATGGAGTACAAACTGTAGAAATGATAGGACAAGACCCTGTCGTACTCATATATGTACATAACCGAATAGCATACCAAAAGGGTTGTAGCTCTGGAACAATGGAGCGTACTGACTGCTGCTGAGGGGAGGTCCTACTGCGATGGATCGTCGGACTGTCTACCTGATCTTGCGGGGATGAATGCAGCGTCCACAAGAAGGGACGTCAGTACGAGTAATATACCAAGTATGTAAGGTATGAATAATAACATAGTAAGGGATGTAAAGTATGAATAATAACAGAATGAAAATATAGAGCATATCGTAAGATTAAAGAGTAGCCTGTACATATGAGTGCCTCTTAGGGCGGATGCCATGCATGCTTAACTTTCTTTGAAAACATTTGTTGTTCATGTATACACAAAATAGAACATATCATGTTGCCGAGGCGTCGGCTCCGATCCATTTAACCACATATGTCCCGCATCCGGGCATCCTGCGTCTGGGATGATAACATGTCATATGATACCAGCTGATCAGGTGGCCATTCGTCTATAGCTCCTCACCCTTTTTCCCATATTCCCCATATACATATACCATATACATATATCATATAAGCAGCATGCATGAGATCCCAAGGAAAGTTATGTCTCTATCGGAGTGATGTAAGGTCGGCAAACTCCGATTATATTATGGAATAGTCATCATCGCTTTATCTCACCTTGAAGGAACAATTATTATAAGGTGAGACTAACAATAATGAATAAAATTAAGGAAGTCAAAAGATAGCTCAATAATCTCATATCGTCATTGAAATCATAACTTGGAACCTTTAAACATGAAATCGTTCTCATCATAGTCATCATAGAAAATATTCTCATCTTTGGCATCATTGTCATCATGATAAAAACATGTCCATCACTATTGTCATAAGAGCTTACAAAATCATAAACCTCTGTATTGGAAAAAATACGGGCATTTTGGAAAATATTTACAGGTTATCGTGAAAGGAATCATGCCTTGGAATCATAGTGTCACGACCCAACCGGAGGCCGCGACGGGCACCCGGTGCTAACCCACCCGGGCACCTCTTATCAAACTTTCACATTTACATCTAGGTGAGCCATAGCTGAATCATACTTTCCATCCATTATTCATACTAATTCCATTGGGCAACAATACATATATATCATCATCAATAACAATGCCCATATGGATGTACATAAACCGACGAGACTAACAAAATGATATCCAAAATATAGGCCGACAAGGCAGAACACATCTAACCATATACACATGCCTACGATCCTCTAAGGAGAGTATGTTATATCATATAGGCGGGACAGGACCCCGCCATGCCCATAAGTATGTACACAAAAGAATAAATACCAAAAGCTGTAACTCCGAATGAAATGGAGCTCCGCTATGTAGTCCCTGAGTAATAAAGCTATGGATCAAGTCTGTCTCCCTGGCCACCTGCGATCATGACGCATCGTCCACAAACAAAGGACATCAGTACGAAGAATGTACTGAGTATGTAAAGCATGATCAACATCATTATAGAAGCATAATAAACAACATAAGAAATAGCATAAGATGGGAGGTAGTAGATCCAACGTCATAAACAATTACTTGCTTTTCATAGGGACATTCCATTTCTAATGTGTAATTGTGTACATACATCCATATCCGTATCCGTATCCGTATTCATATCCGTACTCATTTATATTTCGTATCCATTTTCGTTTTCATAGCATATTCATATTTATATTCATATTCATATCTTATACATATCCATATCATGTACATAGCATACCCGACCACAAAGGTTCGGTGTTTTACATACCCGACCATGGCAAGGCTCGATGAGTGTACATACCTGGCCCTACCGGGGCTCAGGGTTATCCGTACCCAACTGCAGTGGTGCGCACGCAATATATATATAGCATCTTTAGCATTAATTACTATCGTCGTTCATTACATCTATCCTTAGAGGATTACTCATCATATAGGGAATTTAGTACAATCGTAACATATCGAGAATCATGAGCTTAGTAGCCTTTGAAGATAGCATTATTTAGAGGACATCATAGGCTCATAGAAGATTAGATATTTGGCCAAGGAACCATGCCTTATGAAAGAATGGTTAGCCTTACATACCTTTCCGTTTAGCTATTCTATCACTTGCACGTTCTCCTTCAATGCTCACGTTTCTACCTTCATTAGAGTTATACTATCATTAGAAAATTGATAGCTTAGCATACAGGACTAAAGCTAGAGAAAATTGGACAACATCTCCTTTATTTATACGAATTCCTCCATATCATATATCAACTCCCAAACATCAATAATAACATTCACAACATCATAACAACAGTCTCTATTCACCTACATTATCCTTACTTCTCAATTCACTTCCAATCATCCATATCCATGGTCATAGCACACGATTACATTCATTCATATACAATGTCTATCCCATGTTCTTAATATCATTTATAACATAACCATAATCGCAACATATCAAGAATCATGACTCAATCCAAGCTATTACTAAAAAATGACACTATTCCCACATTCATGACCCATTTTCTATATCCTTCTACAATCCAAGTTTTTCAACTTCTCAATACCTTAAACAACATGGAAATACCATAAAACTTACCTTAGATGGTGTAGGAATGAACCTTGGGTGGAAACACTTCACTTGAGAAAAACCCTAGTTTCACCTTCACTTGGATTCCTTGTCTTGGATGAACTTAAATGGGTTTCTTACACTTGATTCTCTTGGTTTGATGAAGTTGATCACTAATATCTCTTGAATTCTTGTGCGAGAAGTGTGGAGAAATGTTCTAGAGAGAAGGGGAGTGAAGGGGAAATGAAATGAAATAAACTTGGACCCCTTATTAATAATACTCCATCTGCCCCGACCATTTTCTACGGACCAACATACGGTAAGTATAAATTATACTGACCGTATGTCTGGCCGTAGATTTGGTCCAGTGAGGTGTGCTAATCTGGGATGATTATACGGCCAAACATACGGCCAGTATAATTTATACGGCCAGTATGTTAGGCTGTATAATGCCCAGTCATTCCGAACTCATTCTCGTCGACTCGTTTGATCTCCAATCCTTATGGAACCTTCTTGACACCTGTTTATCACCTCATTAACGATCTAAGGGATGTTATAACTCTTCTCCAAAGCATCATTAAATCATCATTAACTTGTTACTCGTAAATCCTTTCCGATACATATCGTATGCCTTGCCTTCTCTTGGAAAACTTTCTCCCCCCACCTCGAATGTCTTTGAAATCTTAATTAGGGTCATCAAATGTCATTCCTTACTTATTGAAATACCATATACTTCATGCTCTTCATTAGTCTATTCACTGTGCATCAACGAAAAAATTTTCGAGGTGTAACACATAGACTTCTAACTTTTGAAAACAAAGAAGTTATGGAAGCATTTATGAAATCGTAACATAGGAATCATGCCTTTGAAAGAACGGGAAAAGCCTTAACATACCATTCGGTCGCCTTAGTCGTTCAATGTTTATCCTTCCAAGCTCGTAAATCTACATATAAACCATTCATACTATTATTAGGCTTAATCTCATGCGCTCATCTTAAGCCTTCAATTTAATTCCGTTTAGAATCTGCCGAAATTCGGGCAGCACCTCCCCTGTTTATATGCCTAGCCCGAAGTCACAATCCAACAACCAACAACAACGAAAAAAATACCAACATCAATAACATCATTTCCAACACCAATATGTACCATAAAACAGCCCACACGCTGTTTTCCACTTCCATAACTAACCAACTTACTACACAATTATTTAACAACTTTATCTCCGTAAATAAGCCTTAAATAATACCAAAAGAGAAAGAATCATACCTTTTTTTCTTTTTAAGACAGCAATATCCTCAATATCCACGCTAAAATCCACCGCAAAACAATAGAATCACGACCATGCGTTACCCGGACCTAAACTACTACTCCGTTACTTGAAAATTGCTCACTTTCTTGTTTCCCTCACTCTCTCTCTCTCTTGAATTTCTGGAGTTTTCTAGCAAAATCTGATGAAAAAAAGGGTTATTACCCTTTATATAAGGGTCATATTCGGGTCGGGTTCACTGCAGCATTTTACTGTAGCAGCACTGTAGCGGGTCGGTTACTGTAGTATTACTGTAGCACGCATTTCTGCTCTGTCAGCTGAACCTGTAACGTCCATAATTCTCTACTTCGATGTCCTATCGACGAGTGGTTGGTTGCTTTGGGAACTAGACTCGACGAACTTAAATTTAGGCTTTTGTTTCACTTCAAAACACTTCATATGCTAACAGATATTTGTCCCTCAAGTTGGACCAAAATTTTCACACAAAACATTACCCATCCTTTCTCCAAAGTCGTACTACTCCATTTCCTCCACTCATTTCCTTATAAAACCTTCTAGTATACCTTATATACATCCTTCACTCATTAAATATACATAATAATGCTTGCTCCTTATATTCCAAAGTGGTTTTACTTAACCCTAACTCAACGTACTTATGTTTCAAATTTGATAAGTGCTCTTCGAAGATACAGGGTGTAACATCCTTCCCCCCTTAAAAACATTCATCCTTAAATGTTGTAGTATTACTAACCCACGACACCATATTTGATTCATTAGAACAATTATTTTTCCTTTAGGGTCCGATTACCATTTGCTTAAACTATAACTTGGATCAACCTCTTCTCATTCTTTCTTAACTCTTTTATTGCCTTTAGTCATCTTCTTTCACTTCTTTGTCCTCATATACAAGATCGAAAATTAACTAGAATCTTGCTCTTGTTCTTTCTCCATTATGGTAGTCTTGACTTGCCGTGCCATAACTATTCATCGTCCTGTAAGTACGTTTTTTTCTCGCTTCTTGTTTCCTTCTTAGTGGGCAGCTACCTTTCTCTCTTTATGGCGCTCTCTTTGCGTTTACTCCTTCGGTGCCATCTCGGGCTATCATTTTTGTACCCGTTGATCTTAGATATACACTGTACCGATTTTTTTGTAGTTCATTAGTCAGGCTCTCTAATCCTTACCTCCTTGTCGCCATCTCTTTTACCCTTACATTCCAAATGTTTACCCAGCATAACTGTGTCGCTAGTGAACTTAATGGTTACGTTCCTTTCTAAGGACAGTTATATCATTATCCGAAATACGTATATACGTAATTCTTCTTCACCATTTATTATCCTTCGTAGTCCAATTACACTTATGGAAAACTTATAATCCGAGTTCAACTAATTTCATAGCTCGCAACATTTTTGAGCTCCTGCTACAACTTTTTCTTTACTTCCTTCCCTCACATCTATCAATACAATCCCAAAAGCATAGGACTACGACAATTCTTCTATTATGACTCTCTTGCAACTCAAGTATACTTATCTTCGATTTCCTTGTATCGGCGATCGCTTTGTCAGTCGTTATTCCTTGTTGGCTTTCCGGTGTGGCCTTCTTACAATTGTAGTCGGGCATAGCTTCACGTTGATGGTTCATATAATTCCATAGCATATGCTCTCATGTTCAGTATAATTAGTGGTCCATGAACTATTTTCTAATATCCGGTGAACTCTTTTATTTCCATTCATAGCAGCAGCATTCTTTCTTTCCTTCAAAAATTTCCAAACTACCAATCATTGTTCCTTTTATTACAATTGTCATTGTCATCCCAAGTGTCCTTTGGGTTCGTCATCCTCTCTAACACCCTTTGTAAACTTAGCCTGGAGACCTTTCTTGCTTTTTTCATTACCCTTTAGGGCATGTCACTGCATACTTAGGTACGGCGCAATTTTTTTGCCTGATACGAGGGATTCAAATCATGGTCTAAAAATATCGTAGTTCATCTTGGCGTAAAATGCTCTCTTGAGTTATCTTCCATACTTTCTCCCTATGTCTGCCCCATGGTACACTTATTGTCAATTCGTTTCTACTTCGTTCCATTACCTTCCCGATATGCCAATACGCCTCGAACTCTGGCCCTGCGCTAATAAATCTCCTTTTCTGGAGCTTGAAACGTCATAGTTCCTTTCAAATCTAGTAGGTTCTTCCCCCCCTTATTAAGGAGGTCCTTATACGCCTATAGCCTTCGAGTAACCGTCGTCTTCGATAATTATCTGCCGCCCTTCACGATCTTCTTAGGGTCGGGGTTCCGTCATCGTATGGTCTGACTTGTCTATCTTCTCGCTAGTTACAGTCTTGTATCCAATCGGAATACTTATAAGGCTTAGATCCAATTCCGATGCCTTTTTTTCCGTCTTTTCACACCTCTGTCTTTTATGACTAACAGTTTTCCGGACCCGCAAGTTAATAGGGACAACGAGATTCACCACGTCCTTTATGAAGTCTTCGATTATACCTTACTCCTCATTTTCTTCCCAACTTTGCTTAAAACATATCTAAAACTTCTTTCCCTGAGTTCTTCTTCCATTTATGTCTATATCATCATTTTTTATTATTTTTTTATTTTCAACATTTCCATACCCTTCCATCCACTACTAGTCCTTTCGCCTGCTTATCTCACTTACTCATAATCCTTCTTAACTACGCGTTTTTGTTGCAGCTGTGCATCCAAGTTTTTCGAGTGTCCTGCTAGTTTTGCTCTCAGCACAGAATTCTTACAGTTTACACTATCTCTATCCTTGTTCATTGAACCTTTATCTATCTTTCTGATGCTACGGCCGGGTGGTCTTCCATGCACGTTCCTTACATTTCATTCCATTTCCTCTATGATCGAATCTCTCGGTCTTCACGTGAATTGTTAGTCCATGTCATTAATTTTCAAATCAATTGTGTCGACTCATCATCCTCATTCTTTCCTCGATGAGTAATCGGTTTCCTACCGCCAACTCGTTAAAGTATCCTTCTTACTCCCATGGTTAAAGATTTCCAATTACTTTACTTCTAAATGCTCTCCTCTTCCTTCGACCAACCCATTAGTATACCTTTCCTACTTTCATCCTTAACCTTCCTTGGGTTTCTTCCTCCTCGAGCACCTTTCTTCTCTTGTTATTTGTAGTATCGGCTCTGAAGTTCGTGAAATATTCCTTTAAACGCGCAAATCCGTTCTATTCTTAAGTCATCTTTTTGGAAAGCTTCTCCATGTCCGAGGCAACCGTGTTAATTTGACCACACATTTATCCCTTAATATACCTTTCAAGGGCTCGAAATCTCTTAACATCGTCGCAAGGCCTAACCATTCTTTCTCTTACTTCACATTCCTCGTCGTGGTCACTATCCTTTATCCCCACTTATCAAAGCCTATTCTCTGACCCCACACATTCCTATTTTGTTCCATACTGCCACACATTATCCAATTCGCATGCCTACCTTCGATTTTTTTTTACCCAAATAGTCTCGTGATTGCCCGTCGTCCCTCTTGGAGGCTTCACTCACTCATATTTCTTACTTTTCACTTTTTCCGACATCTTGATCTCCGTACCTTCCATCTACTCACTTTCTTTCCTTTCCAGATGTCATTACATTAAAACTCTCCAAGCATAACCTGTAGTGAAAATAGCATCAGCTTACCTTGTTACATTTGCACCATATATTTTTTTGTCACTTAAACTTCGTTACCCTGTTCGATTAATGCCTTCCATATACCGCAACGTTGGTTGCCGAGATACACCTACCCGCTGATATAGCCACGTATGGGATATCATATGCATACGTATATATATAATTATTACCATCTCGCTTACAAAATATTTTCAAACGCTATTCAAACTCACCCTAATTCTAGAGCTGTGATGCACCTTCTTCCTCTTCACCGGTCTAGTCTGCCTCGTCTTATACGACCTCTTAAGGTCTCCAACCACTCCGCATACACCAATCTCCCTTAGGCTGCTCTAGCTTCTCATTTGCCTCTTATATCTAAATTTATAAGACTTTTTGTACACTTCCCAGGGGGTCACCCATCCTAGTATTTCTCTCACCCCAGCACGCTTAACCTCGAAACTCTGATGAAATCCGGTGTGTTAATGCTGGTATAATCGTATACACCTCACCGCATGACCTTCACCACATAATCTAAAGCAAGTTGAAGTATTGACAGATTCCAAAACGTTCTCGTAACGCATCTCCCTCCGAATTAGAAAGGCTCTATTACTCTTCCGACTACACAATTACTATTTTGGCCTTTTTAGTTCTCAATATTCTCCTTTCATCTGTATGTATGACTACTTTCCATCCTAGATTTCCAGATTCCTAATGGTAGCGAACACACCTTGGTCGTCGTTACTTATAAATACTCGGTTATCGGCCTCTTTGGGTTTCCGCTCGCCACTATTAAGTAATAATCTTACAGCAAATACACATACATAGAAAATTCCAATAAAGGCTCATATATCTGTAGCCGATCGGTCTCTAGTCTGATCTGGTGGAGTATAAGGTAAAGTGTGCTCCTCGTCATCGTCTACCCACCATCTGCTCGTCTGGCCTTCATCATCTCTCGCATCTGAGTCTGAGGGATATAAATAACCGGGCGACTCCTAGTTTACCGACGGCCAGGATAGAGGGCTAGAGTAATCCGTAACACTCACCGGGGAGGCTGGTTTGGCGTAGTGCTGTGCCATAGGAGCAGCTGGTACAACCTCGGTAATCTCCTCCTCCGGTGTCCCAGACGAATACTCAGACGGATCTGTGTCATAACTATCCTCAAGGGGGGTCCTCCTCCCTGGAAGTCAAAAACTCTTGAGGAATCGTCGCTGGGTCCTCCAAAGGATCAGTCTCAATGGAAAAACTGAGGCTCCTCTTGCTCGGTCCTGGAGCCTGGGGTCCTGGATATACTCTAGGTGTCTTCTTAGCACCCCCACTATTCGAGGCAGATCTCTTCATCTCAGTCTGCTCTTACCAGCAGGAAAAGGATCAGAAGTGGTCTTTCCTAGACTCTAGCTCTATCGCACGATCTAAGACAGAAGGAAAATCAATGATTCCTAAATGTCCTGCAGCTTCCTGTTTATAAGTGTGGCCGGCTTCACACCCATAAACAGGACTCTATCGGACACGGTCTATAGACAACCCCTAGGACGAACTACTCTGATACCACTTTTGTCACGACCCAAATCTGATGGGCCGTAACAAGTGCCCGACCACTACTGGCCAAGCACTCCTATGCTTGCATTTACCGCTCACTGATTATCCTGGGCCCATACACAATCTGTAATTGAGCTGTACTGTCTACCGAACAATCAACATAAGAGACACTGCACCGGGAACTCACGGCCAACAAATACATATAAACATAAACACTGAGAGTAACAGCGCGAGCCGATTTGGCCGCCGCATATATACTGTACAACAAAACAAACGCTGACGAGTCTGCATAATATCACGACTACATATCACTGTCTACAGACCTCTATGGAGTACAAACTGTAGAAATGACAAGACAAGGCCCTGCCGTACCCATATGATACCAGCTGATCAGGTGGCCATGCGTCTATAGTGTCTCGTTCTTTTTCCCATATTCCCTATATACATATACCATATACATATATCATATGAGCAGCATGCATGAGACCCCAAGGAAAGTTATGTCTCTATCGGAGTGACGTAAGGTCGGTAACCTCCGATTATATTATAGAATAGTCGTCATCACTTTATCTCACCTTGAAGTAAAAATTATTGTAAGGTGAGACTAACAACAATGAATAAAATTAAGGAAGTCAAAAGATGGCTCAATAATCTCATATCGTCATTGAAATCATAACTTGGAACCTTTAAACATGAAATCGTTCTCATCATAGTCATCATAGAAAATATCTTTGGCATCATTGTCATCATGATAAAAACATGTCCATCACTGTTATCATAAGAGCTTACAAAATCATAAACCTGTATATTGGAAAAAATACGGGCATTTTTGAAAACATTTACGGGTTATCGGGAAATGAATCATGCCTTGGAATCATAGACTTCTAAATTTTGAAAACAAAGAAGTTATGGAAGCATTTATGAAATCGTAACATAGGAATCATGCCTTTGAAAGAAAGGGACGAGCCTTAACATACCTTTCGGTCTCCTTAGTCGTTCAACGTTTATCCTTCCAAGCTCGTAAATCTACATATAAACCATTCATACTATTATTAGGCTCAATCTCATGCGCTCATCTTAAGCCTTCAATTTAATTCCGTTTAGAATCTGTCGAAATTCGAGCAGCATCTCCCCTGTTTATATGCCTAGCCCGAAGTCACAATCCAACAACCAACAACAACGACAAAAATACCAACATCAATAACATTATTTCCAACACCAATATGTACCATAAAACAGCCCACACGCTGTTTTCTACTTCCATAACTAACCAACTTACTACATATTTATTTAACAACTTTATCTCCGTAAATAAGCCTTAAATAATACAAAAAGAGAAAGATTCATACCTTCTTTCTTGTTAATACAGCAATATCCTCAATATCCACGCTAAAATCCACCTCAAAACAATACTAGAATCACAACCATGCGTTACCCGGACCTAAACTACTACTCCGTTACTTGAAAATTGCTCACTTTCTTGTTTTCCTCACTCTCCCTCTCTCTTCAATTTCTGGAGTTTTCTAGCAAAATCTGATGAAAAAAGGGATTTTACCCTTTATATAAGGGTCAAATTCGGGTCGGGTTCACTGTAGCACGCGTTTCTGCTCTGTCAGCTGAACTTGTAACGTCCATAATTCTCTACTCCGATGTCCTATCGATGAGAGGTTTATTGCGTTGGAAACTAGACTCGACGAACTTCATTTTAGGATTTTGTTTCACTTCAAAAAACTTCATATGCTAAGAGATATTTGTCCCTCAATTTGGACACAAATTTTCACACAAAACATTACCAATCCTTTCTCCAAAGTCGTACTACTCCATTTCCTCCACTCATTTCCTTATAAAACCTTCCGGTATACCTTATATATATCCTTCACTCATTAAATATACTTAATAATGCTTGCTCCTTATATTCCAAAGTGGTTTTACTTAACCCTAACTCAACGTACTTATGTTTCAAATTTGATAAGTGCTCTTCCAAGATACGGGGTGTAACAGTCAGTCACTCCGTACGTAAACTTACCAGTAACTGCAAATTGCAATTCCTCTGGAATGATCATATGATTAATTTCTTCCATGGAATATTAAATTGTTGGTTCCCCATGTATATAAACGATGGGTTCTAAAGAATTGGTGGAACAACTTCACCACTATTCGAATTTCCTCCATTATTGGCAGTGTTCGTAATTCCACCACTGTTAGCATTAAAAGCTGTTGGTTGCAGTAATTTTGAGAAGTCGAGTGATAAAGTATTTGTTTTTCCACTGGTTTCTGCTAGAAACGTGGTTTGTTGACCATTGTTGCCATTCAAAGCTGTTGTATTTAAAAGTTTTGAGTAGTCTAAGGTTGTGAGGGGCGGAACAACTTCAGAAGGAGGGTGCTCCATGGCCGAAGTGGCCATTAATGGCCAAAAGAAGCAAAGTTTGGGTGTGGGGTTTTGGGTCGCATGAGAGAGAGGTTTCAGGGTTTAGGATTTAGGGTTTAGACTTGCCCATTAACGTAGGTTTAGGGTTTGCATGAATTTTTTTTTTAAAATAAAACAACTAGCACCAGACATAGTTGTGAATTTTATAAATCTAAAGTTCTGTACAAAAGTTGTAAAGAAAGCAAAAAAGCAACAGCCAAGAAAGATTACAAGGCCAAAAGTGCCTAAACATCAAGGGGAAAACAACTTAAGTAGCTATATCTAGCCTAATGTATGCATGAACATTCCAGGCCATGGCTTGATTTCATTTCAGTCACCTCAAGCTCTCACCAGGTGCTATGTAAACAAATGCCAAAAGAAGTATCCTTCCAACGTGCAACTGTGCAAAATCAGGCCTTTTATGCTAGCCAAAGTTGTATATAATCTGAGTCTCCTAAGCTTTGATATGAAATATTTGAATAGGACAGTTTATTTGTACTTATCGTCTATCACTAAGGAGATTCTTCCAACAGGCTGAACATTAAGTTAATACCATACATTGGATAGAACTTTCTTAGCAACAGACTCAAGAGCAGATAATCTTAATCTTGAACTACCTCCACCTTGATATTTCTGTCAACAATGATCTGCATCTTTCAGTGTTGCTGCATCTGAACTTATGACTTGCTTGCTTTAATCTGGCTCCCTAGGAATTACTATTTTAAACTTGAAGCTTGGCAAATGCATTTTATCCATGTTTACAAGTCTCCTAGCTGGAGTTGGTAGTTCAGTAAATAGATCAAAGTTGAGAGTACCTGCAAAATCAAAAACATAGTTAAAAAATCAGCAAGCTGGTTTCCCTCTCTCAGCACATGTCTAACTTATATCAGTCCCTTCTTCCTCCATTCTATGATTTTCTGCACCTCCATACTAATACTCCATGGAACGTCCCAGTCTCCTTCTACTATCTTCATTAAACCAAGTGAATCAGTCTCCAATATCAGTGGTAGATGCTGTTGTATTACACAAAATATGATGCCATCATGCATTGCTTTTGCCTCTGCACACAGAAAAGTTATATTTGGAATCCTTCTAGCAGTAGAATGAATGAAATCTCCTTCATGATTTCTCACAAAAAATGCAGATGCACTAGGACCAGGATTTCCCCTGGAGGCACCATCACTATTACATTTGAACCATCCTACAGAAGGACTCATCTACTAAACCAGTGTGTACTGTATCTGAGGCCTATATTGTTCCAAATGTTGCACCAGCTGAGGCCAAGAGTTTGGAAAATTTGTCATCCATGGATATCTAGTTTTGGCCAGCTGAATGAGATTAAGATTAATCTCATATATGACCCTATGCCTAGACATGTTACTACCATGCAAAACTGTGTTTCTTCTTTTCCAAAGTTGCCAAAGTATGATTGCAGGAGTTGCTTGATATAATGGTTTCATCTTTGAAAAACACTTTGTGTCCCACCATTTCTTGATAGCTTGATTAACTTGAATAAAAGGGCCTTGCACACCTGCTGCTGCTGAGAACATCTTCCAAATATCTGCAGCATATTGACCTGTCACAAACATATGGTTCATTGTTTCTTGTTGGGGATGAGCACAACACCTACATATAGACACAATAGATATCCCCATCTTTGCAAGTACATCATCAACAAGTAACTTCTGTTTCCACACTCGCTACAAGAAGAAAGCAATCTTGAAAGGCAAACTTTTGTCCAGAATTGCTTATAACACCAGTTTGGGACACTTCTTTTTCTCACTACTTCCTATGCACTACTAATAGTGTATTTACCACTACTAGTGAGCATCCACCATGCCTTATCCATATTTTCTGAGGGAGTGTCAATGTGCATCTCTTTTCTTATATGATCAACAATATCTTTTGGCACAGTTTGTTGCAATGTCTGATAACTCCAAGCCCCATTCTCCATAACATCTGTAACCTCCTGAATACTGTTATCTATAAGGAAATTAGCTGGCATAAGCTGAGCAAGAGGACCAAGTATACTCAGCAGAAGATTATGCAAAGTTGTATCTTAAAGAAATAGTGCGACTTCATGGTGTCCCTATGTCCATCATTACTGATAGATGAGCACAATTTACAGCGAAATTTTAAAAGTCCTTTCAAGAAGGTTTGGGTACTCGAGTGAGACTTAGCACCGCATTTCATCCACAAACTGATGGACAAGCTGAATGCACTATTCAAACCTTAGAAGATATGTTACTGGTATGATCATTTACCACTTATTGAATTTGCATACAATAACAGTTATCACTCCAGTATCCAAATGGCCCGGTATAAAGCTCTATACGGAAGGAAGTGTAGATCGTCAATTGGATGGTTTGAAGTAGGAGAGACACAACTAATAGGTCCTGAATTGATTCAGCAAGCAGTGAAAAAGATCAAGCTTATTCGAGATCGGTTGTTGATAGCCCAAAGTCGTCAGAAATCTTATGCTGACAATCGTCGACGAGACTTGGAATTCCAAGTTAATGATTGGGTATTCATGAAAATGTCACCGATGAAAGGTGTAATGAGATTCGGCAAGGAGGGTAAGCTTAGTCCCCGGTATATTGGACCTTACAAGATTGGGCGCAAGGTAGGCCAAGTGGATTATGAACTAGATCTAGCTCCAGAGCTTGAATCAGTTCATCCAGTTTTTCATGTGTCGATGCTTCGTAAGTGTGTTGGAGATCCTTCAAGAATCGTACCTGTAAATGATGTTCAAATTACTGATAAAATGGTTTATGAAGAAGTACTCATTGCCATACTAAATAGGCAAGTGCGGAAGCTCAGAACTAAAGATGTAGCCTCAGTTAAGGTCCTGTGGAGAAGCAACAATAGAGAAGAGATGACTTGGGAAGCAGAAGAATATATGAAGTCTAGGTATCCACATTTATATCCACCAACTAAAGAGGTTCAGGACGAAGTTCAAGATGAGACACCGTTGTCCTCAGGTATGTAATACTCTCTTTTAATACTTTTAAGTCGTGTATGGCCATGTTTTCTTGCAATTGTTATTGTAGCCCTGTGAGGCGATGTTATTTTGGGTTGCTATGACAGGGCAGTAGTGCTATATTATAGGGAAAACTCTGGCAAAATTTTTGTAGAGTCCCCGAGAACCTAACATTCGAGGACGAATATTCCAAACGGGGGGAGAGTGTTACACCTCAAAAATTCGGATTGCTGTGATATGAATAGACTACCGCAAGCTTGAGGTGGACATGAAGTTCTTATGACTTTAAGGAGCGCATTTGGTAGCTTCAAAGTGCATACGATAAGATTTTGAAGTTATATGAATCGGTGAAACTAAGTTCGTCGAAGGAAGCAAAGTATAAGTCGTGTTTGGGGAGGTTTTTGCAATTATCAAGTTAACGATTATTTAGTAATGTCTTGGGAAGAAGTTATAGGGCTCCTTAGATAGTTAATGAAGTGTTAAACAAATGTCAAGAAGACTTCATAAGGATTGGAGATCAAACGAATCGACGAAAATAATTTTGGAAAAGGTGAGTTATACGACCACATATACGGTCCATATAAGGGTCCGTATAACAGTTACAGTGAAGGGTCATCACGTGGTATTATATGGTCACTTATACAGACCGTATAAAATTATACGGACCGTATAAGTGTCTGTATAATCACATCAGGCAGCTTTATTTTCTTGTTATAAATAGATGGCCCAAGTTCTTATTTCTCATTTCCCATCTTCTCCACAACTCTTGAGAGCTCTAGAATAATCCACACACCATATCAACACAAACCCAAGAGAAATCAAGGATTAAATACCAAGAATCAAGAGAATCAAGTGTAGAGAAGCTCACTAGGGTTGGTAGAAGCCATGAATTCCTTTGGTATTGAAGTTGGGGTTTCACTCAACTAAAGTATATTCATCCAAAGTTCATCCTTACATTATAGAAGGTGAGTTTTACATTCATTCCGTATTATTAGAAGTATTTGGTTGTTGAATAACTTGAATGAAGGAAGGAAGAAGAATATGAAGCTCAAACATGGATTTAATGATATTCTTGAATAGTAACTTGACTTGAGTCATAGTTCTTGGTGCCATGAGTATAATTTGGTGTGGATGATACTAATGACGTTGAAGAAGTATTATGTGAAAATGAATATGGTATTATGTTGTAGTTATGATTATGGATGATTTCGAAAGAGAGTCTTGAGAATTAAACAATGTTTTATTGAAGAAGTTTATTGATTATGATATTATGGGTGTTGTTATTGATGTTTGGGAGTTGTTTACCATATGGAGAAAGTTGTTGAAACAAAGGAAATACTGCCCAATTTTCGTTAGCTTTTAGTCGCTTTAGCTTAAACTTAAGTGTATCTTCACTTATCTAGTTTTAGTGCGAATTCTCTTAAATGTAGAGTCGTGAGCTTCGAAAGAGAACGCGTAGTCGTTAAGAAGACGTCAAGGTATGTTAAGGCTAATCCCTTTCTTTCAAAGGCATGACTCCTAAATTACGATTTCCTACATACTTCCATGACCTTCTTACATTCCAAAAGTTAAGAGTCCAAGATTCTTAAGTACTTCTTATGAGATAGAGATAAGATATGTTCTATGATAATGATGATGATGATGATGATCTTAATTCGAGAGATTCCAAAGCTTATGAATTGATGCTATTATGAGATTGATGATTTTATTTTATGATTCCCTTGATGTTATTCATTGTTGCCAATCTCACCTTATGATACTAGTTCTTTCCAGGTGAGACATAGTGATGATGAATATTCTGTAATATAATCGGAGATTACCGACCTTACATCACTCCGATAGAGTTGTAGCTTTCACTTGGGCTCTAATGTATGCTTTATGTTATGTATATGTAAGAGTACACCGTGCCTAGTCGGCCGGGCAGACACCACTACGATGGGAGTAGTGGGCAGCTTATGATTATACCGAGCCTAGTTGACCGGGCAGACACCACTAGTGGGCGGCATGAGATAGTTATCCCGAACGCGGGAGGCCTAGATGTGGGCTAATGATGATCACACCGTACCTATATGGTCGGGCAGTTTACATGTATATGTATATGATATGATGTTGTTTGTTATAAAAGTTAGCATGCATGATTTCGCCTAAAAAGGCGATCGGTTACAGGTTATCTCTTCATCTTATGCTCTCTTATTTCTTGATTATGTTGTCATACATGCCTTACATGCTCAGTACATTGTGCGTACTGACGTCCTTTCTTCTATGGACGCTACGTTCATGCCCACAGGTAGACAGGGAGACGGCACCGATACTTAGGAGTTTTATCAGCATATCTGCAGGAGCGCTTCACTACTCCGGAGTTGCAGCGTATTGGCATATTCTTTTGTGTACATATTTGGGGCATGGCGGGGTCCTGTTCCATCTTTATGATTTCAGTACTCCAATTAGAGGCTCGTAGATACATATGTGTGGGTAGTAGATGTTATGTGATCTCTTAGTGTATATTCTCTACTTATGATTTTGTAGCCTCGTTGGCTTATGTACATATATGTTTTGAGGGATATTCGAAGATCATTCCAAGATAAGCTTGTGTTGGGAATGGTATATGTTTAGGTTGAGTTTGATGATAAGTCTGACAGGTGGTGCTCGGTATGCTAGCTCTGGGTACCCGTCATGGCCCTCTAGTTGGGTCGTGATAGCATCTCCCCTGTTTATATCCGTAGCCCGAAATCACAATACCAACAAAACAATAATAATAGCAACACCAATATCAACAATATTATCATCAATATCAATATGCTAAATAAAACATCCCACACGATGTTTCCCTAATTTCTCAACCAATCACTACACTTTACAAAGTTTTAACAACTAAATTTCCATGGTACAATTCATAATACCCATAGTAAAAAATATCCTTACCTCAATCAAGGTTGTTAGGGCTTGAAATATTATTTATCTTCGGTGACCTCCTTTGATTCTCCGAGATTCATTGTTTAGAACAAGAACTACAAGACCTCATACAGTTCCCGAGCCTAAATCCCGGAGTTTCACTTGATTTGGGCTAAAATTCTATGGAGGAAGTTAGGAGAATGTTCTAGGGGGTTAGGGAAGGTTTTAGGGGTGTTTGGATGAAAAACTAAGGGCCAAAACCCCTTTTATAATGTTCTAGAGTCGGTTGGCACTGACCTAGAATTTTCGGGTACTGTAGCGCGCATGTCGGCACTGTAGCTGCGCGTTTCTGCTTTGCCATCCTGACTTGTAACGTCCATAATTCTCTACTCCGAAGTCCTATCAACAAGCGGTTTGTTGCGTTGGAAACTAGACTTCATGAACTTAAATTTAGGCTTTTGCTTTACTTAAAAACTCCTCATATACTAAAAGATATTCTTTCCCCAAGTTGGCTCAGTCTTGTCGTTCAAAGTAGTGCTCATCTTCTTCCAAAGTCATACTAACTCAACTTCTTCCACTCATTTCCTTATAGGACCTTCCGGAATTCCTCATATGCATCCTTTAATCATAAAATATACTTAATAATTCTTCGTCCCTTATACTCCAAAGTTGTTTTACTTAGCCATAGTTCAACATACTTACGCTCAAATTTGATAAGTGCTTCTCCGCAAGTACGGGGTGTAACATCCTTCCCCCCTTAAAAACATTCATCCTCGAATGTTGTAGCTTGCGAGATTATGATGTTATTATTGATTTCTCGAAATGGTTGTCCTCCTTTAGGCCCTGATCTTCATACTCGTATAATATGAGCCCATCAGTCTTCTTTCATGTTCCCTTAATTCTCGAACTCAATCCATTATTTTCATATCCTCATGTCTCATGTATGTAATCGGTGGTCAAATGATATCCAGCTATCATCCTGTTCTCATTAAGGTGGTCTTGGCTCATGATCGCTACGGCTCTCCGCCGACCTTACGAGTATTCTTAATTGTTGTATCCTTTTTACTTGCTCTTTATTTCTCTGCTAGTAGACAAACTCTTTTGTTCAGTTATGGAACCTTTCCTTACTTGATTCTCTGGTGCTATTTTAGATTATCCCTTTTTGTACTAGTCGACCTTATATACATACCATATCATCTCCTTTTAATTCCTTGGTTGGACCCCTTAATTCCTTACAATATCATCATATTCATATTTGAACTTTTTCTCCAATTTCCTCTTCTTAATTTTAACATAATTACAAAATAAACTCATGAACATGGAACTAAGATAATATCCTACTTAATCATAATTTCCTTTCAATACGAGTATGCTTCCCTCCTTAATTCTCTCTTATATCGATGACTAATTGAGACTTAAACTAACAACCATTCTTCTTCGACTCCTTATCGTCGTCCTTGCACCATTTTGTTGGCCATTTCATCATGGCGATTGTTTATATGGTTCTATGTCATACACTCTCACAATTGATATAACCGGCGACTTGGAATTTCACGACATACGAGATACTCCCTAATCTCAGGCAGTATTGTTGTCCTGCCATCCATAGGCACACTATCTTCCTTTCCTTTGAAGATTATTGAACTTCCTATAAATATTCCTCTTTTAAAGCTTTCATATCTTCTAGTGCTACAAGTTCTTTTTAGTAGTCCCGATTGTCCTTTATACTTCTCCCTGGTCATATGCGGTCTTTCTTTCTCCTTCTGTTACTCCTTGGAGTACTTTACTGCATATCTAAATGTATCTAAAATATCTTCGGCGCGAGTGATTCGAGTCATATTCCGGAATACAACGTATCGCATTGGAGAAACTTATTCTCATTTCCATATTTGTCTCATGATATACTTGCATTTAATCCATTCTCACTTTTCTTTAGCACATTCTTGACATATCGGTTCATCTCGAATTTTGGCTCCTGCAATCCAGTATATTTCCCTCTTTTGAGCTTGGGAATATTTTAATTCATCTTAGAATTGAATTTGTTCTTCCCTTTTTTTAAGGATGTTCTCATATACCAGTAACCTTCGAATATTAACCGTCTTTGATAATCATCTGGCTGACCTTAGCGATCCTTCAACTCCTCTATTCCATATAATGTCGAAGTTCTTTTCATTGCATGGTTCAACTTATTTCCTTGTTGAGTTCCTGTATCAAATCAAAATGCTTATACATATCGGATACAATTCAGATGCCTTCTTTATTGACTTTTCACTTCTACCTTTCATGACCAGTAGTCCCCTAGGCTAATGAATTAATGGGGACATCGGAATTCATTAGGCCCGTTGTTGAGTGTTCGACAGTACCACTCTCCTTTAGCCCTAGTCTTCCTCCACGACTATCTTCTTAGTATCCCTGAAATTCTCCTTGCTCTATGTTCCCAATTCCAATTTATGTCTATACTATACCATTAAAAGTTGATACTCCACACCATCCATTCCCACGACGTCCTCTCATTAGCTTAGCTCATTTTGTCCCGTAATTCTTCTTAACTACTTGTTTGCATCACAGCCAGACATCATGGTCTTTCTAGTGTTCTATCGGTTCTTCTTCTTATCATAAAATCCTCACAAAGTACACCTTTTCCTTTCTTCTTTCGTCCAGTCTTCATCTTCCTTTATGATACTACATCTTATACACATATATATATCTCGAATTTTCTCAGCTTTCTTCAAGATCGCATCTTTGCATCTTTCACACAACCATTGTCTTATAATTTCAATTTTTTTTCCTTTCGGTAAGCCAACTGACTCATTAACCTTCTCCTTGTTATTGGCGGCCACATAATTCTCTTTAACCATTTCGTTGACACCTCCTCCTTTCTTTAGTCCTCATAGTTACTTTTGTTTTCTTCTACTTGTAAAGCGCCTGTTTCCATTAGTCATTCTTTACTCTAAGCTTAGGAGACTTTGGAGTGTTTTGTAATGAGTGTGAATCCCTTTTGACGCTGAAAATCTCTTCTTGGGGTACTTTCTCCCCTTAAGTAGGCGTACCAATCATGGGTTCACATCCATTCTCCTGGTTAAATCTCAGGAGTTTAAAATTTCCTCATCGCTCTCATAAGACCTGTTTATTTCTTCTCAAGGATGCACCTTTGTCCATTATTTACAACCTTCTTGGTTCTGGTTATGAAGATGTATAGGTTGGTTCCGGGGTCCTCACGTTCATCCTTTGTCACGTACAACATTACTCTATCTCCCGTTGATTTATTTAAATTTGATCCCATTGTCTGCTTTCCTGCTTCCATCCTAACCTTTTCCTCAAATATATTACCTGATCCTCAATAGGTATACGTTTTCCTTGTCCAAGTTTTCTCGCCTTCATGATATCATAGCCTTCTTTTTCCTAATCTCGTGCTTATATATTTGGTTGTGTTACCGTTATCTGACTTTAATTCCTGAGAAAACCCAATCCTAATTCTCTCTGTAGCGCTTGCTACCTCAATTTTGACATACATCATAATCAATACTTTTAACATGTCGTAAAATCAATCATAAGGGTATATATAATACTCGATGTAGCCACTCGTGACTTATTTTTTTTATCGCTTTTCAACACCTTTTCTTGTGAGATATCTCGTTGCCATTTGATTTTGTCCTGAATCTGTGGCTTTAATACATCTCCCCTCTCTTTTTTCCCAGCTAGCCAGACTCATACCTCGCGATCATTTCGAAATTCTAATTGCAAAGCCTATATGCTCCTAATTTCCCTCGGGCTATTCTGGTTTTTCATATTCTTTTTTTTTCGTATGTCTAGATCTATAGGTCTTCCTAGCATATCTTTCTACGTCCTAACTATAAATCCTGGCGATATAACTTTACTTAAAAATCTTTACTCGTACTTGTACCCTGTCTCTTTGTCAGTACACCTACTCTCTTCTCTCCTTACACATAAATCGACATCGCACCTAAATTCTCTATCGTCAAATAACCTTCACAACACCCATCTGAAAAGATTGAGGTGAATCCTTCTTATAAGGATTAGCTAGAAATAGACCATATATTCTTAAGGTTGATACAATGTCTACTTCCTTCATCGGCCAAGCAACATCACATTTAGAAGTTATATAAACAATCCAGAAGACAATCAAAATTGCAATCCGACTTACCTAACCATTTCTCATTCTTGAGTTCAAGGTCATCATTAATATCCGAAGTAACTCGGCCATAATGATTCTCAGAATAGTACCAACCATCAAATACTCAGAATCCCCTTGAGTCGAATGACTAGTGACTTCTGAATCCCAATGTAAACTCATATCATATAGGAAAGTCCAATAAAACAAGTCTGTGTGCCTGTCATCAACCCGTCCTGATCTTATGTATATATATAAACTTCTAGAGTAAAACTTTCCCCTACTCGTTAACTTCCTTTCCCATATCAGTATCTTTTCGTTATCTCTTACTTACCAATCCATAAATCATAATACTGCATTTAACTTCTTAGTGTCAACTTTCCCTATATCTCCAATGAGTCTCAATTCTCCGAAATGTCGAATGCAACTCATTCTAGTTCATTTAATTACTAATCATATTTCCCCTCCAGGGTTCTTCCCTTAAAAGCGCCTCATAATTGTTCATTCAATCATAACTTACCAAACATTCGATTGTCACATTTTCCCTTCATTCTTTCTCTACAGCATAGACATTCAAACAATTCAATTTGTAAAAAATTTGGCAGAGTTTCCTCTATACTTCTTACTGCCTCATTTATGCACACGGCCCAGGAAACATATCCAATGCCTCACAGAGTGATCGCAATTACCCGTAATATCTAGCTTAAGTTCTTATATCAAAGTCTATCAATATCAGTAAGGCAGGAAACAAACCTTTCGGATTATCAACTTCAATTCTCATCAATTACCTCCTTGTGGCATAATCAACTGCTTATCCACAATCAAAACATTTAGGGCTCGAATCGGGGACATCACATCCTATAATTTAGCTCTACGGCACGATCTAAGATAAGAAGGAAGGGTCAATAGTTCCTAAATGCCCTGCAACCTCTTGTTTATAAGTGTGGCGCGCTTCACACCCATAAATAAGACCCTACTGAACACGGTCTGTAGACAACCCTAGGACAGAACTGCTCTGATACCAAGTTTGTCACGCCCCAAATCTGGAGCGGCGTGACTGGCACCCGGTGCCAAACTAGGCCCGAGCGAACCACTCTAAATATGAAACTCTTATAAGGCCTACCTGCACACAGACAATACCAACAAGCCGGCGATATATATATATATACTATCTCGTCTGAACTGGGCACACACGCACCTAAAATATATATACACAATTGAACAAGACGACGAGGCTGCTATGTATGCTGTACAACAAAAATGAGAGCCAACAAGGCTACATAACATCCCAACTACATACAACTGTCTACAGACCTCTAGGGAACACGAGCTGTAGAAAGGACAGGACAAGGCCCCGCCATACCTATCTATATATATGTCAAATAAGAATATCAAAAGGGACTGCAGCTCCGAACCAAGTGGAGCGCCCTGGCTACAACTGAGTGGAAGACCTACTGAGCTGGATCGTCTGTCTGGCTACCTGAACTTGAGAGCATGAACGCAGCGTCCCCAAGAAAAAGGGATGTCAGTACGAAACAATGTACTGAGTATGTAAGGCAATGGAATAACTGAAACTGAACTGAAAATAATACAATCTGGAGGCCAAAGAATGCCCCGAAAATCTCACCTGACCTGTCTCATATGAAATGCAATATAATACTATTAAATATCTCACTGACCAAGTGGCCAGGCAACTGAAAATTCTTACTAACCCGTCGACCAGGCAATCTGTCTCACTGACCTGTCGGCCAGGCATTCTGTCTCACTGACCCGTAGGCCTGGCATTCTGTCTCACTGACCCGTAGGCCAGGCATATCTGTCTCATTGACCCGTAGGCCAGGCATATCTATCTCACTGATCAAGTGGCCAGGCTAAAGAAAATGTTTCACTGATCAAGTGGCCAGGCTAAAGAAAATGTTTCATTGACCAAGTGGTAAGGCTAAAGCAAAATATATATATGCATGTCATGCAATATATCATGCATATGCTGAAAAACACTGATACTGTAATGTTATAGCCCGTATTTCGTACGTCCAGAAAATTCAAGGTAATGGGGAGAAGTCAAGAACAAGACTACGTTTCAAAAATTATTTTAATATACGAGTTGTTGAAAATATTATTTATGAATATTGTTAGTATGGAAATATTGAGGAAGACCAAGGGCGAAAAAGGAAATTCGTAAAATGGCTTATGGAAATATTGCGGAAAGGATAAGGGCAAAATGGGAATTTTGCAAAGTCTCGAAAGTTCATGAAATTTCCATGATGGTTGAGTGGCATAAGTATATGCCCACATTGCTTTGGGGGATAAAGTGTACTAAGAAAAACATTTGGTCTTCTTTGACCAAATAAAACAAAGCAAGAAAAAAAGAAAGAAAAATCAAGAAAAATGGAGAGCTTTCTAGAGAGGGGCATGTGCCCCTCACATGCTTGGAAAATATATATGTATATATATATATATATATATATATATATGTGTGTGTGTGTGTGTGTGTGTGTGTGTGTGTGTTATCTTCCAATCCAAGACAAAACAAGAACAAGAACAAAAAAAAAAAAAGAAAAAAAAAGGAGAGGTTTCGGCCACAACATGGAAAAATTGTCCATGAGAAATCTTGTTCTAAAAATTATTTTCTCATGGTATACCCACTAATTCAAGGGTCCTCTACGACGTGGTATAATTATTTCGGGAGATAAGTCATCCGTTTCGTCGTTTCCGCATTCGAGGCAAGTTGAGAAGTTGAAGAAGAAAGGTGAGTTTTAATCTTGTTTTATGTGTTATGAAGGGTTTACATGTGTTGTAGTATGCTAAAATGGAAGAAATTCATGATAGAAAACAAGTTGGAGTTGAGGCCGTATGTATGAAGTGTTATGTATGGAAGAATGGATTAAAATTATATGATGTATTGGTTGTTGTTGTAATGTGTTGTAGTGTGTAGAAAAAAATGGAAATTCATGAAATATTGCATGTTCAAGTTGAGCCGTGTGAAGTATTGTTTGGCCGTGTGTTGTGTGCAATGTGTTGGAATAATGAATTAAGTGTATGTAGCGTAATTATGTGGTGTTGTAATGTATAGAAAATGGATGAAAATCATGGAATGTGTGTGTTATGGTGATGGCCGAAAATGGGCTGATTTAGTGTAGGCATGGTGGACTAATGTGATGTAGTATTTTGGTTGTCGTCGTTGTGAGTTTCATGATGGAAAATGAAGTTTTAATAATCCGAGTTGAGATCATAATCGTATGGGCCGAATTGGAAGGAAATGTAGTCTTGATATGGTTTCTTGAATTTATGAAATGAAGTTGTAAATGTATGTATTGTGACATAATGTGTGAATTTGGAAGGAAAAGATGTGTTTGGTGTTGTTCTCGGGTTTGGGGATGAATTCGGGTAAGTTGGAGTGTTAGTTGGGCTGTTTGAAATATTGTGTGAATTGTTTAAAGGGTTTTGAATATTGTTCTGAACGGTTTCGGATTAGTAATTGAATGTATAAACGTTGATGTTGGTTTGAATGTAAGTAGTTGAATTGAATATGAGGTTATGTTGTTGAATTGTGTAGGAGTCATCAATGTTAAAATACGTTCAATTGACTCCTAACGACTATTGTTATGGTTGTTGGTATTGTTGCTATTGTTGTTGTTGTTGATTTGGAGCCGAGCCATATTCTCGGGGTTGGTATATTTACAGGGGAGGTGCTGCCGAAATTCCGGCAGGATACAAGTGAATGTGTTTGAAAGGTTAAGGCAGGTATATGATAATGAAACTAACGAATGGATGGATTCTCCTGCATGTAGACAAACAAATTGGATGCATAAGCGTAGCTGGAGGTCGCGGCACAGGTATGTAAGGCTTACCCTTCCTTTCTTTTGGCATGTCCTAGTTGTAATAGGCTATGATACGAGCCTCGAGGGAAACTCTATTCCTAGAAATCCGAGCTTGATTTGGACCCCTATTCATTCAGTGAAATTGAACTAAGAACCTTATGCTTTGATGGAAACATAGTTTGAACGTCCGTAACTTCTACAAATGAAACCGGATTGCCCTGAAACCTTCATGAATGACTCTATAAGGCTAAATGTTCATAGTTTATATACGCCACCTCGACTTAATCCGAGGTGGGCCCATAATTCCCGAACCCCATTTGTATTGCTCTATTGGACTCATTTCCGCATAGTAATTAAGAGAAACTTGGGCTATTGTTGTCACGACCCAAACCCCGTGGGCCGCGACTGGTACCCTAACTGGGTACCCAGACGTACCTACCTGACCGAGTTCGAATCATACAGAATTTTTTTTTTCGTTTCAAAACAGAAGTACAGAAATAGGCCGGTACAAATACGGCGTGCGCGTAACATACATATATATACATATACCTGAACACACAGACATTTACAGATAAGCCGATAAGGCTAACATACAGACGGAACCCGTAACCCACACATCTATCTACAGGCCTCTACCGACATACAGAGTCATATGACGGGACAGGGCCCCGCCGTACCCAGAATATACATACATACGGAGTACACAAAGACAGAAGGTGTATACCAAAGATATATGCTCCGAGTCAAAGGAGCTCTTCAAGTAGCAGAGTCGGAAACCTACGCGGGCGGCGTATCACCTGGTGCGTCTGTACCTGCGGGCATGTAGCGCAGCCCCCGACGAACGGGGGTCAGTACGAAAAATGTACCGAGTATGTAAAGCAGAAACGTAACAGATATAAACATAGTCCGAACTAGAATCACAGAAATATAACGGGCAAAATCATAAGTCAAACTAACGGACAGAGTTATGATCCAGACAGACATACAGAATCGTGTTACACACAAATGAACAGAATTATAGTTCGGACAGACAGACGGAGTCATAATACGGACAGACGAGCAGAATCTGAATCCATACGGACATACAGAAGCAGAAGCCATACGGACATACAGAAATAGTTGTAACACAGACGGACAGACAGTAGTATGACGGACAGAATTATGCATGCAGAGTAGCACAGAGTCATACAAAATCATACAAAGGCGTGTGCTTTATAAATACAGATGGCACACGCATATATTCATACAGATCCCGGCCCTGTCTGGGGGCGCGGTAACAGAACCCGGCCCTCTTAGTACGGGACGCGGTGGACAGACAGAATCATATCAGATCATATGCCATCCTGGCCGCCATCCCCATACACAGATCATACAGACATACAGATCCCGGCCCGTACGCCGAGGGACGCGGTGAACAATGCAGAGAAAATATGCACGATAACAGAACCTGGCCCGGGTCGCAGTGAAAGAATGCATTGAGACAGACACGAATCGATAAATGAGAAACCACCTACCTACAGACTCAACATACAGACTCGATCAATCAGAAGGGTGCCCAACGGCGAGCCAAAATCAGAATATCCAGATAGTATGCATAGCACGCGCTCATATCCTAGTTAGGAAGGCACGACAGATTTTCAGAATGGGATGCTCGGATGTTCAGAAATCATATTGTATAAATTACACAAAACTATCCATAATATTCACAAAATAATAGTTCAGAAGTTTTTTGGGAGAAGATCGGACCAAAACAGAAGTATTTTAAAAATCGTACCGGAAGTATCGGGCCTTGTGGGCCCACCTCGGACCAACCCGAGGCTACATACGTAAATTACTGATGATTGACCTTATGAGGTCACCCATACTCATTCGGAAGTGTTCCGACTCCGTTTGGGGAAGTTTTGTACAAAATCTCACTTTAAGGGCTATTTGTAAGAAAATAGGTTCAATTGAATTGAAGGAATTGGAGCGGTTTTCCGTCTCGAATTCCGGGGAACGGAGTCGGACCTAGGGCTCGCGGCCGAGCCTACCACATCCAGAACATGCCTAGGAACGTAGAGAAGTGCTTCACATACCTCGATGGCGCCTTATGCTCGCTCGGCGTCAATCCAAATTTCGTCCAAAATCTGGAAATGGTCAAGTTTACCATTTGGTTAGTTCCACTCTTTCAATATTCTAACTTTACACATAATTGCCTACCGAAATTTCGGCAGCATTTCCTCTGTATATACGACATCCCCGAGACTTGGCTCGGCTTAATTTATCAACACAACAACCCAAAGATAACATCCAAACAACAACAAACATCAATAGATACTAAATCATACACTATGGCATTATTAGCCATCTTTCGACATAACGAAACATCTTTCGTTTCAAACTTACACTTTCAAACCAAACTTATTATTTTCATATTCATTACCTATCGAAGTAATTCCAACATACGTCGGAGGCATATCTTATCATTTTCACACGATATACAAACATACCAACTTTCCATTAGAGCCACTACTTATCCAATTTTTCCAACCTTCAACATACAAGTTCATAAACAATAATCATGATTCGTCTCTTGATACATTCATTTCCATTTTTTTTTACATAAACATAACAAAGTTGCATACTTTCCTACAACAACTTGATAACCATTTTTCCAAGACAATAAAAATTGTTATCTTTCCATTCACTTCACCATAACTCAATTAGCATACAACCAAGATCAAATTCATATTCCATATCAAACCTAGCACCACACGGCCATCTCCCACACTTCCAATTTTTTTTTTTTTTTTTTTTTTACTAATTCATTCCACTTCCTTTCTAATAAAATTCCCATCATATTACAACTAGATTACAACAAGAATTCAAGCCATTGAAATCATGCAATTGCATATACATTTTCGGCCAACACACCCTAAATTCCAACACACAAAATTTCCATGTTTTTCATTCATTCACACATACTACAACATACATATATCATTTTTAGCACAACAAAAGCATGAAATTCTCACCTTTCTTCAAGCCCTTCACTTGGAGATAAAAATTGTTTTCTTGCCACAATATTTATACCAACTTGAAGAGGGCCTTGCACTTAGTCATAACCTCACAAGGGATGAATTTTTGAACCCAAGAATTGGCTCCAAAATTTTTTTCTTTCTTTTTCTTTTCTCCTCTTTCTCACCCGAAATGGCTCCTCTTTTTTTTTTTGTTCTTGGCTTTTGTTTTGTTTCTTGAACCTTCTCAATACTTATCAATACATATATAATTCCCCATGGAATTTAATTATTCCATGGGCTTGGACTCCTTTGGCCGGTTGGGCCCCCTTAAGTTGGGCCTTTCTCCACTTATTTTTTTTTTGAACCCAAAATGGCTAGATTTTGCAATTTATGGAACAAGTTCCCAAAATTCCAATTTTTGCCCTTGGCCACCTTTCGTAATTCTTATACCATTGACTTCATAACTCACACATTCACACCAAGTAGTGTCCAATTGTGGCCTTATTCATCAAAAGTCCATTTATCTTGAATTTTTCGAATAAACAAAAATGTCGGATGTAACAATTGTTCTGGATTTGTTATGAACTGTATGTACTCTCTGATATAAGTATCTGGAAATTCTGATATGAGTATTCCTATATAGGCATTTGGATACAAGTATTTTCGATATGGATATTTTGACAAAAGTATTTTGACGTAAGTACTCCAATACAAGAAATTTGACGTAAACATTTTGATAGAAGTATTCGGATATAAGTATTTTGGATATGAGAATCCTGACATACGTATTCTGTTATAACTACTCTGATATAAGTATTTTGATATAAGTATTCTGACCTAAGCATTCTGACATAAGTATTCTGATATGAGTACCCCGACATAAGTATTTTAATATAAGCATTCTGATATGGGTAACCTGCTATGATTATTCTGATGGCACGTTCGATCATTCTATCGAGTCTCGATTTATGTGCATTTAGTTGCTCACTACTCTGCTCGTGCATGTGCTATGATCCCTTTCACCGGATCCCGGGCCGGTATATATATCGTGCGGATGGTTCGCCGAGTCCTCTGTTAAGGGCCGGGTTCCATATATGAATTCCGAAGTATGATGTGTCCGGTTCCGGGGTACTGTGTTATATGTCCGTCCCCGGTTACCGAGGATATATTATGAAGTATGATGTGTCCGGACTCGGGGTGTCGTGTTATCTGTCCGCCCCCGGGTACCGTGGTTATGTTATGATGTGTGACGGAGATCGGAGCAAATTTTCTGAAATATGATGTGTTGTGGCGCCAAGGGTAGGAGTGGCGACCACGTTCCTACGTTATCGTGCGCATCCCTTGGCATTGTTCACCTGTTCCTCGGCGTGTTATCTGTCCCCAAGGTTATCATGTATATGATAGGATGTGACCGGTCCCTCGGCGTGATATTTTTCCCCGAGGTTACCGTATGTATGATATGGTATTTGTCCCGGCGTGGTATATGTCCCCGGGGTTACCGCGTATGTGCTATGATATCCGATTCCGATATGCATGACTTGTGTTGGAGAGTAAGCATTCTGACCTTCCGTATATTCTGTATCCCGTTTGCTATATGACATCATTTGAGTAATTTGTACGTTCTGTAATCCGTCTGGCATACGAGATGAGTAAGTATGATTCGTGTCTGGAAAAGAAAATAATAATAATAATAATAATAATAATAATAATAATAATAATAATAATAATAATAATAATAATAATAATAATAATAATAATAATAATAATAATAATAATAATAATAATAAGTGTTTGGTATTCTGGATAGGCTATTTGTATGTTGTTCTATCTGTCTCAGTCATGGTTTCGTTTTCTGTATTCATGCCTTACATACTCAGTACATATTCCGTACTGACCCCCTCTTCTTCGGGGGCTGCGTTTCATGCCGCGCAGGTACCCACAAGTGGATAGACGAGATTATCTGAAGATGATCCAGTGGATTGGTGGGCTCCATTTCCTCCAGGAGTGCTGCCGAATCAGAGTATGTATGCTGTGATGTCTGATCAGTATTAGAGACTTTGCAGACAGCGTCGTGGGTAATGATAGTCAGTCTGTAAGCCGCTCCATCAGCCGATATGTCATTTTGTGTTATGTAGTAAATTTTATATAATTACAGATTTGTTAAATTCTGGAAATAGTAAGCAGAAAATTTTGAAAGCTCAACATGTATTTTATTTGTAATTGACTTTCAGAATTAAAAAAAAAAACATTAGGTGTGTAATCAGGGTCTGCGGGTTCGCTCGGCTCTGTATGTGGGGTCGAGTGCCCATCACACCCTAATAAGGTTAGGGTGTGACATGTAACATGTCTCTTCTGTCTGTTTATAAACTCAAGGACATAGGGAGGGGATATGGCCCCTCAGAAAGAACAACATGACACTCAGAAACTATGCCACAATATGACAAGCTCTACTTTGACAAATCTCTAGTCATAAAGTTCTTTATTCTCCTACCATATATGGAATCATGCCAAGAAAAGAAGGAACAACCTTAACATACATTTTTTGGTCTCCTTAACTACTTAACGCTTATCCTTCCAAGATTGTAAATCTACATCCAAGAGGATTCATACTATTGTTAGGTTTATCGTCATATGCTTGTCTTAAGCCTTCAAATTAAATCCCCTTAAAATCTGCCGTAATTCGGGCAGCATATCCCTTGTTTATATCCCTAGCCCGAAATCACAATACCAACAAAACAACAACAATAGAAACACCAATATTAACAACATCATCATCAACATCAATATGCTCAATAAAACATCCCACACGATGTTTCCCCAATTTCTCAACCAATCACTAGACTTTACGAAGCTTTAACAACTAAATTTCCATGGTACAATTCATAATACCTATAGTAAAGAATATCCTTACCTCAATCAAGGTTGGTAGGGCTTGAAATGTTATTTATCCTCGGCGGCCTCCTTTGATTCGCTGAGATTCGTTGTTTAGAATAAGAACTACACGACCTTATACGCTTCCCGAGCCTAAATTCAGGGGTTTCACTTGATTTGGGCTAAAATTTTATGGAGGAAGTTGGGAGAATGTTCTAGGGGGTTAGGGAAGGTTTTAGGGGTGTTTAGATGAAAAATTAAGGGGTAAAACCCCTTTTATAACGTTCTAGGGTCGATTGGCACCGACCTAGAATTTTTGGGTACCGTAGCGCACGTGTCGCACACTGTAGCTGCGCGTTTCTGCTCTGCCAGCCTGACTTGTAACGTCCATAATTCTCTACTCTGACGTCGTATCGACGAGCGGTTTGCTGCGTTGAAAACTAGACTTCATGAACTTCAATTTAGGCTTTTGCTTTACTTTAAAACTCCTCATATACTAAAAGATACTCTTTCCCCAAATTGGCTTATTCTTAGCCATAGTTCAACATACTTACGCTCAAATTTGATAAGTGTTTCTCCGCAAGTACAGGGTGTAACATGTAGGGTATTTATTATTTAGAATTATGGCTAAAATGTAATTTAATAAACTTGGGGATTAAAATAAAAGTCTGGGAAGAACGGGTAAAGGGCTAGGGGAAGGGGGTAATTAGCTGTTTTTTGTCGTTGCCAACGACTAATTTTGCCACAACATTCGTTGACAATGGTTATATGTATTTTAAATTCTTTTTTTACCCAGGTGCGTAGATCCTATAGGCCGAGACTGGACCAGGCCGGTCTCGTCGGCCCTCTTTCGCTATCCGCCTTATTTGGGTCAGCCTGTCTCATTGACACTCATAGTTCAGGGGTATTTTTTTCAGTTTCCCATAATATAATTTAAAACTTTAGTTTAGAAACATAAGTACATGCTTAGTTTGGGCACAACCCCTAGGTAGCCTTCAAAATTCTAAACTGAATTTACATATACTCCAACCTAGGCCTAGGCCTGTCAACCGGTTCCAACCGGAACCGGTTAGGAAACCGGCCGGTTCCGGTTCCAAAACCGGAACCGCCTAACCGGTTCTGGTTTAACCGGTTCCGGTTAACCGGTTTTAAAGTCCAAACCGGAACCGGTTCGGTTTGGATTGGTTAAAATATATTTTTTTTATTTTTTTGTATTATATATATATATATATATATATATATATATTATAGTATTTATTTGTATATTGTAGGTATATTTACATATGTTATACAACTTTATAATTAAAGTTTAAATATTTACTGACTAACAGCCTAACAGCAAGTCAGCAATACAGAATAGTGCTTTTCGTACACATATATATGTATAACTTACATATACTTATATATATACATATCTACTATATATACTTAATATATATACTATATATATTTATATAATATATATATACTTAATATATATACTATATATATGTGTATATATGTACTATATACTATATATACTTACTTATATACTATATACACTTACTTATATACTATATATACTTGTATACTATATATACTTACTTATATACTATATATACTATATATACTTGTATATATGTACTATATACTATATATACTTACCTATATATACTATATATTTATATTCCTAACTTAATAAAAGTAAAAATTGAACACAAGTAAATAGAAGAAAGCTCAATGAGCCATATATTTTATTCATTCTTGGATAACATTTATTTGCAAGTTGTATTTTTTTTAACTTGCAAATAATACATGAGTTATACAAAAATAGTAGAATAATAAAATCACCAATTTTGAACCATTTCGTTAATTTCCCCCACATCATATTCGGTCATGGAAATATCTTCAAAGTCTTCCATTTGGTCCGGTCCACTAGCTATCAAATCTTCAATTTCTTCCTCTTCGCCTTGCTCCGCTTCTGAGTTTTGGTTGCGTCGCTCCGATCTAATCCAATCTCGAATGCACACTAGTACTTGCAAGCTAAAGTCGGATAATGAATGTCTATGGTCTCCAATTTGTTGTCTTCCTTGGCTAAATGCGCTCTCCGAAGCTACGGTTGATACTTGAACCGTAAGGATATCTCGAGTCATTCTTGAAAGTACCGGATAGCTTGCCTTGTACTTCTTCCACCATGCTAAGACGTCCAAGTCATCCAGTTGGCTGATATCCACATTTGGCTGCATCAAATAAAAGTTAAATTCATCAAAGTTTGCAGTAGAAGAAGAAGTTGGCTATGAATGTAAAACTTTTAAACCCGACAAGCCCTTTTTGCTACTCTGAGAAGTGGTAGGGCGTGGAGCAACGGGTGTAGCACGTTCTTCCAAACTAGAATAATGAGTAAAAACTTTTCTAAACTCATCATCAATAGCGAGATCGGCTTCAGCTAAAGATGGTTGAACTCCCTCTTCAATTTCTAAAAATGTATAAATTTGATTAACCAAATTTTTAGTATAAGACACTTTTAAACAAGGATTTAAAAGGGAACCCAATATAAATAAAGTTGGGATGGGAAAAAAATACTTCTTAAATTTGATTATCATTTCAAAAATAGCCACTTGATAATCGGGTTTATATTTATACTCTTGTAAAACTCTAGCTATTTCCGCTAAGTAGGCTAAAATTCCGGTTACCGTGGGATAAAATTGTCTAGAAAAAGCAAGAATTGCATTATAAAAATTTTCTAAGAGTTCAATACATTCTTTAACATCTTCCCAATGCCTAAAAGTTAACCAATCCTCACTATCAATATTATATTTGTTGTGAACTTGTTGTATGGGAATCCTATACTCAAATGCTTGTTGTAGCATAATGTAAGTGTAGTTCCACCTAGTCTCAATTTCTACTTGAATTTTCCTAGGTCTAAGGTTATTTTCCACACAAGCATTCTTAAAATCTCTAATTCTTCCCCTATTAGCATTACAAAAAAGAAACGCAACATCATTTCTAACTTTTTGAACAGAATCATCAAAATGCATAAGACCATCTTTAACAATTAAATTTAAAATGTGACAACTACATCTTACATGAAAAATATTTCTTAGAGGAGGGTTTATTTCTCTTTTTAAAAGACCAATTGCCTTTGTATTATTAGAAGCATTATCTAAAGCAATACAAAGTGTTTTTCTATAAATGTTAAAAAATCTCATTATAGTAGACATTGAATCGGCTAAAATTTTTCCATTGTGACGACCTTTTCCTTCGTCGTATAAAAAAGCTATAATTCTTTTTTGCATAACCCAGTTGTCATCAACCCAATGACATGTAATAGCAAAAAAATCTAAATGGTTAATACTAAGACCCAAATCAGCGGTAAGACAAACATTACAATTTAAAGAATTAAATACATGGCGCAAATAAAATCTATATTTTTTAAACAAATCTATAACATCGGCTCTACAAGTACTTCTAGGAATACCCTCAAATAACGGGTTATAACAACGTTGAATGTAAGTAACAAACCCCAAACCCGAGGGAAAGGAAAATGGTAAACAATCATAAGCTACCATTTTAGCTATTTCTACGCGTTCTTTTTTCTTGTCATACTTAAAATTTCTACCGGTTCGTGGGTCTATCGTCATTTGAATCCCCCCCCACATTTGAACCCGTTTGCTCTCCCCAAACATCCATATGTTTGGTTCTCATATGAGCATTTAGTGTACCCGTTCCACCATCCTTACCAGTTCCTTGCTTAAAACTAAATACTTGTCCACATAGGGTACATGTAACTGATTGGTTTTCCCTATCCTTAGTCATAAATTTCCAAACTTTAGCTGTTGGCTTACGAGTTCTAGGCGGTTTGTCTTGTGTATGTGATTGTGCAGGACCTGTATCTCCTATGAGATTTTCGGGGGTTGTGTTTCATCATCATCATCATCTAAGTCTTCATTAAAAGTGTCGGTAAAATGTTGTTGCATTGCCTCATGACCTAAAAATGGATTATTTCCACCAACATCAATACCTAAATTAGGTGTTTCTTCGACAAATGTTTCCTCATTAAGCGCACCCCTAACAGTACGACTACTATTACCGGCACCACGTCTTAATTTCTTTGACATTATTAAATAGAAATAATTTAAATCACAATCAAATAAATCACAAGAAAATAAATTTCGAAAAATAAATTGCTAGAATTAAATTGCGTAAATTAAATTTCGAAAAATAAATTGCTAGAATTAAATTGCGTAAATTAAATTTCGAAAAATAAATTGCTAGAATTAAATTGCGAAAATTAAAGATAGAGTTGGAATGAAGGTACCAAATTGCCGGATTAATTTCCAACAAAGCGAAGGCGGCTAGAATTGTAAATCCACCAAAGCTACTTCGGATTGTTGTAAAATCACCAACTCCACCAACAATATTATAATTGCAAAATTAATAATTGAAAGTTGAAACTATAATAAGACTTTGTGGCTAATTATTGCAAAGTAACTATAATTGAGAGATTGAGATTTGAGAGAAAGATGAAGAAGAGTGAATTGAAATGAAAATGAAGAAGGGTTTATATAGGGGTGGGGGAGGGGTTAAAGTGTTAAAAAAAAAAATTTGGGGGCCAAAAATTAAGAAAATGACCGTTTGGCAACGACCATTTTTGCAAATGGACCGTTGCCAACGGTCCATTACCGAGGCCCAACGGCTCTTTTTTTTTTTTTTTTTTTAATTTTAACCGGTTTAACCGGTCCGGTTCCGGTTAAAAAAAATTTGGAACCGAACCGATAAACTAATATCCGGTTAACCGGTTCCGGTTAACCGGTTATACCGGTTTCGGTTTAACCGGTCCGGTTACCGGTTAAAACCGATTACAATGAACCGGTTGACACCTTTACCTAGGCCTCACCATTTTCTTAATTTCCTTTCAGTGCTATAAAGTTTCCTGAATAACTCAAAACTCAAATAGTAATTCTCTAACTAGGAGCAGTCAACTCACGAGCGTGTCAAAATGTGGTTGGATATTCCCATTATCTCACTTTGGAACTGCAACTACGTTTCAAAGATTCAGAAACAAGGACAAACAAGCACTTAATTCGGCTTATTTACTTTCTGTTTCAACTCATTTCGTTTTTCTTTTTCCTTATTTTCCGTCAAATCGCGAAACAGACCCTTTTCTCTCTCTTTCTCTCTCACACAGTAAACCCTCAAAAAAACAAAAAACTCAGTCGAATAGCTCAAAAGGTACTATCTTTTTTCTCTACTTCTTTTGTTAACTTAAATAGCTCAAAGGGTTTATGCTCGTTGTGTGAATCTTGAATTATTTTTGCTGTTCTCTTCATTCTGTAGATCCACTTGCTTAGATTTGTTAGTCCTGGCCATTAGGGTTTTATGGTTTCTTGAAATTATCTTTTTCTTGAATTTATCTTCTTTAGGGTGATTCTTGAAATAGAAAGTTGAAAGTTGGCTGCTTATGGTTTCTTGAAATTATCTTCTTTAGGGTGATTCTTGAATAAAAAGTTGAAAGATTTGCTGCTTATGGTTTCTTGAAATTGTCTTCTTTAGGGTGATTCTTGAAATAGAAAGTTGAAAAATTTGATGTTTATCTTGTATTCCAGATTCTGTAACCATGGATGAGCAAGAAGGGGTAAGTTCAGTCACTAGTGTTTCAGAACTTACCGAAAATTTGGGATGTGAGGGACAAGCTGATGAGCCTTATAATGAGGAAGATGTTGAAGAGATAATGGTAGAGGTAGTAGGTTCTGATGTGTTTGTTGATGGGATTTGTGGTGATGGTGGTGAACTGGGGCAAGAGGGATCGGGAAAAGCAGACACTTTGGATGATCATAGCGATTTTCAATTAAGGGATGCTAAGGATGATGGGAATACTGGAAACGAGGTTGAAGGTGTCGTTGATGTTGCAGGGTCATCCAGGGATGTTGCCGAGGCAGCTGGTGCACAGAGTTTTCCCGAGGTGCCAAGTGTAACAGTGAGTTCTGTTTTAGAGAAAGTCAGCTTCAGTGTTAGTGAGGCGGATGTTGAGGTTAATGTTGTCAGGAGCACTGAATCTGCTGATTTGACTTCAGTTGATGTTGCAGGGTCATCCAGGAATATTTCTGAGACATCTGGCACTGAGATTATTCCCGAGGTGCCAAGTGTAACAGCCTGTTCCGTTGTAGAGAAAGTCAACTTCGGTGTTAGCGAGGAGGATGTTGATGGTAATGTTGTCAGGAGCACTGAATCTGCTGCGCTTGCTGATTTGACTTCAGTTGATGTTGCAGGGTCATCCGGGGTTGTTTCTGAGACAGTGAAAAATGAGGCTGTTCCCATGTTGCCGAGTGAAACAGCTGAGAGAGTTAGAGAGGAGGAGGCTGAGGGGAATGTTGTTAGGAGCACTGTATCTGTTGAAATGAGTGCTGCACCTGCTGAATTGACACCGCAAAGAGTGGGTCTTTCTGATGATGGGGTGTGGAATCCTGGAATTGAGCGGCCGATTGGATCTACTCCATTTGTGCCACAAGACAGTTCGAATCTCGTAATGGAAGAGGCTAGCAATCTGAGATTGGATTCTTCTGAAAAAGATGAAAGTTCAGTCAGAGAGATAGCTGGCCAGGCTAGTGAGGAAGATACTTCTAGTCATGCAAGGGGTCAGATATCAGATCATCCAGCTGAAGGAGCTGTGTCACTGGATTGTGGCGTTGTAGAAAAAATACATTCAGAAGTTGAAACCATGGAAGCCAATGCCCATGATCAGGAGAGAGATGCCGTGGGGAACAAGGATGAAAATTCACATCAGGATAGTGGAATAGTACAAAAAGCACACTCAGAAGTTGAAACCATGGAAACTGATGCCCATGATCAGGAGAGAGATGCTGGTGGGGACAAGGATGAAAATTTACATCAGGATAGTGGAGCAGTACAAAAAGCACAGTCAGAAGTTGAAACCTTGGAAACTGATGTCCGTGATCAGGAGAGAGATGAATTGGGAAACAAGGATGAGGATTCACATCAGGACAGTGGGGTGGTACAGAAAGCACATTCAGAAGTTGAAACCATGGAAACCAATGTCTATGATCAGCAGAGTGATGACTTGTGCAACAAGGATGAGAATTCACATCGAGAGACAGTTGTCTTGGGCAACGAGGATGAGAATTCACATCCTGACATTGAACCCATGGAAACTGATGTTTATGTGAATAACAATTCAAATACAGTGGTTGAACCCCTGGAGACAATTAACCATGATGATCAAATAATTAACACGTGCCATCAGGTTCCCGCAGTTCATGATAATCTGGGTGTAGATGTATCAGTGTCTCAAGGTTCTGCTAGCAATTGTGCTGATGACATGATTTCATTGAAACCAAACAGTCAAATCCCTGAAGATAAGGGAGGAGATATTAAGGTAGTTAGTGTTGAGCATACCCCAGTTGCACATGATCAATCCTTAGGCATCAATGGTGATGATGTGCCATTGCACCCTGGGAAGCAAGAACATGGATTGGAGGAAAATTTGGCAGCAGAGAATGGGCTTATTGGTTCTTCTTGTGAAAAAGCAAACCATGCCGAGGTTCAGGAATTTGAGGTTGATAACATGCATGAAGATAAAAAAGTTCTTGCTTTATGTACTCAGGCAGAAACTTCTCATATGGAAACCCAAACTGGCAATCATAAAGAGGCAACTTTGGAGGGTAGTGAGATCTCAAGTTGTAAAGTTCCAATACCCAGTGATAATGGGAGCTTAGGTGGTTCAGACGAGTTGCCAGATGTGCAGCCTAAGGTAGTGGATGGAGTTAGCGAAGTTACTCATGATGACTTCCCACTTCCTTTACAGGCTAGTGCTCATGATACAGGACACCTTGAGGAGATGGAAGTCGAGGGGGTTCGTCACGAGACAACTGGCACATTGACTTTTACCGCGAATGAGGAAAGTCTGAATATAGTGGAGGTTGATGCCAGGTTGGAAAATGATACGAGAACAGAACTCCTGGAAACCTCTTGTGAACCAGCTTGCAGAAATGATGGAGCTAGTGTTGTAATGGACAAGGACGGGAATGCCCTGCTTGGAAGTACCACAAGCTTAAGTTGCACCGTGTCTATTGAGACTATTGTTAGCACAAGAGAGATGAACACTGCGGATGAAACAAACAAAGTAACACACTTGCTGCCAGAAGGTTTGGATAGCGACATGTCACTGCAGCATGTTGAGAACGAGAGCTTATTGCTTTTTGATAACTATGCTGGAAACGAAGGCGATCCCCAGGTGAGTGCAGTGTCATGTAATGATGATGTCATGACTGAAGTTCCAGAAGGAACCTCATTAGCATGTCAGGACACTTCCAAAACCTCAGAGTCTGATACTGTTGATGGTAAGTCGCCTCTTTTATTAAAAGACGACTACTTAAAGGTCGAGGCTGAACACAATGTGGAGGCTAAAGACACTGCTCTTGGAGAAGATCCTGCTCAAGGTCATGATCTGGCTCATGATACAAAAAAAAGTGCTGTTACAGGAATGCATTCAAATATTACTGAAGAATCTGAACCCTCTGTGAATCAAGGTGGTGTATTGGAGCATGTCGAGATGGATCATGATGCCGGTAATGCAACAACTGCTGGTGCACTATTAAATGAAGAAAAAAACTCTAATGCAGAGGGTGCTATAAAATCTGAGGCTGCAATAAATTCTGATGCTGATGTCCCTCCTCCAGTTGGAGATCAAATTGTAGAGGACCAGGACCCTTTTGAGGCAAATAAGGGTATTGATTTCGATGTGCATACTCCAGAAATGATGGTTACAGATGAGCATGAGAAAGGCGAAGTTGAGAAGCTGCATCCTGATACTGTGCAGGAATCTTCAAAGCAAGACAAAGAAACTGAAGAAGTTGCGTCCGAGACTAGCGACACTGTGCTACCGAATGAGAAGCCTGTGAGCTTGGTGAAGTTGCATCCTGGTTATCTTGTTCCACCAGAAAATGAGGGCTTGTACTCTATATCTGATTTAGTCTGGGGAAAAGTTAGAAGCCATCCATGGTGGCCTGGACAGATATTTGATCCTTCCGATGCTTCAGAAAAGGCCATCAAGTACTACAAGAGAGATTGCTTTTTGGTAGCTTATTTTGGAGATCGTACTTTTGCTTGGAATGAAGCATCTGTGTTGAGGCCATTTTATTCTCATTTCTCCCAGATTGAGAAGCAAAATAATTCAGAAACATTTCAAAATGCTATAAGCTCTGCTTTAGAAGAGGTTTCAAGACGCGTTGAACTTGGCCTTGCTTGCTCATGCACACCTGAAGACTCCTATGATGAGATTTCATGTCAGATTGTGGAGAATGCTGGGATTCGTGAAAGTAAAAGATATGGATTGGACAAATCAACCGGAGTCACTTCGTTTGGACCTGATAAGCTCATGCACTATTTGAAAGCGTTAGCCCTGTCACCAACTTGTCGGGCTGATAGGTTGGATCTCACTATTGCTCGAGCTCAGCTAGTGGCCTTTTGTAACTTCAAAGGATATCGTCCACCGGCAGAATTCTTGTTAAGTGGAGAATTACTAGAAAATGACGCCGACGTTCCCAGTGCAATTGACGATAATGGTCTTGCTTCGGAAGACAGTGAGCAACATCACATCAGTAAAGCCTCTGTTCACAAACGTAAGCACAGTTCAAAAGATAGCTCACAGCATAAAATGAAAGAGCGGAGCTTGTCAGAGCTGATGGACGATGAGGAGTGTGAGTATTCTCCCTATGCTGAAGATGATTCAGATGGAAAAACACTCATGTCCAGCAAAAAGAGGAAGGCTGTTGATTCTCGTACTGATGGATCGAACAAGAAAACAAGTGTTTATGCTGCTAAAGTGTCAACCACTGCGCCTAAGCCGTCCTTCCGTATTGGTGAATGCATTCAAAGAGTGGCAAGCCAATTAACTCGTCCAGCCTCACTTGTGAAGTGCAACAGTGATCAAAGTGGGGCCGATGTTCAATTACAGGACTCTCCAAAGGGAAAAGTTGTGATTCCAACTGAATTACCTTCTCCAAATGAGTTGCTCTCACAACTTCAGTTGGTGGCATGGGCTCCGTTGAAAGGCTACCGCTTCTTAAAAACCATCACTACTTTCTTTTCAGGTTTTAGAAATTCAGTTGCTGCGCTCCAGAAGAAGCAGAATTCGTCGGCGGGAAGACCTGGTGGTGGTCGAAAGAAAAGAGCTTCACAAACTGTAGCTGGTTTTGCTGAAGAATTTGAGTTCGATGATGTAAATGATTCTTATTGGACAGACAGGATTGTACAAAACTATGGGGAGGAGCAGCCATTGCAGAATAGTCAAAGTGGGGGAGGAGGGGAACATCAGCTTACGGTCAATGATCCAGAGAAATCCAATAAACCGGGTCGTAGATCATACACTAGAAAAAGAAAACCCAGTACCGATATTGACATGACACCAGGTGTTCCTCCTGAGGACATTGAGAAGAGGAAGCATGAGCCAGCAGAACTCATTTTAATTTTTGCTGAGGGTGGTCCTCTTCCATCTGAAATGAACCTTAATAAAATGTTTAGGCGGTTTGGACCATTGAAGGAATTAGAAACTGAAGTTAATCAAGAGTCTTCTCGGGCTAGGGTGGTCTTTAAAAGGGGTTCTGATGCAGAGGTTGCTCATAGTAGTGTAGGAACGTTCAACGTCTTTGGATCACGGCAAGTGACTTATGAGCTCAGCTACACACCAGTTATCTCATTTAAGCCCATGCTCCTTACAATTACACCAGACATGGAGGGAGCTATTTGATGCTACAGCTCCAAAATGATCGTAGTTTCAGGTAATTATTTGCCCATTGTAGATGCACTCTTGAATGCAATGCATTTGAAAGCTCATTTGTTTGGTCTAATTTGCTAATTTGGCAAGAAACAATTTCATTGTGGCCTTAGCTCCTCTTTAAAGGGGTAGTTTTTATGTGCTTTCTTTACATACCATGTTCAGTAAATAGGAGCAAGCTATAGAATTTTTACTCACAAGAAATTACTCGTACCCATATGGAGGGAAAGTCTTTTCAGTATCTAAATTGCCATCCTCTCCTGAATTTTGGGATATGGTGTTTTCTCAAGTTGTAATGGCTATCTTTCCGTAAATTCTTAAATATTCCCTCTTTCCAGTTTTATGTCTTAGTTTGATTGGGCACGGAGTTTAAGAAGACTTTTGTATCTTGTGGTCTTAACCTAAAGATGTTTGTAATGTACAAAATATCCTTTGAATATTTTGGTCTTAGTCATGTGGAATGTTGGAATGAAAGAGTTGCTAAATATAAAAAGCGACATTCTTTTCGATACAAGCTAAAAAGAAGAGTAAGACACAGATTGAAACAGAGGGAGTAATTTTTTGACTATGAAAATTCTTATTATGATTTCCAGGGTTCAAGTAATTTTAACTACATTTCTACAAAACCAATTCTTTTATAGTTTGTCAAGTCGTTTCTAGATTCTTTATATGTTGGATGTTAGTTTCCTTTACATTTTATAGCAACTAATTAGCTTTCGGCTCAAGTGTCTTTGCTCGGGATCCTTTTTTCTGACTACTATTCTGCTTCATATTGTAGGTTGAAGGAGACATGATTATTCAGCGGCGGCGACAGTAACATCTTTCATTAGAGTGGGTTGCTGGAGGGAGGGTGACACATCTGTTTGTAAAAAGAAACTTCATTTCTGTCTGTACTTCTCGTTCAATTTCTGGAGAAGAGTTTTCCCTCCTGCTCTATTAGAAATGATGTATGCATGATGCATCGATATCGAGCTTCTGATCATCTTTCCAGTTCCCTCTTGATCTTTCTGGATGAATGAAATTGAAATTTTGGCGAGTCCTGGATAAATTATGTTATAAAATCTCTCAAGATGCACTGAAGGTACATGCCTATGAATAATAAAATTAAATTACACACGTGAGGTGGGCTTAAAAGATGTCTAGGTTAATGCAAAAGGTGGAACAAGAATTTCTTAAGCTCCAGTTTCTAGTTAGGTGGCCAATTTAATTTATCTGGAACTTCTTGATACTATAAATTATGCCTGTTAACCGGTTCCAACCGGAACCGGACCGGGAACCGGTTAGGAAACCGGCAGGTTCCGGTTCCAAAACCGGAACCGCCTAACCGGTTCCGGTTTACCGGTTTTAAAGTCCAAACCGGAACCGGTCCGGTTTGGATTGCTTAAAATATATTTTTTTTGTTTTTTGTATTATATATATATATTATAGTATTTATTTGTATATTGTAGCTATATTTTCATATGTTATACAACTTTATAATTAAAGTTTAAATATTTACTGACTAACAGCCTAACAGCAAGTTAGTAATACAGAATAGTGTTTTTCGTATACATATATATGTATAACTTACATATACATTATATACTTATATATAGGTATAACTTAATATATATACTATATATACATATCTACGATATATACTATATATATATGTACTATATACTATATATACTTACTTATATACTATATATACTATATATACTATTTTTTCTTTATATACTATATATACTTATATATGTTTAAGTATACTATATAACTTAATATACTTATAAGTATATTCTTAGTATATTTTAGGTATATTCATAACTTAATAAAAGTAAAAATATGAACACAAGTAAATAGAAGAAAGCTCAATGAGCCATATATTTTATTCATTCTTGGATAACATTTATTTGCAAGTTGTATTTTTTTTTAACTTGCAAATAATACATGAGTTATACAAAAATAGTACAATAATAAAATCACCAATTTTGAACAATTTCGTTAATTTCCCCAACATCATATTCGTTCATGGAAATATCTTCAAAGTCTTCCATTTGGTCCGGTCCACTAGCTATCAAATCTTCAGTTTCTTCCTCTTCGCCTTGCTCCGCTTCTGAGTTTTGATTGCGTCGCTCCGATCTAATTCAATCTCGAATGCACACTAGTACTTGCAAGCTAAAGCCGGATAATGAATGTCTATGGTCTCCAATTTGCTGTCTTCCTTGGCTAAATGCGCTCTCCGAAGCCACGGTTGATACTTGAACCGTAAGGATATCTCGAGCCATTCTTGAAAGTACCGGATAGCTTGCCTTGTACTTCTTCCACCATGCTAAGACGTCCACCTCATCCAGTTGGCTGATATCCACATTTGACTGCATCAAATAAAAGTTAAATTCATCAAAGTTTGCAGTAGAAGAAGAAGAAGTTGGCTGTGAATGTAAAATTTTTAAACCCGACAAGTCCTTTTTGCTACTCTGAGAAGTAGTAGGGCGTGGAGCAAAGGGTGAAGCACGTTCTTCCAAACTAGAATAATGAGTAAAAACTCTTCTAAACTCATCATCAATAGCGAGATCGGCTTCAGCTAAAGATGGTTGAACTCCCTCTTCAATTTCTAAAAATATATAAATTTGACTAACCAAATTTTTAGTATAAAACACTTTTAAACAAGGATTTAAAAGGGAACCCAATATAAATAAAGTTGGGATGGGAAAAAAATACTTCTTAAATTTGATTATCATTTCAAAAATAGCCACTTGATAATCGGGTTTATATTTATACTCTTGTAAAACTCTAGCTATTTCCGCTAAGTAGGCTAAAATTCCGGTTACCGTGGGATAAAATTGTCTAGAAAAAGCAAGAGTTGCATTATAAAAAATTTCTAAGAGTTCAATACATTCTTTAACATCTTCCCAATGCCTAAAAGTTAACCAATCCTCACTATCAGTATTATATTTGTTGTGAACTTGTTGTATGGGAATCCTATACTCATATGCTTGTTGTAGCATAATGTAAGTGTAGTTCCACCTAGTCTCAATTTCTACTTGAATTTTCCTAGGTCTAAGGTTATTTTCCACACAAGCATTCTTAAAATCTCTAATTCTTCCCCTATTAGCATTACAAAAAAGAAACGCAACAGCATTTCTAACTTTTTGAACAGAATCATCAAAATGCACAAGACCATCTTTAATAATTAAATTTAAAATGTGACAACTACATCTTACATGAAAAGTATTTCTTAGAGGAGGGTTTATTTCTCTTTTTAAAAGACCAATTGCCTTTGTATTAGTAGAAGCATTATCTAAAGCAATACAAAGTGTTTTTCTATAAATGTCATAAAATCTCATTATAGTAGACATTGAATCGGCTAAAAAATTTCCATCGTGACGATCTTTTCCTTCGTCATATAAAAAAGCTATAATTCTTTTTTGCATAACCCAGTTGTCATCAACCCAATGACATGTAATAGCAAAAAAATCTAAATGGTTAATACTAAGACCCAAATCAGCGGTAAGACAAACATTACAATTTAAAGAATTAAATACATGGCGCAAATAAAATCTATATTTTTTAAACAAATCTATAACATCGGCTCTACAAGTACTTCTAGGAATACCCTCAAATAACGGGTTATAACAACGTTGAATGTAAGTAACAAATCCCAAACCCGAGGGAAAGGAAAATGGTAAACAATCATAAGCTACCATTTTAGCTATTTCTACGCGTTCTTTTTTCTTGTCATACTTAAAATTTCTACCGGTTCGTGGGTCTATCGTCATTTGAATCCCCCCCCACATTTGAACCCGTTTGCTCTCCCCAAACATCCATATGTTTGGTTCTCATATGAGCATTTAGTGTACCCGTTCCACCATCCTTACCAGTTCCTTGCTTAAAACTAAATACTTGTCCACATAGGGTACACGTAGCTGTTTGGTTTTCCCTATTCTTAGTCATAAATTTCCAAACTTTAGCTGTTGGCTTACGAGTTCTAGGCGGTTTGTCTTGTGTATGTGATTGTGCAGGACATGTATCTCCTATGGGATTTTCGGGGGGTTGTGTTTCATCATCATCATCATCTAAGTCTTCATTAAAAGTGTCGGTAAAATGTTGTTGCATTGCCTCATGACCTAAAAGTGGATTATTTCCACCAACATCAATACCTAAATTAGGTGTTTCTTCCACAAATGTTTCCTCATTAAGCGCACCCCTAACAGTACGACTACTACTACCGGCACCACGTCTTAATCTCTTTGACATTATTAAATAGAATTAATTTAAATCACAATCAAATAAATCACAAGAAAATAAATTACAACAAGTTAAATTGCGAAAATTAAATTGCCAAAAATAAATTGCGAAAAATAAAGATAGAGTTGGAACGAAGGTACCAAATTGCCGGATTAATTTCCAACAAAGTGAAGGCAGCTAGAATTGCAAATCCACCAAAGCTACTTCGGATTATTGCAAAATCACCAACTCCACCAACAATATTATAATTGCAAAATTAATAATTGAAAGTTGAAACTATAATAAGATTTTGTGGCTAATTATTGCAAAGTAACTATAATTGAGAGATTGAGATTTGATAGAAAGATGAAGAAGAGTGAATTGATGTGCATCAAAATGAAAATGAAGAAGGGTTTATATAGGGGTGGGGATGGGTTAAAGTGTTAAAAAAAAAAATTGGGGGCTAAAAATTAAAAAACTGACCGTTTGGCAACGGCCATTTTTGCAAATGGACCGTTGCCAACGGTCCATTAAGCCCAACGACTCTTTCATTTTTTTTGTTTTAATTTTTACCGGTTAAACCGGTTCCGTTTTTCAAAATATTGAAACCGGACCGGTAAACCATTACACGGTTAACCGGAACCGGTTAACCGGTTCTACCGGTTCCGATTTAACCGGTCCGGTTACCGGTTAAAACCGGTAAGGCGAAACCGGTTGCCAGCTTTACTATAAATTATGACCCGACAAAAACAAGAATTATACAAGAAATTGGGCGGGGCATGTCCTAGTGTCAGTTTGGCTTTTACTTTCTTGATGGCACTCCCTGCGTTTCAATTGCCATGGCATTCTATATTGGCTGTCGTGATTTGTTCACCAATCTGTAACCGGAAAAGGATTAAACCCTTTTAAGAAATAATTTTTTTGCGATTAGAATATGAACCAAAGGATTAAACCCTTTTAAGAAGTAAGGTTTTTGATCGGAATATGAATCAAACTGAAGGACCCTTTAACTATTTTAAGGGATAATAGAGAATTGCCTTGCTATTTTTTTTTTTTTACTGAGCTGGGGTTCGAACCCACAACCTCAGGGTGTTAGGCGAGGGGCAATACTTAAAGACCACCAATTTGAAGGGTAAAAATTAAAGACCAGCCCAAATGAAGGGCAATCCGCGCAAAAAAAGATTTTGCAAATAATACTGCGATTCTCCTTAGTGAGTCTCTATATTTTTTTTCCTTTCCTCTTATTTTTCCCCTTAATTTCTCAATTGTTGTTCAAATTTGTCTTATTTTGGTTATTTCCGCCTCTTTTTATATTTAGTAAGTTGACAATTCAAATATCCTACATGTCAAGTTTATAATCACAAGATTCAAAGGATATTTTATTATATTATACACATTTTTAATGTAGAACCACAAGATTCAAAAGTCTATCTTTATTTCTTAATCTCCGTGTCTAGTCAAACGTAAACACTTCAATTGAGACAGAGGGAGTATATGCCTAATGAAGGAAACAAAAGGACAATTGAGACATTGCGGACACGTGCGGACTTAAAAAGTAAACATGAGAACTTAAAAAGTAAAGACACAAGAGGTAGTATTAATGTTAAACTTCTGAAATATACACATGTTAGTGTTATATCCCGTATTTTTGAACGTCAGATTAATTGCTGAGGTGGGACCCACACATCGATATTTTTTTGGGACATCTGAAAATTCATATGAATCACATATGAGAAGTTAAACACAACTCAAGAAGGACCCTTGGGCCAAATCAAAGTGGAAGTCCTCCAAACGAATATTTTAAGAAAACGTTTTCGGGTGATCTGACTTCTAGGGGCAAAAACGGTATTATAAGTTTGGAATTTGGAAACGTACCAAGAAATAGAAGTTGTAGATAATTGAATTAGCTTTCCAACCATAGGTCGTGGGTCCCCAGGTGACGTCGGTACAAGGAGATATGGACGTTTTAAGGTCGAAAGGTCAGTGGGCTAGGCCCAACTCGGGACCAAACCGAGTTGGCCCAAAAACATCAAAAAAAATAAGTGGGCTAAGGTTTGGGCCTTGTTTGGCCGTCCATTTGGTGTGGGCTTAAGCCCACATCAAGGTTAATGAGTAAATAAAGAGATGACCAAGTCATCTTTTTCATCAAACTCTCTAGAATTTTCAAGAAAGTAAGAACAAGAAAAGAAGGAGAAAAACTTGAAGGCCATTTCGGCCAAGATCAAAAACCAACAAGAAAATTGATAAAAATTCTTCAAAAATCATTTTCTACCAAGTAAAGGGTGATTAACAAGGTGGAGTTGTTGTTGGAGCAAGAAAAATTCAAAATCATACAAGTTGTCAAGTTGTAGTCAAGTGAGAAGTTGAAGAAGAAAGGTGAGTTTTGATCTTGTTTTATGTGTTATATATGGTTTATATGTGTTGTAGTATGCTAAAATGGATGAAATTCATGAAGGAGAGAAATATAGTACATGGCCGTGTGTATGTATATATATGTAGGAGTCATGCTTCAATTATTTTAATTAGTGTTTGGTTGTTATTGTTGTGAATGATATGTGAAAAATGGAAGTTGAATGAATTTTGAGAAGTTGTAGTGTGTATGTTGGTGTTGGCCGTGTGGTTATGGTGAAAAAAATGGAAGAGAATGAGTCCATTTTATTTAGTATTTTGTTTGTTGTTATGTTGTGGACTCTATGTTGCTAATGAATGTCTAGGAACCTTAGTGAAGTTGAAGTAGGTAGAGGTTTGTTTTAGAAGTTGTGTAAATTGAATGTAATGTTCTTGCATGCATGGAAGGTAATGTGGTTAGTATGATGTTGTTGGAATATAGATTATGAGGTTGTTATTGTTTTCATTAAAGTTAGAAAGTTTTTGGAAGAAGTAGTAAGTTGATTGAATATGGAAGTTGTTAGTATTGTTGTTGTTGAAATTGTGGTTGATATTTTGGCCGGGTTTGAATTCCCGGGATTGTTGTTGATTGAAATTAGCCAAGTTGAACTTGGTGGGATGGAGTATTTATAGGGGAAGTGCTGCCGAAATTTCGGTAGCCAAATGTTTCCTTAAGATTCTAACTCTAAGTACCCTAATAAGAGTTTTGGTAAACATGACCAATTTGCAGATTTTGACGAGATTGCGACGTGAATTTGGAATAGCAAAAGGAGCGAAAAGAGGTATGTAAGGCTTCACTCTTCTTTCTATGGCATGTCTTAGATGTAATAAGTCGGGTACGAGCCTCGGGGACAACCCTAGCCCCCGGAATCCGCACCTAAAGTTTTCCACTTTTTGTTCAATAGAATTGAACTAGAAAGTGTGCAAATGATGGAAAGACCTCTTAAACCCCTAGAACTTGCATAAGTGGGACCCGATTACCCTAGGACCCTCACAAGTAATGACATGACACGTAATATATGTAAATCATATACGTCACCCCATCCGGCCCGAGGTGGGCCCGCTACTCTCGGATTTTTCCTTACAATCTTGCTTGACTTACTTGAAGTGAATCCAAAGGGAACCTTTGATCCCGATTTCGTTACCAAATGATAAATACTATGACTCCTCTAACGAGGGCACTTCCATGACGATAATGATAACAATGATGTTAGATAAGAGAATATGCCTATGATACGTACTACCGGAATGACTCTATGACTAAGATGACTAAGCTAAGTATCTTATGTAAACATGAAAATGATAAACTAATTTTTGAATATTATTTATATTTCCTAGCTATGACTTTATTTTCTAAAAGATTTCAAAGTCTATGAACTGTCATCTATGATGCCCCGATTTCATTCTACGTTTACTTTAATATTATTCCCCGTTGATAGTCTCACCTTAAAATACCCGTTCCTTCAAGGTGAGACAAAGCGATCACGAGTATTCTATAATGTAATCGGAGGTCACCGACCTTACGTCACTCCGATGACTACATGATTCTTCTTTGGGCTTTCCTGCGTGCCTATGAGACATATGTATATAGGATACGTAAATGCATATAAGACATGTAAATGTATGTAAGATATGTGTATATATTTTTAAAACATGCACATGACGAAAGAGCTAGAGCGCTATAGACGCTGATACATGCACATGATACACGTATATGTATATGATAAAAGCACCAGAGCGCTATAGACGCTGATGTACCTACATGACACACGTATATGTATATGATAAAAGAGCTAGAGAACTATAGGCGTTGATATATGTACATGATATATGCATATGTATACGGGGGAAATGGAGGTAAGGGCAGAGCGTTATGAACGCATATCCACCTGATCAGTTGGCATTACATGATATGATATCGTCCCGGACGCGGGATGTGTATATTTATGGTTAAATGGATCGGCTGCCGACGCCTCAGCAATATGAGATGTCCTATTTTATATGTATATGTATATGAACAAGGAAAGATTCTTAAAGGAAAGCTAAGTACGCATAGCACCTGCCAAGGGTATATATATATACAGGTTATGTTTCTACCTCAGGACATGTGCTATTATTCTCTTATGTCGTTATTTCCGTTTTATACTTTCCGTATGCTACTATTCATGCCTTACATACTCGGTACACTATTCGTACTGACGTCCCTTCTTGTGGACGCTGCGTTTCATGCCGCGCAGGTTAGCAGACAGGCGGATTTGATCCTTAGAAGCTCTACCAGCAGTGTTGACAGTGCTCCAGTTATTCCGGAGCCTCACTTCCTTGGTACTATTTTGTGTATATATATTCGGGCACGGCAGTACTCAGCCCTTTCTATGTATAAACGTACTATGTCTAGAGGCTCGTAGACAGATATGTACAGTCAGTCAGGTACGGTTAGATATATGGTGTTTTGGCATGGTTGTTGTATAAAGTGATAACGAAGTTTACTAGTCTATGTTCATAATGACGCTGCTAATGTTAATGTTCCTTAATGTTCAAAAAAAAAACACATGACACTGTTTATACGGCTTGCTAAGAGGTAAAGGTAACAAGATAAATAAGGGGTGCTCGGTACAAGTATCGGGTACTCGTCACGGCCCCTAGTCGGGCCGTGACAGTTAGTCCGGCTTAGAGTACAATTTTAGTTGCTTTTTGTAAAATTTATTGTTGTTGTGTTCGTCCACCTTGGGCGCTTGTTGTTAAATAAAAACAAATTGTGTTATTTTGGTTATGTCCGCCTCTTTTTATATTTAGTAAGTTGATAATTCAAATATCCTACATGTTAAGTTTATAATCACAAGATTCAAAAGATATTTTATTAGATTATACACATTTTTAATTTAGAACCACATGATTTGTAAGTCTATCTTTTTTTTCTTAAACGTCGTGTCTAGTCAAACATAGACACTTAAATTGAGACAGATGGAGTATATGCCAAATGACGGAAATGAAAGGACAATTAAGACACTGCGGACCCTTGGGTACTTAAAAAGTAAACACACAAGAGGTAGAATTAATGTTCAACTTCTGAAATGTACACATGTTAGTCCCTGCTTAGAGTACAAATTTAGTTGCTTTTTGTATATTGTTGTTGTATTCGTCCACCTTGGGCGTTTATATATAATAAGAAAAAATAGAATAGAAAAATAAACATATAGTTTTAGTAATGTAGCCAAGTAATATGGGACGAAGGGAGTACTTCATTTATTAATTCTTAAAGAATGTGAAAAGTCAAGTATAGTAATGTGGCCAAGTAATATAGGACGAAGGGAGTACTTCATTTATTAATTCTTAAAAACGTGAAAAGTCAAGTAATGTGGCCAAGTAATATGGGACAGAGGGAGTGCTTCATTTATTAATTCTTAAATACTGTGAAAAGTCAAAAGTGAACAAGTAAAAGTGCATAGAGGAAATAAATATGTGTCGGAGAATTAAAATTGAAGTGCATACATGTATACATGTGAAGAAAATAAATATTCAGCAAGAACGTGAAAAGTCAAAAGTAAACAAGTAAAAGTGCACGGAGGAAATAAATTTGTGTCGGAGAATTAAAATTGAAGTGCATACGTGTATACATGAGAAGAGATAAATATTTAGTACTATGACATATGTCTACGTGAGATTTATTAATTCTTAAAGAACGTGAAAAGTCAAAAGTGAACAAGTAAAAGTGCACGAAAGAAATAAATAAGTGCATACGTGTATACATGAGAAGAGAATAAATATTAAGTACTATAACATATGTCCATTCAGGATAGAAAAATAGTTGGTTAAAGTGTACAAGTTATATAACTTTTAATATAAGCATTAATTGCATGTACAATTTATAAAGCTTTTGGTACAAGCTGCCACAGCTGTGTTGGTCCTCCCACCACACTTATATATAATAGTGAGAAGAGAATAATTATTCAGTAAGAACGTGAAAAGTGAAAAGTGAACAAGTAAAAATGCACGAAGAAAATAAATGTGTCGAAAAATTAAAATTGAAGTGCAAACGTCTATACATGAGAAGGAAATAAGTATTAATATTAAGCACTATAACATATGTCCATGTGGGATAACAAATTAGTTGATTAAAATCTATAAGTTATATGGCTTTTGGTACAAACATTCATTGCATGTACAATTTGTAAAGCTTTAGGTACAAGTATGTATTGCTATGTTGGTCCTTGTTTGTCCCACCCAACACCCATTTCTATATAGTAGAGACTTGTGATTCACTCGTTCGTGTAAAGTTTTCAAATGCTTTTCCGTATTCTCCGTTCACTTTTACTTGTCAACTATTGATTTCACATGTCCTTTAAAAATTAATAAATAAAGTATATAATTTACCATAATATCAATATTAGTTGGTGTAAAAGTCTTAATAGACTTGGGAATGATTTGTATATAAGTAACTAGTGTCAAGGATAAAATAGAAAACAAATTATTTTTCTCTGATAAAGTGGACAAAATAAAAGCAAAAATATATTTTTAATATAGTGACCAGTAAATTATGTCTATCTTCTTACAAATAAGTAATCTAGAGAGGACACGTCTAGTTTTACTCCCTCCGTTCCAAATTGAAGTGCCACCTTAGTTAAAAGAATTAACTTAAAATAAATGTCATTTTAGAAATTTAAAATAATAATTGGTAAGTGTTTTCAATTATATCCTTATGATTAAAGAAGTAGTGCTCTTTCATATTGTTCAATGCCAATTTGTTTTTAATAAATAAAGATAATTTGTCAGGAGATATTTATTAATTTTTTAATGGGTGTATTTTTTTGCATGTATAGTAATAATAAAACCCTTTTCACAGTAACCTCAATCCTATTATCTCAAAATGTTGGTGCTAAAGTGTAGAGTAATCCAAAACGTACAGGTTCCTAAGAAAGACACATAAACGCAGGCATAGGATCCCACGTGTTGAGGTGCTTCCACGTGTGTTCTTAAGCCCTTATTAGCCGACACATATTATACATGCATCACATCTTTCTTACTCCTTTCACTTCTTAATTCTCAAGTTTAGAGAGATCACAAAACCCAAAAGAAACACAGAGAGAAAATAGAAAAATGGGCTCTGAAACATTTCTTGAAGTAATCCTTGCTATCATCCTTCCTCCTGTTGGTGTCTTCCTCCGTTATGGCTGTGGTGTAAGTTCTTTTTCCCTAAGTAATCAATAAAAGGATTTCTTGTTAAATTCTTTTTTTGATCAGTACTCAAATAGTGTACGATTATATCTTATCCCAATATATTGAGCCGAGGGTTTATCGAAAACAGCCTCCTTATCTCCTAGGTAAGGTCTACGTAGCCACAAGTGGGATTTTGGGTATGTTGTTGTTATTAAATTGTAAAATAAAAAGTAACTGATCAACATACATATGCAATTGAAAGATTATGGATTGTATTTGACTTTGCAGGGAATAATTGACATGTTATCCTTCAAAATATGATCTGTTTTAAGTACAATATACTTAGTAGCTCACAGATTGAACTTTTAAACGCTTATCGTGGTTAAAATGTTTGTTGATTCGAGTATATAAAGAGACGTATCCCAAACGATATGGTCTTTTTTGTTTCTAATACAAGAAAATGATTTTCCATGTACTTTTCTAACCACCAACTGAGATTATTCACTTTCATTTTTTTTTTTTGCTTATATTTATTTATTTATGTTGTGTTTAAAGTAGTGAAAATCCATATGCATAGCGTTTTAGGAGATCTAGTAATTTAGGAGCCAGAAAATAGCATCCTCATCATCATTCATGTAATAATACTGTAATTCCTCTAAATATTTCTTTTGAAGAGCTTTAGATTATGTTGACTCGGCGCTTTTTTTTTTGGGTAAAATGCAGGTGGAGTTCTGGATTTGTGTGCTGCTGACACTTTTAGGATACATACCGGGCATTATTTACGCACTTTATGTGTTAGTTGGATAGTGAACATGTTTATACTGTAAATGCCTCCTTATCTTTGTAATCATTCTCCAATAAATACCACTGTATTTCGTTTCCCCTATTTTCCTTTCTTATTCTACCTTTTATTATTTTCATTTTTTGTCCTTTTAATCTTCCATGGTGATTCCAGTCATAGTCCTCCATTTATGTACTCCACTGTTCAATGTATATTGGGCATACTTTACAGAAAAAAAGCCTATTGTACGAAAATCCTTCAAGAACTATGTTTTGTATCTTTGAAAATAAGAATCAGGTTGGGGATAAACATGTAGAGAAAATTGGGTTGTGTCGTGGTGGACTAGGCACAAAACTAGTACTATTTTTTTTTTTTCAGTCAACGACTTCATTCCATTAATTCATAAACTATGTCAAATGTTCGCAAGACACCATTGCATCATTTACAACTCAACATGGGAAAACGGAGTTCCAAGAAATACTAGATAAGAAGGAAATAGAGAATTTAGCTAGGTTATGTGCTAACTGCTAACCTATTCCATGTTCGAGGGATATATCTAAGCTCCTCTAAGTTGGATATGTTCAAAGGAACACATTAATTTTCATATATCCTCGCTATATCCTCGCGAGTAGCATTTATTTCCCAGGATACTGTCTTTCTTCTTTTACAACATTTGTACCACATTCATCCGATAGTGTAAGGACCTTTTTCCAGCCATTATGTGGGCTCTTCACCAATATTTCAATTTTGATGCAGTTGGATCACAACCCTCTTCTCTGAGCTGAAAAGGCAGTTACACTTCTGCTAGTATAACTGTCAAAAGCAAATTCGTGGCTGAATACCTCGTGATACTACCAAGATTGCAGTAATTTTTTTTTAGCTTAGTGCCGGGCTTTCTAACTTTGATGCTAGAGTATACCAAGATTGTAGTAATTCTAGAAAGCCCAAAATAACTTTTATTTTCTTCTTTGGCAACATTTGTACAACTTTCTTTACCTTTTTGGGCTGTAGCGCTCTTTCCAACGCTTTTATTTCTCAACATTTGTACAACATTCTCTGCATCCCCATAGTATAAGGACTTTTTCTCCAGCCATTCTGCCATGCTGCAGTGCTCTTTCCAACACTTTCGAATTGCTATTGCTTCATCTATTATAGCTTTCCCTACAAATTGAATAGGGTGTTAAATGCATGAAGCAAATGATCACAGCTATTCACAGCTACTATTTCAATGCTTGCCTTCTCTTTTTCCACCTATGCATATGTGAAAATAGCAATTCTATCATGTGCAAGAGTAATATTTTCATCATGACTTCTATTAGGTATACCAGCAAAGATAGAAGAATTTATTAAGTATGTCATTAGGTTTATATATATATATCACTGTTAAAACATAACATATTTCTAGCTATCCACATTTGCCATAAAAGACACACTTAATCTTAGTAGCTCAATGGACTCTGGGTACTGGCATGTATTACGTAACAAATTATTACATCATCTTGCAAAATTCGTAGTATTTTCTAAATCAGGCTAGTTGATAGAAGCCAACTTCCACAATAATTGAAATTTAAGACAATTAAAAAACATATGTTCAATCGTTTCTGTTTCTAAATCACAAACCTTACGAACATCGCAAGTATGATGCAATCTGTTTCTAAATCACAAACCTTACGATCATCACAAGTATGATGCAATCTCTTTGAAATATTTGCATTAATTGGTAATACACTAAGAATGCATTTTCGAAGAAAATGTTTATACTTGTTTTTAATATTCATAGACCACAAAAAATTACACAAAATTTTTGTAAAAGAACGACAACTAGTTTGAGGCATTTCAGTGCAGTGTCATTACAATTAGCTACATCTTTCGTTAGATGATAATCGACCTCGTATTTACCTGAATTTATATATTGCCAAATAATTTTATCAGAAGTCCCATTACTAGATACATGGATGTACAAAATACAATTGATATCATTCGGGCCAAAATAATTATGAAGTATCGAATATATCATATATGATTTTGTTTATCGATTAGATTAGATATTTGACCTTCAACTGTAAATCTGCTTGAGTTTTTCTCGTAGGTCTAAAGTCATTCGAATTTGGTATCCATGGATCAGTCCAAACCTTAAAGTTTTCCCCATCTCCTATTCTCCATCTAATTCATTGTTTCAATAAATCTCTACCCAGATGATACTTTTCCAGATCCAAGAACTAGATGAGGGGTAGCTCGCACTAAGGAAGGAAGAATTCTGAAAATATTTATGCTTTAGCATCTCATGAAGTAAGGAATGTTCTTAGGTTAGAATCCTCCAAGAAAGTTTAGCCAATAGGGCCCTGTTAATTTTTTTTTTTTTAAATCTCTAAACCCAAGCCCTCCTTTAGATTTTGCCTTACAAAGCTTCTGTCATTTTTTGTAATGCATTCTCCTTTTTTCCTCATTTCGTTCGCTCCAGAAATCAGAAAAAATAGTAGTAATCTCCTTGCATAAAGTGTCGGGAAATTGAAAACATGACAAACCATATGAAGGAATAGTAGAAAGCACAGACTTAAGCATCACTTTTGTTGGCCGCAGGACTTAAAAATTGTTTTTCTCAATTTTAACTCATTCTTTGATAAATTCTAGCATCTTTCTCTTTGATCTCCCAACTATCACAGGTAGGCCTAGATATAAACCCAAATATATCCCTTTGTATGTGCCCTATCTCTGTATGATATTACTTTCTCTTCCTCAGTAGTATTCCTACTAAAATATACTGCCGTTTATCAAAGTTGGTTTTCTGCCCCGAACAAAGTTCACAAATCCTTAAGATTTTTGAGATTTTAGCAGCACTTTTAGTATTAGCGTAACAAAATATAAAGGAATCGTCAGCAAAGAAAAGATGGTTTACCGTTAGACCACCCCCTTTTAGGCTTATTCCCTGTATTTCCCCTTGATCCTCAGCTTGGTTAAAAGCCTGGAAAATCCTTCAGCACATAATAAATAAATATGGTGATAAAGGGTCACCTTGTCTTAACCCCCTAGTAGATTTAACTGTTGTCGTAGCCCTGCAACCTCAGGCACACACAGTCTGCCCCCATACCGTAGTACTCCGTCAGGTGTAACCTCGAATGGGGTCTTCTCCTTTTGAAGAGTTGTATCTCTATACTGTGCCAGAACAGGGTCCTCGTACTAGCATCTCTTTACCTCTTCTATGATAGAGGACTGAGCAACTTCTCGAACAGAAACTCCATCATCTCCAGAATCAGCCAAACGGACTCCAAGATTAGCTACCCGGTAAATCTCACGAACTATCTCCTTCCTTTCTGGTTGCACGTCTATCAAGCTACCCATAGATTTACGGCTAAGAGCATCTGCTACAACATTTGCTTTCCCTGGATGGTATAGAATATCAACATCATAATCCTTTAGTAACTCTAACCACCGTCTCTACCGTAAATTCAACTCCTTCTGTTTGAAGATATATTGGAAACTCTTATGATCCGTATAAATATCAACATGAACACCATATAAATAATGCCTCCATATCTTCAAAGCATGAATTACCTCTGCTAACTCCAGATCATGAGTAGGATAATTCTTTTCGTGCTTTCTAAGCTGTCGGGAGGCATAGGCTATAACCCTGCCATGCTGCATCAACACACAACCTAGTCCAACATCTGAAGCATCACAACAAATAACATAGCCATCTGGTCCCTCAGGAAGAGTTAGAACTGGAGCCGTAGTCAACTTGTCTTTCAGCAATTGGAAACTTTGCTCACAAGCATCAGTCCACTGGAACTTAGCTGCCTTCTGAGTTAGCCTTATTAAAGGCGCTGAAATCGAGACAAACTTTTCTACGAATCTCCTGTAATATCCTGCTAGCCCCAGAAAACTGCGTACCTCAGTAGGTGTCGTAGGTCTAGGCCAAGTCTTTACAACCTCAATCTTCTGCGTATCTACCCGAATACCGTCAGCTCCAATAATATTCCCAAGAATGCTACTGAAGTCAACCAGAATTCGCATTTAGAAAACTTAGCATATTACTTCTGGTGCTGGAGCACCCTAAGTACCGTCCTCAAGTGGTCCGCATGCTCCTCTTCTGAACGTGAATAAACTAGAATATCATCAATAAATACAATAACAAACATATCTAGGAATGGTTTGAATACTCGGTTCATCAAATCCATAAATACTGCTGGAGCATTGGTTAGCCCAAAAGACATCACTCTAAATTCATAATTCCCGTATCGGGTCCTGAATGCCGTCTTCGGAATATCTGCCTCCTTTACCCGCACCTGATGGTGACCTGACCGTAAGTCTATCTTCGAAAAACACTTAGCACCCTGCAACTGGTCAAATAGATCATCAATCCTGGGGAGGGGATACCTATTCTTTATTGTTACTTTATTCAGCTTCCTATAATCAATACACATCCGTAGCGACCCATCTTTCTTTCTCACAAATAGTACCGATGCTCCCCAAGGTAATGTGCTAGGCCTGATGAAGCCCTTTTCTAACAAGTCTCTCAATTGCTCCTTTAACTCCTTCAGCTCTGCAGGTGCCATTCTATAAGGAGGAATAGATATGGGCTGTGTATCTAGCAATACATCTATAGTAAACTCTATCTCCCGTTCAGGAGGAAGACCTGGAAGTTCATCTGGGAATACATCTGGAAATTCATTAACTATCGGGACTGACTGAAGAGTCGGTACCTTTGCTTTCATGTCATGCACACGAACCAGATTGTTATATCCTGCATTTTCGAACGTCGAATTATTTGTAAGCTGAGGTGGGGCCCACACGTCAAGATTTTTTTGGGACATGTGACAAATTATATGAATCACATATGTGAAGTTAAACACAACTCAAGAAGGACCCTTGGGCCAAATCAAAGTGGAAGCCCTCCAAAAGGACAATTTAAGGAAGCATTTTCGGATGATCTGACTTCTAGGGGCAAAAACGGTATTATAAGTTTGGAATTTGGGAAAACGCCCAGACATAAAAGTTGTAGATAATTGAATTATCTTTCCATCCATAGGTCGTGGGCCCTCATACGATATCGGTATCAAAAGTTATGACCGTTTTACTGAACGAACATCCAGTCAGAAATTTTAACCCTGCGCGAACGCTCCCAGAGGGGGCGCGAACGCGCAGAAGGAAATCATTTAACTCTACGCGATCGCGCCAGAAGGCAGCGCGATCGCGATGAGCACTTTTCCAGCTGCTTCTGGCAGCTTCCAAAACAATTATAAAGAGGGGGAGACCCCCTCATTTTCAGTCCAAAACCACGAACACCACCCCAAAAATCCCAGAAAATTTCCCAACTTTCCACCACCAAATTTTAGCCGAAACCAGGTATAATTTCCCAATTTCAGTCCGGATAGCGTATAGTTTTCACTGCAGAATCGTATGGCAGTGCGTTGTGGCATAAAACTAAGGTGAAAAAGGGAAGATACAACAATATTAAAAGGAGAAAGGTATGAATCTCTTCCTATTTGTGTTAATACTAGTTTATTTACGAAGAAGACGCGATTAAATAATTGTATACTGAGTTAATTACTTATAAAAGTTGGAAAACAGCGTGTGGGCTGTTTTATGGAATATGTTGATATGAAAAAGGATATTATTGATGTTGGTATTGTTGTTGTGTTGTTGACTGCTGAATTAAAAATTCGGGCTAGGCATATAAGCAGGGGAGATGCTGCCCAAATTTCTGTAGACAAATAGTGAACTAAAGAATGCTAAAAGTCTTACTATTGACAATTGGTAAATGTGACCATTTGTAGATTTTGAGCGAAACGGGAATTGAATTTGGACAAGCGTAAGACGCAGCTAAGGTATGTAAAGTCTTTCCCTCCATTCTTAGGCATGTTCTGAACATAATAGGCTCGGCCGCGAGCCTTAAATACGACTCCGTTCCTCGGAATTCGATATGGAAATCTGCTCCAATTCCTTCAGTAAGATTGAAACCATGTCCTTATAAAATATCTTTAAAGTGTGCTTTTGTACGAAACCTTCCTAAACGGAGTCGGAATACTTCCGAATGATTATGGATGACCTCATAAGGTCTTTTATCAGTAATTTATGTATCTTGCCTCGAGTTGGTCCGAGGTGGACCCACGGAGCCCCGGGTACCGTGGTTATGTTATGATGTGTGACGGAGATCGGAGAAAATTTTTTGATATCTGACGTATTGTGGTGCCAATGGCAGGAGTGGCGACCACGTTCCTGTACCCTATGTGTGATTCTGTCTGTCTGTATGATTTATGATTCTGTCTGTCCGTCTGGATTATCTGACCGACGGGTTACGCTTCTGTCTGTCCGTCTGGATTATCTGACCGACGGGTTACGCTTCTGTCTGTCCGTCTGGATTATCTGACCGACGGGTTACGCTTCTGTCTGTTCGTCTGGATTATCTGACCGACGGGTTACGCTTCTGTCTGTCCGTCTGGATTATCTGACCGACGGGTTACGCTTCTGTCTGTCCGTCTGGATTATCTGACCGACGGTTTACGCCTCTGTCTGTCCGTCCGGATTATCTGTCCGACTGGCTATGACTCTGTCTGTCCGTCCGGATTGTCTGTCCGACTGGTTATGATTCTGTATGTCCGTATGGATTCCGATTCTGTATGTCCGTATGGATTCCGATTCTATATATCCGTAGGGATTCTGATTCTGTCTGTCTGGACCATGATTCCGTCCGTCTGTCGGGACTATGACCCTGTCTGTCCGGCTTATGAGCCTGTCTAGTATATTTCTGCGCTTTCGGTCCAGATCATGATTTTGTTTCATATATTTCTGCTTTACATACTCAGTACATTTTTGTACTGACCCCCGGTTCTTCGGGGGCTGCGTTACATGCCCGCAGGTACAGACGTACTCGGTGACACGCCGCCAGTCTAGGGCACAGGTTCTGCTATCTTGAAGAGCTTCTTTTGATTCGGAGCATGTACTTCGGTACATACATCTTCTCGTATCTGTATGTTCTGTATGTATGGAAATTCTGGGTACGGCGGGGCCCTGTCCCGTCATATGATTCTGTATGTATGTTAGAGGCCTGTAGATAGATGTGTGGGTTACGGGTTACATCTGTTCAGGTAGGTACGTACGATTGTATGACGTTATTCTATGTTAGCCTTATCGGCTTATCTGTAAATTTCTGTATGTTCAAGTATATATATGTTTGCGCGCGTGCCGTATCTGTATCGGCCTACTTCTGTAACATCTGTTTGAAAAGAAAAAAAAAATCTGTATGATACGAAATTCGGTTAAGTAGGTATGTACGGGTACCCAGCTAGGGTACCAGTCGCGGCCCACGGGGTTGGGTCGTGACACAGATGATAAATATAACCTTTTCTAACCATCTTCCTTGCCTTGAGGTATGAAATAAACTTACCCCTCGGCGATGCCGTATTTCCTCTCCACTCTATAATCGGCTCTCCTGGGAACTGAAATCGGACTATCTTTTCTCTACAATCAACGTTAGCATAACAAGAAGCCAACCAATCCATACCTATGATAACATCAAACTCAGTCATGTCTAACTCTATCAAATCTGCTACGGTATGACGACTATATATAACCACCGAACAATTCCTATATACTTGTTTTGCTATGACAGAATCTCCTACCGGTGTAGCTACCTCAAATGGTCCTATCAACTCAGGTTCTATCCCGATTCTATTAGCAACAAAGGGAGATATATATGATAAGGTGGAACCTGGATCTATCAATGCATATACGTCCTGGGAGAAAATCGATAATATACCTGTAACCACATTTGGTGAAGCCTCCTGATCCTGCCTACTAGCCAAAGCATATATGCGGTTTGAAGGACCGCTAGAACTGGAAGCTCCACCACGACCTCTACAGAAGAAGATGAACCAGCAACCGATCCAGTAGGCTGAGTCACACCACCAGTACCACCTCCATAAGGACACTCTCTCTTCATATGGCCTTGACGGCCGCAAGAAAAACAAGCACCTGTAGTAAGACGGCATTTCCCAAAATGGGGCCTACCACACCGAGAACACTGAGGCAAAGGTGGCCTCGACTGACTCGAACCCCTGTTCATCTGTGAACCTGAAGCCTTGGAGCTCTGACCGGCTCCTGAATACCATATGTTGTCAAATCTCCTACCTGTGAACTGTGGGGGTGCACTCTGTGCTGGCTGGGAAGAATATCTAATATGCTGCTGAGGCTGCCTACCTCGAAACTCACCAGGATAACCAGCCGATTTAGCCCTCTTATGCTGACCTCTATCATAATCTCTATCTGGCTGACGTCCTCGGTGTCGATCCTCTACCCCCTGTGCATATGCCTGCACCCGAGCAATATCCGTACCTGGCTGAAGAGCCACTGCCATACAACCATCAATCAAATAACGATCCAGTCCCATCACATAACGATGCACTCTATTTGCCATATCAACTACAATAGTAGGCGCATATCTAGCTAATGAATCAAATTCATGACTATACTCTCGAACGCTCCTGCCACTCTGCCTTAAATGTAAGAATCTATCAACTCTAGCTTGCCTCATCTCTGGAGGCAGGAAGTGACCAAGGAAGGCCTCCACAAACTCATCCCATACCGCAGGAGGAGCACCCTCGCCCCTAGATAACTCCTAAGACTCATACCAATTAACAGCTACATCTCGCAACCGATACGAAGCCAACTCAACAGACTCAGTCTCAGAAGCCTTGATTATCCTCAATGTACGCTGCATCTGCCGAATAAACTCTTGCGGATCATCCTCGGGCTTTGACCCGTAAAACTCTGGAGGATTACAACTTAAGAAGTCACGAACCCTCAAACTATCGGATCTATCCGCATGGTCAACTCCTAGTCCATGCCTACGAGCCTGCCCTGCCACTAATCTGGTCAGCAGCTGAACTGCATCTCTCATGGCCCTATCCTCTGCCCCTGGCTGAGGAGTTGGAGGCTGAGGTGCTGGGGCCTCAGGAGCTGGCGGTAGGCCTGCCCCCTGAACTGGAGCTGCTGCTGCTCTAAGTTCCTCTGGAGGTGGCGGTGTAGCAGAGCTCGCTGACTGGAGTACAATCTCAGGCATAGACTCGGCACGGGCCCTAGTAACTCTCCGGGTCTGACTAGCATCTCCTGCTGCCGATTTGCCCTTTTGGGTAGCTGTCGCTTTCTTTGGAGGCATAGCTGTAAACACAATAATTTGTTAGAGAGGGATTATCCTGATAATATGGCTCTATCGCACGATCTACAGTAAGAAGGAAAAGTGACATCCTAAATGTCCTGTAACTTCCTGTTTATAGATGTGGTGCACAACACACCGATAAACAAGACTCTACTAGACACGGTCTGTAAACACTCCGAGGATGAACTGCTCTGATACCACTTTTGTCACGACCCAACCCGATGAGCCATGACTAGTGCCGGAGCTGGGCACTCGTATACGAACCTGTTAGATATAGTCAGACTGAAACTAAGGACAGTATGGAAACTTGTAAAAGCAAGCTATAGACTCATAACACCATTTATCATAATGAACCTGTCTCCTGAGGAGTCACAGCTAACCAAAACATAACATATTATGCAAGCCAACAAGGCTGCCACTATATGCGGAAATACTCAAAACAAACCATATCGATATAGCTGACCAAAACCTATATACAACCCACATATACAGACCTCTAAGAGTATCAAAGTGAAATATGACGGGACAGGGCCCCGTCGTACCCCTGGATATGCATAAGTCTACATTAAAGGATCTGTACCAAAATAACTTAGGCTTCGGAACAATGGAGCTCTCCAAATAGCTGAGCGAAAGTCGTAGGTTGAAGGATCACCAAACTGAATGTCTGTACCTGCAGGCATGAAACGCAGCCCCCGAAGAAAGGGGGTCAGTACGAGAAATGTACTGAGTATATAAAGCATGGAATACAATAAAGAAGATCAAGGCTGAATAAAAGATAACAGAAGGCAAGTATGATAATCAAAGTTACTAATGCACCTGTGCCTTACGAGATGAGAATCATGCATATCTATATCATATACCATACCCGGCCCATTATGGGACTCGGTGAATGAAGTCATATACATATATACCGTACCCGGCCCTCTAGTGAAGGTCTCGGTGAAATAATCATATATATACCGTACCCGGCCCTCTAGTGAAGGTCTCGGTGGAATAATCATATATATACTGTACCCGACCCTCTAGTGAAGGTCTCGGTGAACAATGTAATGCAACTGTGCACGAATACATACTCGGCCCGGGACTCGGTGAATGATATATTAACGGCATGCACGAGCAGAATATCATGAGCAACCATATGCAAACTAAATCATAATCTGAGACTCAATGGAATAATTAGAATGAACTAACACTTGAGAATCAAGACAACAGTCACGTCAAGTACCACAAAGAACTAGAATTCATTGGAGTCATAATGCAAGTGAGACTCATAAAATTATTTCGGAAGTCCTTGAATAACCTAGGAGCACCCTCGAATGTCACTATGGATTATATCAAAATAGGACTTCGGGAATCATAGACACGTATCAGGACATAATGAAATAGCTTCTGGAAAACAAGAACATTAGCCATTCTAGTATTTCTAAGAATAGGAGCTTTTTTGGAGTTTATACATTCGTCGTCCGTTTGTTTCGTATAGACCATGCCAAAAGAAGAAAAGGGAATAACTTCACATACCTTTGATGCTTAATCCGTGACTCGATATTTATACGCTGCCCGAAGTACCTCAACCTATATTAAGATGTTAAGAACTATGGTTAAGCTATGGAAAAGCTTAAAACGCATTTCAAAGTTAGTAGCTTATTTCTAGAAAATTGGGCGGCATTTCCCCTATATTGTTCACTTCCATCACATTCAAGTCAACTATAACAACAACCAGAATAACATCAACAACAACACGTCCAAGTTACCACATCAAGAACTAGCCAAAATAAGGTCCAAGAACACCTCGAAACAGCCCGCACCGCACGCACAACGCTCCAAATCAGTCCACACGTTGCAACGTTCAACAACAATCAACATAACAACCACGACATATTCAAGTTATTCCTAACGATTTATAGTCACAACACATCATCAAAAATGACCTTATGATTGTCCAACAATTACAACCACCCAAAATTAATCCTTCAGATTATTAAAGGTACGTTTTAGACTTATCTTTTCTTTCGAATCGAGCAACAACAATAACAATAACTATTATCCATATACAAGTAAATTCCATCAGCGACCTAATAATAACATGCCCCAAACATCCCATCAACTACAACAACACAAATACTTAATCATAACTACACTTTTAATCCTTCAATTCAACAAGAACAACCCCTAAATACGATACAACAATAACAACAACAACAATCAAACCCAATTTAATTGAAGAACTTCAATTCAGCCCAATTACAACACCAATGCAATCATGCATTTTCTTACTTCCAATTACACTATAAGAAGAGGAAATCTTACCTTAACTTAGATAGAACAGATCCTACAACCACTTGCACCAATTGCACCACTTCTTCTTCCTCAAATCAAATACCAATGTTGCTGCTCACTTGATTAAAAAGAGGGCTGGAACCTTTTTTTTTGTCCCATGAACAAGATGAATTTAACGTGCTGCTTGCTCCTAATTCAACAAGAAAATGAAACCTAAGATGTAAATAATATTGCTGCCTCCTTTGGACATTTAGAACACCTACTAGAAAATTAAAATTTTCTTTCTTCCAACCATTTGAATTCTGGCCGTGAGCTACAAGGTAGCAGCCATGGCTGTTTGTAATTCTCTCTTCAAATGAATTTTATGAAGATGAAAGTGAATAGATAGCTAGTCATCAAATATATACATATAGGCAAGCAGCCCACTTGACACATGTCCCACTTTAGCATGTCATCATCCATGCTCCAATCATAATTGTCCACATTTTAGTGGGGCCCACCTAATAATCTGATCATGGTTGTTAATTTCCCACTTCACTAATGTTTCTACATTAATTGTAGTTAATTAGCAAACCGTGAAAAATTTAAAATTGGGATTAAAAAGTCCTTGTCTCATATCTCAAAATAATCTTTTCCTTGAACTTATGTCGATTAACTTACGAATAATCCAATGTACAAAAATACGGGATATAAAAATAGGATATCCAATAATTTGAAAAAATAAGGGTGTCATACCATCTACCCAGGAGCTTTTAAAGGATGCATGTCACAAACTGCTTGTTTCATCTCCTCATCCATCACCTCTATAATGATATTTTGGTTTATGGAATTATCAACTACTTGAGAGATTAAATTCAAAATGGGATTGAGATTTATGGGTCTAGAAGTAGTAAATAAATTTGCATAAAAATTCTCTACTTCTCTAACAGCTTGTTCTAACACCCAATTTCCATTAGCCAACCGAAACCCTTTGATGCTATTACATTTACGTCTATGAATAGTGTTCATTTGAAAAAATGAGGTATTTTTATCTCCCTCTTTCAGCCATAAAGCTCTAGATTTTTGTTTCCAATAAGCTTCTTCGTTTTTGTAAGCTTTCCCTAACTCCTTCCTTAAAATTCGAAGCTTTTGAAGATCAAAATATTAGGATTCTCCTTAAGTTTTTCAATTTGATTTTTTATGCTAATAATTGTTTTTCTCCGAGTTTCCTTTTCCACCTCTCAACCAGGACATCAAGGAGGACCGACACCTTATTAATTTTAAAATAACTTTGGATTGTACAAAGCCATCTAATAGGTCATTCCACGACCTTACCACTAAATTATTAACTGCATCCTTTTCACACCACCTTTTATCAAAATAAAATTGTCACGTTTTTCTTATCGGCTATGTTCAATATTTAGTAGAAGTGACAAATGATCTGAAGCCTTCGCCTCTGTATTTAAATGATTTACTTGAGCCAAATGGAGTTCTAATCTCCATTCTGCAGATACAATCTATTACATCCCACATTTTCATACGTCAAGTACGTCGTAAATCAATTAACGTAAGCTCGGAAATGAGATCATCCTTGAGATTATAAAAAGTAAGTTAATCATGTTACCTTGGAGGTTACAAAGATTTAAGATCATGATTAGCAACTACCAAGCGGGTTAGAAGTCAAACGAGTCGAAGAAACTAAATTTTGTCAAAAGTCAGCAAGTTAGGAATGTTATAACCCATACTTTTGGGGTAAGATTAGGAATGTTATAACCCATACTTATGAGGTATTTTAGTCGTATGATAGTCGTGTGTTATGTTTTGAAGTCAAGCGAGTTGCAAAATAAAAGTCGTCACAAGTTACATTTATAACTTACCTGAATTTTGGGTCAGATGTCACTGAGATATTATCTCAATCTACTTGAATTTATAGGGTGATCCACCCACCAAATTGAATATCTATGAGTCTACTTTCCAACGCATCATACTGTTCGTCGATACGACGTCAGAGTAGAGAGATGTTCGCGTTTTCGCGAGACTGCACAGGCAGACCCTTTGGGATCCACTTGAGGCGGTGGCCGACCCTTTTAAAGGTATTTAAGCCTTCTAGGTCTTATACTTCGTCATTTCTCATCCATATCAGTTCCCAAACACCCGTAAATGCTTTCTAGGAGATCCCCAACCATCCAAGACTGAAATCCAAAGAAAACAATACAAATCAAATGTCAAAAATCTCGTGGAGCTAGTGAGTTTCTTGTTCTTCTTGTGGTTGCTGATTTTGGAGGGGTTTCAGTTCGAGTGGGGCGTTGTTTAGGATCATAAGGTAAGATTTTCTCCTCCTCCATGTATTTGAGGTTATAGAAGTTGGGACTCGTTTGTACGGTTGAAAACTCGTATGATAAGGGTCAAAAATCGTAGTTTTGTTGTCGTTGTTTGTTGAACTATTTTGAAAATCCCCTTATGATATTTTGTGGCTGGAAATTCATGGAATAAAATGAGTATGTTATGGTTGCTGTTTTTAACAAGTTCTAGAAGTAAGCAGGAGTTTAAAGCTATAATTTTGTTAATCGTAAAGCGAGCTTGTCGCTCGTTGTGTTGTTGCTTGAGTTGGAGGTTTCTTTAGGGTGAAGTAAGCACAAGATAGGGAAGTTCGTGTGATGTAAGGTAATAATCTTTCCCCCTATCGTGTATAAGAGTTAGTTTAAGTCTACTAAGGTTAGACGGGGGAAGAACATGTTAAATATCAACTAGAAGTCGGAAACGTGTTTTAGTAATCTGAAAAATCAATCTTAAGGTTGCTGAACTTTATGGTTCTTATTTATTGTGAGATATAAGGCTGGAAAATTGGATAAATATACTTTCCATCATGCTATAAATATTTTTGAGTTAAAGTAAGAAATTCATAAATGGTGTCTAGGGTTGTATGAGTTCCAATCCGAGCTTGCCGCTCGTCGTGATATGTTGATGACTTGTTAATGATATATTGTATCTTGTTGTTGATGTTTTTCTTGTTGTGTTGCTCTGGTTGTTGTTGATGATGTGTGGAGTTGGAGGAAGTCAAAGTCATAGGGGAGATGTTGCCCAATTGTTTTTAGACAAGCTACTAGCTTAGAGCTACGAACTTAGTTCCTTCTGGGCATTAACCATGAACCTTATTGTATTGATGTAGATTAAGTTGTATCGTGGGCTGCTTTGAATATATTAAGGAGACAAGGAGATCAATGTGTGTAAAGGCTACCCTTATTTCTTTGTTTAGCATGATTCCTTATCGAACAAGTCTGGACCAAGTGCACAAAGAGGTGCCTTTCAGAGAGATTCCATGTCTATGTTATTTCATGATATTTGTATAGTAGTTTCCCTTGTCGGGAGTTCACTTTCAGTTAGCATTGTTGCTCATGTAGTTAGTAGATAGATGTGAGATTGTAGAGTCTATAGAAGTATACACTTTTCTTCTGGGATATGACATTGAGTGCCTTCGAGACCGCGATATGCTTGTCTTCAAGGCTATTGGCCATACAGATACCTTCGGGGATATACAATCGCACGCTTGTCTATCGGGATATGATTATACTCGTCTTTAGGCCTATGATATGCTTGCCTTTGGGGCTATTGGCCATACAGATGCCTTCAAGGCTATACAGACGCGCACTTGCGTACAGGGCTATGATTATACTTGCCTTTGGGGTTATTGGCCATACAAATGCCTTCAGGGCTATATAGATGTGCGCTTGCCTTCTGGGCTATGATATTCTTGCCTTCGGGGCTATAATTATACATACAGAATGTCTTTGGGGCTACATTGAGCGCCTTCAGGGCTAATCATGATGTCTAGATGCCTTATACGAGGCTAAGTAGTTTGATGTCATATCATTAGTTATTAGACGTGAAGGGCAGGTAAGTATAGACAGATTCTTTATTAACTCATCAATTTATGTTCAGTGATTTTCTATTTTATTTCAGTATTAGTTTCAGTCGCCTTGCATTCTCGGTACATTATTCTTACTGACGTGCTTTTTGTTGTGGACGCTGCATTCATGCTTGCAGGTGCAGGAAATCAGTTTGACTAGCCCTCATAGTAGGCGAGGTTGACATTTAGTGAAGGATCGGTAAGACTCCACTTCATTCAGAGTGCAGTCGAGTCTAGAAGTCATAGTGTCAGAGTTTTGCTATAGACTTATGGTAGGCCGAGACCCTATCCTGATCATGTTTTGATGTCAGATACTCTTAGACACTCTGTAGACATAGGTTCATTATGTATAGTATGTTAGTGGCCTCTTCGGCCCTTACATATAGATATGTTTTGGGTATAACGGCTTGCTAATACGACATTTTCCCACTTACTCTGTGTGTGTGTGTATGTGTGTGTGTGTGTGTGTGTATCACGAGTTATGGCCATGTTGGCCCATGTTAGTTTACAAAAAGAATAGTTCAGCCAAGTTGACCTATGTATGTTCGGCCAAGTCGGTCTATGTATGTTCTAGTTTATATCCAACGATCATGAGTTACAGAGTGGTTCGCTCAGGCCAGTACAACACCGGGTGCCAGCCATGCCTCACCTAGGTTGGGGTGTGACACAATCGCCCTATGTAATCTCTCTTAGATAATTCCATCATTTTCCCTGAAACACCACCAAGTGAAAATTTCAAAAAAAAGAAAGATTTTTAAAAACTTGTGATCTAAAGTTATAAATATTTGTGCGTTTATCTAATAAACTTAAAATGATAGTGAGAAGTTTTGAATTGTAATGTTAATTTCTTCCTGAAGTACGATATTTTATTTTTAAAATGGACAAAAAAAGTGTTAAGATATAAATTGACACAAATTAGGACAGGGAGTACTATTTAACTTCCCATTTTAGGAATCCCAACTTTTTTATTCTTTTGGCTGGGTACCGATGGAATTATTGTATACATAGTGAAGCATATCTTGACATGTGGCGTTTCAGTAGCAAGGCATATGGCAACACGAGTGAAGCCATTATAGGCAATCTTTACGGATCAAAATGGGGGACTTCAATTTCAACCGATGTAAATCAGTTGAAATGGGATTACTTTGGGATTTCGGTGGATTGGGTCATTAAATGAGGATAATACAATTCATAGCCATTATGCAATCGGAGTAGATCCGGGGCGAGCGTTACAATCTAAATTGAATGAGCATTTGAGGCTTATTATTGTTCATAATTAGTAGATAATCTCAGCCAAGGGGGCTGATTCTTGTACTAAGAACCTAACATTCATGTAAATCGAATTGGAAGAGAATAAAAATCAAAGCATTTTGCACTTAAACCATATACACATTTTCTTTCTTGTTCTTACTTTAGCGGATAATTCGATCCTCAAGCTTTAACTTGTACCGGATCAGTCCAAGCTGGAAGGATCACACCGGCCCAACTTTACAGGCTATTTCTTTCTGTTTATTTAATAATCTATTGTCTCTATTCATTTATTATACGTTATATCACAAATCATCCACATATCCTTTAAACCACTAACAAATTCAACTATACCTGTTAAGGGGCAAACAGTTTGGCGCCCACCGTAGGGATAAGGATAATAGTGGTAATTTATTCAAATCTCACTTATTTCTTTTAAGGTTTTCTTGTATCCAGGTTTTTATCTAAAATTTCTGGGAGTTAGGAACATAACGATGCTAACAATAATAACAACAACGAAGCTCTGGTCTTTGATCTTGTGACTGGTGAAATCAGAAATGGACAAATTGCTTCGCCTCAAGAGTCCAGAAAGAATAACAATGAGGATGAAGCGGAGAATAGGGTATGGGTCGCCAGGTCAGATCTGGACAAGATATTTGATATGCTAGAGAAGCAACAACAAGCGATTATGCAGTTGCAAGAAAAGGATAACAAAGCAAATGGGTCAAATAAAGAAATGAGACTCTCACCGAAGGTCGAGGTGATGAGAATGGCAGAGGTTCGGAGACAAACAAATCCTTAGAAGTTCTAAAATTACTCCAGGATCTTAGTAGCCACTTGACATAGAATGAAAAGAAGGTGGATATTTTCAACTCACGAAGTAGATCAGATTCCTGGAGCGCCCCCAATCTTAAAGGGACCCGATTTCAACAAGTATATTCAGTTACCATTTCCACCAAATGCCACTCCGAAGTTGATCCCAAAAAGCTTCAAGATACCGGATCTTCCAAAATATGAAAGGATCACGAATCCACAGGAACATGTATCAAGGGTAATGATATGCAACCGGATGAAAATGAGTCAGTTATTCTTAAAAAGTTTGGTGAAACGATGGGTAAAGGAGCAATGACTTGGTACCAGAATTTGCCTGAACATTCTATTACGTCTTTTGCAATGCTTGCAGATGCATTCATCAAGGCTCATACCAGAGCGAAGAAGGTGTAAGTGAGGAAGGCCGATATATCTAGAATAGCCCAGAAAGATGACGAGCTGTTGCAAGAGTTCGTGACAAGATTTCAAAGGGAATGAATGCTCCTTCCCGCAGTACCAAACGAATAGGAGGTGGAAGCCTTTACTAAAGGTTTAAATCTGAGAAGTTCCAGTGCATCACTAAAATTGAAGGAAAACTTGTTGGAGTATCCAGTAGTAACATGGGCATATGTGAAAAAATAATCAGTCTGAGCTTTCTACTGGGACTGTAGGAAGAGTCAAGGGACGTGAAAAGATTAAAAGAGTAGCAGATTCAGACTATATCAGCCTTATGGAGCCCAGAGTGATCAAACTTCTGGTCAGAGCGAAGGCAGAATAATCGATCTTTCTCATCTGAGAGTTGGTGGTGACAGGAGTTACGATCGCTTCAAGTAAAGGTTTACAAGATAAGAATTCCATTGGAACTTCCTTTGCTAATAATGTAGAAAGTCCCAGGTTGTCCGAATATAACTTCAACATAGATACAGCTGAGTTGGTGTTAGCAATTGGGTGTATTGAAGGTGCTAAATTCCCAAAAGATATCCGAACAAATCCTAACCTAAGGGATCAAAGGTTGATATGTGCATACCATCAAACGCACATCCATCGGATTGAAGATTATCGTTATTTGAGAGATGAAGAAGCATGGCTATTAAAGGAAGAACACTTAATTCTTAAGTGATCGGGCCAAGGAGAATCACGGCAAAAATAAAGATGCAAATAATCCTGCGGAACCAGTTAATCCACTACATGTTATTAACATGATTATTAGAGGAGCTGACGTTACACTAACCACCATTGTGGCTTCAAAGAAAATGAAGGTCTCGGTGACTCAAGAGAAGAGATCCAGGGATTACTTGCGGAAGGCAGCAATCACCTTCAATCATGAAGATGCAGATAATATTTCCCATCCGTATAATTTCACGTTAGTAATTTCTGTTAAAATTAATAAGTTTCTTGTTAACATATTTTGATGGATCAACGTAGCTCGGCCAATATAATATAATGGAGGGTGTTAGAGCATGTAACAACTTGATTGGTCGTTATAGTGCTATTGACCCTTTTACCCCTGTTGACCCTTTCCCGAGGTCATCGGGCGAGTGGTAGTGTGACTTTTGGAAGTTTCATCCTTAAAAACGATAGGTTGACCCATAGTTGACTTTTGAGAAAACAGACTTTTTTTCAAAATTCTGTTGATTCTGAGAGGTCCGGATGACCATTTGTGACTTGGTAGTATGTTCGGTTAGGTTTCCAATGAACTTGGGAGAGTTTTGGGACTTGGGTTGAAAACGTGGATTTAGGCCATTGGGGGATGACTTGGTCAAATTAACCTCCGTTGAAAATTCCCATGCCGCGGATGAATTCGTAGCGAGTTTTTATATGTGTTTGCTTATTTGTTTTGTATATGTAGGGCCTCGAGTGATAGTCGGGTTTTAGATTGAGAATTGTCAAAAATCAGAAAAATCTAGTGTTTGGTGTCCATAGCAGCGGCACCAGACTCGCTCCAGCACTCTTGCTATAGTGAGGGAGAGATCGCTGTAGCAGGTGAGAGACTTCATGGTGAGTCGCCCCAGCGGACTTGTATCCGCGAGGCGGACTTGTTGTAGCGGGTATGTTGCCGCTATATCAGGAAGGTGAGAGTTGGTGTGAGGCGCCACATCAAGCCCCTGGACGTTGTGGCAAGCTCGCTGCCGCGGGTAAACTTACTGCTACAGTGAGTGATGGGCAGTGTTTCCATATTTTCCTTAAGTTAAAACCCTTGAACCCTGCCATTTTCCTTCATCACTTTCTTAACACATTTTGGGAGAATTGAATAGCTTTTGGACTGAATCTCGTTGGAGGTAAGATCTTTGACCCTAGACTTCATCATTTACCTTCCTTGATCCTTAATCCATGCTTAGAATTACTAGAATCAAAGTGGAGAAGATAAGTTTTATGATGAATCTCTTGAAGTGGGTTTAGACTTCCTGAATGGAAATTGATGGTGAAATTGACTAGTATAACCATATAATTTGATGAATTCATTGTTGTTAGGCTTAATTGTTCTATTATTAGCGATTAATTTGAGGATTAAAGAATTAGGGTTCATACCCAAATTTGGGGGTTTTGCTTTAAATCCCAATTAGGCTTAATCTTGAGTTGTTTTAGCAATTGAATATTGGGTTTGATCATCTAGAGAATGAATTACATATTCCACCTTCTAATTTCCCATTTTTGTTTCCCTAATTTCATGAGTTAGAATTTTACCTAACTAGAAGTATAGCAATATGGGTATCGTTCTTCTTGATTTCTAATGTAGAACTCAAATATGTTTAGACTTTGAGCATTTGGAGGCGCAAAGAAGTAGAACTCAAATATGTTTAGACTTTGAGCATTTGGAGGCGCAAAGAAAGGGCAAGGCTATGATGTGACGGTTTGTGGCTCCTGTTTGACTCTCCAGGTAGGTTACGACTTACCTTTTTGGTTAGACTTTGGTTAGCGAATCATATGTAGAGATAGTGATTGTTGGAGGAAGCATGTAAACCTTTGGGTATGAAGTGTGAGATGGAATACTAGGTTGGTATTGTTGTTGACTATGGATTGTTACCTTATTGTGTTCTATTGAGTTGTTTTGTTGTGAGTTGTTGGCTTGTCGCCACATGATTGATTCTAGAGCTGATGCTTAGTGATTACCTTATGATTCAGAAAGCATATTTATCATGGTTGAGGTTGTCGGAAAGGAAAGTAAGGTTATGATATTGATATTGTGATTGCGATATGTGTCCATGTGTGGAACTATTGATTCATATATTCTTGTTGGCATTGTTAGCATGCATTCACTCAATTATACATATATTGGGATCGAGTTGTGCGCCGTAACATTTACTTGGATCGGGTTTCACATACCACAACACTGACTGGGATCGGGTTGCACGTTCCGCAACATTGACTATTGGATCGGGCTATGCACCACAGCAGGTACATGAACTTAGCAGTCCCCTATGGGTAATAACTGTCGAGGCGACGAGATATTCCGCTCGAAGCATGTATGTATCATTGTATTTGCATTGCATTCATCTCATATTTGCATATGGCATGGTATTGGACTTGTTGGTTGATCTTTGGTGATACGTGTACTTGATAGTGGTTCTTGAGATTGTGTTTCGGACTTCTAGTGGACTTTGAGGAGATATGCTAGACTTGGTAACTTGGTACTAGATTTGATACTTTGAACTGTGTTGAGTTATATCTGATTCTGAGCATGTCTAATTTTTCAGTCTATTTCTTATGCATATGTTATCTAACTGTTGTCGGCCTATGCATGTTGCTGTATTCTTTTGTGAGTGTAGAGTTCTTGATCGGTTGGACTTTCTCGCTTCGTGACTGAGTCTCGAGGCTGTTTGACGAGTATACTAGGGTGAGCACTTGGATGGATTCGCTGCCCGAATGACTCTTTTATATTCCTATCTTTATATTCTATCATTTAAATAGTTATTTATGGATTTTTGAGACTTGTATTTCCTAGACATTATGTAGTTGCTTTTGTACTATTTAGACCGGATTTTGGGATTTGATGTATCTTCCACACGTATTATATTTCGCTATTTATGTTATCCTTATTATGTAATTTTGGGTGATTGTATTTATATTATTTATTGGTTGGTTATGAATAAGGAACGGGTTCACCTACTAAGGTGGGAATTGGTAGGTACCCGCACTTTTCCCCTAGTTTGGGCGTGACAGAGCAAATGACTTTACTTTATCAAATTGTTCCAGCAGTTCGAGTTCTGAAGGGTTTTAATTTGGCGAGTGAAAAAACGAAAGGAGAAATCACCCTAACAGTTGATGCGGTCGGAATGATTTGACAGACCAAGTTTTATATAATAGATGGAGTAATGAGGTATAATGCGTTATTCGGTAGACCCTGGATACATGATATGGAGGTTGTGCCATCAACTCTGCATATGACACTGAAGTTTCCTACTTCGGAGGAGGTTAAAGAAATTCGAGGAGATCAACTAGCGACTGAGGAAATGTTTGTAGTTGAGGGAACATTGGAAAAGGAGAAAGACGTAAAGAATAAAGAAATATTGGATAAATGGTAATTACAGAAACTAGAAGATATAATTCCGGAAAGGTTCGGAGGAAGTAAAAGTTACAAACCCAAAAAAGTTTGAAGGGGAAACTAAAGATATTGATAAGGAAGAAGTCTATTGTTTGTAGTACGGGATGATTCAGATGCTACAAAGTCGACCATATAAGAACTTGAGCAAGTGGTCTTGTTCATCCAATGGCCCGAAAGGAAAGTATACCTGAGCACCGGGTTAACCCCGGAGCTCAGGATTAAGTTTATTGAATTTCTTAAAGCTAATGCAGATTATTTTGCATGGTCCTATTTAGACATGACAGCTATACCATCAGAGATCACCACTCATAGGTTGAGCCTGGATCCTAGTTTTCCACCGACAAAGCAGAAACGGAGGCCCATTGCAAAGTTCAAAAACATGTTTGTTAAGGAAGAGGTAACCAAGTATTAAATATTGGCTCTATTCGAGAAGTTGAATATCCTGAATGGCTGGCAAATGTAGTCGTAGTGCCTAAAAAAGGTAAGAAATTTAGGATGTGTATAGACTTCAAAGATTTAAATAGTGCTTGCCTGAAGGATTCTTTTCCTTTTCTACACATTGATTGTATGATCGATGCAACGGCAGGTATGAGATGTCAAGTTTTCTTGATGCTTACTCTGGGTACAACAAAATAAAGATGAGCCCAAAGGATCAAGAGAAAAATTATTTTATTACCAAATATGGAACATATCTTTATAATGCAATGGCATTTGTTTTAAAAAATGTTGGAGCAACATATCAATGCCTAGTTAATTGCATGTTTGAAACACAAATAGGTAATACTATAGAGGTCTATATAGACGATATGTTGGTTAAGTCCCTGGAAACGGGAGACCATTTGAAGCATTTGCAGAAAACGTTTGATGGTCTTAGGAAATACAACATGAAGTTAAATCTAGAGAAATATGCTTTTGTATTAGGCTCGGGAAGGTTCCTGATTCTAGTATCGAACAGAGGAAGTGAAATAAATCCAGATAAAATCAAAGCCATTGAAGAGATTCCAGAAGTCATTGAGGATGTGAAGACGGTGCAGAGCCTTACCGGAAGGATAACTTCCTTAAGTCGATTCATTTCCAGGTCTTTGGAGAAGTGTCATAAATTCTTTTCATGGTTGAAAAAGAAGAAGGACTTTGATTGGCCTCCGGATTGCCAACAAGAATTTAGGGATTTGAATAAATATCTTTCTATTCCGCCGTTGTTGCACAAGCCGGAAGCGGATGAACGGTTGTTCTTGTACTTGGTAGTATCGGAGGTAGCAATTAGTGTTGTGTTAGTCCAAGTGGACCAAGGTACGCAATTTCCAATTTATTACGTTAGTAGAACTTTGGCTAATGCAGAAACTAGGTATCCGCATTTAGAAAAACTAGCATTGGCCTTAATAACTTCGGCTATAAAGTTAAGACCGTATTTTTAATGTCATCCTATTTGCGTTGTAACAACTTATCAATTAAGGCATATAATGCATAAACCCGAATTATCAGGTAGATTGGATAAATGGGCAGTAGAAATTAGTGGATACGATATAGACTATTAGCCCAAAACGGCAATGAAATCCCAAGTGTTAGCTGATTTCATAGCAAAGTTCGCTTCACGAATGATTATAGAGTTTGAACCTTATTTACGAATAGTGCATCCAACGTAAAGGGGTCAGAACTGGGAATCGTACTTAGAGCACCTGCAGGGGAAATCATTAGGCAGGTAATAAGAACTGTGAAATTGACTAACAATGATGCCAAGTATGAGGCTGTGATTGCAGGTTGGAATTAGCAAGAAGGTTGGGAGCTGAATCAATCGAAGCTAAGTGTGATTCACTGTTGGTGTTGAATCAAATGAATGGGTTCTTTGAGGTAAAAGAAGAAAGAATGCAGAATTAATTGGAGTGTGTCGGTTTAGAGAATACAAAGTGAGACAGGTGAGTCGGGAGCAAAATAGTAAGGCTAATGCCTTGGCAAATTTGGGATCATCCGTAGATACTAAAGGAATTAGTTCTGGAAAGGTGGTACAACTCCTAAATTCTGCTATAGATAATAGTCATGGAGAAGTAAGTTCTACAAGTTTGACTTGGGACTGGCGAAACAAGTATATCGATTACCTGAAGGATGGAAAGCTTCCAACTAACCTAAAAGAGTCAAGATCATTTCGTACGAAGGTGGCCAGATATTGCATAGTTGATGGTCAATTATACCGGAAATTGTTTTATGGTCCATTGGCAAGATGTTTGGGTCCTGGAGAAACGGATTATGTGATGCGCGAAATACATGAAGGGCATTATGTAAATTATTCCGGAGCAGAGTTATTCGTTCGAAAAATAATTAGAGCTGGATATTACCCGTCAACGATGGATGAAGATGAGAAAAATTCCATACAAAGAATGTGATGAATTTGAAAGGCATGCTGACATGATTCACCAGCCAGTGAAATTGTTGCATCCGGTTGTTTCACCCTGGCCTTTCATGAAATGCGGGATGGATATTATGGGGTCATTACCAGCAGCACCCAGACAGGTAAAATTCATTTTAATTATGAATGACTATTTCTCTAAGTGGATTAAAGCAAGGACTTTTAAGAAAATTAGAGAGAGAGAAGTCATTGATTTATTTGGGATCATATCATTTGTCGGTTTGGAATACCGAAAGAGATCACTTGCGATAATGGGCCATAGTTCATTGGTAGAAAAATCACGGAGTTCCTCGATGGTCTCAAAATCTAAAGGATTGTTTCTACACCATATCACCCAAGTGCAAATGGTCAAGCAGAGTCAACGAATAAGACAATCATTCAGAATTTGAAGAAGAGGTTGACTTCGGCAAAAGGCAAGTGGAGAGAGACCTTACTGGAGGTATTATGGGCATACAGGACCGCGCCAAAGACCGGCACTAGAGAAACTCTGTTTTTTCTAGTTTATGGCACGGAAGCGTTAATTCCAGTTGAAGTGTGAGAACCAAGATTGAGGTTCACTCATGCCACTGAAGAATTAAATAGCGAAGCTATGATAGTGAAATTGGATTTAACGGAAGAACACCGTGAGAAGGCATTTTTACAAGTGGTGGCTCAAAACAAAGAATGAAAAAATATTACAATCGGAGGACAAAATCCTAGGCATTTTCAAGTGGGGAGTTGGTCTTCCGAAAAGTGACTTTTAATACCAAAAATCCTAATGAAGGGAAATTGGGCCCAAATTGGGAAGGACCTTGTAAACTATTAGGAATCACAGGGAAAGAATCGTACCAATCGGAAGCTGAAGACGAACAAAAGCTGTCAAATAATTGGAATATAAGTCATTTGAAACGGTACTATTGTTGAAGGAAAGGTATGTGTTTTACTTTAAATTGGGATACATTAAGGTTTTTGAGTTTTTGCAGGGAAACCAACCAACGGTTCGAAGTAAAACCCACAAAGTGAGGGAAATCAAGACTTAAAACACGTGTTGCACTCTTTTTCCCTTAGAACGGTTTTGTCCCAAAAAGGATTTTTCTGGAGAGCTTTTAATGAGCCAACATTGTAAAGCGTGTGACCATAAAGGAATACTAGGTATTTTACGGATTTCTACAGTCTGTCATATTATTCGAATTTTCATACTTCAAATACAAATACTATGGGGAATACCCTCGGTCCGGAGTTATTTCTTGATCCGGAGCTGTTTCCAAATTGTATCGTGAGGTTAGAAGTTAGAAGTTGTTATGAAGTTTAGTTTATTTTTTACAAATGTAAGGGGAAAGAAAGATCGAATGAATCTAGCCCCAATGTTAACTTTTTGTTGTAAACACATAAAGGTAGTACAAACATTGTCTGAAAACTCATGAAGTATGAATGAATGATGATCCAAATTTTTTCCTCTGGATGATTGTGTTAACTTCCATTTACTCAAATTTTTTATCAAATTCGTCAAGTCTCCGACTAGGGACTGTCGACATAAAAAGAGGTCAGAATAAAGTATGAATCTTTCTTTTGAAAGGCGTTATACCGTCCAAAAAATCAAAAGTAAATAGAATCGCGCTCGAAGTGAACAAGAGACGTATTGGCCATAAGCATAAGTAAAATCCCAATACGTTTGTTAAATTGAAAAAACTTACAGGAGTTAATTCCAGATTAAGTTAAAACGAGAAAATTGTCTCGCACATATATCTGAGTAAGATAGCTAAAACAATAAGATCAAAAGACCGATAAAATTCGATTGTAATTGGAACCTTGGATCAATTCATTTAAAACAAAAGAAAAACAGATAGACCAAAATGGTCTAGAAACGTACAAAAGGACAAAAACAAACACACACAAAAAAAAATGTGAATCCCTCGGATTCATCATCTAAGTCTTCGGGGTCATCCTCGGAGCTTTTAGAAGCAGCCATCCATTGATAGGCTTGCACCTCAAGATTTTTGGCCGCGACAATCTATGCATCCCAATCCTGAGGGCCACTTTGAGACTGTTCTAGGGTAAACCGCCAAACGTTCCACTTAGTGCATTCGGCCCTTCAAACAGATAAAGCCTTCTCAGCCTTCAAGTCAGCGCGAGCCTGATCCAGGTGAGTTGAAATCTCTTCGTTCTTCTGAATGGAGGCATCGAGATCAAATTTCAACTTATCAATAATGTTCGTTTATTGGCGATTCTCGGCTTGGGACTGCTGCAAGTTTTGCTCGAAATCCTGAGTAGCAGCGGTTAGCTCGGACGACCATTCTTTGTCAATTACGGAGAGCTCATTGTTGAGTCGATCAAGCTTAGCAGAAAGAAGGGATTTATTATTTTCCTTGAAAGGCAGAACCTCTTCTTTGATATCAAGTTCATGTCGGAGGTCCTCGAGGTCATTAAAAAGTTTATCAGCCTCTTTATCCAAGGTGTTCTTGTTATTTTGAACCTGTTGAAGATCTTGCATAGCCCGAGAATAATCATCTTGAACTTGATCAATTAAGCTTTTACTGAGGGAAGCTCCTCTGTAGATTGATTGTTTCTTCGCTTAAGCTCTTGCCTCAGATGAAGAATTTCCCTCTCTTGGGCATTAAGCTGAGCCCTTAAATCATCATTCTCTTCAAGACAAAGGCGAAAGCCTTCCCAGTCAAAATAGACGACTGTACAAAAAGGGCTAAATTAATTAGAGGAGATAATTAAAGAAATGTGCAGGAATAAACCTAGGAAATTTGAAAACTTACCTTGTTTGACGCATACATTCCTTTGTTGATTAAGCACTTCCAAGTGATTCCACTCGTCTACTCTTTGTCTGATTCTGATATCAAAGTTTTCAAATACCTAGCGACTCCAATCGGACGACCCAGAAAATTTGTGTCTTCAAGAATAGAAATAGCTGTTGTTCTATGTTGGGTTAGATCCTCACTTGGAGCCGAAAATATATTCACTAGATTGACATGAGAAGAAGAGTAGCACCTTGTCGGTCTTGAAGACGAAGGAAGTCCATGAGGAACCGAAAGATGTTCGAAACCCGAGGCACTCACGAAAGACTCTGGGTTCCTGGTAGTTCCGATTTCCTCAAAATATTGATCAAGGTCATTGTTGACACCAAATTTTTGACCTCCCATAATTTTCTTTAATTATCCAGAGTCCTTGAAATATTAAACAGAGGGAAATATGTTTTTAGAAAGTCAAAATAATCTATTGAGGCTATATTTTTGCCAATTGTTTTTATAAAATAATTTCTAAAAATATTATAAATTAATTTAAGTATTTTTCACAATTAATACACTTTTTTTTAAATTAACCAAGAAGAGAGTGATAAATTTCCATGATTATTCACTTAATTGTCTAAACTGTTAAAATAGCAATTTGCAAAGTATTTTACTCTGTTTAATTCAAGGAAAATTGATTGATTAAGTAAATTGTCCATTTCTACCCTCGTTTCTTATTTAATCAAATTTGGCTTTTTATCATATTTAATTGAGTTTTAATTTTAATTGATTTAGAAATTTCCATTAAGCGACTGTAATTAAAAAATTAATTATCAACCAATTATGGAAACTAGCCAAATTTAATTAAGGTCTTTGACAAAAACCTATTATTTATTATTCTTTCTCTTTAATTTGATTAATTAGTTTAAAATGAGGCTTAGTTTGAAAATGTCCAATTAATGGACATTAATTCAATTTTGCCACTTTTAAAATTTTTACAAACTGCCCTCACTATGTATGTTTATACACGAATATACACACATGTAACATATACATGTGTATATATCATGTATACACACTAATAGATCAAGCCTTATTTTAATTAATCCGGCTGGGCCCAACCCATTAAGGGGTTGACCCGGCCCATCTCATAAACTAAAGGGGGAGTCCCCTCCCCCCTCCCCCCCTCTCTCATTTTTCTCGGCCAAACGACCCTTAAGCGAGAAGGGTTTCCTCTAGAGGAAACCCTAGCGCCGCCAGGCCCCTCCTCTCCTCTCTCCTCATCATCGTTGCCTCTAATGGCAAAAATGCAGATGTGGGCTGTCTTGTACAAGCCTTGTAATTCCAAGAAGGTAAAAGCAATTAATGCTTCCCCCATTTTTCACCAAACTCAACCCAAACAGGGTGTAAGTTCCCTTTCTTTTGCTTTTGTTCAAATCAACAGTTACACCTTGGAAATTTTATGTCGTCGTGTAGTGAATGAACCAATGCGAGCTTAAGGGTAACAGGAAGTTCTTAAGACTATAATACGGGTATTTAGTGGTCTTAGAATGCATACGTTAAGATTTGAAGTTATATGAATTGATGAAATAAGGATTGATAAGGACAAGTGGAGTATACGTGGGGTTTAGGAAAGGTTTCGTAAATTATTGTGTTAAGGATTGTTTGGTAAGGCCTTGAGGACGAGTTATAGGGATGTTTAGATTATTAATAAAGTAATAAACAAGTGTTAAGAAGGTTGTATAAGGATTGGAGATCAAATGAAACGACGAGGATAACTTCGGAAAAACTGTGAGTTACACGACCACCTTACACGGACCATGGAATTTTATACGGACCGTATAAGGGTCCGTATAACCCAACAACAAGAATGTTTTCCATGGTGGTGAACCACGGACACTTATACGGACCGTACAATGTTATACGGACCGTATAAGTCCTGACGAGCTGAGTATTTCCAAGTATTTAAATGTGTTCCCACCTCATTATATTCATTCTCCTCACTTCTTCACTTCTCTCCAAGCTTCTAGAATATTCCATACATTTCATTTTCAAGAATACAAGGGGAAATCAAAGGTTCATATCATAAATTTAAGTGAATAGAGTGCAAGAAAGCTCTTTGGGGTTGCTAGAGTCAAGAAATTCCTTGGAAGTTGAAGCTAAGGTTTTCTTCAAGTGAAGTATTGCCAACCAAAACCCGTTCCTACGCATTCAAAGGTGAGTTTTATGATTATTCCATGTTGTTTAAGGTATTGAAAAGTTGAAACACTTGGATTATGGAAGAAGATGGAAAAAGGGGTTACAAAATATGGAATTTGTGGTAATTGTGAATAGTAGATTAATATGAATCATGAATATTGATATGATTGTGATTGTAATTGTGTTACGAATGATGTTAAGAGTATGAGAGAAACATTAGATGAAAATGAATGTAACGTTGTATTATGATTATGATTATGGATGACCTTGAGAGGAAATTGTGGGGATTGGATAATGATGAATTTGACTAAAGTCATTGATGATGATATTATGATTGTTATTATTGACGTTTGGGAGTTGATATATGATATGGAGAAAGTAGTAAAAACAAAGGAGATGCTGCTCAATTTTCTATAGCTTTAGTTCAAACACGCTTATGTTATCGATTATCTAATATGAGTATGAACTCTCTTGAAGGTAGAAACGTGAATATTGGAGAGGAAAGTTCAAGCGATAGAGTAGCTAAATGATAAGGTATGTAAGGCTAATCCTTTCTTTCTATGGCATGACTCCTATGGCATAAATCTTTCTATCTTTCCATGATCTTTCTAAATAACCGAAATTATGAGTCCATGACTATAAAGAGCTACATACGCATATGATGAAGAAAGGAGATATGACGACGAGCAAGATAATGATGATGATGATTTTAAGTATAAAGAATCCTAGAGTAAAATAAGATGTCCATGAAGCTAATGATTCTAAGTATGGTTCCATTGATGCTTTTCCTTGTGTACACTCACCTTAAAATGTTAGTCCCTTCAAGGTGAGATATGATAATGATGATTACTCCACAATATAATCGGGGGTCCACGACCTTATGTCACCCCGACATAGCCATAGTAGCCTTCAAGTTTTAATGTATGTTTTGATGATAAATGTATAATGATGCTGAGTCATGATATGTCTATGAGATGTATAATAATGTAAGTCTATGATGTGCTCACGATGATACAATTCCACCGTGCCTAAATGGCCGGACGTGTCACCGCAAAGGCGGGCTGCTTGTGATTCCACCGTGCCTAAATGGCCGGACATGTCACCACAAAGGCGGACTGCTTATGATTCCACTGCGCCTAGAAGACCGGACACGATCACCACTAGTGGGCGGCATATAATGGTTATCCGGAAGCGGGTTAACGATGATGATTATATGATACGATGATGTATGCGCTATGATGATACATGTACTATGATTATATATATATATATATATATATATATATATATATATATATATATATATATATATATGAAATGTATCCACCCTTAAAAGTTACGCAGGTTACATCTTCATCACATAACTTATGATTTCTCGATTATGTTCATTTCATTCATGCCTTACATACTCAGTACAATGTTCGTACTGACGTCCGTTTTCTTTGGATGCTGTGTTCATGCCCACAGGTAGACAGGGAGGTGATCCAGACTCGTAGAAGTTATCAGCAGATTTACAGGAGCACTCCATTTCTCAGGAGGTTCTATTTGGTTTATTCTTTTGTGTGTGTGTATATATATATATATATATATATATATATATATATATGTATGTATGTATTTTGGGCACGACGGGGTCTTGTCCCGTCCATATATCTATTATTCTAGTAGAGGCTCGTAGATACGCATGTGTGGGTAGTATGGTCTCACGATGTTATCATTAAGTTATGTCCATTTGTTTTTCCATCTGCTGGTTCAGTCATGTATTTAATGTCTACTTAGCTTTCTGTTAAATGTGCATTTACTTTAAAATTCGCTTAAGCTGCACCTCCCATTATGCTTAATGCTTTGACTCCTATGGCATTGAGAACATAGTAATGATGTCTCTCCTTTTGAACTCTGTTTGGTGTTTCTTGACTCATTAATGAAGTCTATTGCTTGTTGAATAAATAATAGTAGTAGAATACATAGTTAATAACTTATATAGGATGGACTAAGGGATTATGATTCATCATTGGCTAGTTAAGGTTTTGCTTACTAATAGACAGTTGGTTTGATGAAATGTATCATGTCTTATCTAATTGGAGTTTCTTTTTAAACTAAAAATCTGTCAACTGGTAGGATGCGTAGTAGAGTAGACTTTAATAGGATCTTGTGCTCAATAGTTGATTTTAGGGAAGATTTGACATAACCAGATTGGGTTTGATATCTTATTAAGTGTTTTTCATAAGTGTTTAAGTGTAGAAGGCTTAAGTTTGATTATAATTAAATGTGTTCTTTGAACTTTAATTTGCTAGCTTGGGCGGGGGGGGGGGGGGGGGGGGGGGGGGGGGACATTATATGTATATGTATAGATTATGAAAAATTTAGTACAAGAAAATAAGCTCCTACACTTGGACATAATAGCCAATCTCTGTACTTGCAAATGTGCATATTTCTGATACAAGTATCTCTGTTGGATGTTACTTGCTTTGGTTAAGTCTATGTTGAAAGAACCTAGTAATAGTTTGATGATCCTAATGGGGTCTAAATTGGCTGCTTACTTGATTTGACACAATAGTTTGTTATAGGCCAAGCTTGATTGATTGGTCCTATTTAGCTAACTTAAATTAATGACTAGCCTATTTGCTTCAATTTCCAGTTTGATTCAATATGATAGTGTCATTATGAATCTGTGAACTTACATAGATTGATTTTTATAGAGTTTTTGTGAGGTTATTCTATGAGTCATGTCTTTGAGATTAAAGGATGTACTAGACAACTATGATGAATTGCTAAAACTATTAGGCATGGCTCTGTTTAACAAGTTAACTAGTTATTGTTGTGCAACACCTATAGTTCCCACGTGTAGTTGTTTGTTTCATCTTGAAAAGGGAGAATTTGTGTCATATGAGGTTGTGTTTTGGTTTTGATTAATATGCCTAGATTTTATTTAAGTCATGCCCTTATTGAAAGAAGAGTGTTCTTGACAGTTGCTAAAACCTGAGGTGACAGTGCTTCTTAACTAAACATGTTTACATAAGTTAACTTAGTTTTAGTTTTGTTAAGTACATTAGTTGCAGGAATACTGTTTTAGCCTGTCTTGATTGAACTTGCTCATGTATTAGTTCAAACTGTTTGATGCCGTTTTTACACAAATAGTCCAGCTGAATTTGCCCAGTCAGAGGTACTAACTGTTTGCTTCAGTCCAATGTGTTGTCCAGTTTTCATGTTCTTTCTAAACCTAAGTCCTTGTGAAGCACTATTAGAAAGGTGCACTTCTCTCCATTTTTATCTTCTTGGTTGGTTATAACTTTGTGTGATTTTAAAGACAGGAAAATATGGTTCTTTGAATTTGTCCTCATGGTCTGCCTGATTATTTGAGCCCACAAAATAAGTTGGTTTCATTTTTTTTGTACAAATGTAAGTGTTTGAACTGCTCATGAGTCTCATGTGGTATTAATTGGTCATTAATCTATCTATTTGGAAGCTGCTAAGATAAACAAGTCCTACATGAATTTCAAGCAATTACTTAATCACATGTTCTATGTGGTTTGTGGTCATGTTAAAAGTAAGTATAAGTTAATCCTGTTTTGAAGATCATTATTTAATTTATGGTAAAGGATAAAGTATGCTCCTTGATGACTTTATATTATACTCTACGGAAGTAAAAACTGTGCCATATTAAAGAAGTCTTGTCTCCCTAAAAAGTAACTATAAGTTGGAAATGTGGGCTTTCTTTTTCTTTTTCTGTGGGATGTTGGGTGCATGCTGGTTTTTCATGTGAAAATTAAGTAACCACCTCTGAAATCTTACCACTATCTTCTATGTGTCATTTGTACTTCTGACTTTGAGCTAGGGATATGCCCAATATACCAGGTATACACAACTTGTTATGCCTCTGGTGTACTAGGACCTGTATATTTGTATAAATGAGGAATATCACCTATATGAATTAAGATTTTTTCTTTTGCTTCAATCAATACTCAGTTGGACTTGGTCTTTTGCTGGTCTTAATGTACTGGGCTCCCATTTGCTTATTTCTGTGACTTCCTTTTATGGCTGCTATTTAAGGTCTTATGATTTCTTCATTTCTTTAAGTCTTAGTCCAACTTTTGGGCCATCTGTGCTTTGGGCCAGACCTTTGCATTATGTAAACTGATCAATCATAGGACTATATATTGTGTGTATGGAATTATCATAACTAGTCTCTTATAGTAAGATAGTGTACAAATCCTGGACATTTTCTCCTCCTATACACCATGGATTCAATAAATAAGTGGAGAAATAAAATAAGCACTTGGGGATTAAGCTTGAGCCTTCCTTGGTGTCTGCCATGCCTGGGGTTCCTGGAAACCCCTTGGATCTTGTGCGGCATCAGGAACGAGAGGGTGAAAGCTGTCCTTTTTGGGCCATTTTACATCTCCATGGGTGTATATCTATGGTATATTGGCTGATAAATGTGCATATTTTGTTTGTGTGGTAGTGTCTGTTTTAGGCGAATGATTTTATGATTTGTTTCTATCTTTTTTTTTTTTAATATTTGGGCCTGTTTTTGTGTTGTTACAATTTATGTGGGCTTTAGTATATTAAGCCTACAGTTTTTGCATTTTGGGCCTGCTCATTGGTTGTCTCAGTCTATATGAGTTTTTTTTAAGCAAAACCAACCAGCCTGATGCTGTTGGATCTGTATTCATAAAAAACAATCAAGATATTTACAGAACAAAGTGGAAGAAACTGAAAATAAACTATACTACTCTATCCTAAGAAATAAATTTTTCTTTAGCATTGTAAGAACAACCAAGTACAAAAATGAGGGAACTCCAAACAAGAACACTCCTTCTTTGGATTGATGCCATTATCAGTCACCTTAAGCTCTCACTAGGTGCTATGGTATCATATCTCACTGAAAATCTTTCAAGAAGGGGTGTGGTAGGAAGTTCGCCATAGTTGCTGTCTTTTGCTACCCAATAGCTTTGATCAATCTGACTCCTGTGGCCATGCTGAATGTTTGTAACTGGATTAAGTAACTAAAAGAATCCTGTTAGCAGGATGAACATTGCTGTTAATACCACACATTAACAAGGATAACCTTAGTTATCCAACCAGGTTTTCAACTATCAGAACAGGCTTTTTGCAGAAAACTATACTTCATTGAAAAACTAAGCCATATGTCTTCAACTGTTGGATTGTATACAGAAGTCTGATGTATATAAGTGTCTCGGTTTGGTTCTCTATTTCTGTATACCTTGCATCTGAAGTTAGGCATCATCATCTTATCACTATTGAGAATCTTCTTTGCACCTGTTGACAATTCAGCAAATGAATGAAACTGAGTTGTACCTGCAAAATCAAAAACCAAGTTAGCTAAAAAATCTGCAAGTGCATTGCCTTTCCCTAAGGATGTGAGCAAACTGCACTTGCCCCTTGTTCCTCCAAAATTTGATCTTACTAACTTCCATACTGATCTTCAATGGAATCTCCCATACTCCTTATATAATGTTTATCCTGGACAAAGAATCTGATTCAATCATTACAGGCACAAGATCATTTTTAATGCAGAATTCAATACCATCCAATATAGCCACAAATTCTGTTGTAATATTTGTTGTATCAACTAATATTTTTTCACTAGCATATATCAGGTCTCCAACATCATCTCTAATGCAGAAAGAAGCTGAACGCAATCTTGGATTGCCCCTAGAGGCCCTATCTGTATTGCACTTGAACCAGCCTGCATCAGGACACTTCTATCGCACCATCTTATATCCCACTTTAGGCTTGTAATCCTCCAAGTATTTCACCATCTGAGGCTAATCAAATGGAATATTTCTTAGCCAAGGATATAATGTCTTTACCAGTTGTTGCAAATTGTAGTTGATCCCATTTATCACCTTCATTTTATTCACCTTACCCCCATGCATGATAGTATTTCTTCTCTTCCATAGTTGCCAACATGTGAATGCTGGTGCAGTCTGCATAATTGACTTGTGCTTTGTAGGACCCTACATATACCACCATTGTACTGTTGTCTGATAAATCTGTACCCTTGGATCAATTATCCCTATAGCAGCATTATAATATTGCTAGATTTCTGCTGCAAATTCACCTATTACGAATAAATGTTGAAATGTCTCCTCATGATGAGGGTTCAGACAACATCTACATCTAGATACAATACTAATATTTATTCTCTTTAGTACATCATAAACTTGTAGTTAAACTTCCACAATCTCCAAAGGAAGAAAGATATTTTGAATGGAACACCTTTGAATCACAATTTTGAAAAGTGAGCTGATGTTTGAGCTTTTTTCCTGAGCAAATTCCAAGCACTCTATACAATGAATTTTCCTGTAGTACTAGCCATCCACCAGGATTTATCTTTCTCCTTTGAGTGCTCTACTCTATTCAGCTCTTCTAGAACATGATCACAAACATTAATGGGCAGCTTGTCATGCAATCTCTGTGCATCCCAGCCTTTTGCATTCATGAAGTATGATACCTCTTCAATGCTGGTGTCAATCTGAAAGTCTGGAGGCATTTCTTGTTTGATTGAACCAAGTTTAATCCAATTATCATCCCATACATCACATGCTCCATTTCTAGGTTCCCACCATATCTGTTGATCTACCTGATCCCTTGCTTCTATTATTCTTTTCCAAACCAGTGAACCATCTTTCTACTGCACTTCTGTTGGCTTCATCTTCTTGCAATATTTATTCCACATGAAGGCCGACCACATCTATTTGATGTTCTAAATCTCCATAATAATTTGGCAAAAAGGGCCTTAGACACATCATCTAGAGATTAGAATCCTAGTCCACCTTCTTCTTTTGGTAAACATACCTTGTCCCATGAGGACCAATGCCTACTTTTACCTTCTTCTTTAGTACTCCAATAAAACCTTGCAAAGATTTTATGAAGCTCGTTAATTGTATACTTTGTGGGGACAACAGATGAAAGCATATATATAGGAATACTCTGAAGCACACTATTGATAAGAACTGCTTTTCCACCAAAAGAGAGCAATTTTCCTTTCCAATTTTGCATCTTCTTGATAAGGTCATTATAACATACCTTTTTCCTCCTCACATCAAATATAGGGCATCCCAAATACTTCAATGAAAACTGATCCCTTTTAAAGCCTGTAATCTGCTCCACTTGTTGAGACAGTACACCAGGAATCTTCTAATACATATAAAAGGCACTTTTGTCTTTATTGATCAGTTGGCCTGATATTGCCTCATAATCCTACAGAATCTTCATAATTCACTTCAAGGACTCTCCTTCTGCAGATGCAAATATTATAGTATCATCTGCATAGGCTAGATGATTGATATTTTGACTCCATTTAGGCATGCCATATCCCACATATTCACCATTGTTAAATACTACATTTAAAGCTCTTGATAACACTGTTGCTGATAAGATGAACAATGTAGGTGAAAGTGGATCACCTTGTTTGACACCCCTAGTTGAATGGAAAAAATCCTTTGGCCTGACCATTGAAGAGAATGGAATACCAGTTATTTGCAATAACCCTCCATATCATGTCAATGAATTGATTAGCAAATCCCATTCTCCTGAGTACCTTTGTCAAATATGAACAAGATACTCTATCATAGGCCTTTGCCATGTCCAATTTGATCACTACATTTGCTGCTTTTCCCCTTTTTTTGATGTCTATCACAATTTCTTTTGCCAAGAGAACATTCTCAATAATGCTTCTCCCTTGTACAAAGCCTTCTTGATTAATAGAAATCAACTCTGGTAACACAGCTTCTAGTCTATCATGCACCACTCTTGACATCACCTTGTTGATAAAATTACTTAAACTTATAGGTATTAAGTCTGAGTAATTTTGAACCAACTCCTTCTTTGGTAGCAGAACAAGATTTGTATGAGTAACAGTCTTAGGAAGAGTATGACCCTAAACGAAAGCCACCACCATCTTGTATACATCCAAGCCAATAATATCCCAACAAGTCTGGTAGAAAATTCTAGGAAAACCATCAGGTCCACTAGCACTTGATCCACTAAGGTTGAAAATAACATTTTTGACTTCATCAACACTAGGCATTTGACAAAGTAGATCATTTCTGGTTTGATTAATCAAAACAGGAATATGTGACAACAAATTTTCTCCTCTAACTGAATCTTCATGTGAAAATTGTTGTGCATAAAAGTGCATAGCCTCAACTGCCATTTGGTCCTGATCCTCAATCCATGAACTATCTGAATTTTGAATTCTTTTGATCTGCAGCTTCTTCCTTCTTCCCTTCACTAGATTATGAAAAAAATCTAGTATTCCTATCACTATCTACAAACCAATCCAGGCCTGATTTTTGTCTCCAGTACTCTTCTTCATAATGCAAGTATCTTTTAGTCTTAGCCTGAGCTATCTGCAGAACCATTCTATTCAATTGAGTTGGATTCTCTCAAACAATTCTTCCTCTAATATCACTATTTCCTCCCTTATGATCAGCTGCTTGAAGATATCACCAAAAACTTCCCTGCTCCACTTGGATAACACCCCTTTCAACTTTTTCATTTGGCATTTGAAGTTTATAGAAGGGTCCTCATGTTCCCAAGTTGACCAATTCTGCCTAACTGTATCTAGGAAAGATGCATGCTCTATCCAAAATGATAGAAATTTAAAAGGTCTAAAATGATTCTGATGATTTTCACCATAAGTGCACAAAAAATGAGCATGATCTGACCCAGTCCTTGCAAGATGTTACACATCAATATTTCCAAAGCTGTCAAGAAGATCAGAATTCACTAACATCCTATCCAGTCTTTCAAAGATGCATTCTTCATCTGCTCTTCCATTCCACAAAGTGAAGGATTTTCCCTTAAAATTCACTTATTCAACTTCACAGGAATTTATGCAAAATGCAAACTCTTCTACATCCTGAGTTTGAATTGGATTACACCCTATCTTTTCTTCATCATTCAAAACTACATTGAAGTCTCCTCCTATCAACCAAGAAAAATTCAAGGTATTGGAAAGATGATAAATATCCTCCCACAACTCCAGCATTTCAGATGCATTACATTTAGCATATACTAAAGTTGTAATAAAATATTTATTCAACTCTTGTAAAAACAGCTTCAAAGTAATCTGCTGAGAGAAGTCCATCAAAATTTCCACTTCTATGTTATCAACCACAAAGTACCAGATTTTACCATTACAGTTGGCATTAGCTAAGCACATTCCCAATCTCCTCCTATAATGGTTTATTGTCCTGACATGCTGAAAAGGTTCCATAAGAGCAATCAAAAAGAATTTGTGATGTCTATTTAATATTTGTAACCTATGAAAGGTTTTTTGTGTCCTCACTGATCTAATGTTCCAAATAAATGATTTTAACATCATCTAACATTAGATTTAGTTGCATTACTCTTTGGTACCACCCTGAGTGGAATTTGCTTGTCAATAGCATTCTTCTTTCCTTTCTTCTGGTCCTTATTTTTAGACTTGCTCTTAGGAGATACATCTGCGTGCCTGAGTATATTTTCCTTATTCTGCTTAATGTTTTCCTCCTTGTCCTCTTTATGAAGATCTCTAACTTCTTCCTTTACTTCCATTACATCAATATTATGAGAGATCAGGTCATGTAATTCTTTGATTGGGGAAGGCTTTCTACAAAGTGGCACCTGTTGGATCTCAGTATTGGTAACCACAAGTGCCCTTTCTAAAGAAGGAGGGTCTGGTGGATCACTATCTTGCTCCACATCCATCTGCTCCTTCATCTTGTCCCCTTTAGAACTTGTAGAAGTTGCCTCTATAAAATCCTCCATTTGAACATATTCCTACACTTCTCCATCTATTTGCAAAAGGTCAGGAATTATCACTAAGGGGGAACCCTCTGTAGCCTCTTTTACTCCATCTGATCCTTTATCATCACCATTCTCATCTTCATCTTGTTCTGAGTGAACATCTTGTTTTTGACTCTCCTCATGCCTTGGAACCTCTGAATCATTCAAATCTTTTCCCTTATCTGTTGTATTGGTGCCACCAGGATCTCCATCAGTTGTGCATTCTACACTTTCCTCTTTCCTAGGATCTCTTTCAGTATTACCTTCCACTCCATCATCCTGCTGAATTTCTCCTGCTTCTATTACCTTTTCCTCCACCTTATCAGCCCATGAAATATGCAGTTCTTCCTCTTGATCCGTCACCTTTTGAATTGTTGTTTGTTGCATTAATTCTTGCTCATTATAATCTCTGGCATTAATTCCACTATTCTTTGCTGAACCTTTGTGCAACTTTGAATATTGTCATCCACCTTTGTTTGCTCTATGTCTACGTTATTCAGCCTAGTCTCCAAATGATTACTCTGACTATCCTTTTTGCCATTTGCATTTGAATTCCCCACTTCAACTTTGGATGTACTTGCACTTGATTGCTCATATTCTTCCACAGAATTTAAAACATCAAATTTGTTCTGCACAACCATTTGTACTTCTAAATCAGCATTATTCTTTGCATCAACACTCTCAACTTTGCTTTCATCCACTTTATCAGAAGAGTTAGTTTTTGGAAAAAATCTCACCATAGGATAATTCCTACCGTGATACCATCTGCATGCCTCATGCTTACCTTTCTCCTGAATAATTTGTTCCTCCTGATTTCCTGTATTCTTCACCCCATTATTTGTCCTTATAACATCAACTTCTGCTGTTTTCTTTAATTCAGGGTGAAAGATTCTACACTTATCTCTAGAATGGCCTTGAATCTTACATTCAGTAGAATATTTTGGTAAGAAATCATACTGAACCTTGACTCTCATCTTCTTGATCTCTTTTGTATCATCATCCTCTATCTCAACATTAGAAAATCAGGTAACTCAGCAAGAAGATCTACTTGGACCTTGAGTCTAGTACAACTAGGTCTAGTCTTGTTTATGGTTGCCATGTCCAACTGCAATGGCCTTCCAACAGCAGAAGCCATAGTAAACAAAGATTCTTTGACAAAGAAAGTGGGTAACAAGTTTGGAAAATAAATCCACGCCATTGCCTTAGATGTTTCTTCATCCACTTTGAACTTAGAATCATAGATAAGGGTCCTCATCTGATAAGTAAAACCATCTTTAGCCTTCAAATAATATGCACCTTTGGACGTAAGATTAATAAAATCTTCTATCAGTGAGCATCTGATCAAAACATGTCTTGGACTAAATAAACCAACATTACAATCTCCTTTTACTCCACCTTGTGATGGTATAATCTTGCATAGTTCTTCCAAATCAGGCCATCCATGAGAAAACTTTCCTATCACTGCATGTTGAAGGTTTTCCAATATCTCCATTCGTTTGATTTCAGCCTCAGTCCACTTCACCATTGGAATACCATCAATGTACGTTAGTTTCTTCCTACGAATGGGATCACATTGCTGCTTTGTTATTGTAAAAACTTCTGCACTACCCGTTAAAGAATGAGCAAAACTTTTTGAAGAAGTAGGGTTTTTAGCAGGGTTTGGTTGAGATGACGATGAAGGGGTTAGTTTGGATTGAGGTAGTGGTGGAAACATAATTGAGGAGGTTAGAGGAAGAGGCTGGCCAGCCGCCGATGACAGCTGACCAGTGGCCGAAGTGGCCATGATGCAGCTAGGTTAGGGTTTGCATGGAAATTTTTGGAGAGAAGAGAGCTTTTTTTAGTTATTACTAGTTATCACAAATTTCTCTCAGTCCATATGAGTGTATGTGTTTCAGTCAAGTTTTCTATTAAGTTGTAGTATATATTTTCAGACTTGTGTGACTTTAAATGTTGTCTTCATTTGAGTTCAGCCTTGTTTAGGTATCTTCTAATCCATGTTTCCCTTTTCTTTGCTTGCATGAAATACCATTCTTTGGGCATTACCATTGCATAAACTCGTTGGGCCAAGGGCCCAGTACCTCTTCTTGATCGAGTCCGTAAAAAAAATGAAAAGGAAAGGTAATATGTTTTGAAGGCCCAGCCAATGGGTGAAAATGACACTAATGGGCTTGGGTAGGCCCATCAGTTTGAAAATCTATTCTCCTTCTCCTCTCTATTTTTTTTGACATGTATGTATATTGTATATGTATCAAACATGTAAATAATGAAATACTATGCATGTGTAGAACTTAGGAAATCAACGCTTAGTATTTTAGGAAGTCGCTCAAAACATTTTAAAACTCAGTTAATTCCAATTTTTGCACGATTAAAATTGACATTTAATCTGATTTTGCTAATTTTAAAGATCAACTCACATTTTTTAGGATAAAGAAAATGGTTTTTTTTTTCTCAAATGGCTAATTGCCAAGTTTTGGACTTTTGGCAGCGAAAATCTGGAAACAATTTATTTTAAAAAGGGGTAAGAAAAATGATTTTGGGCCTTTAGCCCGTCGACTTGGATTATTTTTGAGTTTATATTAAGCTAAGAAATGAATTGGGACGGAAAATGGGAAATGTGGCTTATTCTTTTTATGGCAAATGGGCCTTGAGGCATTTTCATAGTCTAGAAATGGCTTAAAAAACTGGAGATTTGAGTTCAAGCTTGGTAAAATTGGTGGAAATGGGCCGTTTTAAACTTAAACATTTTTTGACTATTGGGCTAAAACTTTGTTGGACTGAAGTATATTTTGGACCAAGTATGAGGATAAAGACGGATTTTGGACGTAGAGTACAAATGACCTATTGGCTTCAACAATAAAGAATAGAAGTGATTCTTTCATAATGAACTTATATTTTTCGTATATATATAAGTATAAAAAACGGAGATATACTCCATGTTTCATATATACATGTAAAAACCCATAGGTGCTAAACCCATTTTGTTAGGACTAGAATAGTAGTGACTCTACTAGGGAAACATTCCGAGCGTGCCCTAGTCCGGCAACAAAGTGAGTTGAACACTTATGCGGATTTTAAAAAACCAAAACCCCTTTTTATAAGGGGACGTTTTGCCAAATATTTCCTTGAAATCATGATATGATATAAAAATGACATTTTTTGCGGAAAACTAAACACTTGTAAACAAATAAGCACATTAATTACACATTGAAACTCGTAGGTCAATCGTATTGTACGGATCTTTAATACTAGGGTGCGTAAAACCTTCCCTAGGGTATCACCAGAACCCTTACCTCGAACTTTAGTCCAAAAGATTTTTGCCTATTTAAAAAAAAATCTTTAAACCTCGTTTTCATAGTTTTTCATAATAAATTAGGTGGCGACTCTAAAAATACTAAAATCCAATTAGAGCACCAACAGCCTCGTAGTAACTTTTATGCCTTACCCGCGTAAAAGCGAACCGTGACAGTCATCAAGACCAGTTCATGGGAGTGCAGCAGTTGCCGGAACGACAGTTGAAACAACTACCGGAATAGTTATTGGAGCAGGAGTTTGAGAAGTAGAGGCCCTTACCCTCTTGAGTGGAATGTCATCATCGGTTTCCTCTTCATCAATTTCCACAACATCTACAGGCTCTTGTGTGGAGAGTTTCATAATACCATCAGTAGGAAGAGCCTTAACTACTTCGACAGATTCATTTGTTATTGCGGTAGTCTCGGGAAGAGCTGTTATTCTTGACTTTCTTTTCCTCTTTGGAGCTGAAGGAGAAGATGATGCAGGAGGTGGTCTAACAGAGCTGAAGGAGAAGATGATGCAGGAGGTGGTCTAGTAGTCTTTCTTCAGAACTGCAGCTTGAGAAATTAAAAGAGAAGAAGATTTCGGATCTAATTCAGGGTCATTCATGACCCTTAGAATAGAAGATCTCTTCAAAAGTCCTGACAAAGAAAAGTAACATCAAAAAAGGAAAGGAAAAATGGAAATAAATAAATTCTTCCAAATATTCTTCTGGTTCAAACTAACCGTGATTTGTAGCCTTCCATCGATTCTTGGAAATAACTTTCCAAGAGTAATCGGCCTTGGCTGAAATAGCCAAAATAGCTTGAACCCACTCGCGAAGATTCGAGATGGTTGCGGGGGTCCAAGCCTAGCTGCAAAAAAGTAAGAAAAATATAGTAAGTAAAAAAATGGTATATATAATAAAGCAGGTTACTTAAGAGATAAGTTTCATGCCTCAAAAAAGGGCATATAAGTTGCTGAAATAATCTCGGCAGTCGGGATTGCTACGAAACGTTTCGTCCAGCCTCAATCGTAATATTCATCGAGGCTGGAAATAATAAGGATTTTTCCCCGTTTCAGAAGTCGGATTACTCTTCCATGGAAAAATGTGGGAGTGTGTAAACGGATCAAATGATTCAAAGTAAAAGGAAGCTCAGCTTCCGTGGTTAAGAAAAGAAGGCATGCAATTAATGTCCACATTGACAGACCAACTTGTGCTAGACACACATTGTAGGTATGGCACAAATCCGAAATTATGGGGTCAATTGGAGGTTCGAGTTTGAGAGTGAAGGGGTAAGTATAAACATAGGAGTCAGGGAGTGAGGATGGATTCACTGTCCGATGGGAAAATAATTTGGGAAATTATTTTCCCAAAAATAGGCTGAGGAGCAGCAGTGGAGTCATCTTCCGGTGGCATTTCCCAACCACAGTCCTCTCAGACTTGTTTCAAAGTCAGAAGTAATGGAAGGAGGATAGGCTCCTACCACTGCCCCTCGATCGCCTTCTGTGTTTGCTATGCTAAGTGCAAACGTTTTAGGAAAGTTGAAGGATGAAGGGAGCATATTAAAGGCTCTGGGTTCTAAAACTCCGCTGGCACCGGCAATCGTTGACGGAGAAGAAGAAGGAGAGGAGTTGCCGAAGTAGAAGTGGCGTTAATGCTTTCTTTTAGTACCTTTTGACATAGTGTCAACTCAGGGAAGGCGTTCCGGCAATAGAAATGGTTGGAAAGACGGTTGCGATATAAGTTAATCGGAAAACTTTGAAGAAGTTTTGGAGGGTTAAAAGTTTGAAGTTGAAGGTAAAACAATGATAGTAAAAATGGTGGAGAAGTTTTTATAGTGGAGGTTTTCATTATTATGGTGATGCTTCGAGAACGAGCATCGCTTCAATTTTTCAGTCAAAACTTGACACATGTTCGGAGTCACAATGTAACAAGACGTGCGTCAGAACATAGAGAAGTGGAGACGTCTCGTTTTCCCGCTTAATTCGGAAGTTCTTATTTGTGAAAACAGTCTAACTTCCAAGAGAAGTTACCGACGGGTTTTTACTGATTCAACGCAGTTAGTTCTGAAGAATTTGTACATAGCAAATCATAATCGGATAAAAATTAAATAGCAAAACGAATACATACATTCGTAAGGAAGTTTGATAGCAAGATAAATGATAAGTCATAAATCGACCCAAATCTATTGCCAAGGTTAAGTAAAGATTCCAGTTAAGATAACCATACAAAACATGGTCGGGAATCAAAACAACTATCCATAAAGGTTAAAGCAATAAAGCAAATAAGTCTAAAGCCTATGTGGCATTGTCAGCTGTATCGGATGTCCCGAGGTCTTTTCTCCTTCGGCCTGACAACTGTGAGATCATCAATATCTTCAAGGGCCATTTTAGCAGTTCCACATCAGTCGTCGCTTCAAGAAGTGAGGAGAGAAGATCGAATTCGGGGGAACTAGCTTCTTCAAAAGCTTTCCTTCACATCTCGAGTGTGGCTAAATCACGACGGAGTCGTAATTTTTATACCGAACCTTGAAACGATCATGGAAAATTTCTACACTGACAAGTTGTTCACAAATGTTGGTTATATCTTCTTTCAGCTTAGCATTCTTGTTCTGTAGGCCCATGTAGGAAGTGGTCAGTGCTTGTAAGAGATTCTCCCATGCTCTTAGAGAATCAATTGCGTCATTCAAACGCATTGTCAAGGGGGCTTGAAGGGAATTAGAATCCCGGAGGTCGGACCTCAATCTTTCATTCTCAGCTTTGAGACGTTCATTTTCCGTATGAAGATCTACTTCCTGTTGAGGGGGAGTGAAGGAAATGGCAACTTCTATAGCTGAGGTAGTGGTAGTATGGCCCTGAAACTAAACTGAGGGAATTAAAAAAAAGGATAAATAAATTTAAGAAGGATTCATTTGAGTAACACATACCTGATGGAGAAAATCGGCTAGTTAAGTCAAAGTTGATTCTAACTTGGCGGCAAAAGATTTGGGAGGGGGTGATAACCCCGAAGAGGCAGTTTCATCCTGCGGATAAAGTTTTTCTAAGCCGACTATTTGATTGAACAAGTCGGGGCAGTTGAAGGTTGGTTTGCGATAGGAGCAACATGCTCCTCGGATGGCTTCTCAGTCACCGTATCGGGATTGTCAGCTGTTGGATTGTTAACTTCATTAGTTTTATCGTTCTCATCAAGTATAATTACTAAAGGTTGAACATATTGTTGAATTTTATTCAGAGCATCTGAAAGTAGGCGCCGGGTACAGAGTCGAGAACCGATACAGACAGATGGAGCAAAGGCTTCTTTTTGCTTATGCTTCCGGCTAAAGGATGCAACATTCTTTGCAGCAACATGTCCGGAAGGAACCTTTTTGGAGGTTGGCTTCTTTATCAGAAGTCCTATAAGAAGGATACGGTTATAAACAAACAAAAGGTGCTAAAAACCTACAAAAATGTTTAGACTTACCAAGATTATTTCCTTTCCACCACTCGGAGGTCATACTCCTCCAAGAGCGGGTTAGATTGTTAGAAGCATCAAGTAATGCAACAACCCATTCGAAAATTCTGATCACAAGTTCCGGTTCGACTGAAACTGCTGCAAGATTTTTTTTTTGTTGAGTTAAGGACAATATTGAGTAGCTTTAAGTTATCAAAAAGAGAAGAAGATTACATGCAGAGACTTACGAGCTGGATTCCATAATTTTGGAAAAGGTTCGAATAAAGGACGGTGAAGTTGGTTTGTCCAGATCATGACGAATTATTGTAATCAACCTCGGTCGTAATCATCCTTTGGGTCAATCAAAGCGTGCTTGACTTGGGGATATAGGTGCACTAGTCCACCTCGGATCACTCAAAGGATGTACAGATGAATCAGGTGGTCCAAAGTGAAAGAGGCATTGGCTATGTTAGCCAAGAGTTAAATACAATAAACTAGACTCCAAACCTGTGGCACAATTTGACCGATGCAAACCTTGTATTGGCGATAAAAATCTTTGATGACTTAGGGAATGGGGAAAGAGAACCCTATGGTGAATAGGTAGGTGTATGTCATGGAAAAACCTTATACATAGTGTTTCATCCTCATCCCATCGTCAACATTGATGATATCAGTGTTGGCGCCAAAATTGCAATCCTTTCGTACTATGGGAATCGTTTCAGCATCTATAAATAATTCAATATCGGTAATAGATTTAAGGTGGGTTGGAATAAGACAACTGTTGTGATATTTGAAGCCAACAGGAAGCATGTCGACAGCAAGAAATTCAAGTTCCTCTTTTGGTTTGGGGGAATTCATTAGAGTTTTATCTGAACGGCGGTTAGGAGAGGTGGAATTTTCAAGAAATTGAGTTAACAATGGGAGAGAAGACATGGTTGAAGAGTTGACTTTTGAGGGAAGAAATTGTAACTTAGGATTTGCTGAAGAAGGAAAGAATATGAGTGGTGATAGGCTATGATTTCTTGTCGTATATACATTTAAATCGAGAAGTTGAAGAGTTGGGAGTTAAAATGGCATCAATTTCAAAGACAAAGCAAATCAGCTTTATGTCCAGTGTAATGATTAACCACTGGCGTCGTGCGGAAGTGCATTAAAATAAATTTCAATGGCTGTCCTTTCAAATAGACCAGATGTTTCATGTTCCCGCCATCGAAAAGCTTCAGTGACGTTTCAAATCCATTCCACGAAGTCAATGCTTTCCACCGAAAAATTAAGGGACTATATGTCTACATGGTGAAGTAGCCTGACACGTGGCGTTTCAGTAGCAAGACATATGGTAGCACAGGTGAAGTCATATTAGGCAATCTTTATGGATCAAAATGGAGGACTTCAACTTCAATTGATGTAAATCAATTGAAACGGGATTACTACGGGATTCCAGTGGATCGGGTCATTAAATGAGGATAATACGGTTCGCAACCGTTACCCAAACGGAGCAGATACGGGGCTTATTATTGTTCATAATTATTAGATAATCTCAGCCAAAAGGGCTGATTCTTGTACTATAAATAAGAGCCCAGCGTTCATGTAAATGGCATCGAATTGGAAGAGCATAACAATCAAAGAACTTTGCACTTAAGCGATATACACATTTCTTTCTTGTTCTTACTTTAGCTGATAATTCAATCCTCAAGCTTTAATTTGTACCAGATCGATCCCAGCTGGAAGGATCACATCGAACCAACTTTATTGTCACGGCCCAACTAGGGGCCATGACGGGTACTCGGAGCTGACTATCGAGGACCGCTTATCATGCTGACTATCATGCTCAACCTGGGCATACATCATTCTCAATACAAAGCTATCACGAAACAATCTCCCAAAACATGTGTACGTACATAATATACAATGGAGGAGTCACATAGCTTCTACAACCTACACATAAGTATCTACGAGCCTCTAACTGAAATGCTGAAATCATAAAGACGGGACAGTACCCTACCATGCCCCAAGTATGTACACAAAATAATTAACTGATAGGCTGCACGGAGTAGTGGGGTGCTCCTGTACAACCGCTGAGTAAGCTCTTAAGCGTCTTGTAACATCCCGTAAATTTGGTTAGGTGTGAAAGTGTAAAACTAGTAATAAGATGATATTTTAGCTATATTAATCCATTTGAGATGAATTTGGGTGATAAACTGTCATTTTGAAGTTAACCCAAATAGTGAAGTTCGTAAGAGTTCTCAAACTCGTCTAAATTTTAGTAGGTCTGACTTCTAAGACAGTTTTGTGAAAATAAGTTGGGAATTTGGGAAAACGTCCTCAACCGAAGTTGTATCTCTTTGAAATACCTTTCCAACGGTAGGTTGCCCAGCTTAGACAGAGCTCTGTGCTAGGAGTTATGCCCATTTTACTGAGCATTGTCTTTGCAGTGCAAAAATTAGGCTTGCGCGGCGCCCCAGGACAAATTTTCAGGAAACTCAAAATTTTGACGACGTCAAAATGGATACACTGTGTGCGCCACCCTAGGCGACGCACCAGGCTATTTTATGCCTGAAGTGATTTTTCTCAAAATTTATGAAAGCCTAACTTCGTTATATTCATTCCCACTTCGTTTTGTCCGACTTTTTGAGAGGAAACAACCCTAGGGTTTCCCCAAAACATATAAGGTTAGTTCTTGATCAATTCCCATCATTACTTCATCAATCTAGCATCAAATTAACACTAGTTCATCTTTCAAAAACCCTAGATTCTTGAAACCCAAGAAAGAGAAGAAGAAAGGGACGTTGAGATTCCTTCAATAAGGTATGATCCTTTACGATTAGCCTCCGTTGGAGTATATATTTTTGTGCTAGTACAAAGACGATTAGCCTCCGTGGTTTCCTAACCCGGAGTACCGATTGATTGATTTGACTGTAAGTGGCTTGTTTCGTATCTTGTTTCCAGTGAGTGGCTTGTGGTGATAGTGCATTCGTAAGTGAAATACTTGGCCTTGTAAATGGTAAGGAGTTAAGTTAATGTGTCCTTCATTATTGGATTCTGTGATGACTCTTCAATGTATCTGACTTACTTTATTCCTGGGTTTGGAACTGCTATTTTCATTGATATCATTTTATTAATTTTATTCATCATATCTTGTTTTGTTAACTATTGTCCCTTAGACACTCACTGACTACCCAGTACTCAGGCATACCATTGTTGTTTTTTATGGTATGTTAGGTATCATTGAGGAGCAGGTTCGTGATACGCCTACGACTTAAGAGAACTTGCTGCTTTCGAGACTATTTGGTGAGCCCACATGATTGTTCGCGGGGCACCATTCTATCTTTACATTTTTTTTGTATTTTAGTTTCGGCCTGCGTCCTGATGTTTTTAGACACTCTTTATTGTCTTAGAAACTCCATAGATAGTACACATTCTTGTGGGTAGTTGTCGAGTTGTTTAACTCTTGGGCACGTTATATGTTTGATTTAGTTTTATAATATTAAAGACTTCCGCTAATTAAATTCATATCTCATGATTTGTTTGAATTTATTTTATAAACTGTTTGAGGTGATTATTGAACCTGGCGGGTTCAAGTGTTATTATTACATCTTTTAGGTTCTTCCGATGTTGTTCATGACATCGGATGTCGGTCACGTCTAGGGTGGGTTTTGGGGCGTGACACGTTTGCACCGTCTCCCTGGCTACCTGTGGGCATGAACAAAGCGTCCACAAAGAAAAGGACGTCAGTACGAACAATGTACTGAGTATGTAAGGCATATATGGTAACATAATAAGGGAATATAGAAGGCATAAGAAGAAAATATAACTATAACCGCTTGCCCCTTAGGCGTAATCATGCATGCTCACTTTTTACCTTTATAACATATCACACATACATACATAAGCTGTCTGAATCAATAACATCATTAGCCCGCGTCCGGGCCTCCTGCGTCCGAGGTAATCATCTCACGCCGCCAACTAGTGGTGCTGCCCGTGCCATATAGACACGGTGTAGTAATCCGCCCGCCTTAGTGGTGCTGCCCAGCCATCCAGGTACGGTTCATGTACTTAGCATGAAGCATGCATAAGAGCTCAAGTAAAAGCTATAACTCTATCGGAGTGATGTAAGGCCGGGAACCTCCGATTACATTATGGAACATCATCATCGCTATGCCTCGCCTTGAAAGAACTAGTGTCATGAGGTGAGGCAACAACAACGAATAACATCAATGAAGTCATAAAGGTAAGAACATCAAGCTCATCATAACATCATTAGCATCATCATTATCATGGAAAATATCTCACCTCTATCTTGTAGGAAATTTTAATACTCTTTAGCTTTCATCTTTTGGGATGTAAGAAGGTCATGGGAACACAGGAAAGAAATCACAATATAAGAATCATGCCTTTGAAAGAAGGGCTAACCTTACATACCTTTATATCTCTTTAACTCTATTGTCTAATTGCTTGCCTTTCGAGCTCGCGATTCTACCTTCAAGAGAATTTGTACTAAGATTAAACAACCGGAAACATACTTAAGCTTAAGCTAAAGCAACTAAGAGTTAATGAAAATTTGGTGAAATTTCCTTTGTTTCGACAAATTCTTCCATAAAATAAGACAACCCCCAAACATCAATAAGAACACCCATAATAACATAATCAATAAATTCTTCAAGTTAAACATTGTTTACTTCTCAAATCCACCTTCAAAATCATCCATAACCATACCTATTATAAAACTTCATATTCATTCTCATATAATACTCCTTTAACATCATTTTTAGTATTCACCACAAGATTGTACTCATAACATGTCAAGGACTATTATTCAAGTCATCATTCAAGAATATAACTATTTCCATGTTTGCACTCCATATTCTTCTTCCTTCCATAATCCAAGTCTTTCAACCACTCTGTATTCTTAATAACATGAATTGAACATAACACTCACCTTTGATGATGTAGGAATGGACTTTGGATGAAAGTACTTCACTTGGAGAAAACTCCACTTTAATGTAAAAGAACTTCTTGATCTCTACAAACCCTAGTGAGCATCCATACACTTGATTTTTACTAATTCATGGTGTTTACTCCTTGATTTCCCTTGGATATATGATAATATGGTGTGAGTGATATTCTAGAGCTTTCAAGACTTGTGAGAAGGTGAAATCTGAAAATTAAGAGCATGACTCATCTATGTATAGCTGAAACTGGAAAGTTCCAAAAAAGCGGTTTGACGAGCGGGTCGACGGTCCGTCGACTTGCTTCGTCGACTTACGCCTGAAAATCCCTGATTGCAGAAACATGTTGACGGTTGGGTCAACGGTCCCATTGGTGTGTCGACGGTCAGTCGACTTGACCAGTCGAATTGCGCCTGCAGATCTCATTTTGCAGGAACATGCTGATGGTGCACAGTGACGGTCCGTCGACATGTCGTTGACCCGACAACAGTGACTGGTGTCTGCAGAATTTCCTAATTCAGTTCAGATTTTGTCGACTCGATCCGTCCCACTTATAATCCTATAAATTACCAGGAATACCTGTTGGTGAATTTGTACACGGGATAAGACACTCTCTACCTTAACTTTTTCCAACAAGTTTTCCTCTCCCTCCTCAAATGTCTTTGGAATCTTAATTAGAATCCTTAAGTATCCCTTCTTACTTGTAGGGACACCATATACACCTTAACTTGCGTTATTCTATTTGCCGCGCAACAACCCGAAATTCCCAGGTGTAATATTCTCCCCCCCTTAAGAACATTTGTCCTCAAATGTTAAGTTCTTGGGGATTCTGCAGAAATTTTTCCAGTGTTTCCCCTGTAATATGGCACTACCATGCTGTCCCAGTACCCAAAATAACATTTCCTCACAGGGCTACAATAATAGCCCGAAAACATGGCCACACATGACCTAAAAAGCAATAAAGGAAGTATTTCATACCTGAAGATAATGACGTCTCATCTTGAATCTCTTCCGAGGGTGGAAATAAATGCGGATATTTGGACTTCATATCTTCTTCTACTTCTCAAGTGATTTTCACTCAGTTATTGTTCCACCAAAAGACCTTAACTGGGGCTACCTCTTTGTTTCTGAGTTTTCGCACCTACCAATCTCATATAGCAATGGGCACCTCTTCAGAAGCCAACTTCTCTGTAACTTGAACATTATCTACTAGCACAACTATGGAAGGGTCTCCAACACATTTGCAGAGCATCGACACATGAAAAACTGGATGGACATATTCAAGCTCTGGAGGTAAATTTAGTTCATAAACCACTTGGCCCACCTTGCGTACAATCTTATAAGGTCTGATATATCGTGGACTAAGCTTGCCTTTCTTGCCGAATCTCATTACGCCTTTTATCGGCGACACTTTTAAGAACACCCAATCATTAATTTGGAATTCCAAGTCCCGTCGGTAATTATCTGCATAAGATTTTTGGCGACTTTGAGCTGTCAACAATCGGTCTTCAATAAGTTTGACCTTTTCCATCGCTTGCTGAATCAATTCTGGACCTATTAGTTGGGTCTCTCCGACTTCAACCCATCTAATTGGCGATCTATATTTCCTTCCATACAGGGCTTCATACGGAGCCATCTGAATGCTAGAATGATAACTGTTGTTATAGACAAATTCAATAAGTGGTAAATGATCACCCCAATTGCCTCCGAAATCCAATACATATGCCCGCAACATATCTTCGAAGGTTTGAATAGTGCGTTCAGCTTGTCCATCGGTCTGTGGATAAAATGATGTGCTGAGTCTCACTTGAGTTCCCAAACCTTCTTGGAAAGACTTCCAGAATTTAGCAGTAAATTGTGCTCCTCTATCTGTGATAATAGATACTGGGATACCATGAAGTCGCACTATCTCCTTAAGATACAACCTTGCATAATCATCTGCTGAATATGTAGTTTTGACTGGAAGAAAATGGGTTGGTTTTGTAAGTCTGTCCACGATTACCCATATGGAATTATACTTACGCCGGTGCGAGGCAAACCTAAAATAAAATCCATGTTGATCACTTCCCATTTCCAGATCGGAATTTCCATGGCTTGTAACAATCCTCCTGGCTTTTGATGCTCAATTTTCACTTGTTGGCAATTTGGACACTGAGCTACAAATTCTGCTATATCCTTCTTCATTCCATTCCATCAATATATTGACTTAAGATCATGGTATATCTTCTTCGTTCCTGGGTGGATAGAATAACAAGAATAATGAGCTTCTTCCAGAATCTGACGATGTAGTCCTGCAATATCGGGAACACATAGCCTGCCTCGATACCTTAAAATCCCATCTGCCGAAATCTCAAATGGGGGATTTTCTTTCTGAGGAAGCGTATCCCTATAGTGACACAACTGGGGATCTTCATATTGCCGCCTCCTCACTTCCATGTACAGGGATGAAACAGATGGATTATAAATATCGACTCCTGCATTGCCCGAGTTGATTAAACGAACTCCTAGGTTAGCTAACTGGTGGAGCTCACGAACTAATTCTTTCTTCTCGGGTTGGATATCACATAAACTGCCCATGGATTTGCGGCTAAGAGCATCGGCCACCACGTTTGCTTTTCTCGGATGATATAGTATACTTACATCATGGTCCTTCAATAGCTCTAACCACCGTCTCTGCCGAAGATTCAACTCCTTTTGCTTGAAAATATACTGAAGGCTCTTATGATCCGTATAAATATCAACATGAACACCATATAAATAATGTCTACATAGCTTCAAAGCATGAATAACCGCCGCTAATTCCAGATCGTGGGTTGGGTAGTTCTTCTCATGTTTCTTTAACTGACTGGAAGCATAGGTGATGACCTTACCGTGCTGCATCAATACACAGCCCAATCCAACATCGGAGGCATCATAATAAACAACATAACCCTCTGATCCTTCTAGAAGTGTCAGGACTGGGGCTGAAGTTAATCTATCTTTCAATTCCTGGAAGCTACGCTCACAAGCATCGGTCCATTGAAATTTTGCTGATTTCTGCGTTAACTTCATCAATGGTGCTGAAATAGAAGAAAACCTTTTCACAAATCTTCTGTAATAACCTGCCAATCCCAAAAAGCTTCGAACCTCTGTACATGTTGTAGGCCTTGGCCAAGTCTTCACAACATCAATCTTTTGAGTGTCTACGCGAATACCATCAGCTGAGATGACATGGCCCAGAAAAGTCACAGAATTCAGCCAGAACTTACATTTTGTAAATTTTGCATATAATTCTCGAGTCCGAAGGATCCCAAAGACGATACGCAAGTGATCCGCATGCTCCTTCTCTGACCGTGAATATACTAGAATATCATCAATGAACATGATCACAAATAGATCTAGAAAAGGCCTGAATACATTATTCATCAAGTTCATAAACACTGTCGGAGTGTTAGTCAAAACAAAAAACATAACCCGAAATTCATAATGACCATATCTAGTTCTGAAAGCCGTTTTTGGAATGTCTTCTTCCTTGACTCTCACTTGGTGATATCCCGATCTCAGATAAATCTTGGAAAACCACTTAGCACCTTGTAGTTAGTCAAATAAATTATCAATTCTAGGAAGTGGATATTTATTCTTTATCGTCACCTTGTTCAACTGTCTATAATCAATGCACATTTGTAAGGAGCCATCTTTCTTTCTTACAAAACGACAGGTGCTCCCTATGGTGATGAACTGGGCCTAATAAATCACTTCTCAAGCAAATCTTTTAGTTGTGCCTTTAGCTCTTTCAGTTCTACCGGAGCCATTCTGTAAGGAGGAATAGATATAGGTTCGGTGTCCGGCAACACATTAGCAGTAAAGTCAATTTATCATTTTGGTGGAAGGCTTGGAAGTTCATCTAGGAATATATCCGGAAACTCGTTTACTACTGGAACAGACTGTAGAGTCAGCGGCTTTGCTTCAGTGTCATGAACCCGGACCAAATGATAAATGTAGCCCTTTGCAATCATCTTTCTTGCTTTGAGGTAGGAAATAAACCTACCCCTAGGAGTCGCTGTGTTGCCCTTCCATTCAAGCACTGATTCTCCTAGTTATTGGAATCGAACCGTTTTCATTCTGCAATCCACATTAGCGTAACAAGAGGCCATCCAATCACATCAAAATCTAACATTTCCAACTCAATCAAATCAACTCTAGTCTGACGATCACATACCACAATCACACAATTCCTATATACTTGTCTAGCTATTACCGGGTCACCAACAGGAGTGGATCCCTTAAATGGTTTTATTGACTCGGGTTTCACCCTAATACGACCAGCAACATATGGAGTAATATATGACAAGGTAGAACCTAGATCGATCAATGCATAGACATCATAAGAGAATATGATCAATGTACCTGTAACTACATCAGGGGAGGACTCAAGATCCTAGCGTTCGGCTAAAGCATAAATACGGGGCTGGGAGCCACCTGAGCTGGACGCTACCCCTCTGCCCCTACCATGACCGGCTGAAGTCTGAGGAGTTTTCCCTACAGGGCGCAAAGACGAAGAAGAACCTGCTGCTGATCCCGAAGGCTGAGCCCCAAGTCTAACGCCCATCGACGGACAATCACACATCATATGCCCAACCTGACCATAGGCATAACAAACATCTGATCCTCGGCGACACAGACCCGAATGTAGTTTACCGCACTGGCTACATCGCGGTATCAGTGGTCTTTTTTTACTAGAATCACCTCCTAACTGAGGACATAAGACCCTCAAACTTTGACCCGGACCAGAATAAGTGGGGCGATCAAATCTCCTTCCCGCGAATCGAGGAGATGAACTAGTTGTGGACTGGCCCGAATATCTAGAGTACTGTTGCCGTTGACCCCCTCTATATTCACTACTAGCATTGGCAAATCTGGCCCTCTTACTATGCCCTCTGCCCGCATCACGCTCACTCCTTTTGCGGCTGTTGTTGCTCTTCTAAATTTAGAGCGTGAGCCTGAATATAGGAGTTGTCCATCCCCTCCTGCAATGAAGCTGTCAAGCAATCTTTGAATAAATGCGGCCCTAAACCACTCATAAATCTATGTACTCTGTCTCCCATATCAGCTACCATAGTAGGAGCGTATCTAGCTAATGAGTTAAAACGGAGACTATACTCTCGAGCACTCTTATTTCCTTGCTTTAGATTCAGAAACCTGTCATCTCGGGCCCTTCGAACCTCGGGTGGCAAATAATGACGAAGGAAGGCATCTACAAATTCCTGCCAAACCGGGGGAGGTGCATTTTCCTTCCTTGAAGCTATCCAATTATTATACCATAGAATGGCGACATCCCGAAATCTATATGACGCTAACTCCACTGACTCAGTATCGGAAGCATGTATAATCCTCAGCGTCCTCAACATCTCGTCTATAAAACCTTGTGGGTCTTCATCCCACTTTGACTCGAAAAATTTCGGCGAGTTCAAACTCATAAAATCACGGGCTCTGGCACTAGTGGCTCTATCACCCGGACCCGCACCCTGTCGTGGGCCTGTGTAGCAACTAACTAAGTCAATAGCTGAATAGCCTCAGTCATCTGCTGGCCCGAAGCACCCAGTGGAGGAATTGGAGGCACTGGAGCTGGAGCTGAGGCCCCTTCATGCTCCTCCTAAACAGACGGAGTGTGAGAGGTGTGAGATGGAGCCTCATTACGGGACTCACCCTCCTCTACATGTACTGTCAGCTCCTGTTCAACCTGCCTTCCTGCCGCAGTCTTGCCCTTCTGGGCGGCTGTTGCTTTTATCTTTACCGGCATCATTGAAATCATAACGCACAGTTAGGGAAAAGGAATTCTTATAACATAGCTATTTCACACGATCTATGGATTAGAAAGACGGTCAGTATTCCTAAATGCTCTGCATCCTCTCATTTATAAGTGTGGCGCGCTTCACACCCATAAACAAAACTCTACTAGACATGGCTCGTAGACACACCCTAGGACAGAACTGCTCTGATTCCACTTTTGTCACGGCCCAACTAGGGGCCATGATAGGTACCCGGAGCTGACTACCGAGCACCGCTTATCATGTTGACTATCATGCTCAACCTGGGCATACATCATTCTCAATACAAAGCTATCACGAAACAATCTCCCAAAACATGTGTGCATATATAATATACAATGGAGGAGTCACATATCATCTACAACCCACACTTAAGTATCTACGAGCCTCTAACTGAAATGCTGAAATCATAAAGACGGGACAGGACCCCGCCATGCCCCAAGTATGTACACAAAATAATAAACTAATAGGCTGCACCTCTGGAGTAGTGGGGTGCTCCTGTACAACCGCTGAGTAAGCTTCTAAGCGTCTGCACTGTCTCCCTGGCTACCTGTGGGCATGAACACAACGTCCACAGAGAAAAGGACGTCAGTACAAACAATGTACTGAGTATGTAAGGCATATATAGTAACATAATCAGGGAATATAGAAGGAATAATAAGAAAAGATAACTATAACTGCATGCCTCTTGAGGCGCAATCATGCATGTTTACCTTTATAACATATCACACATACATACATAAGCTGTCTAAATCAATAACATCATTAGCCCGCGTCCGGGGTAATCATCTTACGCCGCCCACTAGTGGTGCTGCCTGTGCCATATAGACATGGTATAGTAAGCCACCAGCCTTAGCAGTGCTACCCGGCCATCCAGGCACGGTGTAATCATCATTATGTACTTAGCATGAAGCATGCATAAGAGTTCAAGTAAAAGTTGTAACTCTATCGGAGTAACATAAGGTCGGAAACCTCCGATTGCATTATGGAACATCATTATCGCTATGCTTCACCTTGAAAGAACTAGTATCATGAGGTGAGGCAACAACAAGGAATAACATCAATGAAGTCATAAAGGTAAGAACATCAAGCTCATCATAGCATCATTAGCATCATCATTATCATGGAAAATATCTCATCTGTATCTCGTCGGAAATTTTTAATACTCTTTAGCTTTCATCTTTTGGGATGTAAGAAGGTCATGGGAACACAGGAAAGAAATCACAATATAAGAATCATGCCTTTGAAAGAAGGGCTAACCCTACATACCTTTATATCTCTTTAACTCTATTGTCTAATTGCTTGACTTTCGAGCTCACGATTCTACCTTCAAGAGAATTTGTACTAAGTTTAGAAAACCGGAAACATACTTAAGGTTAAGCTAAAGCAACTAAGAGTTAATGAAAATTTGGCGACATTTCCTTTATTTCGACAACTTCTTCCATAAAATAAGACAACCCCCAAACATCAATAAGAACACCCATAATAACATAATCAATAAATTATTCAAGTTAAACATTGTTTACTTCTCAAATCCACCTTTAAAATCATCCATAACCATACCCACAATACAATATCATATTCATTCTCATATAATACTCCTTTAACATCATTTGTATTATTCACCACCAGATTGTACTCATAACATGTCAAGGACATTATTCAAGTCAAGTCATCATTCAAGAATATCACTATTTCCATATTTGCACTCCATATTCTTCTTCCTTCCATAATCCAAGTCTTTCAACCACTCAATATTTCTAATAACATGAATTGAACATAACACTCACCTTTGATGATGTAGGAATGGACTTTGGATGAAAGTACTTCACTTGGATAAAACCCCACTTCAATGCAAAAGGACTTTTTGATCTCTACAAACCCTAGTGAGTATCCATACACTTGATTTTTACTAATTCTTGGTGTTTAGTCCTTGATTTCCCTTAGATATATGATAATATGGTGTGAGGGATATTCTAGAGCTTTCAAGACTTGTGAGAAGGTGAAATCTACTCGTCTATTTATAGCTGAAACTGGAAAGTTCCAGAGAAGCGGTTCCACGAGCGGGTCGATAACCCGTTGACGTGTCGACGGTCCATCGACTTGCTTCGTCGATGGTCCGTCAACTTGCTTCGTTGACTTACGCCTGAAAAACCCTGATTGCAGAAACATGTTGACCATTGGGTCGACGGTCCCGTCGGCGTGTTGACGGTCCATCCACTTGACCCGTCGAATTGCGCTTGCAGATCTCAGTTTGCAGGAACATGTTGACGGTGCACAGTGACTGTCCGTCGACATGTCGATGACCCGTCGACAGTGAGTGGTACCTGCAGAATTTCCTGATGCGGTTTAGATTTTGTCGACTCGATCCGTCCCACTTATAATCCTGTAAATTACCAGGAATACTTATTGGTACATTTGTACACGGGATAAGACACTCTCTACCCTAACTTTCTCCAACAAGCTTTCCTCTCCCTCCTCAAATGTCTTTGGAATCTTAATTAGAGTCATTAAGTATCCCTTCTTACTTGTAGGGACACCATATACACCTTAACTTGCGTTAGTCTATTTGCCGCGCAATAACCCGAAATTCTGAGGTGTAACATTTACAAGCTATTTCTTTTTGTTTATTTACTAATCTATTGTCTCTATTCATTTATTATACCATAAATCACAAATCAATTCACATATCCGTTTACTTATACCTTTTTAGGTGCAAACAATCATATTTTAGGCGAATTCAAAAATATGTGAAGAATGTAACTTAAACCGAAGTATTACCAAGAAGACTCTGTTGATAAAGCATCACCCATATCAACAGATAGGTTGGAGATTTAAGTCACATGCAAAATAAGCCGACAGTAATAAAATTGAAAATATCATAAAAATTTGACTGGATTGATTTTTTCAGTTTTTTGACTTGTCAACTTATTCAGTATGGTTTAAATTTTTATAATTTTGGGTTAACCAAAAAATCTAAATTTCAGAAAATGAAACTTTTGCGCCATTATCTATTTTTATACCTTCCATCGGGGGCGGATTTATTGCGTATTCTATGGGGCATGTGAATTTATGGTCTCTTCATAATTATGTATTCTATGTACATGTTTTAAAAATTATTGTAGTATTATCTGCTAGCACTCATATTCTAAGAAGACATCAGCATTTAGTTGAACGTTAAGTTATACTTAGAAATAGAGATCAACTTTCCCTACTTAAGTTTTTAGTGGTGCACTTATATTTTACAAACTTTAGATCTGTCCTTACTGATACAATCGAACTTTGGTATTACACCATCTCAATCACAAAAAATTTCTCACCAAACTCATTATTTTCTTTCGTTTTAGCATTCTTCATACTTGCCTTTAAGCTGTAGCAGACATAATAGCTGAGCAAATAATCTTTCTAACCCACCAAATGTCTAGCTTATTTGAGGTATAACTTTCAAGAATTTTGCATTTAAAACACAAGAATTGGGCAGGGGTGGGCAGGGTACGGTATGGTATAGTATTTAAAATTTCGGTACGGTAATTTCGGTTCGGTTTCTAAAAATACTATACCATTACCGTACCAAATTAATTTGGTATAGCTAGGTATTTTAAACTTCGGTTTCAGTGTTCTACGGTACGGTAAATTGGTACCATCGTTTGTCCGACTTCGACTTGCATATACTCATACAGTGGAGAATTATGACCTCTGCTACTTAAGAAACGTCTCAATTATTATGTATTAAACACCTTACACATGTAAAAACATTCAAAATAAAGTACAAGAAATCCCCTTTGCATTCGACGTCATGAACAACATCGGAAGAATCTAAACAACACAATAATAATACTTGAACCCGCCAGGTTCAACATTCGCCTCCAACAATTTATAAATTAAATGTAACACATCATGAACACATGAATTAAACCAGCGGAAGTATTTAATGTCATAAAAGTTAATAAAACGTGACAAACACCCAAGAGTTAACAAAACTCAACAACTACCCACAAGAATGTATACTATGGAGCTTCTAGGATAAAGAGGTAATAGTTTGACTCATTGGGACGCAACCCAAAACTAACAATAAATGAACAAAATAAAAGGGTGTCCCACGAATGAACGTGTGGGCTCACCGAATTAGCAGCAACAGCAAGTCCTTTCTAAGCACCTGAAGTACCAAGAACCTGCTTTCCTTTGTTACCTAACATATCATCAAAAACAACAATGGTATGCCTGAGTACTTCGTACTCAGTGAGTGCCTCGAGGACAATAAGTAATATAAAAATAAAATATAATAATACATAAAGAAATTAGTTCTAAAAAGATAGTATAAAAACTGTCATTCCACTTTATGATTCTTAATATCACTTGTTGCACAGTTTAAAAAGCCATTTAAAAATCCCGATTTCAATTATGCTTTAAATCGATCAGGCATAATTACCAGTTCCATAATACAGATGGATATCACAATCGCCCATATAGGCCCAACTCCATATCAACAACACTACGTAATACACCGGAATATGGATTCACGGTGGCTACTCTTCCTCCTGAATAGCAAGGCACACTGCGCAATACACCGAAATATGGATTCACGGTGGTACTCTTCCTCCCGAATAGCAAGGCAATTAATGCACCCCAGGTAGCGAACCCAGAAGTGGCCACTCTTCCTCCCGAATGGCAAGACAATTAATACACTAGGATCCATAGTGGCTACTCTTCCTCCCGAATAGCAAGGAATACACAACAACAAAGTCCATGGCATAGAAGCTGATTCACAATTTGTCTCAAAGTAGTCACACCATCAATAACCTTAAAGTTCATTATGCATGTCGAAAGGATAAGTCATCCCAATCAATATTTTGAAAACGTACAACTTCTTTATTTCTGTATATATCCATAGTATAACAACAACAACTACTCCAGCCAATCCCACGATATTCCAGCCCACAAAACAGTTCATAACAACCACCAAAAAGTCCCCAAAATATCATCGCAAAACAGCCACAAAAATCATATAAAACATCCCCAAAATATTGTCACAAAACAGCCACGAAAATCATATAAAACAGCCCCTAAATATCGTCACAAAACAGCCCCAAAAATCATATAAAACAACCCCAAAATATTGTCAGAAAACAGCCACGAAAATCATATAAAACAGCCCCAAAATATTGTCAGAAAACAGCCACGAAAATCATATAAAACAGCCCCAAAATATTATCACAAAACAGCCATGAAAATCATATAAAACAGCCCCAAAATATTGTCACAAAACAGCCACGAAAATGATATAAAACAGCCCCCAAATATCATCACAAAACAGCCCCGAAAATCATATAAACAGCCCCAAAATATTGTCACAAAACAGCCACGAAAATCATTTAATACAGCCCCCAAATATCGTCACAAAACAGCCCGGTATACGCTTTGTATACAATATCTTCATACAATTTATTCTCCCAATTTCAAGAACAACAACTTATCAACAACATCAACAACAATATCAACAATTATTTTATATCAATATCCAACTAATCCTATCCATTTAATCATACCAAAACAGCCCCCAAATCATTTGATATGCAAAAATTATAACCGAACTTTCAATGTCATTTTCTCTATTCTAACTCGTCAAATCTATCAATGATAAGGGTAAGAACATCATTAAAATCTTAGGCATACCTTATATGAGCAGCCACCACGAAAACAACATCCCCCAAGTTCAATTTTTAGCTTAGAACGATGGCAACAACTTGTACTACACTTTATCCTTCACGAGCCTCGAGATTCGGGGCCTCGAACTTGATCGATTCACCACTTTCTCTCTCTACTCTCCTCTCTCTCTCTCTCTCTCTCTCTCTCGCTATAAAATTCTGAACATTGGTAGGAGAAATGAGGCTGCTAGGGCTGAACATTTCCCTTAAATATCAAGGGAAATGGGCCTGACCCGATTTGGAATCGGGTTGGGCCAACAGCTTGACCTTTCTGCCTTAAAACGTCCATATCTCCTTATCTCGATGTCACATGTAGGACCACGACCTACCGTTGGAAAGATATTTCAAAGATATACAACTTTTATTGAGGAAGGTTTTCCAAATTCTCAAGACATTGTCGTGAAAATTTCCCAGAAGACAGACCTACCAAAACTTAGGCGAATTTAAGAGCCCTTAAGAACTTCACTAGTTGGTTTGACTTCAAAACGACCATTTTCCACCCGAATTCATCAAGAATGGATTCATATAGATAAAATATAATCTTAACACTAGATTTTTACATATTCACACCTAGTTCAAGTTTATGGGGTGTTACATTATCCCCCCCTTAAAATCATTCGTCCTCGAATGAGGATAGTATTCTAGGAATGTAATTAACCAACACGAATTTTAATCACACAATCATCTTGCGCACTAATAGCTCAAAACTTAACTCATACCTGAAATAGGGAACAAGTGAGGATATCTCTTCTTCATGTCCGCTTCCGCTTCCCAAGTAGCTTCCTCAGTATTATGATTTCGCCACAACATTTTAACCGATGCAACGTCCTTTGTTCTCAACCTTCTAACTTGGCGGTCCAAAATCTGAACTGGTTCTTCTTCATAAGACAAGGATTCATCAATCTCAACCTCTTCATAGTTCAACACATGAGAAGGGTCAGGCTTATACAACCTCAACATCGAAATGTGAAACACCGGATGAACCATGGACATCTCAGCCGGTAACCTCAACTCATAGGCTACCTTCCCAACTAGTCTAATAATCTCATAAGGACCAATGTAACGAGGACTAAGCTTTCCCTTTCTGCCAAATCGCATTACCCCCTTCATAGGTGACACCTTCAAGAAAACCTTGTCACCAACAGCAAATTCCAATTCCCTACGCCTCGTGTCCGTATAAGACTTTTGTCTACTCTGAGCGGTCTTTAGTCGTTGAACAATAACATTTACCTTTTCAATCGCCTCATGAATTGAATTAGGACCCAACAACTCTACTTCCGTTGGTTCAAACCAACCAATTGGAGACCAACAACGCCTCCATAAAGAGCCTCATAAGGAGCCATCTGAATACTAGCTTGATAGCTATTATTGTAAGCAAATTCCACCAAAGGTAGGTGTTCATCCCAACTTCCTCCAAAATCGATTGCACAAGCACGCAACATATCCTCCAAAGTTTGAATAGTCCTCTCTGCTTGCCCGTCAGTTTGAGGATGAAAGGCAGTGCTCAGTTTCACTCTAGTCCCCAAACCTTCTTGAAACGTCTGCCAGAAATGAGCAGTAAATTGCGTACCTCTGTCAGATATGATAGATGTCGGAACACCATGCAACCTAACAATCTCCTTCAAATATAACTTGGCGTACTCTGCAACGGCATATGACGTCTTCACAGGAAGAAAATGGGCAGACTTCATGAGTCTATCCACGATCACCCAAATTGAATCATACTTGGCCCTTGTGCGAGGTAAACCTGCAACAAAGTCCATATTTATCATCTCCCACTTCCATTGAGGAATCTCAATGTTCTGAGCCAAGCCACCAGGACTTTGATGTTCAGCTTTCACCTGTTGACAGTTCAAACACTTAGCCACAAAGTTAGAAATATGAACCTTCATGCTCTTCCACCAATAGTGTTGTTTCAAATCCTTATACATCTTGGTTGATCCCGGATGAACCGAATACTTGGAACTATGAGCTTCCATCATTAGTTCTTGTCGAAGACCATCAACATCGGGAACACACAATTGTCCTTGCAATCGCAGAACACTATCGCCAATCCCAACAGTAAATGAAGTGTACTCACCCCTTTCCACTCCATCTCTCAACTTTGCCAAAAGTTCATCATCATATTGCTTGAATTTAATCCTTTCTACAATATCAGACCGTAATGGAGTGATTCCCACTAACTCTCCATCTTCAGTTTCATCAAGCCTAACCCCAAGGCTGGCGAGTCTTCGAATCTCTTTCCCCATGGCCATGTCACGAGCACGCAAATAAGCCAACGTGCCCATAGATATTCTACTCAAAGCATCAGCAACCACATTAGCCTTACCAGGATGATACAGAATATTCAAGTCGTAGTCTTTTAACAACTCCAACCACCTCCTCTGCCTGAGGTTCAACTCTCACTACTTGAAGATATATTGTAGACTCTTGTGATCAGTAAAAACATCACAATGCTCACCATACAGGTAATGACGCCAAATTTTCAAAGCAAATACCACAGCAGCCAACTCCAAGTCTTGAGTCGGATAGTTCTTCTCATGCTTCTTCAACTGACGCGAAGCATAAGCAATCACCTTACCGTTCTGCATCAACACACAACCCAAACCAATTCTAGAAGCATCACAATACACCACATATCCACCAGACCCAGAAGGTAAAGTCAAAATAGGAGCCGAAGTCAACCTTGTCTTAAGCTCTTGGAAACTCTTTTCACAAGCTTTAGACCACTGAAATTTAGCAGTCTTCTATGTCAATTTAGTCAGTGGCGAGGCTATGGATGAAAAACCTTCCACAAACTTTCTATAATAATTTGCCAAACCCAAGAAACTACGAATTTCCGCTGCACTAGTTGGCCTCGGCCAATCGTTAACCGCTGAAATTTTCTGAGGGTCTACTTTAATGCCGTCACCAGTCACCACATGACCCAAGAAAGCCACAGACTGAAGCCAGAATTCGCACTTAGAGAATTTTGCATAAAGCTCATTCTCCTCCAGTGTTGTCAAAGTTATCCTCAAATGATTTGCATGATCCTCACGACTTTTAGAATACACCAAAATATCATCAATAAACACAATAATGAAGCGGTCAAGATAAGACTTAAACACACGATTCATCAGATCCATAAATGCAGCAGGTGCATTAGTCAACCCAAAAGACATGACTAGAAACTCAAAGTGCCCATAACGAGTACGGAAAGCAGTTTTCGGAATATCCTCCTCCTTTATCTTCAATTGATGATATCCAGACCTCAGGTCAATCTTCGAAAAGAACTTAGCACCCTGAAGTTGGTCAAACAAATCATCTATCCTAGGCAAGGGATACTTATTCTTAATGGTCACTTTATTAAGCTGACGGTAGTCAACACACATTCTCAGGGAACCATCCTTCTTCCTAACAAACAAGACTGGAGCGCCCCAAGGTGAGGAACTTGGTCGGATGAAACCCTTATCCAACAAGTCCTTCAATTGATCCTTCAATTCCCTTAGCTCTGTTGGAGCCATACGATAAGGTGGAATAGAAATAGGTTGGGTGTCGGGGATAACATCAATCCCAAATTCAATAACTCTATCAGGAGGAATACCAGGAAGATCTTCAGGAAATACTTTGGGATAGTCACTGACTATGGGGATAGATGAAAATTCGGGTACTACGACTTTTGTATCATTAACAGCAACCAAATGGTAAATACACCCCTTAGTAATCATTTTATGAGCCTTAAGATAGGAAATAAACCTACCCTTTGGCTTGGCAATTTCACCCTCCCACACAATAACAGGCTCATTGGGAAAGGCGAAATGAATTAACTAATGGCAACAATCCACATTAGCATAACACGCAGAGAACCAGTCCATCCCCATAATTACATCAAAATCCACCATCTCAAGTTCATACAAATCAGCCACGGTCTCACGGCCTTTAATCACAACAACACAATTTCTATACACTCTAGAAGCAATAACAGGAACACCCGAAGGCGTATCAACAGCAAAGGGTTCCAACAAAGGTTCGGGTTTCATACCCATATCAAGGGCAAAATAAGGAGTCACATAGGATAAATTTGAACCCGGATCAATCAATGAGTAAGAATCATGAGAACAGATGGTAAGGATACCTGTAACCACAGCATCAGAAGACTCAGCTGTCTCCCTACGAGTCAGCCCATAAAGTCGAGCTGTCCCTCCACCAGAAGTATTAGCAACTTCCTTTCCTTTGCCATTATTACGAGCATTTTGATAATTATTGATAGCATTACCAGCAGGCGGATTTTTAGCAAAAGCAGATGAATCATTTTTTTGGTTATTCATAGCAGCCCTCTCACGTAGCCACTTTCTGCAGTCCCTCTTAAGATGCCCCCTAATACCACAGTGATGACAGATACGATCCTCTCACACTGGCGGACGACTACTTCCCTGCGAAAACCTACCAGTATTGTTATTATTTTTCTGGCCTTGCCTACCAGAAGGCACACTAGCATGGGAATAAGCGCCAGAATGAGCCGGTGCAGAATACCCTTTACTCTGCCCTCCCTTATAATTATTACCACTGAAACCACCCGCTGATCGGGCCTTCTTGTGCTGATCTCGATCCACCCTCTCCTCGTTTTTCCAACTCTCTTGTTGCTCAGCAAATCCCACCAAAGATGAGAAAGTACAAGTAGGAGACATAGCAACAGCAGCACATGCAGACTTGATACGTGGTACCAAGCCTTTCACAAAGCGAGTCAACTTATGCTTTTCAGTCGGAATCATGTATAAAGCACACTTTGACAGACGAGTGAATTCCAAACTATACTCACGAACTGACTTGTTACCCTGCTCTAGCTTTTCAAACTTTGTAGCCATAGCAATTCTTTCCTCATCAGACAAGAACCTTTCCATGAATGCCTCTTCAAATTCAGCCCATGTCGGAGCTAAAGCAGCATCACCCCTCTCAGATTCCCACATCTCAAACCATACGTGGGCAACATCCTTTAACTGATAAGAAGCAAGCCTTACCGCTTCAAAATCCCGAGCATCCATCGCCTTCAATGCCTTAAAGGTCTCATCTAGAAAGTGTTGGGGGTCATCCACCTCTCGTGACCCAAAGAACTCTGGTGACTTCAAGTCGAGGAATTGCTTAAGTCTGCCTCCACCATAAGGTCCCACACCTCCACGCTGTTGCTGAGCAGCAACCAATACAGTCAACATTTGAATAGTCATTTGCATAGTACCAATATCGGGTACACTCACAACAGGGACAGCAGGAGCAGGCGGTGCTGGAGGTGGTGCTTGATTTCCAGCATCATTTCCATTACCAGCATTCGCGCCCCCAAGATTTCGGTTAACCTTCGCGGGACGTCCTCGTTTACCATTTTTGGATCGCGTCAGAGTCATTTCTGCAAGGCACGAATTAACGAGTGAATTAGAACGATCCTAAAAAGGACTTTAAGATCTACAGCACAATCTAGAATCAAGAAGAATAGGAAACACCTATAAATGTCCTGGGAGTTTCTCGGTCATGCAGGTGATCAGGCTGCACAAGAAAAACTCCACTAGACACGGCTCCACAGACACCAGCAATAATCCTAGGACGTAGTAAACCTAGGCTCTGATACCAAGCTTGTCACGCCCCAAAACCCACCCTAGACGTGACCGGCATCCGACGTCATGAACAATATCGGAAGAACCTAAACAACACAATAATAATACTTGAACCCGCCAGGTTCAACATTCGCCTCCAACAATTTATAAATTAAATGTAACACATCATGAACACATGAATTAAACCAGCGGAAGTCTTTAATGTCATAAAAGTTAATCAAACGTGACAAACGCCCAAGAGTTAACAAAACTCAACAACTACCCACAAGAATGTATACTATGGAGCTTCTAGGATAAAGAGGTAATAGTTTGACTCATCGGGACGCAGCCCAAAACTAATAATGAATGAACAAAATAAAAGGGTGTCCCACGAATGAACGTGTGGGCTCACCAAATTAGCAGCAACAGCAAGTCCTTTCTAAGCGCCTGAAGTACCAAGAACCTGCTCTCCTCTATTACCTAACATACCATCAAAAAGAACAATGGTATGCCTGAGTACTTCGTACTCAGTGAGTGCCTCGAGGACAATAAGTAATATAAAAATAAAATATAATAATACATAAAGAAATCAGTTCTGAAAAGATAGTATAAAAACTGTCATTCCACTTTATGATTCTTAATATCACTTGTTGCACAGTTTAAAAAGCCATTTAAAAATTCTGGTTTCAATTATGCTTTAAATCGATCAGGCATAATTACCAGTTCCATAATACAGATGGATATCACAATCGCCCATATAGGCCCAACTCAATATCAACAACACTACATAATACACCAGAATATGGATTCACGGTGGCTACTCTTCCTCCCGAATAGCAAGACACACTGCGCAATACACCGGAATATGGATTCACGGTGGTTACTCTTCCTCCCGAATAGCAAGGCAATTAATGCACCCCAGGTAGCGAACCCGGAAGTGGCCACTCTTCCTCCCGAATGGCAAGGAAATTAATACACTAGGATCCATAGTGGCTACTCTTCCTCCCGAATAGCAAGGAATACACAACAACAAAGTCCATGGCATAGAAGCTGATTCACAATTTGTCTCAAAGTAGTCACACCATCAATAACCTTAAAGTTCATTATGCATGTCGAACGGATAAGTCATCCCAATCAATATTTTGAAAACGTATAACTTCTTTATTTCTGTATATCCATAGTATAACAACAACAACTACTCCAGCCAATCCCGCGATATTCCACCCCACAAAACAGTTCATAACAACCACCAAACAGTCCCCAAAATATCATAGCAAAACAGCCACAAAAATCATATAAAAAAGCCCCAAAATATTGTCACAAAACAGCCACGATAATCATATAAAACAGCCCCCAAATATCGTCACAAAACAGCCCCGAAAATCATATAAAACAGCCCCAAAATATTGTCACAAAACAGCCATGAAAATCATATAAAACAGCCCCCAAATATCATCACAAAACAACCCCCAAAATCATATAAACAGCCCCAAAATATTGTCACAAAATAGCCACGAAAATCATATAAAACAGCCCCCAAATATCGTCACAAAACAGTCCGGTATACGCTTTGTATACAATATCTTCATACACTTTATTCTCTCAATTTCAAGAACAACAACTTATCAACAACATCAACAACAATATCAAAAATTATTTTATATCAATATCCAACTAATCCTATCCATTTAATCATACCAAAACAGCCCCCAAATCATTTGATATCCAAAAATTATAACCGAACTTTCAATGTCATTTTCTCTATTCTAACTCGTCAAATCTATCAATGATAAGGGTAAGAACATCATTAAAATCTTAGGCATACCTTATATGAGCATCCACCATGAAAACAACATCCCCCAAGTTCAATTTTTAGCTTAGAACGATGGCAAAAACTTGTACTATAGTTTATCCTTCACGAGCCTCGGGATTCGGGGCCTCGAACTTGATCGATTCACCACTTTCTCTCTCTACTCTCCTCTCTCTCTCTCTCTCTAAAATTCTGAACATTGGTAGGAGAAATGAGGCTGCTAAGGCTGAACATTTCCCTTAAATATCAAGGGAAATGGGCCTAACCCGATTTGGAATCGGGTTGGGCCAACAGCTTGACCTTTTTGACTTAAAACGTTCATATCTCCTTATCCTGATGTCACATGTAGGCCCACGACCTACCGTTGGAAAGGTATTTCAAAGTTATACAACTTTTATTAGGAAGTCTTTCCAAATTCTCAACACATTGTCACGAAAATTGCCCAGAAGACATACATACCAACACTTAGGCGAATTTAAGAGCCCTTAAGAACTTCACTAGTTGGTTTGACTTCAAAACGACCATTTTCCACCCGAATTCATCAAGAATGGATTAATATAGATAAAATATAATCTTAACACTAGATTTTTACATATTCACACCTAGTTCAAGTTTATGGGGTGTTACAATTACACAACGAAGACATTTAAATCAAGATAGAGTAGTCAAAGTTCCAACATTTAAACAATTAGTTTTCTAATAATACTAGTTTATACATTTGTTAGTATTATAATACTAAGTTATATGAATTGTACATGTAACTATACTTCGGTATGTTATTCGATATTTCGGTATTTTCTTTATACATACCGAATACCAAACTTTTTAAAAATGCATACCAAATACCATAATACCAAAACTACGGCATAAAGAATTTAGATTTTGGTATGGTAATCGGTATCTACCATACCATGTCCACCCCTATTCGCTAGGGTGGTCTTTAATTTTTGCCCCTCAAAATGGTGGTCTTTAACTTTTGTCCTTTGGGAAGAATTTTGCTGAAGGCAAAATTTGGGCCTTAAAGGCAGAATTTGCAAATTTCCGCCCCTAAGGTAGAATTCTGCCCATGCAAATTCTGCCTTATTTAAGACAAAACTTAAAGACCACCAATTTGAAGGGCAAAAATTAAAGCGCACCCCAAAGGAAGGATAATCCGTGCAAAAAAAAAAAAGATGTTTTGGTAGAACTCGTCTAGCCCATTAAACAATCTTTCGTCTTTCCATAAGTTCAACAATTAGAATTCACATATGAATCATTGATTGTTTTAATTACTTTCTAGTTGAGAGCTGTGAAATAAAGATAAAATACAGGTAGTTAAGAAAAAGTTTAAATAAATAAGCAAAAGATATTTTTTTTTGGGCTCATTTGCACTTTTGACTCCTAGTTTGTGCTAGTCTTTAATTTTTACCCTTCATATGGGCCGGTCTTTAATTTTTGCACTTCAAAATCGAACGCAGCGCCCTTAAATAACTTATTGTAACGACCCATTTGGTCGTTATAGTCTCTTTGGTGTTTTCGCCTGTTCGCGAGTATTGATTAGCTCACTTTTGATCCGACGAGACCATTGACATGCTTCTCGAGGTGTCTAGACCGGATTCGGGCAACTTTGGTGAAAATTGGGCTTAAAGAGGAAAAGGGATGACCCAAAGTTGACTTTCGGTAAACGGACCTTTTTCAGAAATCCGTCTATTCCGAGAGGTCCGGATGGTCATTTAGAACTTGTGTGCATATTTGATTTGGTTCCTAATGCACTCAGGTGCAGTTTGCGACTTGGGTTGGGAAATTAGAATTAAGGCATTGGGGATTAACTTGTTCAACGAGACCTCTGATGGGAATTCCAAGGCCACAAGCACATTCGCAACGTATTTTTGTGTGGATTTGTATGTTTGGTTTGTGAGTAGATGACTTCGAGAATAACCCGGGATTTCGATTGAAGACTTAGAAAAATTCGGGGATTCTGGTGTCTGGTGCCCGCAATGAGCGGCACCGCTGTTGCGGTGTGTTGGCTGCTGGGCCGCCATGCATATCGGTATCCATACCGCTGTGGCGGTCACCCAGTCACCGTAGCGGCATCTCTACCGTTATGGCGGTGACAGGCAATTATTTTCATTAAGTGTGATTTAAAGAAGCCTTAGACCCTCATTATTTCCCATTTCGAAATTAGAGCCTTGGTGAACAGTTTTTGGATATACTTTGGAGAAATTCTTGGAGGTAAACCTTGCCTATTACTTTACTCTTCCTTAATCACAATCATCATAGATTTCCCCCTTCTGTTTAACAATCCCTTAGAGATGGAATTTGAAAGAGGGTTTTGATGAACTTTCCATTAGGCTCATGTATGAGAAAATTTATGATGTTTATGTTAGATTTTGACTAATCTAATCATATTAATCACATATCTTTCACTTGTAGCGTTGAATTTCGGAATCAAAGACTTAGGGTTTATACCCAATTTGGGGGTTTTGCTTGAAATCAGAAATTAGACTAATACTTGAGCTAAATCAATAATTGGTGGTTGGGTTATGATTACCTAGTACTTAATTTGGTATTTTGCTCCCAAATTTCTCGTTTTTCCCTTGTGGACCCGTTTTCCTAATTTCTAGGGTTAAAATTGACCTAATTGAAATCATAAAAATATTAGTATCATTCTTCATAATTTCTAATATAGAATTCGATTATGCTTAAGCTACTTTGGTTCTGAGCTTCAGCGGAAGGACAAGGCAAATGAGTGACTTGTTGGTGTTGCGGTTCGGCCATCCAAGTAGGTTATGGCTTACCTTTGGTGAGACTTCGTATAGTGAGTCACATATTTAGATGATAATGTCAGAGACAGCATGTGAACCTTCGGGTATGAAGTCGAGATGGATATTTCCTTAGGTTGGGCCCTAATGTGTGTTGGGACTAGCCACCCCGTTATGTGTGCTTTGATTGCTCTATTGTGCTGGCTTGACGTTATGTGTAGTTAGTAGATATCAAATTTTGTTCTGTCGCCTTGATTTGGACAGAATTGACATACCTGTTATTGGTATTTGTACTTGAATATATTGTTGGCGTACTCGCTGTTGGTACTCGAGTTATTGATAAATGCTAGCATACCCACTATTGGTATTGTGATGTGATATGTTGTTGGCGTACCCCATTGTAGGACTTGTGATATTGAACTTGATCGATTTACATATGCCCTGCACGCATTCTCTCATATTCATGATGCATGGCTGAAACCCGTTGATGATTCGGTATCGTTGATTGAATGAAACTGATATTTGATAAACTCTTTTACTTGAGTGATTGGGAGAAGGGCGATGTCCGTGGTTCAATTCCGGGATAGTTGATCGTGTGAAACTGATATTTGACAGACTCTTTTACTCGAGTGATTATGAGAAGGCCGATGTCTGAGGTTCAATTGCGAAATCGTTGATTGTGTGAAACTGATGAATGGCATTTTTAGACCGTTCCTTGATTCTTTTGTGATTGTGTCTATTGATGACATCTTGGTGTATTCCAAGAGTAGGAAGGAGCATAGAAGCCATCTTCGTACCGTTCTTTGGTTGTTGAAGCAACATATCTTGTTTGCTAAATTTTCCAAGTGTGAGTTCTAGTTGAGTCTATAGCATTCTTGGCCAGTTATTCCCGTCACTTTGTGAAGGGTTTTACTGTGCTTCATCCTTGACCAGACTGACTCAGAAGGATGTTCCCTTCCAATGGACGGATGATTATAAGGAGAGCTTCCAAAAGCTCAAGCTTCTTTTGACCACAGCCCCGATGCAAGCCTTACCCGTGGAAGGTAAGGACTTCATTGTCTATTGTGATGCTTCTCGTATGGTTTTAGGTGTGGTGTTCATGCAGAAGGGTCGAGTGATAGCTTATCCTTCCTGTCAATTAAAAGTTCACGAGAAGAATTACCCTACCCATGATTTGGAGTTGTTGGCCGTAGTCTTAGCCTTGAAGCTTTGGAGGCATTACTTGTACGGTGTCCATTGTGAGGTTTTTATCGATCACCGTAGCCTTCAGCATATGTTTACTCAGAGAGATCTTAATTCCAGGTAGCGCCAATGGATGGAGCTCTTAAAGGACTATGACATCTCTATTCTGTATTACCCTGGTAAAGCAGATGTGGTGGCTGATACCTTGAGTCGCAAGGCAGTGAGTATGGGGAGTTTAGCTCGATTGATTGTTTCTGAGCATCCATTGGCCATGGAGGTTCAGACTCTGGCCAACAGTTTCGTCCGTCTTGATATTTCAGCGCCGGGCAGGATTTTGGCTTGTATAGAGGCGAGTCATCTTTATTGGATCAAATCAAGGCTCATCAGTTTGAGGAAGCTCAGTTGAGCAAGATCCGACATAGGGTTTCGAGAGGGGAGGCCAAGCAGACTGTGATTGATTCTGAGGGCATTCTGAGGATTAAAGGACGCGTGTGCGTTCCTCGTGTTGGTGATCTGATTCAGTTGATTTTATTTGAGGCCCATAGCTCTCACTATTCCATCCATCTGGGAGCGACTAAGATGTACCGTGACTTGAGACAGAACTATTGGTGGCGTCGTATGAGGAGAGATATAGTTGATTTCATGGCTAAGTGTGGAAATTATCAGTAAGTAACGTATGAGCACCAGCGACCCGGTGAGGTGCTTCAGAGGATGCCCATTCCCTAGTGGGAGAGGATTACCATGGATTTTGTCACGGGTCTTCCAAAGACCCTTGGTAAATTTGATTCTATTTGGGTGATAGTGGATCGGTTGACTAAGTCCGCTCACTTTGTTCCGATTCAAGTTTCCTATACCGCGGAGAAGATAGCCAAGATGTATATTCAGGATATTGTGAGATTACACAGGATCCCTATTTCTATTATATCTTATCGGGGTAATATTTTCACTTCCCGATTTGGGAGGGCATTTCATGAGGAGTTGGGTACCCGATTGGATTTTAGTATAGCTTTCCGTCCCCAGACCGATGGCTAGTCTGAGCGGACCATTTAGGTGCTCGAGGACATGTTGAGAGCGTGTGTTATTGAATTTAGTGGTCATTGGGATCAGCACTTGCCCTTGGTAGAGTTTGCATACAATAACGGTTATCATTCGAGTATTGGTATGGCGCCTTTTGAGGCCTTATATGGTAGGAGATGTATATCTTTGATTGGTTGGTTCGACGGGTTCGACGCTCAACCTTAGAGCACGGATTTATTGAGAGAGTCCATTGATAAAGTGAGAGTTATTCAGGCCAGGCTCGTGGCAGCTCAGAGTCGGCAAAAGATGTATGCGGACCGAAAGGTCCGGGATTCGAAGTTTGCTATCGGTGACCAGGTTCTATTGAAGGTTTCACCCATGAAGGGTGTTATAAGGTTTGGTAAGAGGGGCAAGTTGAGCCCCAGGTACATTGGTCCATTCGAGATCGTGGATTGTATCAGCGATATAGCTTATAAGTTAGCATTGCCGCCAGTCTTGGCGGGAGTTCATCCGGTCTTTCATGTTTCAATGTTGAAGAAATACCATGCCGACAGTACCTATATTGTCCGTTGGGATTCTATATTGCTTGATGAGAATTTGACTTATGAGGAGGAGCCTATCGCGATCTTGGATAGGCAGGTTCGGAAGTTGAGGTCAAAGGAGATTGCTTCTGTGAAAGTGCAATGGAAGCACCGTCCTGCGGAAGAGGCTACTTGGGGGACTAAGTCCCATATGCGTAGCCGATATCCCCAGTTTTTTACTGATTCAGGTATTTCCCTATTTTACTTCTTTTCTTCGCTCGAGGACGAGCAACGATAAAATTAGTATCTGATGTAACGACCCATTTGGTCATTATAGTCTCTTCGGCATCGTCATGACCCAACCAGTGGGCCATGACGGGTACCTGGAGATGACTACCAAGCACCACTCATCATACTAAACATCGCTCAACCTGTCTACACATAATCTCCAAGGAAATACATATATATACATAAGCCCTCGTGGCTGCAAAATTGATATACAAAATATACACTGGTGTATTCATGAGACATCTACTACCCACGCATATGTATCGACGAGCCTCTACTGGAGTACTGAGACATAAGGACGGGACAAGAACCCGTCATACCCAAATATGAACACAAAAGAATGCATCAATAAGCTGCACCTCCGGAGTACTGGGGTGCTCCTGTATAAGCTGATATAGCTCCTAAGAATCTGGGCTGCCTCCCTGTCTACCTGTGGGTATGAACACAGCGTCCATAAAAAGAAAGGACGTCAGTACGAACAATATACTGAATATGTAAGGCATACGCAATAACATGATAAAGGGGATGCGATAATATAAGATAAAGGGATAACCTGTAACTGATTGCCTCTTAAGGCGGAGTCATGCATGTTAACTTATATAATAATCAACATCATATCATAAAAGCATATATATAACTGCCCGACCATATAGGTACGGTGTGATCAACATTAGCCAGCGTCTGGGGTAAACATCTCAAGTCGCCCACTAGTGGTGTCTGCCCGGCCATATAGGCACGGTGTAATCATCGTCATAGTTGCCCACTACGCCTATCGTAGTTGTGTCTTCCTGGACAACTAGTCACGGTGTAGTCTTACATATACATAATCTAAAGCATGCATAAGAGCTCAAGTAAAAGCTATATCTCTATCAGAGTGACATAAGGTCGGGGGCCTCCAATTACATTATGGAATGATCCGCATCGCTATGTCTCGCCTTAAAGGAACTAATTTCATGAGGTGAAGTATCAACAAGAAATGACATCAATGGAATCATAAGGATAAGAACATCGAGCTCATTATAGCATCATTTTCATCATCATTATCATAGAAAATATCTCATCTCTAGCTCATAATAAGCCCTTAGGAACCTCTAACCTTCATCTTTTAGGATGTAAGAAGATTATGGGAATATAAGAAGGGAATCACAAATTAAGAGTCATGCCTTTGAAATTAAGGGACTATCCTTACATACCTTTACGTCGCTCTAGCTTTTCCGACTAAGTGCTCCCCTCCAATAGTCACAATTCTACATTCAAGAGAATTCGTGCTAAGGTTAGATAATCGGAAACATTCTTTAGATCTCAATTAACAATCTAAGAGCTAACGAAAATTGGGCAGCATCTCTTTTGCTTCAATGGCTTCCTCCACATAATAAACAACTCTCAAACATCAATAACAACACCCACAATATCTTAATCAATAACTTCATCAAACTAGACATTATTCAATTCTCAACATTCCCTATCAAAATCATTCATAACCCTAACTATGGCACAATGTTGTATCCATTCTCATACAATGCTTCTACAACATCTTTAATACTATTCATAGCAAGATTATACTCATTACGTATCAAGGACTATGATTCAAGTCAAGTTACTATTCAAGAATACCCGTATTTCCATGTTTGAACTCCATACTCCACTTTCTTCCATAATCCAAGTTAACCACTCAATATTCTTAATGACATGGAATGAACATAAAACTCACCTTTTATGATGTAGGAATGAGCTTTGGATGTCAATACTTCACTTGGAGAGAAACCCAACTTCAATTCCAAAGAGATTCTTGGCTTGTGGCAATCCTAGTGAGCACCCACACACTTAGTTCTCTTGATCCTTGGTATTTGATCTTTGATTTTTCCTTGGGTATGTTTTGATATGGTTTGGAGAAGATTCTAGAGGTTTTGAGAGAGTTGGAAAAGGTGAGAAATGAAAGAAATGAATTTGGGGTCCTCCTATATAAAATTTAAAAGCTGCCCGTCGGGTGTTATACGGACACTTATACGGTCCATATAACTTATACGATCTGTATAAGTGATCGTATAATACTTCCAGTGGAGGATACCTCCCTGGACAGGTTAACGGTCCCTTATACGGACCGTATAAGTGGCTGTATAACTCACATTTTTCCAAAGTCAATCTCGATGTTTCGTTTGACCTTAAAACCTTATGGGACCTTCTTAACACTTGTTTAGCACTTCATTAACAATCTAAGGATCATTATAACTCTTCCTCAAGACATTATTAAATCAACATTAGCTCGGTTCTTTCCAAAACCTTTCCAAACACGACTTATGCTTCGCCCTCCTCAACGAACTTTCTCCTCTTGCCTCAAATGTCTTTGGAATCTTAATTAGAATCGTCAATTACCCCTCCTTACTTGTAGGGGCATCATATACATCTCACCCTGCATTAGTCTATTTACCGCACAATGACATGAAATTTTCTGAGGTGTAACACTCTTCCCCCCTTTAAAAACATTCGTCCTCGAATGTTAAGTTCTCGGGAATTCTATAGAAATTTCGCCAGAGTTTCCCCTGTAATATGTCACTACCATCCTATCACAACAACCCACAATAACATCGCCTCACAGGGCTACAACACAATGACAAGAAAATATGGCCACACACGACCAAAAGCATTAAAAAGAAAGCATTACATACCTTATGATAATGGCGTCTCATCTTGAATCTCTTCCGGGGGTGGAAACAATTGCGGATACTTGGACTTCATGTCTTCTTCTGCTTCCCAAGTTATTTCCTCTCGGTTATTGTTTCTCCACAAGACCTTAACCGAGGCTACCTCTTTATTCCTAAGTTTCTGTATTTTCCTATCTAGTATGGCAATGGGTACCTCTTCATAAGCCAACTTCTCCGTAACTTGGACACCATCTACTGGCATGATCCTGGAAGGATCTCCAACGCACTTACGGAGCATTGACACATGGAAAACCGGGTGGACTGGATCAATTTCTAGAGGTAAGTCCAGTTCATAAGCTGCTTGGCCTATCTTGCGGACTACCTTATAAGGTCCAATATATCGAGGAATCAATTTTCCCTTCTTGACAAATCTCATCATGCCCTTCATCGGTGATACCTTCAGGAATACCCAATCATTAACTTGGAATTCTAAGTCTCACCGACGGGTGTCCGCATAAGATTTCTGGCGACTTTGGGCCGTCAACAATCGATCTCGGATAACCTTGATCTTTTCCACCGCTTGTTGAATCAACTCCGGACCTATTAGTTGTACCTCTCCTGCTTTAAACCACCCAATTAGCGATCTACAATTCCTTCCATATAAAACTTCATACGAGGCCATCTGAATACTGGAATGATAGCTGTTGTTAAATGCAAACTCAATAAGAGGTAAGTGAACATCCTAACTACCTCGAAATCTAGCACACATGCCCGTAACATATCTTCCAAGGTTTGAATGATGCGTTCAGCTTGTCCATCTGTCTGAGGGTGAAATGCTGTGCTAAGCCTCACTTGAGTACTCACACCTTCTTAGAAGGACTTCTAGAATTTAACTGTAAATTGTGCTCCTCTATCAGTAATAATAGACACAGGGACGCCATGAAGCCACACTACTTCTTTAAGGTACAGTTTCGCATAATATTCTGCCGCATAGGTGGTTCTGACTGGTAGAAAATGAGCGGACTTTGTGCGTCTATCAATAATTACCCATATGGAGTCATATTTGTGTCGAGAACGAGGCAAGCCTACAATTAAATCCATGTTAATTACTTCCCATTTCCAAGTTGGAATCTCCGTCGCTTTCAATAATCCTCCTGGATTCTGATGTTCAATCTTCACTTGTTGACAATTGGGACACTGGGCTACAAATTCTGTTATATCTTTCTTCATTGCATCCCACCAATACATTAACTTGAGATCATGATACATCTTTGTTGCTCCTGGATGAATAGAATAACGGGAGTAATGAGCTTCTTCCAGAATCTGACGATGTAGTCCTACCACATCTGGCACACACAGCCTGTCTCGATAACTGAGAACTCCATCTGCAGAAGCCTCAAATGGTGACTTCTCTTTCTCAGGAAATGTATCTCTATAATGACTCAACTGGGAATCTTCATATTGGCTCTTTCGCACCTCCATATCTAAGGATGAAACAGCTGGGTTGTGGACGGTGACTCCTGTATTGCCCAAGTCCATTAAACGAACTCCTAGGCTAGCTAGCTAGTAGAGCTCATGGACTAATTTTTTCTTCTCCGGAGGGACTTCACATAGACTACCCATTGATCTGTGGCTAAGTTCATCAGCCACTACATTCGCCTTTCCAGGATGATATAAAATACTCACATCACAATCTTTCAATAGTTCTAACCACCGCCTTTGTCGTAGATTTAACTCCTTCTGCTTGAAAATATATTGGAGACTCTTGTGATCTGTATAAATATCAATATGTACACCGTACAAGTAATGTCTCCAAAGTTTTAGCGCATAAATGACCGCAGCTAATTCGAGGTCATGGGTTGGATAGTTCTTTTCATGTTTCCGCAACTGCCGGGAAGCATATGCAATGACTTTACCGTGCTGCATCAACACACAGCCCAATCCGACACCGGAGGCATCACAATAAATAACATAACAATCTGGTCCTTCTGGAAGTGTCAGGACTGGGGCTGAAGTTAATTTGTCCTTTAATTCCTGGAAATTGCATTCACAAGCATCGGTCCACTGAAATTTTGTTAATTTCTGAGTTAGCTTCTTTAATGGTGCTGAAATAGAAGAAAATCCTTCCACAAATCTTCTATAATAGCTTGCTAATCCCAAAAAGCTACGGACCTCTGTAGGTGTTGTAGGCCTTGGCCAAGTCTTCACAGTCTCAATTTTCTAAATATCTACTCAAATGTCGTCAGCTAAAATAATGTGGCCCACTAAAGTTACAGAATTCAGCTAGAACTCACATTTCGATAATTTCGCATACAACTCACGAGCCCGAAGAATCCCAAGGATAGTACGCAAATGGTCTGCATGCTCCGCTTCTGTCCGAGAGTATACTAGAATATCATCGATAAACACGATCACAAACAGATCTAAGAAAGGCCTGAATACATTATTCATCAAGTTCATAAACACCGCCGGAGCGTTAGTCAACCCAAATGACATTACCCGAAATTCATAATGGCCATATCTGGTTCTGAAAGCTGTTTTGGGAATATCTTCTTCTCTAACTCTCACTTAACGATACCCCGATCTCAAATCAATTTTGGAAAACCACTTGGCACCCTGTAATTGGTCAAACAAATCATCGATTCTCGAGAGAGGATATTTATTCTTTATCATCACCTTGTTCAACTGCTTTATTTATTACGAACAAGACAGGTGCTCCCCATGGCGATGAACGGGGTCTAATGAATCCCTTCTCAAGCAAATACTTCAATTGTACCTTTAACTCTTTCAATTCTGTAGGAGTCATTCTGTAAGGAGGAATAGATATAGGTTTAGTATCTGGCAGCACATTAATAGCAAAATCAATCTCCCGCTCCGGTGGAAGGCCTGGAAGTTCATCTGGAAATACATCCGAAAATTCATTTACTACCGAGACGAATTGAAAAGTCGGCGGCTTTGCTTCGGTGTCATGAACTCGGACTAAATGATAAATATCGCCTTTAGCGATCATCTTCCTCGCCTTGAGGTAGGAAATAAACCTACCTCTAGGAGATGTTGTGTTACCTTTCCATTCAAGCACTGGTTCTCCTGGAAATTGGAATCGAACCATCTTTGTTCTGCAATCCATATTAGCATAACAAGAGGCCAACCAATCCATGCCCATAATTACATCAAAATCTAACATTTCCAGCTCAACCAAATCAACTTTAGTCTGACGATCACATACCACAATCACATAATTTTTATACACTTGTCTAGCTATTACCGGGTCACCAACAGGAGTAGATACCTCAAAAGGCTTTATTGGCTAGGGTTTCACCCCAATACGATCAGCAATATACGGAGTAATATACGACAACGTAGAACCCGAATAAATCAATGCATAAACATCATAGGAGAACATGGATAGTGTACCTGTAACCAATTCTGGGGAGGACTCAAGATCCTGACGTCCGGCTAAAGCATAAATAGGTGGTTGGGTGCTACCTGAACTGGATGCTCCCCCTCTGCCCCTACCATGGCCTGCTGAAGTCTGGGAAGTCTGCCCCACCGGGTGCACGGACGAGGAAGAACTAGTTGTTGATCCTGTGGGCTGCGCCCCAACTCTACCACCCATCGATGGACAATCACGCATCATATGCCCAACCTGACCACAGGCATAACAAGCATCTGAACCTCGGCAACACTGAACTGAATGTAATCTACCACACTGGCTACATCGCGGCGCCGGTGGTCTCCTTTGACTAGGATCACCTCCAAACTGAGGACCTGAGACTCCCGAACTCTAACCCGGACCAGAATAAATTGGGCAATCAAATATCCTGCCCGCAAATCGAGGAGGTGCACTGGCTGTGGACTGACCTGAATATATGGAGTACTGTTGTTGCTGACCCCATCTATGCTTACTACTAGTACCCACAGATCTAGCTCTCTTACTATGCCCTCTATCCATATCACGCTCGCCCCGGTGCGGCTGCTGTTGCTCCTCTAAGTTCTGGGCATGAGCTTGAACACGGGAAATGTCCATCATTTCCTGTAGTGAAGCTGTCAAGCAATCCTTGAACAAATGTGGCCCTAAGCCACTCACATATCGATGTACTCTATCTCCGATATCTGCTACCATAGTCTTGGCATACCTAGCCAATGAATTAAAATGAAGGTTGTACTCTCGGGCACTCATATTCCCTTACTTAAGATTTAAGAATTTATCAGCTCCGGCCCGACGGACCTCGGGTGGCAAATAATGACGGATAAAAGCATTCACAAACTCTTGCTAAATCGGGGGAGACACATTTTCCCCTCTTGAAGAAATCCAATTGTTATACCATAGAAATGCCACATCCCGTAACCTATAAGATGCCAGCTCCACTGACTCGATATCCGAAGCATGGATGATCCTCAACGTCCTCAATATCTTATCTATAAAGCCTTGCGGGTCTTCATCCGGCTTTGATCCAAAAATTTCTGGAGGATTTAAACTCATAAAATCACGAGCCCTTACACTAACCGCCCAATCACCTGGGCCTGTACTCTATCGTTGAGCCTGAGCTGCAACCAATTGATTCAATAGCTAAATAGCCTCGGTCATCTATTGACTCGAAGCACTCGGTAGAGGAACTGGAGGCATAGGAGATGGAGTAGAGACCCCTTCTTGTTCTTCTAAAATAGGCTGAGTGTGAGAGGTATGGGATTGAGACTCATTATGGGATTCACCTTCTTCTATATTCGTTGGTGGCTCCCTTTCCGTCCATCTTTCTGTCGTAACCTTTCCCTTCTGGGCGGCTGTGGCTTTCCTCTTTACCGGCATCGCTGAAATCATAACGCACAATTAGGGAAAAGGAAATATTATAACATAGCTCTATCGCACGATCTAATAAGAATAAAGACTTGTCATTTTTCCTAAATGTCCCGCAGCTTCTTGTTTATAAGGGTGGCGCGCCTCACACCCATAAACGAGACTCTGCTGGACACAGCTCGTAGACACACCCTAGGACGGAACTGCTCTGATACCACTTTTGTCACGACCCAACCAGTGGGCCATGATGGGTACCCGGAGCTGACTACCGAGCACCATTAATCATGCTAACCATCACTCAACCTGTACACACATAATCTCCAAGGCAATACATATATATACATAAGCCCTCACAGCTGCAAAAATGATATACAAAATATACACTGGTGTATTCATGAGACATCTACTACCCACGCATACGTATCTACGAGCCTCTACTGGAGTACTGAGACATAAGTACGGGACAGGACCTCATCATACCCAAATATGAACACAAAAGAATGCATCAATAAGCTGCACCTCCGGAGTAGTGGGGTGCTCCAGTATAAGCTGATATAGCTCCTAAGAATCTGGTCCGCCTCCCTATCTACCTATGGGCACGAACACAGCGTCCATAAAAAGAAAGGATGTCAGTACGAACAATGTACTGAATATGTAAGGCATACACAATAACATGATAAAGGGGATGTGAGAATATAAGATAAAGGGATAACCTGTAACTGATTGCCTCTTAAGGGGGAGTCATGCATGCTAACTTATATAATAATCAACATTATATCATATAAGCATATATATAACTGCCTGACCATATAGGTACGGTGTGATCATCATTAGCCCGTGTCCGGGCCTCCCGCATCCGGGGTAAACATCTCAAGCCGTCCACTAGTGGTGTCTGTCAGGCCATATAGGCACGGTGTAATCATCGTCATAGCTGCCCACTACGCCTATCGTAGTGGTGTCAGCCCGGACAACTAGGCACGGTGTAGTCTTACATATACATAATCTAAAGCATGCATGAGAGCTCAATTAAAAGCTATATCTCTATCGGAGTGACATAAGGTCGGGAGCCTCCGATTACATTATGGAATGATCCTCATCGCTATGTCTCACCTTAAAAGAACTAATATCATGAGGTGAAGTACTAACAAGAAATGACATCAATGCAATCATAAGGATAAGAACATCGAGCTCATCATAGCATCATTTTCATCATCATTATCATAGAACATATCTCATCTCTAGCTCATAAGAAGCCCTTAGGAACATCTAACCTTCAACTTTTAGGATGTAAGAAGATTATGGGAATATAGGAAGGGAATCACAAATTAAGAGTCATGCCTTTGAAAGGAAAGGACTAGCCTTACATACCTTTACGTCGCTCTAGCTTTACCGACTAAGTGCTCCCCTCCAATATTCACAATTCTACATTCAAGAGAATTCGTGATAAGGTTAGATAACCGGAAACATGCTTTAGATTTCAATTAACCATCTAAGAGCTAACGAAAATTGGGCAGCATCTCTTTTGTTTCAATGGCTTCCTCTACATAATAAACAACTCCCAAACATCAATAACAACACCCACAATATCTTAATCAATAATTTCATCAAACTAGACATTATTCAATTCTCAACATTCCCTATCAAAATCATTCTTAACCCTAATTATGGCACAATGCCTTATCCATTCTCATACAATGCTTCTACAACATCTTTAATACCATTCATATAAAGATTATACTCATTACGTATCAAGAACTATGATTCAAGTCAAGTTACTATTCAAGAATACCCATATTTCCATGTTTGAACTCCATACTCTACTTTCTTCCATAATCCAAGTCTTTCAACCACTCAATATTCTTAATTACATGGAATGAACATAAAACTCACCTTTTATGATGTAGGAATGAGCTTTGGATGTCAATACTTCACTTGGAGAGAAACCCAACTTCAATTCCAAAGAGATTCTTGGCTTGTGTCAACCCTATGGTACTTGATCTTTGATTTTTCCTTGGGTATGTTTTGATATGGTTTGGAGAAGATTCTAGAGGTTTTGAGAGATTTGGAGAATGTAAGAAATGAATTTAGGGTCCTCCTTATATAAAATTTAAAAGCTGCCCGTCGGGTGTTATACGGACACTTATACGGTCTGTATAAGTGACCGTATAATACTTCTAGTGGAGGACACTTCCCTGGACAGGTTATACGGTCTCTTATATGGGCCGTATAAGTGGCCGTATAACTCACATTTTTCTGAAGTCGATCCCGATATTTCGTTTGACCTTAAATCCTTATGGGACCTTCTTAACACTTGTTTAACACTTCATTAATAATCTAAGGATCATTATGACTCTTCCTCAAGACATTATTAAATCAACATTAGCTCGGTTCTTTCCAAAACCTTTCCAAACACGACTTATGCTTCGCCCTCCTCAGCGAACTTTCCTCTCTTGCCTCGAATGTCTTTGGAATCTTAATTAGAATAGTCAAGTACCCCTCTTTACTTTTAGGTGCATCATATACATCTCACACTGCGTTAGTCTATTTACCGCACAACGACATGAAATTTTTCGAGGTGTAACAGGAACTTTTGCCCATTCCCGAGCATTGATTAGCTCATTTTTTACCCGACGGGATCATTGACATGCTTCTCGAGGTGTATAGACCGTATTCGGTCAAATTTGGTGAAAATTGGGCTTAAAGAGAAAAAAAGTTGACTCAAAGTTGACTTTTGGGTAAGCGGACCTTAGTCCGAATGGTCATTTAGCACTTATGTGCATATTTGGTTTGGTTCCCAATGCACTCAGGTGCATTTTGGGACTTGGGTTGGGAAATTAGAATTAAGGCATCGGGGATTAACTTAGTCAACAAGGCCTCTGATAGCAATTTCAAGGCCACGAGCGCGTTCGCAACATAATTTGGTGTGGATTTGTGTGTTTGGTTTGTGGGCAGATGGCCTCGGGAATAACCCGGGATTTCAATTGAAGACTTAGAAAAATTCAGATATTCTAGTATATGGTGCCCGTAATGGTGGCACCGCTGTTGCGGTTTGTTAGCCGCTGGGTGGCCATGTATATTGTTGGCCATACCGCTGTGGCGGTCTCCCAGTCGTCGTAGCAGCGCCGCTGTAGCGGGATCTCTACTGTCGTGGCGGTGACGGGCAGTTATTTTCATTAAGTGTGATTTAAATAAGCCTTAGACCCTCATTATTTCCCATTTGGGAATTAGAGCCTTGGTGAACAGTTCTTGGAGATACTTTGAAGAAATTCTTAGAGGTAAACCTTGCCTAATCCTTTACTCTTACTTAATCACAATCATCATAGATTCCCCTGTTCCATTTAACAATCCCTTAGAGATGGAATTTGAAGGAGGGTTTTGATGAACTTTCCCTTAGTGTCACGCCCCGAAACCCACCCTAGACGTGACCGGCATCCGACGTCATGAACAACATCGGAAGAACCTAAACAACACAATAATAACACTTGAACCCGCTAGGTTCAACATTCGCCTCCAAAAGTTTATAAACTAAAGGTAAACAAACCATAATTATATGGATTAAATCAGCGAAAGTCTTTATAATTTCAACAATTCAACAAAAACATGATAGTGTGCCCGAAAGAGTTAAACAACAACTCTTCTTCTACCAACATTCGAATGTTTACTAAGGAGCTTCTAAGAATAAGGAATAATGTCTAACCCATTAGGACGCAGCCCGGAAACTAATATAATTAAATGGAATTAAATAAATAGAGTGTCCCACAAATGAATGTGTGGGCTTACCAAATCAGCAACAACCGCAAGTCCTTCCTAAACGCTCGGAGTATCAAGGACATGCCTTCACCGTTACCTAACATACCATCAAAAACAACAATGGTATGCCTGAGTACTTCGTACTCAGTGAGTGCCTCGGGGACAACAAGTAATATGAAAATGAAGTACAATAATACATAAAGAAATCAGTCCTGAAAATCATGTGAAACCAATGTAAGAACAGTTATTCAGTTTGTGTATCTCAATATGAATTATCAAAACCGATTATAAGGCCTCTTGTCAAGACACAACTTCAAATATGCCTTTCAATTGATCATAATTAACAACAACAATTCCATGAGAAAATAAGAATATCACACATGTCAATACAGGCCTAAGAATCAAACACATCGAAGGGGTGACCGTAGAGATTCCTTTATCACAGCGCACCACACCGGAATATAAAATTCAGCGGTGGCTATCCTTCCTCCCGAATAGCTAGGCATAATCACACCCCAGGTAGCGAACCCGAAAGTGACCACTCTTCCTCCCAAATGGCTAGGCATTATCACACTAGGATCCATAGTGGCTACCCTTCCTCCCGAGTAGCTAGGCAAAACACAACAACCAGTTTTCATAGCATAGAAGCCAATTCATAATTCATTTGTACGTAGTCATATCATCAATTGTCATTGAGGTTCATTATGCCATATTGAAAGAATAAGTCATTTCAATCAATGTTTTGAAAACTTTTAACTTCTTTACGAAAGATTTCCATGTCCTAATTCGTCAATGAGAATATCATTACCAACCCTTAACCATCATTATTAAGCATCTCTTATAGAGGAAAACGTTCATAATATCATATACATATATAGGGTTTGTTACAATCTAGGTTTAATGTGGATTTGTCCCCTCACACACATTAACCGCCATTTAGACATGAATTAGAGTTCAAGAAACATGAAAAGATTACTTTTATTTTCATTCATTAAAGAACCTTGAATGAAATTTATACTTCCAACAATAGTTTCAAAAGTGATTTTCATCCAATATGAGTTTTCAAAAGAGAGACATACCTTAAATCCCTCTAAAAGCTAGCAAAACGGAATTCCCAAGGTTCAACAATCAATCTACAATGGATTTAGATTAGAAAGATTAAAGCTTTAATCTAATTCTATTCATATACCCCCTTTATAGAAAAACTAGGGTTTTCATGTCTAGAACGTGTTCTTGAACACTTCCATGAATCACTAGCGGATTCTAATCTTGTAGAACATTCTACTCTAACCCAAACTTAACAATAAACTTAGAAAACTTAGAAGTCTTACCTTTTAGACGAATCTCACACACCTCTCTTCTTCCTCTTCTTGAATTATCAAGAACCTAGGGTTTGGAGAGATGATTTATGATCAAGAAGAGATGAACTTTGGTGTATGATTGATGGAGATTGAGTATAGACTCACCTTAGGGTTAGAGAGACTTCTTTGGTGTTCTTTTCCTCAGAAAAATAGGTTTAAAACGGAGTGGGAATGAATATAACGAAGTTAGGCTTTTAAAACAGCGTTTTCGGTGCACGGCCGCGGCTGGAAGCCCACTTCACGCAGCGAAGGCAGTAACGCTGCCTCTGGTGCGCGATCGAGCACCTGAAGGGCACTTCGCGCAGCACTTAGCGCAAACTGCGCAGCGTCTAGTAAAATGGACATAACTTCTATTACAGAGCTCCGTTTGAGCTCCATAATATGTGGTTGGAAAGACATTTCAAAGACCTACAACTTTTATGTTTTGAGTTTTCTCAAATTCCTAATTCAAATACCCTAGAACTGGACATAAGTACATATTGTCTCAGACTTAGACGAATTTAGAAGACCTTAAAAACTTCACTTTTTGGTTTGACTTCAAAACGACCGTTTATCACCCGAATTCATCCCGAATGGATTCATATGGCGAAAATATCAACTTAATACTGGTTTTCATACATTCCCACCTAACTCGGATTTACGGGATGTTACACTTAGGATCATGTATGAGGAAATTGATGATGTTTATGTTAGGTTTTGACTAATGTAAGCCTATAATCACATATCTTCCACTTTTAGCGTTGAATTTCGGAATCAAAGACTTAGGGTTTATACCCAATTTGGGGGTTTTGCTTGAAATCATAAATTAGGCTAATCTTTGAGCTAAATCAACAATTATTGGTTGGGTTATGATTACCTAATACTTAATTTGATATTTTGCCCCCGAATTTCCCGTTTTACCCTTGTGGGCCCGTTTCCCCAATTTCTAAGGTTAAAATTGACCGAATTGAAATCATAGCAACATTAGTATCATTCTTCATGATTTCTAATATAGAATTCTATTATGCTTAGACTACTTTGGTTCTGAGCTTCAACGGAAGGACAAGGCAAAGGAGTGAGTTATTGGTGTTGCGATTCGGCCATCCAGGTAGGTTATGGCTTACCTTTGGTGAGACTTCGTATAGTGAGTCACATATTTAGATCATAATGTTGAAGACAGCATGTGAACCTCCGGGTATGAATTCGGGATGGATATTGCCTTTGGTGGGCCATGATGTGTGTTGGGACTAGCCACCCCCTTATGTGTGCTTTGATTGTTCTATTGTGCTGGCTTGATGCCATGTTTAGTTAGTAGATATCAAATTCTATTCTGTCATCTTGATTTGGATAGAATTGACATACCCATTGTTGGTATTTGTACTTGGATATATTGTTGGCGTACCCGCTATTGGTACTCGAGTTATTGATATATGTTAGCATACCCACTGTTGGTATTGCGATGTGATACGTTGTTGGCGTATTCCATTGTGGGACTTGTGATATTGAACTTGATCGATTTACATATGCACTGCACTCATTCTCTCATATTCATGATGCATGGATGATACCCGGTGATGATCCGATATCGTTGATTGTATGAAATTGATATTTGATAAACTCTTTTACTTGAGTGATTGTAAGAAGGCCGATGTTCGAGGTTCAATTTCGGAATCGTTGATTGTGTGAAACTGATATTTGACAGACTCTTTTACTTGAGTGACTGTGAGATGGCCGGTGTCCGATGATCTACGGCATCATTGTTGCATGGACAATTCCGATAATATCACGAAATCATTGTTAGTGCATGGACTCCGCGAATCCCCCAGGGTGGTGCCTGTGAGACTCCCCCCCAGGGGAAAAGATCTGGGGTCCCGTCTGTCTGTCAAGAAAAGATCCGGGATGGGTGGCACTTAGACTTCACGAGTCACGTTGGGTTGTGCTACCGAGACGTCGATATATCCGTCCCGAGTACATGTGTACACCTCATTTGCATGGCATTTCATTGCATTCATACCATTATTGCACTGCATTGCATTATGACTTGATTGAGATGTTTGATGTTTGGATTGTGATGATTGGATTGGATCGAATATATATATTCAAACTTGACATATTTGGGTTTAGATGCTTTACGTAGGCGATGATGGATACTCGGTTACGATTATATTGTTTCATGCTTGATTGGTTTACCTGCTTATCAGCTTTATTATCTGAATTGTGTTAACTATGCTTAGTCGGTCGATGTTGCCTACCAGTATTGTGTTTGTACTGACCTGCACTTGCTGCATTCTTTTATGAATGCAGAGTACCAGGTCGGATCCACTTTTGTGACCCGTGGCTGATTGATACTTCAGCTTTCTCTCGAGTTTCCAGGGTGAGTATGGCGTCCGCTGACCTTGACGACTTTCCTATCATATGTCTTATTTTTACTTCAGAGACATAGACATTCATGTATTAGTATTCCATATTGTATTAGTTTCCTTAGAAGCTCTTGTATTATTCAGACTAGACCCTGGGGGTGTTTATTGTCTTCCCCACTTTCTACTACTTATATATAGATATATCGCGAGACTTACGTATTTGTTCTATTCCGCTGTTTTAAATTCATTCTTCGTGTATTTATTCATTGTTAGGTTGAGGGTTCACTTACTGAGGTGGGAAGGCAAGTTCCCGCACGACCCAAGCAAAATGGGTCGTGACACTTATGCACCTATAGAGATAAATACACTTTTGAAGGGCAAAAATTAAAGAGAAGTCCATCTGAAGGGGAAAAAAGTAAAGACCAATCCATTTGAAGAACAAAACGCGCAATTACTTGTATTTTTTGGTTTGGAAAAAGAAGTCCAATCTGACAGGTCTAAAATTGCAAAATCGAACCAATTAAACCCGAACTTGAGAAAGACCAACCTGAACCAAAATTATTGTGGTTCACTCTCGGTTAGTAAAAATGGACAAACTGAAAACCGAAAAATTAAACTGAACTTTTAAATTAGATGTCATTGGCCCGTGCCAACATTTTATGTTGTATATTACCTTCAATTAAAAAAGAATGTCTTTAACTCTATCGCATTCATTTAGAAGCAAGTCAACAACATTAATTTAAAGGTATTTGGTTAAGTTATTCCATAGCTTTCTAATAAATGCAAATTATCTTGGAAAGACAAATTTTAGAAATCGTATATACTGCATCAGTTAATAAGTACTATTTTTATGTGTAAAATCCCATTTTGGGACCGAATGGACCATACTAAGTACTTCATCCAAAAAAGATTATCTTCCTTTCCTTTTTAATCTGTCCTAAAAAAATTGGCACCTTTCTATATTTAGAAACAATTTAACTTTATGAGATGATTTACGGCCACACAAATATCTAATGCTTGTTTTGGACCACACATTTCAAAAGTCTTCCTTTATTTCTTAAAATTTGTGCCAAGTCAAACTAAGACAATCTTTTTGGGACGGAGGGCGTAGTGTTTTTTTTTTTTTTTAAAAAAAGGTTTTGTTTACTAAATAATTAAAAAAAATAGAATAAAGAGATTTTTATCGAATAATAATTGATTCTCATCTTCATCATAAATGTCACATTAGTTGTATCTAGTGAGTATTAGTTTTATCAAGCTCCAAATTAAATGATTAATTCATCTTCAAGAATGCTAAGCATATTACCTTTCAAATACTATCACAATTTTCTTCATGAGCGGAGCATAGGGGGTTTAATTTGAATCCACTTTCGCTAGAAATTATATTGTATACTCAAGGTTAAAAATATTTGTCGTAAATATATATAGTAGTTGTCGAATCTCTTTGACATCTTCGTATATTGACTTTGAATCCGCTTAGTGAAATCTTGATTCCACTGCTCATTTTTATCCAAATATATTTGTATGGAAATCCACACAAAATAATACGACTTGAGATAAAAAAAAATGTAATTACTTTGTTGATTTTAGTAGAACTTATTGGGCTATTTTTAGTTAAGAAAATGGTAAATTGAGAATAAACTTATCGTAAATCACAGGGAAGGTCAGCGAAACGGAGCCAACCCTCAAGGGAGGTTCCCGAAATTATCCCACAAAAAAAAAAAAAAAAAAAAAACTATCACTGTGTACAAGTAACTAAACAATTATGTAACGAAGAATTTGTAATAGGATTAATATAATTGTTCCGCACAATCCTTAAACTAATTTTGATTTTTTCAGACACCGATCTTTCAAAACAATAATTGAAATCTATATTGGTAATTATTAGTGTTTTTTTTTTTTTTTTGGTGTGCCATTCTTGTAAATGAGTTTCTTGTAATTTGGTTTGGTTGGATTGGATTTCCATGTCAATGTTACTTAAGTCTTCCTTGTAAAATTAGGAACAATTTTTTTTTTCTGATTGAAATTTAAATTACTTAGGAGGAAAACAAAAACTAAAGATATAGGAGTTATTTATTTGGTTATTTTTATTTGTTTTACTACTATAATAGCTATCAAACATAAAATGCATTATCAGTAAAATAGCCATGTGGGTATTAGCAAATTGAAAAGGCTGCAAGGTGTCAACAGAATGGGACCCACCTGAAGAAAAGTAATTGGCATCTGGGTCTTTTGTCCAATTGAGGAAAACGTACACCTACAAAGCATTTTAGTACAACAGTTTTCCAACACAATAATAATAGAAACTGCCAAAATGTTAGCTTTGAAATTACCTTTTTGCCTTTGGTCGTCCCATTCTTCATCTTTCTATATAATATAAAAATATAGTAATAATACTAGCAATATATGCTCGTGCACCGAACATGTTTATTCACTTTAATTAACTAATCTTTAAGGTTTGTATTTTGAAAAAAACTTTTAAAAACATTCTAATTGTTATTATATATAGCAACATATAGAAAATGTATTTTATGTACCATCACTTTAGTTATAATTAGAAAATAGAGTTCAAAAATTAAAAACATATGATGAATTAAGTCTTTGAAATGGAAAGAGTCGGACTTTTTTTTTCTCATTGTCATGACAATGAAAGTTGTTCATCGATGTAAAAAAAAAAATTGTAAGAACATGAGGAAAAATTAATATTTTGATTCTAGATTTTTTCTTTTAAATTCTTTAATCTCTTATATGTATACCGACAGGTTGATATCTATTTCAATTAACTAATTGTTCAAATCCAAACATAAGAACAAATTGTTGTATATATTGGTTTTTTTAAAAGTAAAACTAATAAAATATTTTTATTAAATTAATTAAAAAATATATTATAATTTTTTATATTGACAATTATAGATAAAAAGAATTGTCACAAAGAAATCAAAATTAGAAAGCTATATGTTATATCGTAAATCATAAAATTTTAATTTTAAAATAACAATATAAAGTAATACATTTTATAAAGGTAAAGAAACAATAATCAGAGAATGCAAATGAGAGTAAACTAAGTAAAGTATTGACAAAGAAGAAAAACGGGAATAAAAGTCACTCCCTCCCTTCACTTTTTCTTGCCTGCAATGACATATCAGGAGAAAGAATTTTTCTTCTTCTTATTTGATCCTTCACATTAATTACTCGTTTTCAAATCATTTTCTAAGGCTATTGAGACTATACACCAATGTAGCGGGTCGATATTTTTTTCGATTCGCATTTGTACTTGCCTCATTTAAAAGGAAAGTGTCCGGGAAAAGTAAGGTTGTCAATCGTACCGAGAAAAACAAATATACCTCTACTTAATGGTACTCTAAATGGATATTGTTTTAGATTCTCCACCTAATTTTTAGGAAATTAGGAAAATCAATTCGAAAAGGGTTCAATTAAAACAGTTAAATTTTAAAAGAAACCTAATCTAACCAAAGTATGGGTAAGGGTTCTGGTGATCCCCTGGGAAAGGTGTTAGGCACCCCAGTATTAAAGATCCATAAAATACAGTTGACCTACGAGTTCTAATAGTATTTCTTTTTATATATAAATTGTTTAATATATAGGAGTAGGGGAAGGGGAAATACGGAAGGGGATTATAACATGGGGATTCGAACTCTCACCAACAAGGTGAAAGTTTAGGTAGTCAACTAAGTGAGCTACTAGATCTCTACGAGTTCTAATAGTATGCCTTTGTAGATATGAGTTATTTACAGTGAAAAAATTGTTTTAGCTTATATTCCCGCAGCGAAAGAGTTTAGTCATTCATACAAAATATGTTATATTTCAAGAAACGAAAGTGGTAAAATTCTGCCCAAAATTAGATGTTTGGGTGTCATACTAGAACACTTAGGCTAATACCCAAAAGCTCTTAACCTAAGTAGGACTCTACATAAGTCCACCCAAAATAGTTTTAAAAAATATTTTTTAGTATGGAAAATAGTTTTTGGGAAAGTAGTTTTAGGCATAGTATTATATTCCATATTCTAATCATATTTTTTTATATATATTTCGCAGTCCTTTTGTCCAATATCAGTCCAAGGTCATTTTGTGTCCATTTTGTTCAAATTGTCCATAGGTACGGTCCCAATCATTTTTGTCTTGTAAGTCCATAAAATTTATCAAGTCATTTTTTGTCCAAAATCGTGATTTGCATTCAAAGAAGGTCCATTTTTTATCTGCAAGGTCTCCAAAAATCATTTACACGTTTAGCATTTATCGAAAATTAATTTTTATAACTTAAAAACGGTTTTGGCAACTCTAGATTCCATGACCATTTTTTAAAGGTTCCAACAAACACATTTCATCAAGGAAAATTTACAGCCCATAACTACCTCTAAAACTTATTTAGTAATAGCTACCTTTTTTTCTAATTATTTTTTGTAGCTTAATTATTTATCAAATTGCCATCTATAACTTATTTTTGTAACTGCAGTGTATTTCCCTAAAAATAAGGTACCTCTCTCTCACTTACCCACAATCTCTTCTTCTTCTTTTTTTAAATATTTTTCTCTAACATCTTCAATTCACAACCGTATTTTACTCCCATTATTCTTCACCATAATTAGCACGATTTCTTATTCTTCCTTATTAGTTACCCAATCTCTACAGGTAACTAATTTTCGTTAGGTTATTTTTTGTATTTCTCTTCAATTGGTCATAAATTTTATCGTCTTTACCTTCACTTTTCCTTCAATTTTTTTTATATATATTTTCAGTCATTGTTAAAGTATCTTCAACAAGCTCTAACTCTCCATTTTAATGGCGGATATTGATACTCCAAGCAACAATACAACAGTGACAACAAGAAAAGCAGTGATCTCCAGCCAATGGCCGTAGCTCAGCCATAACAATTTGTTTGCTAAATCTCTATGGATAGGCCGAAATAAGAGGAAAATCCTTTTTATGTTTACTAATCATGTGGTGTTGTTTATCTTATGAGTAATGAAGAATAGTATTGATTATAGCAATATGATATTGTAGCATCATCTAGGAGCAAGAGAATAGGTTGTTGTTGTAGAAACACCATTGATGAGAGTTGTGGAGCTTCATGCCCACCAAGTGTTTGATAAAACATTTCAGTATATTTCAGCATATTTCTGTGTATCAACAAACAGTATATCTAATTTTTCAGTGTATTTCAATGTATTATTTCACTGTAGTTAAATGTATTTGTCCTTTCTTTTGTGTAGAGCCTATTTTTACTCCACTTTGTTTTCACGATTTTTGTATTTCGCTGTATTTCTGCATTTTATATTTCTAATTTATGAAGTAGTTTCTGATATATTTCATTGTATTCCATTGTATATACGCATACCACAACTTTATGTTTCTTAAACAATCAACCATATTTCATTGTATTCTAGCGTATATTTTTCTATATTTGAAAGTTTTCAGATCTTTAGTGGTTTTTGAATTCAAGAAGTTTTGATTGTGATAAAAGTTGAGAGAGATTCGTGAGCTGTTATGGAATGCGTGAAATATAGTTGATTTAATTTAACTTACCATTTAAAAAGAAAAAGAAGAATCTGTTCCAAAAATATAGCCTATTTTTACTCAACTCGATTTTGTATTTTCGTGTATTTTACTGTATTTTAGAAAATTTGTTCCATAAATAGCTCCTGATTTCACTGGAGCTTGTTTACTGTTCACTGTATTTCTCTATATTTCAAAAAAAAAAACAGAAATACACGCATTTTTAAAGAAAAGTAGATACGCTTGGTAATTTTGCATTTTATAGTCATATCTAGTTAGAAGCCAATAAAAGGTAGTTATTTATGTAAGTGTCACTTTCATCAATTTTCTAAGTAAACAATACAAGGGCCTACCAAGCCCAACAGAAATAAATGCAATTTCAAACTTATCCACTCCAAATCTGCTCCAATTGCTCAGCCCGTCCATAATGAGGTTGACTCGATCTAAGTGAGTTGGTGGGCCTCGTTGGACTCACCAACGAATAGGGAGGTTTACAAATAAAGGGTGTAAATACATTAGTATCTAATCTAAAGGACATAAATTAAATTTACAAGGCTAAAATTTAAATTGCAACACAACTGGGCTAAGCCCATAACTAAATAAACGGAGAAGGGACAGACATGCGGAAAAAAACTGAACCTGTGTACAGGCCCAATTGGCCCAGCCCTTGAAATCATACGAGAAATTTTCTAAGTGTTGAACCATGATATACATGGTATACTAGGTGATATACTCACATATAGAGAGCAAAATCCCTTAAAGGGACATACCCCCTATATACACTTGATATACACTATATACTCCTCCCCTTAATACCACATTTAACTACTTATGAAATCCTCAATCTTCCCAGCAAATGCCAAAGGATTTTCAAAGTTTATACTACTCAAGATTCAACTAACAATTAAGGCAAATACACAGTCAAGGTCACAATTTTAAGAAGAAATTCAAGTAGGGGCATCAAGAGGCAGTCCAGCGAACACCAGAAAGGGGGAAACAAGCAATTTCAAACCAACATAAGTTACTCATGAACCAGTTCCAAAACACTAATGCAATGAGTAATCTTTGAAGTCAAAACATGATCAGTTAGACTAGAGTAGGACAATATTAATCCAGTTTTTGACAGACTTTCTCTTCTCCACTTCTTTTCTAAAGAAAACTTGTAATCACATATTTTTACTAGTCTCACTTAGACAATTACCAAACCACAAGCAAAGTTTACAACCTGAATTCAATTATCAACACATCTTTCAGGAATTTAGTGATACCAGGGGTTTAACAATAGTGCACACAAAGTCTCTAGGCACATATCAGGCCAAGCTAAACCAAACCAAAGTGACCAGTTTTGCAAGGCATACACAAATTCTGAAAAAAATGCAATCTTAAGTCTCAATCTGTTTCAACACCTTGTGGGGGGCCAATGAAGGCCATGGTCAACTACACACATAGTTTTAAAGCTTAGCCAAGTAAAACATCTACACAGATTCCAATTGATCTTAAGTATAAACCTAATGAAAGAAACAACTATTCCAAACTGAGAACTTCATCTAGATGATCTTGGAGAAGTATTCTTATAACACAACATCTTCCTCCAAAAAGAAAGGAACAAAATCAAGATATTTCCTATCACTTTTTCTTAATTGGTCAAGTATATTAGTCTAACCAAGATTCAAAGAGGGTTCTAGACAGTATCATTGAGGTTTAAAAGTGAGATCACACACTAGATGAAATTAAGAGGAGCAGCCAGGCTACACAATCAAGGGCAACTTCATTTTTTCCAAAAACAATGCTTACAGTTTTCTTTTCCAAACCCTTGCAATCAATTCTCCAGAATAGCAATTAGTTTACAGCCTTGACTTAGCATTTTTTCAATATGTAAGGAAAAATCTAAGTAGATGAAAAGTTGAACTTTCACAGAATTCCCTAAACACTATATGTTATACCAAGTTGCATTTTTTGTCCAGAATCAGTGTACTAATCAAGTCTTACTCGCTATTAAAGGAACTTCATCTGAATATAGGGTCCAAAATAGGCAATCAAATGAACCAAAGGACACACACTTTCACCAAAGATTTAAAGTTCTACTTTTACCATTTTAGTAGCCTATTAACTGAGTAAGCTTAGTGATCAATGCTAGGCAAAATGAAATTAATAATTTCAACTTCAATAGCTCATTCAGGTTGCATTACAACACTTAGCAAGAATAATAAAGATTAGTCTTGACACAGGAATAAATTTCACTTAGTTTCAAATTTCAGACTTGAGAAAATAAGCAAAATTGCAAGTCATAACACAATCCCCAATCTTTAAGTCAAATAGGTTTGTTTCTTACAAGTTTAGTCTTGTTTAGCAAACATCAAACTCCGTTTTTCTTCAGAACAACCAAATAGATTCAAGACAGTGCCAAGCTTCAAGATAGCACATAGTAACAATTTATCACTTCAGGGTGAAAAATAGGTTCCTTTTAATCCCTATATAACTTAGATGATTCAAAATAGGAAAAAGTGTCAAACAATAGGAAACTTCTAATCTTTTGTTATTTCAACTCTTAAGACTTCAACTAGGCATACATAAGCATTTAAGAATTGATTAGGCTTCATTTTAACAAAAAGAAGTCCCCATTTTGATTCCCATATTAACAATTTGTATTCTCAAGGTCCTACAAGTTATATACTAAATCATTTCAACACTATTACAATACTCACTCAAGCTTGATAGGTCATAAAACTTATCCAGTTCCTATTTTCAAAACAGTAATGACACTTGAAAAATTTTCAGAATTTTAAATTATAAATCAGCTTCCAAACATGACTTAAGGCCATCTTCACAAAGAACGGTAAATACATTAATCATAAACCAAGTTGTAAAGGATTTAGTACTAGTTTTATGTCATATTTTTAGCAATCTAGATAGTAGGGATGACATGACATGATCTTCAAACCCAAAGTAAACTCAAAGTGTCCAGTGTCATCGGGTGCAACTTTACCATAATCCCCTTTTAGATCTCTATATCTTAGAATAAGCTCATTCAAAAGTCATAAAGGTTCAGCTAATTAAAGAAAATTGCCAGAGCATACAAGCAGTCTTATAGAAAACATTAAGAGGAGGCCTTAAACTGTTATTCTCACTTCCATACTTTAGGACTTAAACAGACAGATTCAATCACAAATACAAGATCAAAATAGAATCCAACTAAGATATAAGAGATAGTCAAGTCCTAACCAGCAAATCCACAAGAATAGGAGGGAATATAAGACTATCCCTAGGAATGAACATGAGTCAAGTAGGGTTAAAGCAAATCACAAGTGATGGAGAACTCACATGGAAACAATTACATGTCTTAAAGGAGGTTCATGTCACTGTCCTAGGTCACAAAGTGATATACTCGAGAGTATTACAGTCAACAGGATAGCATATGCAAGTTGCAGGATCAGTCATAAGAAAATAAAAAAAGGAAGTTATGAAACTATCACTATGCTCAATATCCAGAATCCCATTTTTTGAGGTTAAATTCTAGTGTTTATTAGTGTCAACATGGTTTGGCAAGCAAGAAGGATATTTAGAACTTATCTAGCCAAGGAAAACTCACAGAATATAGCAGCAATGATTCAAATGAAGGATTGATACACACATAAAACCTAAGAGGCTCAAATCATTCTGATGGACTAACTAGCCAAGTCATAGACTTATCTAGTTCCTACTCTTAAACAAATTTTTCTTTAATCCACAGTTAACCATTCTAGTGTTTCTCAACCAAGTACACAAGATCATTTCCACCTCTCAGATGTCTAGCCAAGTTTAAAAATGGAAAATGCATATCAAATAAGACAAACAGTCATAAAGACAAGCAAGAAGTCCCTTTCTTATGATCTTAACATGTCACTTAAGTCAAGTAAAGGAGAATCAAGGATTGAGAAGTCATCCTTTACAGATTTGGAAAGAAAATAATCCCAAAGGAATGAAAATAAGTTCTAGCACACATAATACCAAACAAGCAAAAGTTTAAATGTCTTTCAAGCTCAAATACACATGAATAAAGGTATAAGAATCATATTCTGAGATTTTAAAGTTATTTTCTCCACTTAAATAGTCCTAGAGGATCATTAAAATTAACACACAAGGCAGATTCAAACAAAAACCAGAGGTGTACATGAACAAGTCATTTTTCCCAAGAGAGAATAAAGCCTTAAGTTCATTTTTTGAAGCCAGTTCTTATTTGATGATCACTTAACCATTTCAGAGATGTTCATATCACTTCAAGATACCATTTAGACTAGAACTTAAATACTAATTAATGAACACAAGAAACAGGCTTACTTTAAGACTCTAAGCAGTTTTTAGATAATAAACATATGGCAAACATCTATAAAATAAACCAGGTGATCCACACTTTATTAAAGACCATCCCACAACCAGAAGGTGAACTAAATAACCATAACAGGACCAAGGGTACTCAGGAACTATAGAAACAGCAACCAAATGATCTCAAAAATGAAAAATACCCTTCCAGCCTTTTAAGACTAATAAATGAGGCAGTAAACAAGATCCAAAGCAAACACCGAACTAATTTTAACCTAGTGAACCTTAATACTCAATAGTTAATTACCAAAAATCTTTTCTTTTTTCTTTTTGAACTTCATTATATCCGCATTATATCATGACAGCCTTGATTTTTTAATGAAACAGTAACTAAACAAGGCTTGTATCAAAATAGACTTAAAACCACATATAAATAGATACAAATACTAAGTTCTTCAAATGGAATCTTAAAGTAGCTTTGAAAATCACACATAGGCAGGCAATATACCAAACAAGTTGAAACAGGAAATATAGAAAAGCTAGTATAGGATAATACCTTTTTATGGGGCAACCAAAAGATCAAAATAGGAGAGATTGGATCACAACTTCAGCACCAACACCCAAGGTTCTTTAAAGCAGCCCTTGTTTTGAATTTCCTTATATATGGTAGTATATTTTGAATAGTATATATATAAAGTATATATTAGTATTGTTCCTCTTTTGAATATAGTGATATATCAGCAGATTTTTTATTCGTATATAGGTAGTATATCTAGGAGTATATTAGGGATTAACGATATATTTGATTCTTCACCAGTTTAGGATTTTCTGTTTTTTTGTTTTTTCAAAAGAAGAAGAATAAGAAGAAGAAGAAGAAGGGCCTCTCGCTAATGGCTAACTCTTTCTATTTATAGGACTATCCAAATAGGTTTTAGGGAATATCATGGGAAAATCCCATCTCAACAGATTCCCAACCCCCCCCCCCCCCTAATTCGAAAAACAAGTTTAAATTTTCCATAACAACTCAGCAAATTCCTCAACAAGTTGTACTGATTGTACTACTACCAATCATAAAACAACATATATCACAAAATATAACAAATTTACCTCCTAAAATTCAAATAAAATCAAATAATCAATAAAATACTAGGATATTACACTTAGTCACTTAATAGGACAAAAAAAACCAGTATATCCAACGTATACATTGTACAAATAAGATAGAAATCCTAAAATAGTACCCGAATTATACAAAGTCTTTTCGGAAATTACCCTAGGTCCTCTGTTTATAGTACGTGGTGCACAAGTTGGCTAGGAACTCTTGGTTGCGCCCATGGCAACCACGTACTCAGAGAATCGGAGCAACATCCCCATTAATCGACTTAATTCGAGCCCAACTAATCGCGAAATCACAAAATTAAACCTGGGAATGATGATAAGACAAGACAAAGGGTAAAAACCCTAAAAAAATCCGGCGAGAATCAGCCATGAAATGCCGCAGATTTTGATCGCTAAAGAAACCCTAGGAATCGCCATTATCGTCTGGAAAGGAAGAAGAAGAGTCGGGGTCGGGAAAATGAGAGTGGGGGAGGGTGGTGGAACGTTTATTTTAATAAACTTCCAACCCTATTTTTTTTTTAAAGTCCCCCCTTTAATTTTTAAAAGGCTTAATTCAGTCCCCCCCCCCCCCCCCCCTCTATTTTAAATCAAAAAATAAATATTAAAATCCGTACATAACTTAAATGAAAATAGTTATTTAGGCTGATTAAAATTTAAAAATCGTAGATTTAAAATTTTAGCTTTGAAACAAGTCTAATATTGATATAGTTTCGGAGCGGGATACATATTTATTTTTGAATTATATTTATGAAAGTAAATAACTCGTAATTTCTTGTAATTGTTAATTTTTAGAAAAATAATAATTAAATGTCAATTTTTGCAATTTTCACGGGATTTTTAAATTTTAAAATTTTCAAGTGCATCCTTACTCCGTCTTGGACTCGGGAACTTCGAAAATTAAAATACGCGTTTTATGAGGTGAAAATTAGGTGTCAACAACTGCCCCTTTGAAGTTCAAGGATGGTACGAATTTGACGAACCTAATTTTTATCGAATAATAGAAATTACAACCCTTCTTGCGCAATATTTCCAAAGTATGGCCGGACCCCAGTTTCTGAACTTCCTACATATCTCAGGTTATATGAGAATTCAGGCCGTTTGTAGTTCCGACTCTATGAGAACTATGAAAAATAAGAGTTTTCTTTAAACTACCTCTAGGTGTCTCGAGATAATTATGGTCGATCCTAAAAATTTGAGTAGCCTACATATCCCTGGCTTTGGGAATCAGGCCAATTGTAGTTCAACTCGATAACCCGAAAAGGAATATCCCTTTATGTGGGAATCCCTTTGGCTACTTCCGGTTGAAATTTCGAACTAGAGACGGTTTTTGGAAAGGATTTATTAGTGTTGGTGCTTGAAGTGGTCTCCAATCCCTGGTGTAGAAAGCTTGACTCTCGTACACGGTTTTTGACCGGCTGCCAAGAAAAAGTTTCACGTATGCTCCGCAAGTTTGGAATCCGGCTTTTTCTTCCATCTTCGGTAGCTTCTAGCTCGTTTCCAAATGTTGAGTCCTGAGTGGCATTTTGCCGTTTTGTTGACATCGAAGTCATCCTCCGACATTATGTCCCTCTTTTCGCAAATGCTTGTCCGTCTTCTTTCTTTTCTCTTGTAAATGTGTGTTTTTCGTGTACTTTGTTTTTGGAAAAAATAATCTACTCTGGATAATAATCACAATACTTTGACCAGCTCCTTTTTCCGTCATTTTTAGATATTTTCATTATTCAATGATAACTTCCGTTGGGATCTGGGTCGGGCTATACCGCATTTTGTGAAACCTACACACCCCAGTCCAGTTGTCATTTTCATAAGCAAGATGTTACTAATGAAAATCATGTTTTTAAGTGTGGGTTCATTTTTGTTTCTTATGACATCTGCCACCCCTAAAAATTTGGACTCACATCATTTTCACATATTGTGGTGACTGTCGCAAATCTGGTATCAACTGCATCGTTATCCTCATACAAAGCTTGAGGTATACCAGTTCGGAACTACATCACTTATAGTAAAAATACCCAAATGTAGACTGCACATCAGAGTGCAATATCATATTCCTTTCATGATGACTACTAACCTCTGTGTCCAGAATTACAACATTTAGTCAGAATATTCAAGTTAACTACTGCATATTCAAGTGCGGAGCCTTTTCTCATGACTACCACTATCTTTGAACCATGATTACGTTAACTTGAAATAAACTGCAGTAGCGGCCGCAAATTTTGATGTAGGAATCACATCCGTATTTCAACGATTGTGGACATCAACCTCAGAATTATGCTACCTATTTTTTGATATATCTATATATATATATATATATATATGGATGACAACTCAGCCCCTTCAGCATGTAGTCATTTAATCCATATCGTCATCTTGAGGAATGAAGCATACCTCGATGGCAAGACTGACACCTTCCTTGTTTTGACTCCAGGGAAGAATACCCGCTCGTCGACAGGGTTCACATCTTCCAAAAGGACTAGACTCGATTGTGAATACGGCATTTCAAAACTGATATCAACGTGTCGTCTTAAATTTTTAGATTTTTATGACGTCTACTTAGTCAATGTATCAAGGCAAGCCATGCGACGTCTAGGCCGGGGTCTCAATACCTTGACACAATATCGTTTAGCGGAGACCAAGCTTTTGGTACCGTAATTATATCTTTCAGTTAGTCTTAAAATTTTCTTTTGAAAAATCCTCATGCTCTGCGAAATGAACCAACTTATCAGCGTAAATCAAACTTTACTTAGGGAGGATTTTGTTACCCTATCGTATGCTCTTCTTTGCCACCTTCCTCGAAATTTCTTCTTCACTTGGCTTGTTGTCGTTATCCTGTTTTAAACATTATAGCGAACAAGTTAGTGTAAAACATCCATGCTTGCTTGTTCCTGCGTCCACAGAAAAATTTGTCTGTCCCTATATGGTCGACCGCTCTCCCTGCGCATGGACTTCTTCCATTCACACTTTGGCAGGAAAGGATGCTCATTTTCCTTAAAAATCTTTATTCTCTAACAAATTTTGAAAAGCGACGGTTTTTGAAAATATATGCATATTTTTGGTACATTATATACGTTTCGAAAATAATATATTTTATATACGACCTTTCAATGTCATGAAATTAGTTACTCAATCAAGACCTTCCGTCCCTTCTTCTCCTTCTTGATCTCGGCTTGTGAAATTTTCAAATCCCTTTCAAAAAATTTGCCCCAGTTTGTATACATCTTTATACCAACTCAAATTTTTCTATGTCGAAGGAATTTTTGAGACCTTCTCAAAAATTCTGCCCCAGTGTAAATGTGTACTTGTTAATTCGAGACTTTATCGCGCTTGAGGAATTTTTTAGATCATTTTCAAAAACTTTACCCCAGTATAGAAGTTTTAATCAATTCGTTCCTTTGAACTAATATGTTTAAAGAATATTTGAGGTCCTCTCAAAAATTGTGCTCCAGTTTCCTTGCGAGGTTGCCTTTATCTTTCTTTTACTAGATCAATTCTGAGGTTTCTTAAGGTTTATTGGGAATTTTTTTTGGAATGACCGAGCTCGAGAGAGCGCCAACGTATCCTGTTTGGGGAATCAGGTCGAAACGTAGTTTAGGGTAAAGTGTATTGGATTTTTTTGGTGAGACCGAACTCAAAAGAGCGCCTACGTATCCAAAATGGGAATAGGTCATAACGTAGTTCAAACATGGTTTTGGATTTGGTTTTTTTCTAAAAATGCAAAATTACAAGCAAAGGAAACGTAATTAAAGCAATATAAACTATAAAACTCTGAATCTTCGTAGTCGTCTTCTTCTTCACACATAGTATCTCTTGATGGCATCTGAATTTATTGCTCTTGGCCACTCCTAACTATCCATTTTAGCAAGTACCACTGCTCCTCCTGAAAATACCTTTCGCACCATATAGGGCCCTTGCCAGTTTGGTGCGAAGTTTCCTTTGTATTCTTCTTGGTTTGGGAATATTCGTTTGAGCACCAATTGCCTAATTTGAAACACCCTAGCTCTCACATGCTTGTTGAAAGATCGCGCCATTCTTTGTTGGTACAATTGACAGTGGCAAACAACAATCATTTGCTTTTCATCTATCAAAGTCAGTTGCTCATACCTCTTGCAGATCCATTCCTCATCATCCAACTCAGCTTCTTGTATTATTCAAAGTGAAGGGATTTATACCTCGATTGGTATTATTGCTTCAGTGCCATACACCAACAGGTATGGAGTGGCCCCGATTGAAGTTCTGGTAGTAGTGTGATATCCCAACAATGCATAAGGCAGTTGTTCATGCCAGTCTTTGTAGTTATCAATCATCTTTCTGAGGATTTCTTGATGTTTTTGTTGGCGGCTTCTACAGCCCTACTCATTTGTGGCCGGTATGCGGTTGAATTTTGGTGAGTGATTCGGAACTGCGCACATATTTCCTTTATCAAGTGGATGTTCAAGTTAGCCCTATTGTCTGTTATGATTGATTCTGGGATACCAAATCGGCATATAATGTTATTACGCAAAAAATCCGCAACTACTTTCTTGGTTACCGATGCATAAGATGCCACTTCTACCCACTTGGTAAAGTAGTCTATGGCAACCAGAATGAAGCGGTGTTTGTTTGACGCAACTGGCTCAATTGGTCCTATGACATTCATGCCCCAAGCGGCAAATGGCCAAGGTGACGTCATAGCATTCAGTTCTGTCAGAGGAACCTTTATCAAATCTCCATGAATTTGGCACTTGTGGCATTTTTGGACGAATTTGCTACAATCGTTCTTCATGGTCATCCAGTAATAACCTGTTCTTAGGATTTTCTTTGCTAGCACGAACCTATTCATATGAGGTCCACAGGTTCTGGCATGTATTTCTTCAATCAATCTTGTAGCTTCAACAGAGCCAACACATCTAAGCAACCCCAAATCCGGGGTTCTTTTGCACGGGACATTCTTGTTGACGAAGAAACCATTCGCTAACTTCCTGATAGTCTTCTTCTGATTTAAGGTGATTCATTCAGGATACTCTCCTTTCTCCAAGTATACTTTGATGTCAATGTACCAAGATTTTCCATCAGTCTCTGCCTCTACAAAAGCACAGTGGGCTGGTTGATCTCTGATTTCAACTTTGATAGGATCAATGTATCTACTATCAGGATGTTGAATCATGAATGCTATTGTTGCCAATGCATCAGCAAACTCATTTTGGATTCTTGGTATGTGATTGAACTTGACTTCTTGGAACCTATCTACCAACATTTGCACAAGTCTAACATACGGTATGATCTTTTCGTTCTTGCTGGCCCACTCTCCTCAAACTTGATGAATCAACAAATCTGAATCGCCAATAACCTGAAGGTTTTGCACATCCATGTCGAGGGCTAAACGTAGCCCATAAACACATGCTTCGTATTCAGCCATGTTGTTGGTGTAAGTGAAGCTCAACTTGGCTGCCACTGGATAATATTGTCCTGATTCTGAAACCAAAACGGCTCCGATTCCCAATACTTTAAAGTTGACCGCTCCATCAATGTATATTTTACAGCCTAATTCGTCTTCTTTTTCTTCGCCCTCAATTGTCATGATTTATTCATTCGGGAAGTAAGTCCATAGAGGTACGGGATTGTCATCTACCGGGCTTCCTGCCAGTAGATCTACCAATGCTTGCCCTTTAACTTCCTTTTGTGTGATGTATTGAATGTCGAACTCACTGAATAGCATTTGCCATTTGGCCAATTTCCCTATGGGCATTAGCTGGCGAAAGATGTACCTCAAAGGGTCCATTTTTTAGATCAATGAGTCGTGTATGCGGCCATATAATGCCTTACCTTATGAGACACCAAAGTCAGAGCGCAACACGTCTTTTCCACTAAGGAATATCTGGATTCGCAGGGTGTGAACTTCTTACTGATGTAATAGATAGCCCTCTCTTTCTTGCCTGTTTCATCATTTTGTGTCAATATGCACCCAAAAGCATTTTCTGATACTAACATGTACAACAGAAAAGGACTTCCCAGACGTGGTGAGACCAAAACGGGTGGATTTGACAGGTATCTTTTGATTGTGTCAAAGGCTTTCTGACAGTCTTCCGTCCATTTAGTTGGAGCATCTTTCTTGAGGAGTTTAAGGATTGGTCCTATGATTACTGTAGATTGGGCGATGAAGCGTCCAATGTAATTCAACCTTCCTAAGAAACTCATGACCTCTTTCTTTGTTCTTGGCGGTGGGAGTTCTTGGATTGCTTTTTTCTTGGTGGGATCCAATTCGATACCACGATGACTGACTATGAATCCTAGTAATTTTCTAGCAGGCACTCCAAATGCGCATTTTGCAGGGTTCAACTTCAAATCGTACTTACGGAATCTATCAAAGAATCTTCTTAAATGTTTAAGGTGGTCCTCACCTACTCGGGATTTGATAACGACGTCATCCACATACACCTCAATCTCTCTATGCATCATATCATTAAATATGGAGATAATTGCTCTCATGTAAGTAGCGCCGGCATTCTTGAGCCCAAAAGGCATTACCCGGTAATGATACACTCCCCATGGTGTGATGAATGCCATGTTTTGAGCATCTTCTTCATCCATCAATATTTGATGGTAGCCCGCGTAACAATCCACAAAAGATTGCAACTCATGCTTGGCGCAGTTATCAATGAGTATGTGAACGTTCGGGAGTGGGAAATTATCCTTTGGGCTAGCACGGTTAAGATCACGATAGTCCACACGGATCCTTATTTTCCCATATTTCTTTGGTACCGGGACTATGTTGGCTAACCATGTCGGGTATGGTGTCACCTCAACAACTCCCGACTGAATCTGTTTCTCTACTTCTTCTTTAATTTGGATGCTGACGTCAGGCTTAGGCTGCCTGATTTTTTGTTTTACCGGGGAAAATCCTTCAAGTATTGGCAACCTATGGGCAACAATTTTCATGCTCAAACCCGGCATATCAGCGTATGACCAAGCGAAAACATCTTCATATTCTTTCAACAAGCTCTGATACCCTTCTTTCTCAGTTTCTGTCAAATGCACACTTATTCTAGTTTCCCAAACCGACTCTTCAGTTCCTAGATTAACTACCTCTATTCCTCTAGGTTCAGCATTGGTCTTCTCTCGTACTCCTCTTCGACATCTATCAACCCTTCTGACTCAGTTATCACTTTTTCTTAATCGTCGTTTTGTTCGTCGTCATTTTTACTTGTTTCGTAACATGTCATGACATTATTTGTGGCCTCTGTATTATTACTGTAAAATAAAATATTACGGTTATTAATCTTGTAAAAGCAATTTCAATTACATATTTATATATATATATATATATATATATATATATATACAGTTATATAGGTGAAGTAAAATGATTTTGTCTTATTGTAAACTTTGAGGCGTTTTCATTAAAATTTTAAAAAGAGAGATACACTGTGGTCCTAACTCGGAATGGAACATCGAGCCACTTCCGTTATTTAACAACACGTAATAAGAAAACATGAAAAGGCGACAAGCCGGGCCTTAAAGCTGACTTTCGCTGTTTTTTCTGAAAATGAGCATTCCGCAGAGTGAACAACGGGGTAGAAGTCCATCCACTTGTTGTTTCCCCTGGCTCAGCATGGCGAATCTCTAATGCTTGAAAACATTCTTCAATGATGGTTGCGCATTCCTCTTCCCAAAATAACGTCCTTAAACCCTCTTCTGGATCTTTGCTGTTGTGACTCAATGGGCAGGCTGTGAAGGATTGGTATAGATGAGGGAACAACTTTCTCATTTCAACGGGACCTCTCAGCCCATATTCTGCTTCTTCCTTTTCTGCCACACAGGGCTCATATCGGACCCCAAATCAATATTTTCCACTTTTAATACTCACTTGTTCTTTGATTCCCTAAAAGTTCTTTCCTAGACCTTTCTCAGGCTCAAACCCACTCTTTAACATTGTCGTACCAACCATCTTGTAGACCGGTGGCATAGGAATATCTCCATCATCTCCCCTACGATCTATCATGGCTAGCTCAACAGTGTGGAAATCAGCACCAACTAGCGAATCCTCTATGACTGGGACGAAGTTGTCCGGATAGTTGTGAACACTTCCTTTACTGTAAATCATGACTTCTTGATCATCCCATATGAATTTGAGAGACTGGTGCAACGACAATGCTATAACTCCAGCGGCGTGTAACCAGGGTCGTCCCAATAATAAGTTGTAGCTTGTTTTGATACCCATGATAACAAACTCCACTACAAACTCTGCGGGACCCATTTGTATGTGTAGATCTATTTCTCCAATTGGGTCACTGATTGCGCCATCATAAGCTTTTACATTTGTTCGACTCTGACGGATTTTGCCAACATCGTACCCGAGTTGTTTCAAAGTCGTCACAGGGCATACATTCAACCCAGCCCCTCCATCAATCAGCACTTGAGGGATAATCTTGTCGCGGCATTTGAATGTTATGTGCAAGGATTTATTGTGGGACTTACCTTCCCTTGGTAGTTCATCGTCAGAAAACGATAGCCTATGCGCTCGTACAACATACCCCACGATCTCAGCTAACGTTTCACTTGTAGTGCCAGCGGGCACTTGGACTTCATCCAAAGCTTTCATCAAGGCCAAGAGATATTGAGACGAACTGAGTAATAATGACATTACTGATATCCTGGCAGGAGTCTTATGCAAGTGCTCAACAATCGAATTATCCTTGACTGGCATTTGCCTCCAAAAGTTTTCAGCTTCGCCTTTAGTGATTGGTCTTTTCTGAGGGTTTTCCCGAAGTGGCGCTTCGATCACAAGCTCTTCTGGAGCATAACACCTTCCAGACCTGGTCATACCCTCAACCACAGCGGCTATCTATTTTCCTTTATTGACCATTGTCAGATGCGGTGGCTTGATCACAAAGGGTGCATTCTCAACTGGTCCTGATGTTTTGAGTATAAACAGCTCGTTCTGATTTCGAGCGATTGTTGATGGATATTTGAGCACGAAGGGCTCTTTCTTGGCTATAGCAGATGTCTCAGCTTTCTTTGTCAAAGGACTTAACACTTATTTTATCTCTTGTAAAGACAACGAGGTGAATGTGCTTTCTAACCCTTCAATATATGGGCGAATTATCGCAAGGCTCTCCTCCCATTCATCGCCTCTTTCTATCATGTGAATTTGGTTCCCTTCATGCTTTGGGAGCGGATTTGTGTCCACATTTAGAGGCATTGGTTCCAGGATCAACTCATGATTGTCGATCATATCTTGTAGTTTGTGCTTTAAGTTTATGCAATATTCAGTGGTGTGGCCAACTTGGTTAGAATGATAGGTGCAAGTGAAATCTGGCCTTTACCATCGATCTGTAGGATTTGTAGGTTTTGGTGGAACAGCATTCATTCTCCCGGCGTCTCTTAGTTTGGCAAACAAACTGGCCCTTGATTCTGGTAAAAGGGTGAATACCCTCATAGGTTTCTTTTGGGGTGCCTCATAGTTTGCTGGGGGAGGCTGGTTTTGGAAAGTCTGGTTTTATAGAGCTTGGTTATTGGGTATTGGCTTTTGATAATTTGGTCGTGGAGCTCGATTGTTAGGTGCTGGTATTTGATAATTTGGTTGTAGAGCTTGGTAGCCAGGTTGTGCTAGCACACAGACATTAGGCTATATTGGGGTGAAGTGGTTATATAGTTGGTTAGTAGAGGTGATTGGTAGTGATCTTGACTTTTGTGGGTTATCTCCTTTCCTCGGCTTTTTGGGCTAGTAGGTCTAGAAACATAGGCTATATCTTCTTTCTTCTTTTTGCCACCTGCGGCGCCAGACACACCTGATCTATTTAGTACGCTAACAATCCTGCCGGCCTTGAGGCCATCTTTGATATCTTCCCCAACGGCGACTAAATCTGCAAAGGAACTCCCTTTCATAGTTATCATTTTGTCAAAACAATCAGCTTCTTGGTACCATATGAATGTTGTTATAAGCTCAGCTTCAGTCATAGGTAGTTGCACACGCGCCACCTCGTCTCTCCAGTGACTGCATATTCTCTGTAGGTTTCAGTCAATTTTTGATGAATTTTCTCTAATGAGAAGCGATCAGGCACATTTTTCACATTGAAGCAGAATCTTTCCATGAATGAACTTGCCATCTCTTCCCATGTCTTTCATCGACTGATGTCTTGAGAGATAAAACAGTCCATGGCTGTTCCCGACAAGTTTTGACTAAACAACCTCATGAGCAAATCTTCATTTCCTCCATTTACAACCAATTGGTCGCAATAAGCACTCAAGTGGGCTCTGGGGCTGCCCGACCCATTAAAGTGATCAAATTTAGGAATTTTGAAGCCTTCTGGCAGACCCAGGTCTGGATGTATGCACAAATTAGAGTATCTTAGCCCTTCTTTCTTTTTAGAGCCATGTTCTAGCTCAGCAATTTTCTTCCCCATTTCTTTCTCGATTTTATCTATTCTTGCCTCAAAGAACATTTCCATGTTCTCCGGTTTTGGTGAAGAGTCAATATGGGTGACATGGTCTTGAAAAGTGACATTGGGTTGTACGGGATGGATCACAGGAGCTCCTGTTGCCCGAGGGGCTTGATAAGCATTTGTGCTTATAATGTGAGCTGGTGTTTGAAAAGCTGGTGTTTGGTGGGAGGAACTCCCCACATGGGTGATTTTTCGGCACAGTGGAGTTTGAAAAGTAGCTCCAGTCTGGGTTTTTCGGAAATGGTGAGGAATTGGTAAGTCCAAAGTTGAGGAAGTAGGTGGAGGTCTTCTAGCCTCAGCATTAGTAGCATTTTCCTTTTTGGCCCTCAGGCGGGCTGCTTCTTCTCTAGCTTCAGCTAACTGCCTCATATGCATATTAACAGCCTCTTCCAAAGGCATTCCAGCTATGTCAGTTGTTGGGGTACCCTCGACTAAGGCAATTTTGTTTGGTGGCGGAGCAACAGGCATGTTTTCTTCTTGAGGGTTTAAGAACGCTGTGGCAGCTTTTGATCGAGTAACTATTGCCAGCGAATCGACCCCTGTCTATAAGGGAAAACAACTCAAAATCTCCCAAGTTAGTGTTAAATTTTAAGCACGAAACACAAGATATCACATTGTTTGTAGTTTATAGCACATAGATTCATATATTTTGTTTCAACTCTTGACTGATTCACATTCCAAGGGTATTTTGGTCTTTTTGTGTTTTTAGGAATATTGATTTTTGGTAAATGGTTTTCATGGTTGATTTGCTTCTACCCGTTCTGTACCAACGGGGATTTTTAATTTTTATTATAAAAGGATCGAGTCTTAAATAGACTGCCTACGTATCCCACCAAAGGGAAATAAGGTCCATCCGTAGTTCTTTTTTTTTTTTTTAATAAAGTCCACTAGGAATTTTGGCGCGTAGGGCTGCTTTTATAAATTTTTCTCAAAACAAATTCCAAAAGCTCTTTATAAATGTAGCCAAAAGGCTAATAATAATAGCAAAATAAACTAATGACCAAATTAAGACTTATAGCTTGTCTTAACTTGATACTACAAATTGCCAAAGAATTAACTAGTAAAAAATTGAAAATTGAAATGAAAAGAGTGATACTGAGCAGCTGATGATCAAATTAAGACTAAAAAACTGCTACTTTGAATCTGCAACTAAATTCTTGCAAATATAGCCAAAATTGCACTTGACCAAAGATACTGCATTTAGTGTAATAAGAGCCTGCTGAACTGCTCCATGAATATCAGCATTATACTTGTGTGAATCAATCTCTACAAACCTGAAGTGTAACCTGCTCCTGCTAAAAAATTCCTATCCATACTAAAGTCACTACACTTCTATCTATTAGTACTTCCTCAGTAGGAATGAGTACATAGTACTGATAGCACCCACTAAACAAGACCAATAAATAAATCATGTGTGCTCTAGTAGCAATTCTCAACAAAGCAGCAATTTTGCATATTTCCTTGGACCTTTGCACAATACTATGAACCAACACGCCCCACCAAACTTGAATGTGGTGCAAGACCTCATGCTCTTTTCCACTTTTGCTTCAAACATGCAGAATAATACTAATCTGCCTTTGAACCAAATGAAACCAAAACTTGTCCTCGTGTAGCTACGGCACCAAACCTGTTCTATCCATGCTGCAACTTTTATATCCTACAAAACAAGAAAACCAGCAAGACTACTACAATTGCAGTCTGCAAGTTTCTTTGTGGGTTTGCTGCTTAATAATCCCATATCATTTCCTATGTAAGTAGGATCAACGGGATATATTAAGTACTGACTGTTAAGCAACAAATCATTTCCAAGAGTGAGAGGATCATTGACACAAAAGGAGTATGCGGATCCAAAGCTGTAGCTACAAATATAGTTTTTTGCAGCCTATGTTTTCAAGTTCCATTTTAGAAAAGTACCTGCAAAAAAAAGAATGTTAGTGAAAAAATATATCAACATGTTCTCCTCCAATAGGATTTGAGCATGATGATAATGTATTCTTTCCAATCCAGCACTAAACATCAGCCTTCTTTGCATAAACACCAGAACTTTCCCTTTGTTCATGCAACTGTGCCAATTCACTGTTGCACATCTGCAAGTCCCAGTCACCACACCATTAACTAGCATCCACCAGCATTTTTGCAAAGCCATTCTAACTATGGTGCCGGTGGCATCATGAAACTGTTTCATTATCATCCCAACACCAACAGGATTCTTCATGTAAGTGTGCCAATCCCAGCCAAGTATGTTACACCTAACCAGACCCATTGCACCTACCAGTCTTGCATTATGCTCCAAACCATCTGCTAACTCCTCAAAGCAGCATCTAAATTTTATGCACTGCTTTTCCACCAAATTTGAGCAAACAAAAAAATGCACCTTCCCATTTCTCAGCAGTTCAAGCAAATGATCATTTATTAGCAACCAAATATGCAACATCCCATTTCCTACCTGAGCAGGATCCATGATATACCTTTTCACATTTCCACCACCAAAAACCAGAAAAAACCAGTTTTCCACCATAATTCCCATTTTACCCCTGGTTGCTGTTTTAGAGCTGAAATTTATTACATCAGTTCATCACCATACTCTCCTCCACAAAGCCTTGAGTATGATGATACAGCTTACACAGAAATGATTTTTTCCTATGCTGCCCGAAACTTAGTTTTTCTATCCTGACCAGGCCTTATGTAAGCTTCCCACGTATCCCTAACAAGACATCAAGTCGGCGTGGTTCCATTTACAAAAAAAGCGAAAGGGATATTCCATCTTATTGAAATCAGTAAAGGGATACTTATGTTTTCTCTACCCAACCATACTAAGTTGGTCCTCATTGTCTTCTTCATCTTCATCTTCTATCCTTGTCTTCTCGCGACGATCCAAACATGGCCTTCATTCACGAGGCGTTCCAGTTCAATCTTGAAATCCATACATTTCTCGATGTCGTGGCTAGGGTGGCCGTGATGATACACGCAAACCCTCTCTTCTGGACGACCCTGATAGGTTTGTGGCACAGCTTTTATCTTCTTCACGCTACACAGTAGGGAGTGGATCCTGGCATATAACTCCTTGAACTTAAGTCGCTCCTCTAAAATCTAACCTTCAATATCTTTTCTGGATGATTTCTTCCTTGGTCAAGGGTTAGGAAAGAGTGGAACCCCCATAGTTGGCTAATTCTCCCTTTGTCAATCCATTGGATAAGCTTCCTTTCCAATGCTCCACACTCATTGGTTGTATGTCTACGCTACACTGTAGGGAGTGGATCCTGGCATATGACTCCTTGAACTTAAAGAAGTCGCTCCTCCAGAACCTAACCTTCAATATCTTTTCTGGATGATTTCTTCCTTAGTCATGGGTCAGGAAAGAGTGAGGCCCCATAGTTGGCTAATTCTCCCTTGGTCAATCCATTGGATAAGTTGCCTTTCCAATGCTCCAGACTTATTGGTTGTATGTCCTGACTGACTTCGGTGGTAGAGGCATCTTCTGTAAATCATAGAAGAAGCGCACGGTGGCAACAGATTTGGGCTTTGCGCGTACACTCCAAAGCTCCCCAAAGTCTCCAAGAGTTCTTGTTTAGACAACTCTACTGGTGTACCGCAATTTTGCAATCTTGTGCCTTTAAGAACAATTTTGTACGAAACTGGAGGCTCCTCGAGCTGACATCCGTGCGGGTCTCTATAGGCTTTTAGATTTGGGATAAGTATTTCGTCGTCTCCATATAGTATGGGGTCAAGCCCTTCTTGTTGACTGAGTGGGACATAACTCCCAAGTGGTACTTTAGGTTCCTCTCCCTATTTTACCCGATTGCCAGGGTGTTGCTTTGTTAATTCCTTTACATAAGCTACGAGAGTTTCTGCTTCTTTCATTTTCTCATTGGCTGCCTTAGTGGTTTGTACAGTCTCTTTCATTCTAGCAGTGGCTAGGGCCATTCTATCGTCTCATTGTCAGTTTTTCTCACTTGTCGGTTCCATGTTCTCGTCGTCACTGACTAGGTTGACATAAGGAGAAGTTGCATTCATGCTGTTCGGAGTCTCCATTTCCTATTAGCATATCAACCTTTTAAAAGTGGAGCTAAATTTGTTTTAAGGGTTATTTCCTTGGATTTATTTTGGGTAGTGATCGGAATGTGGACCAATCAAGAGTTTCAACAAACTATATGATTTTCACACAAAGCAGTTATATCAAGTAAGTGTTTAGATAATATATAATTCGCTTTCCTATACCTCGTTGCTCCGACGCTACTAGCGTATGAAGCAAAATTGTGTTATATGTAAAACAAATGTATTGTTCCCAAAAGAATAAAAATCCCAGTACTTTTCATTAATAGTATTTTCCCAAGTGGGATTACAAGGCTTTAAAAATAAATGCAATAATCAGAGGAAGTCCATTCCACGAACATAAATCTGCTCTCTATCATCTCGCATCTTTTTGACCCTTCAAAAGGCGGTTTGAATGGCTACATGGGCTGGCATCAATGTTGTCCCAATCCATTGACCCTTCTGATCATCAGTCAACAACGTCCCTATATCTATGGCTTCCTTAACAAAAGTGTCGAGCCATTCCAAGCTCTTCAATGAGGCATCTGCCTTGTCTGTTAGACATTTAATTATCTCTTGGTCATATTCTGTTTTTTCTTGATCATCCATTTCTCTTCCTTCTATTCGTCATTTCATTCTTCTAACCTGAGTTGCATTCACAGCTTCCCTATTCCCAGGAAATTTGTACAGATACGGTCCTGGGGCAGCAGTACCAGCTAGCTCAGCCCTCAGCCACTCGTAGTAGTTTTCATCATGACTTGGATTGTTTGGATCTTCATCCAACTGATCTTCCTTTATCACATTCATCCAATCTTTTTGAGCATCTTTTATGCCTTCGATGCGACCTTCTTTATAATCTCGTACAAATTCTCCCATATTACCCACATTCGGAATAACATGTCTCATGCCAAACTATCTAAGTACTCTTAATGATGTGTAGGGTCTGATTCCCCTACCCATAACCAGTAAATATGGACGTTTACGGCTCTTAATGCAAACTGTCTTGGAATGAAAATTAGGTACCCTCCACCTGATATGTTCTTCTCTCAATCTGGAAAAGATGTGAGCCCATCCCTTTTTATTTTGAACCCCACAAGGCATAGCAGCGACTTCCAAATCATCCTCTCTCAGGGCCGGATCTCGGCGGGTAGATAAACCGCTCTTATTCAAATGCTTAAGTATCCACCATCAGAATAAGAGGTTGCAACCCTAGAAATAATAATAACGGTCGCGGCATTTTCCCAAAGCTCGATATATATCTGATAAGACAATAGGGATGATGTCAAAATATTTGGCAAGCCCATTCGTTGTAACTCCCCTAAGGACAGCATGGGCAACAAAGACAACTCGGGTGTCAATAGCTAAGGAGGCATTTAGTGGAAATACCATAGTTCCCAGTAGACAGGTGATAAAGGCTAGTGTTTGGTTAGCTTCCCAAGACTGGAGTGAGGAAAACTCAAGGATGTGGTTCTTTTACCCCTGTTTGGATGAGTACCTCCCATATAACTCTCTAAAGTCTATAATGGGTCCCTGTGCCTAATCGGCTTTGTTGACAGCAAACATGTCTTTGATATCTTTTGGGGTAGGTTTGTGAGAGATAAGGATAATTTGAGCTAATTTATTTTTGGATCTATTAGCACTTCCTACGCTTTCCAAGACATCTATAATCTTTTCTAAAGTGGGAGTCATCTCTATCTCTCCAAATCTAAACACCATTCTGTCGTTGTCCCAATAACCAGTGATAATCTCTGGCAGACAGGGATCCCCAGTCATATCCATCAACGAAGGTAGATGCCCTATACAACCCTTTATCTCTTTCTTCTAATCATTAGTCAAACCTCCCTAACCATATCACTAAACCTAGTGGGGGCCCACAACCATATCAAACTGCACATCATGAGACATCTACAAGACAGAACACTGTTAGTTCCCCGCCCCCAGGAACAATAATTTATTTCACACATGGTACAATAATGCTTCCAAATAGCAAATAGTGGGATGCAGTGTCTTTAGGTTTTTACACTATCTGAACACAGTAAGGTGTCTTTCTTGTCCGATTCAGGTAGGTCTGAGATACCCAAACCGGTCTATGGTCAGCATGCACTATATCAATAGGGATTTGGTTTCGCTCTACGCTAATTATTCTTGAGTGGTTTTTCAAGAAAATGACATAGGTTACCCAAGCGGACAAGCTGGGGATGGGCTCTCTAAGGCTGTGGGAAGACTGCATGCGCACTCGACCTTACAGACCTCCAAAGAATATATCAAAAGGTTTTATAGTGAAGGTATGACCACAGCTCATCCCGCGTCGTCATCCTTAAATAAAATGTGAAATAAATGCCAGGAGTGGCAGAGTATGCATACATGAATGACAGTTATATTTTGCGGAAATTTAAACACATAAACAGTTTATATCACTTAGACAATTTATATCATACAAAGCATACAAATTATTGAAGCCCTTATGGTTAGAACCTTAAATTGTCCCCAGCTGAGTCGCCATCTGTAGCGGGTCGATATTTTTTCCGATTCGCATTTGCACTTGCCTCATTTAAAAGGAAAGTGTCCCGGGAAAGTACGGTTATCAATCATACCGGGAGGAAAAATATACCTCTACGTAATGGTACTCTAAATGGATATTGTTTTAGAGTCACCACCTAATTTTTAGGAAATTAGGAAAACCAATTCAAAAAGGGTTCATTTAAAACGGTTAAATTTTAAAAGAAACCTAATCTAACCAAAGTATGGGTAAGGGTTCTGGTGATCCTCCGGGGAAGGTGTTAGGCACCCCGATATTAAAGATCCGTAAAATACGGTTGACCTACGGGTTTTAATAGTATGCCTTTATAGATATGAGTTATTTACAATGAAAAAATTATTTTAGCTTATATTCCCGCAGCGAAAGAGTTTAGTCATTCATACAAAATATGTTATATTTCAAGAAACGAAAGTGGTAAAATTCTGCCCAAAATTGGGTGTTTGGGCGTCGGACTAGAACACTTAAGCTAATACCCGATGGCTCTTAACCTAAGTAGGACTCTACATAAGTCCACCCAAAATAGTTTTAAAAAATATTTTTTAGGAAAATAGTTTTAGGCATACTATTATAATCCGTATTCTAATCGTATTTTTTTTAATATTTCGTAGTCCTTTAATCCAATATCAGTCCAAGGTCATTTTGTGTCCATTTTGTTCAACTTGTCCATAGATACGGTCCCAATTATTTTTGTCTTGTAAGTCCATAAAATTTATGAAGTCATTCTTTGTCCAAAATCATGATTTGCATTCAAAGAAGGTCCATTTTTTATCCGTAAGGCAGTCTTAGTCTCCTAAAATCATTTACACGTTTAGCATTTATCGAAAATTAATTTTTATAACTTAAAAACGGTTTTGGCAACTCTAGATTCCATGACCATTTTTTAAAGGCTCCAACAAACACATTTCATCAATTTTCTAAGTAAATAATGCAAGATAAAAGGGGTTGGGCCTACCAAACGCAACAGAAAAAATGCAATTTCAAACTTATGTGCTCCAAATCTGCTCCAATTGCTCAGCCCGTTCATAATGAGGTTGACTCAATCTAAGTGAGTTGGTGGGCCTCATTGGACCCACCAACGAATGGGAAGGTTTACAAATAAAGGGTGTAAATACGTTAGTATCTAATCTTAAGGACAGAAATTAAATTTACAAGGCTAAAATTTAAATTGCAACACTACTGGGCTAAGCCCATAACTAAATAAACGGAGAAGGGACTGACATGCGGAAAAAACTGAACCCGTGTACGGGCCCAGTTGGCCCAGCTCTTGAAATCATGCGGGAAATTTTCGAAGTGTTGAACCATGATATACATGGTATACTAGGTGATATACTCACATATAGAGAGCAAAATCCCTTAAAGGGACATACCCCCTATATACACTTGATATACACTATATACTCCTCCCCCAAATACCACATTTAACTACTTATGAAATCCTCAATCTTCCCAGCAAATGCCAAAGGATTTTCAAAGTTTATACTACTCAAGATTCAACTAACAATTAAGGAAAATACACAGTCAAGGTCACAATTTTAAGAACAAATTCAAGTAGGGGCATCAAGAGGCAGTCCAGCGAACACCAGAAAGGGGGAAACAAGAAATTTCAAACCAACATAAGTTACTCATGAACCAGTTCCAAAACACTAATGCAATGAGTAATCTTTGAAGTCAAAACATGATCAATTAGACTAGAGTAGGACAATATTAATCCAGTTTTTGACAGACTTTCTCTTCTCCATTTCTTTTCTAAAGAAAACTTGTAATCACAGGTTTTTACTAGTCTCACTTAGACAATTACCAAACCACAAGCAAGATTTATAACCTAAATTCCAACACATCTTTCGAGAATTTAGGGATACCAGGGGTTCGACAATGGTGAACACAAAGTCTCTAGGCACAGATCAGGCCAAGCTAAAACAAACCAAAGTGACCAGTTTTGCAAGGCATGCACAGATTTCGAAAAAAATGCAATCTTAAGTCTCAATCTGTTTCAACACCTTGTGGGGGGCCAATGAAGGCCATGGTCAACTACACACATAGTTTTAAAGCTTAGCCAAGTAAAACATCTACACAGATTCCAATTGATCTTAAGTATAAACCTAATGAAAGAAACAACTATTCCAAACTGAGAACTTCATCTAGATGATCTTGGAGAAGTATTCTTATAACACAACATCTTCCTCCAAAAAGAAAGGAACAAAATCAAGATATTTCCTATCACTTTTTCTTAATTGGTCAAGTATATTAGTCTAAACAAGATTCAAAGAGGGTTCTAGACAGTATCATTGAGGTTTAAAAGTGAGATCACACACTAGATGAAATTAAGAGGAGCAGCCAGGCTACACAATCAAGGGTAACTTCATTTTTTCCAAAAACAATGCTTACAGTTTTCTTTTCCAAACCCTTGCAATCAATTCTCCAGAATAGCGTTTACAGCCTTGACTTAGCATTTTTTCAATATGTAAGGAAAAATCTAAGTAGATGAAAAGTTGAACTTTCACAGAATTCCCTAAACACTATATGTTATACCAAGTTGCATTTTTTGTCCAGAATCAGTGTACTAATCAAATCTTACTCACTATTAAAGGAACTTCATCTGAATATAGGGTCCAAAACAGGCAATCAAATGAACCAAAGGACACACACTTTCACCAAAGGTTTAAAGTTCTACTTTTACCATTTTAGTGGCCTATTAACTGAGTAAGCTTAGTGATCAATGCTAGGCAAAACAAAATTAATAATTTCAACTTCAATATCTCATTCAGGTTGCATTACAACACTTAGCAAGAATCATAAAGATTAGTCTTGACACAGGAACAAATTTCACTCAGTTTCAAATTTCAGACTTGAGAAAATAAGCAAAATTGCAAGTCATAACACAATCCCCAATCTTTAAGTCAAATAGGTTTGTTTCTTACAAGTTTAGTCTTGTTTAGCAAACATCAAACTCAGTTTTTCTTCAGAACAGCCAAATAGATTCAAGACAGTGCCAAGCTTCAAGATAGCACATAGCAACAATTTATCACTTCAGGGTCAAAAATAGGTTCCTTTTAATCCCTATATGACTTAGATGATTCAAAACAGGAAAAAGTGTCAAACAATTGGGAACTTCTAATCTTTTGTTATTTCAACTCTTAAGACTTCAACTAGGCATACATAAGCATTTAAGAATTGATTAAGCTTCATTTTAACAAAAACAAGTCCCCATTTTGATTCCCATATTAACAATTTGTAATCTCAAGGTCCTACAAGTTATATACTAAATCATTTCAACACTTTTACAATACTCAGTCAAGCTTAATAGGTCATAAAACTTATTCAGTTCCTATTTTCAAAACAGTAATGACACTTGAACAATTTTAAGAATTTTAAATTATAAATCAGCTTCCAAACATGACTAAGGCCATCTTCACAAAGAACTGTAAATACATTAGTCATAAACTAAGTTGTAAGGGATTTAGTACTAGTTTTATGTCATATTTTTAGCAATCTAGATAGTAGGGATGACATGACATGATCTTCAAACCCAAAGTAAACTCAAAGTGTCCAGTGTCATAGGGTGCAGCTTAACCATAATCCCATTTTAGGTCTCTATATCTTAGTTTAAGCTCATTCAAAGGTCATAAAGCCTCAGCTAATTACAAAAAATTGCTTGAGCATACAAGCGGTCTTGTAGAAAACATTAAGAGGAGGCCTTAAACTGCTATTCTCACTTCCTTACTTTAGGACTTAAACAGATAGATTCAATCACAAAATACAAGATCAAAATAAAGTCCAACTAAGATATAAGAGATAGTCAAGTCCTAACCAACAAATCCACAAGAATAGGAGGGAATATAAGACTATCCCTAGGAATGAACATGAGTCAAGTAGGGTCAAAGCAAATCACAAGTGATGGAGAACTAACATGGAAGCAATTACAAGTCTCAAAGGAGGTTCATGCCACTGTCCTAGGTCACAAAGTGATATACTCAAGAGTATTACAGTCAACAGGATAGCATATGCAAGTTGCAGGATCAGTCATAAGAAAATAAAGAAGGGAAGTCATGAAACTATCACTATGCTCAGTTTCAAGAATCCCATTTTTTTGAGGTTAAATTCTAGTTTTTATTAGTGTCAACATGGTTTGGCAAGCAAGAAGGATATTTAGAACTTATCTAGCCAAGGAAAACTCACAGAATATATCAGCAATGATTCAAATGAAGGATTGATACACACACAAAACCTAAGAGCCTCAAATCATTCTGGTGGACTAACTAGACAAGTCATAGACTTATCCAGTTCCTACTCTTAAACAAATTCTTCTTTAATCCAAATTTAACCATTCTAGTGTTCCTCAAACAAGTACACAAGATCATTTCCACCTCTCAGATGTCTAGTCAAGTTAAAAAAAAAATGGCAAATGCTTATCAAATAAGGCAAACAGTCATAAAGACAAGCAAGAAGTCCCTTTCTTATGATCTTAACATGTCACTTAAGTCAAGTAAAGGAGAATCAGGGATTGAAAAGTCATCCTTTACAGATTTGCAAAGAATATAATCCCAAAGGAATGAAAACAAGTTCTAGCACACATAATACAAAACAAGCAGAAGTTTAAATGTATTTCAAGCTCAAATATACATGAATAAAGGTATAAGCATCATGTTCTGAGGTTTTAAAGTTATTTTCTCCACTTAAATAGTCCTAGAGGATTATTAAAATTAACACACAAGGCAGATTCAAACAAAAACCAGAGGTGTACATGATAAGTCATTTTTTCCAAAAGAGAATAAAGCCTTAAGTTCATTTTTTGAAGCCAGTTTTTATTTGATGATCACTTAACCATTTCAGAGATGTTCATATCACTTCAAGAAACCATTTAGACTAGAATTTAACTACTAATTAATGAACACAAGAAAAGGCTTACTTTAAGGCTCTAAGCAGTTTTTAGATAATAAACATATGACAAACATATATAAAACAAACCAGGTGATCCACACTTTATTAAAGACCATCCAACAACTAGAAGGTGAACTAAATAACCATAACAGTACCAAAGGTACTCAGGAACTATAGAAACAGCAACCAAATGATCTCAAAAATGAAAAATACCCCTTCCGGCCTTTTAAGACTAATAAATGAGGCAATAAACAAGATCCAAAGCAAACATCTAACTCATTTTAACCTAGTAAACCTTAATACTCAATAGTTAATTACCAAAAATCTTTTCTTTTTCTTTTTAAACTTCACTATATCCGCATTATATCATGACAACCTTGATGTTTTAATGAAACAGTAACTAAACAAGGCTTGTATCAAAATAGACTTAAAACCACATATAAATAGATACAAATACTAAGTTCTTCAAATGGAATCTTAAAGTAGCTTTGAAAATCACACATAGGCAGACAATACACCAAACAAGTTGAAACAGGAAATATATAAAAGCTAGAATAGGATAATACCTTTTTATGGGGCAACCAAATGATCAAAATAGGAGAGATTGGATCACAACTTCAGCACCAACACCCAAGGTTCTTTAAAGCAGCCCTTGTTTTGAATTTCCTTATATATGGTAGTATATTTTGAATAGTATGTATTAAAGTATAGATTAGTATTGTTCTTCTTTTGATTATAGTGATATATCAGCAGGTTTTTTCTTTGTATATAGGTAGTATACCTAGGAGTATATTAGGGATGAAAGATATATGTGATTCTTCACCATTTTAGGATTTTTTTGTTTTTTTAGAAGAAGAAGAAGGACCTCTCTCTAATGGCTATCTCTTTCTATTTATAGGAGTAGCCAAATAGGTTTTAGGGAAAATCGTGGGAAAAAGCCATCTCAACGGATTTTCCCCCCTAATTCGAGTTCGAAAAACAAGTTTAAATTTTCCATAACAACTCAGCAAATTCCTTAACAAGTTGTACTGATTGTACTACTACCAATCATGAAACAACTCATATCACAAAATATAACAAATTTACCTCCTAAAATTCAAATAAAATCAAATAAATCAGCAAAATACTGGGATAGTACACTTAGTCACTTAATAGGACAAAAAAACCAGTACATCCAACGTATACATTGTACAAATAGGATAGAAATCCTAAAATAGTACCCGAATTATACAAAGTGTTTTGGGAAATTACCCTAGGTCCTCTGTTTGTAGTACGTGGTGCACAAGTTGGCTAGCAACTCTTGGTTCCGCCCATGGCAACCACGTACTCAGAGAATCTGATCAACATGCCCATTAATCGACTTAATTTTCCCAACTAATCGCGAAATCACAAAATTAAACCTGGGAATGATGATAAGACAAGACAAAGGGTAAAAACCCTCAAAAATCCAGCGAGAATCAGCCATGAAACGCCGCAGATTTTGATCGCTAAAGAAACCCTAGGAATCACCATTATCGTCTGGAAAAGAAGAAGGGGAGTCGGGGTGGGGAAAATGATAGTTGGGGGGGGGGGGGGGGGGTGGAACGTTTATTTTAATAAACTTCCACCCCTATTTTTAAAAAAAAAAAGTCCCTGATATAGCTTCGGAGAATATTTAAGAATGTAAAAAATGCGATAAAAAATAGGCCGTAATTCATACGTCGTCTTAGTTAACAATTTTCCCGAGCTAGACGGAGCGAGATACGTATTTCGTTTTGAATTATATTTATGAAAGTAAATAACTCGTAATTTCTTGTAATTGTTAATTTTTAGGAAAATAATAATTAAACGTCAATTTTTGCAATTTTCTCGGGATTTTTAAATTTTAAATTTTTCAAGGACATCCTTACTCCGTCTTGGACTCGGGAACTTCGAAAATTAAAATACGCGTTTTATAAGGTGAAAATTAGGTGTCAACAACCAATAAATACGGATATTATGATAAAATATATACTTCATTTATTAATTCTTAAAGAACGTGAAAAGTCAAAAGTAGACAAGTAAAAGTGCACGAAGGTAATAAATATGTGTAAGAGAATTAAAATTGAAGGGCATATGTGCATACATGAGAAGAGAATAAATACTCAGTACTATGACATATGTCCAAGTGAGATAAAAAAGTTGTTGGTTAAAGTGTATAATGTATGTAACTTTTGGTACAAATTTGCATTGTTATTGCCGTCCTCTCTTCACATTTAAAGTATTGACAAAGAAGGAAAACTGGAATAAAAGTCACTCTCTCCGTTCACTTTTACTTGTCCATGTTAACATATCGAGAGAAAGAATTTTTTGTTCTTATTATTGATTTTATCCTTCACAGTAATTACTCATTTTCAAATCATTTTCCAAGACTATTGAGACTTACACCAATAAATATGAATATTACGGTAAAATATATACTCCTTCCGTCCCATATTACTTGTCACTTTCCCTTTTGCACGCTCCTTAAGAAATCATAAACAAAAGATGTATTTTACTATCTTACCCCTATCCTTCTCCAATAAATACATTCTAATCAAAATTGACTATTTTCAAGATCATTTATTACTAAGAGTAAGATGGGAAAGATTTAATTAATTTTATCTTGGTTTTGTAAATGAATAAGTAATTTGAACATATATTTTTAGTAATGTGGCCAAGTAATATGGGACGGAGAGGGTAAGATGGGAAAGATTTAATTAATTTTATCTTAATTTTGTAAATGAACAAGTAATTTGGACATATATTTCAGTAATGTGGCAAAGTAATACGGAGGGAGGGAGTACTTCATTTATTAATTCTTAAAGAACGTGAAAAGTCAAAAGTGAACAAGTAAAAGTGCACGGAGGAAATAAATGTGTCGGAGAATTAAAATTGAAGTGCATACATGTATACATGAGAAAAGAATAAATATTCAGTGGCCAAGTAATATGGGACGGAGAGGGTAAGATGAGAAAGATTTAATTAATTTTATCTTGATTTTGTAAATGAATAAGTAATTTGGAGATATAATTTTAGTAATGTGGCAAAGTAATATGGGACGGAGGGAGTAATTCATTTATTAATTCTTAAGAACGTGAAAAGTCAAAAGTGAACAAGTAAAAGTGCACGGAGAAAATAAATGTGTCGGAGAATTAAAATTAAAGTGCATACGTGTATACTCCCTCCGTTCACTTTTACTTATCCAGTATTCCAAAAATAAATTTTCACTTTTACTTGTCACTTTTAGCATATCAAGATAAGACAATTTATTTTTTACTGTTTTACCCATAGTATTAATTACTCACTTCAAATCATTTTTCAAATCTAATAAAAATATGCACTAATTAATATGGGTACATTGGTAAATTATGCACTTTATTTATTATTTCTTAAACAACGTGAAAAGTCCAAAGTGGACAAGTAAAAGTGAACGGAGGAAGTACATGAGAAGAGAATATATATTCCATACTAAGACATAAGTCCACGTGAGATAAAGAAGCAGTTGGTTAAAGTGTACAATTTATATAACTTTTGGTACAAGTATTCATTGTTGTGTTAAAGTGTACAATTTATATAGCTTCTAGTACAAGTATTCAATGCTACGTTAATCCTCTTAAGGCACTTATATATAAATATATATAAATACTAGCAAACTATGCCCGTGCGATGCACGGGGCCCAACATGATTAATTTGGTTACTCAATTTAGTTAGTCTTTATGGTTTGTATATTTTGCAAAGGATACCGTGATTCTCCTTCGTGAGTCTATAGTTTTTTTTCTTTTCGTCTTATTTTTCCGCTTAATTTCTCAATTGTTGTTAAAATTTGTCTTATTTTGGTTATATCCGCCTCTTTTTATATTTAGTAAGTTGACAATTCAAATATCTTACATGTCAAGTTTATAATCACAAGATTCAAATGATATTTTATTATATTATACACATGTTTAATTTAGAACCACAAGATGGTCTATCTTTATTTCTTAAACTCCGTGTCTAGTCAAACTTAGACACTTAAATTGAGATAGAGGGAGTATATGTCAAATGAAGGAAATGAAAGGATAATTGAGACACTGCAGACACGTAGAGACTTAAAAAGTAAACACGCTAGAGGTAGTATTAATGTTAAACTTCTGAAATGTACACATGTTAGTCCTGGCTTAGAGTACAATTTCAGTTGCTTTTTATACAATTTATTGTTGCTGTGTTCGACCACTTGGGCTTTTGTTGTTAAAAAATTTTAAAAAAAATCTTATTTTGGTTATGTCCGTCTATTTTTATATCTAGTAAGTTGACAATTCAAATATCCTACATATCATGTTTATAATCACAAGATTCAAAGGATATTTTATTATATTATACACATTTTTAATTTAGAACCGCAAGATTTGAAAGTCTATCTTTATTTCTTAAACTCCATGTCTAGCCAAACGTAGACACTTAAATTGAGACAGAGGGGGAGGACAATTAAGACACTGCGGATCAGTGGGGACTTAAAAAGTAAACACACAAGAGGTAGAATTAATGTTCAACTTTTGAAATGTACACATGTTAGTCCCTGCTTAAAGTACAATTTTAGTTACTTTTTGTACAACTTATTGTTGTTGTGTTCGTCCACCTTGGGCGTTTATATATAAGAAGAAGAAAAATATAGAATAGAAAAAAAAGAAAAATATAGAATAGAAAAATAGACATATATTTTTAGTAATGTGGCTAAGCAATATGGGACGAAGGGAATACTTCATTTATTAATTCTTAAAGAACGTGAAAAGTCAAGTATAGTAACGTGACCAAGTAATATGAGACGAATGGAGTACTTTATTTATTAATTCTTAAAAAACGTGAAAAGTCAAGTAATGTGGCCAAGTAATATGAGACGGGGGGAGTACTTCATTTATTAATTCTTAAATAACGTGAAAAGTCAAAAGTGAACAAGTAAAAGTGCGCGGAGGAAATAAATGTGTCGGAGAATTAAAATTTGAAGTGCATACATGTATACATAAGAAGAGAATAAATATTCAGCAAGAACGTGAAAAGTCAAAAGTGAACAAGTAAAAGTGCACGGAGGAAATAAATATGTGTCGGAGAATTAAAATTGAAGTGTATACATTTATACATGAAAAGAGAATAAATATTCAGTACTATGACATATATCCACTTGGAATTTATTAATTCTTAAAGACCGTGAAAAGTCAAAAGTAAACAAGTAAAAGTGCACGGAGGAAATAAATTTGTGTAGGAGAATTAAAATTGAACTGAATACGTCTATACATGAGAAGAGAATAAATATTCAGCAAGAACGTGAAAAATCAAAAGTGAACAAGTAAAAATACACGGAGAAAATAAATGTGTTGGAGAATTAAAATTAAAGTATATACGTCCATACACGAGAAGGCAATAAATATTAAGTATTATGACATATGTCCACGCGGGATTAAAAAGTAGTTGGATAAAGTGTACAAATTATATAGCTTATAGTATAAACATTCATTGTGTGTATAATTTATAAAGCTTTTGGTACAAGTTGATGATGTTGTGTTAGTCCTCCTTAGCCGTTTATATATAATAGAAACATAGATATAAAAAAATATTGAACTGGACTGACCGGCGAGGTAGCCCATACCCATTTTTTGTGCGGATTGCCCTTCAAAAGCACTGGTCTTCAATTTTTGTCCCTCAAATTGGTGGTCTTTAATTTTTGCCCTTTGCTTAAAACCTCAAGGTTCTGGATTCGAACCCCAGCTCAGTAAAAAAAAAAAATCGCAAGGCAGAGATTTGGATTTGCAAGGCAGAATTTAGAATGCAAAACTCTGCCTGCAAGCAGAATTTTGAACTCTTATCTTAAGGTAGAGTTTTGCATTCAAAATTCTGCCTGAGGCCCAAATTTACTATAAAATTCTGCCTTGCGATTTTTTTTTTTTTTTGACTGGGCTGGAATTCGAACCCCAAACCGCATGATGTTAAGCGAAGAGCTAAAATTAAAGACCACCAATTTGAGGGACTAAAATTAAAGACCACCCCAGGCATTCCTACGAATTGCCCGCAAATACCCAGTGAAATAATAGACGATCGTGCAAATCGATCCAGACAGCACCGTGTGGAGGAGAATGTATTCTCTACTTCCCACACATAGCTCGATATAAGCATATTCTACATGATGAACTTTTGTACACGCTAAAGAGATGATTAAAGGAAGTTTGTCGAGTCGTGTGCATTTGGAACAAAATAAGCTACTCAGAGCATTAGGACAAGTTTATTTTTCCCCAGACTACAGTTTAAGACAATATTTAACACTGTCACATCAGAATTCCCAACGAAACCAAACAATTCATTTGCTTTTGGGAAGTTTTTCAGCCCCATATGGGAAGAAGGTTCTTCCAAGTCAATGCTTTTGTCTATTCACTCATCGGGACAATTTCAGTTTCCAGCCTCTTAGAATTATCTGTAACCACCTTCGACGTGATACCAGTGCTGCAAACAAAAAAGAGTTTGAGAAAATATGTATCATAGATTCATAGATGAAAACGACGTGATACAAAAGTTGCAAGCAAGAATGTGAGAAAATGTGCGTCAGAGATGGATTTAAAAGCTGTTCCATATTTTAACTGAATATTGACCTGGTTGAGTTTCTGTTAAGGATCACTAGATGTCAAAGTATACAGGGGCAGAAATAGAAAAACTAAAGACCGGTGAATTACTATGAAGGTTATTTTTACACATTTTCTCCAACGCAACTGGCCCCTAAATTTTGCAATAATACGTAAGTTGACAGAGTTAGGATCACTATCACTGGCTTTTCCAGTGATCTACTGCTATTAGTGAAGCATTGATGCTTGCCAGAGGTAACTACATCTTTTGTTTCAAGAGTAAAGCTCATTTAAGAAAACCATTGACATTTCATAAGGGTTCATTATCAGAGAGGTCCTCATTCAAACCCTCATTCAAACAAAGACACATCGAGCTTTTTGCAGAACAAGAACCACCACAATGCCCAGTAACATCATAGATCCAAACCCCCATGAACAACCCAGATTACTCAATTTCAGTTCGCCATCCACTACAACCGCCCAAGTACAGAAAAAAGCCGTGAGTAGTGGAAGCAGAAGACTACAAGCATGCAGCTTCCAAAATATTAAGTCTATCTAAATGAGCCAACTAGCAATCTGTGCTCCTAAACTCAATTAGCCATTGTAGCACTGCGGTTGGACTTCCTTTGGTTCAAAATGAGAGTATTTTCAGATCCTAATCACATTGGTGGAAAAGAGACATCCAATAGGAATTTGGAATCACTGCAAATTTGAGACCAGACTGCAGTATAAATCAGAAAATCGATTCTCATCAATAAACTGTTATCTACTGATCTTGGACCTGTTGGGGAACAGTTGTGGAGAAACTGTGTCATTTTGGCCAACTCTAGGCTAGACATTGGATAAACAATGGCCTAGTGCAAGAAAACGGAGGAAAGTACGACATAGTTTCTGTGGTCAAATGTTGTCTCTTTACATCAAAGTGTGAGGATTAATTTCCATGGATTGTTTAGTTCCATGCACATATGGACTTTCTAAACTTCACATGCTATGACAAGGCAACTTTTTGACTATCTGTAGTTTGAATTCTTATGAACAAAGTCAAACTGCTACGGCAAGAGCCTATGACTTTCGACATAAAAGAATACATGCAGAGTTCCACCATATGATTTTGGACCAGAAACAAGAAAACAGAAAGAAAAAGAGAATAACAAATGAAAAGAGAAGAGGAGAGCTATGTACACGTTATTTTGATTAACGATACATCTTAGAGTACCATTTTTTCTTCCAGCTAAGACTCCTAAGAAAAAGGGTGGTGGTGCAGCCAGCCAATACTGGCATAGTTCTCTAATAATTCACCAAGGCAACAAAAAGTTAAAGGTAACGGAAGATCCAAGAGTCGAGCTCTATGCTCTCCAGGAAGAACATGTCTAATATTATAGAAAGCTTTGTACAAAAGGGATTTCTCAAATATCCCACTAAATAGGATCTTCAAAGAAAGCTTGTAGTTTAGGGGTGCACGGGATTGTAAAACCTAGATGACTCATGGTTTAAACCGGCAAATACTGTTGTACAAGCATCTCAAAATCAAGAGGCTCAATAAAGTCCAGAAGCAAAGCCAACAACCTACGCATTTAACTTTTTCTGTAATATTCCCCAATCAAACTCCCAGAAACTGCAAATGTTCCCACTCCTAGCTCTGTCAGCTAATTTTAAGGTTTTCAAGAACACACTCACAACGCAAAGGACATTAAGTTTGGGACTTCACTCAAAATGGTCCTAGTGTATAAGGTGGAGCATTAATAGTCTTCCAAGTTCTCAATGATAATGCACTAGTAGTTCCCCAAGCTTTCTTTTTGGTTTTGGATTGGGATCAGATTCAATTTGCAGAATTCTTGATGAGTTTCATTTTTCCATTTTGAGTTACCTTTCTAACATTTGCAGATTTTCCAATAAGCAACTAGTTAATGTGGTTTTCTTTAATATAAGCAATTTGTGTTATGATAAGTGTCTATAGGAAACAGCCTCTCTACCTCACAGAGGTCGTGGTAAGGTCTGCGTACATTCTACCCTCCCCAGACCCCTTTTGTGGGATTTCACTGGGTATGTTGTTGTTGTTGTGTTTTGATAAAGTATTTTGCATTTGGGCTGATGCTCATGTTTTTCTTATTCTCGCAACAAAATAGCAGGAAATGAGAAAAATGAGAAAAGCAAATAAGCCAAAAGCAAGTAAGCCTTTTGTGGGATTTCACTGGGTATGTTGTTGTTCAGTTTCAAAAAAAGTGTCTATAGGAAACAACCTCTCTACCTCACAAAAGTAGGGGTAAGGTCTGCATACATCCTACCCCACCCCACCCCAGAACCCTTTTGTGGGATTTCACTGGGTATGTTGTTGTTGTTGTTGTGTTTTAACAAGTATTTTGCATTTGGGCTGATGCTCATGTTTTTCTTATTCTCGCAGAAAAATAGCAGGAAATGAGAAAAATGAGAAATGCAAGTAAGCCTTACAATATTTGATAGAGATTCTTGAGAAATTCACGAGAGGTTAGAGTTTTGAGCTTTTGGCAAAACGAAAGTTTTTGGGTAAAAGATTAAAAGAGACAGAAATTATTTTATGATCATTATTGCTGATACTATTACACAAATTTCTCAGTAAAGTTCCACCTAATTTTGAATATGATAGAATTACTAAAACAGGAACTCACACATAGTAATATCTTGCTCAAGTTTTAATTGGAAAAATATTGTAGCTTTCTTTATATGTAATTCGAAAAATCTAAAACGATAGAATGATAAACTTAGCGACCCCGACTTGTTTGGGACTGAAGCGAAGTTGTTAGAATGAAAAATTCAAATGGAGAATAAACATACATAAAAAGGGACTGATCAAACTCTGTTAAAACTTTGCGAAATGAAATTGGTGCTTAACCTATGTTGCTCGAATCCTCCAAAGTACCATCGAATGGTGTGTCGGATCCTTACAAAAATATGCATTTTTAGAGGATCTTGGGTTGGGGGGGGGGGTTGCTTGGAGGGCTATAATGGTAACACCTTCATAAACTTAGAGAACTATCAGCGCCGACCTTACACATTGGAGTTAATTCAAGTGAGGGCTAACGTGGTGATTTGGGCTTTTCCTCAAGGTTTTCAGCCAAATAAGGTTTGCTCTAGTTTTCCCATTTGCATTTGGATCAAATCACATGTAAAAGATGAAAATTTGAAACAAAATCAACTATTTAACCAAGATTTAAGACATGGAGATATAACTGAGGTCGTGCTAGCAAGCAGCAAAGGAAGAAAGTGCTGAGTGAGATGTATTGAGGAGCATGGCAGCAGACACCAGTGGAGCATCTCAATGACAATTGAAACAAATAGCAGAACAAACACACAGTTGGACCACGTGAAAATTTGGGAAACTCCTTTATTTTTGGAAGTCATGCAGGACAGGAATGTAAGAATGAAAAGCAGAAAAAGCAAATTGTCGCTCAAAACAAAGACAACAACTTTGTAGATAATGGAATATGCACTGAACAGAAGAAAGAGAGTCACATGAACCATGCTAAGAACTTGGGTTCCCAATTAATCATATCATAAGTTAGTACTCTTACAAGATCGGTTTTTTCTTCAAGGTGAAATTTTATAAATTAATCGGCATAAAGGGTATGCTGGTATGAAAAATTGAGTACCACAAAAATAGTTCTCACAAATTATTTAGAGAACTAATAAAGTTGACCATGACCTCTACATTCTAACAATCATGTACATCTGCCATGTTGGTCCAAAGATTAAGTAAAGAAGTACAATTAAACTTAAGAGTAGATACATTCTCCTTTTTGTCTTCAAAAATGCTTGAGCTCCTCTCTTTCCATATTATCCACCAAATTCTCGATGGGATTCCATTCCGAACTCTCTCTTACATGATCAGTTTAGATACTACCAACCAACAACAACCCGTTCTTGAACAGAAACCTGAATTCAGATGGCTGGCTCCCACGCAGTGGCAAACTCTCCCACATTGTAGCATTGGGTCCAGCCAAATCCATTAATTTATATCCATGTAAATATAGTCAGTAGATAGGCTAAGCCGGTTCAATCATACAGTAGGGTTGTGCATTTGAGCCTCATCGAACATGCTTCCTTTTCCTTTTTGGGGATAAGAGAGAAGCCGGTTTACTAAATCTTCTAGATTTTTTTTTATAGCTACTGCTAGATGTTTGAGGCAGCATCTATCTTTTAAGAAATGCAAACCTTAATTGCATTCTTGCCCCTCAAAGCCCCTCTTGCAGTCTTGCTCACTCCCTCCCCTTCTGCTCCATACTCAGGACACCCTCCTCTCTCTCTCTCTCTCTCTCTCTCTCCCTCTCTCCATTTGGTGTCCTATGTCCCTAGGGTTGATAACTGTACAGCATTTCTGTCTTCATCTCTAGTGAAAGAAGCTAATGCCGACAAACGGACAAAGTCCAGGTAAGCTTGTAGTCCTAACTTATCCTTCTTCTCTCTTTTTCCTCAACCTTCACAACTTCTCCTTCCATGAAAACTAGGGCGAGGCATCTTTCTTCCTCGTCTTGAAGTTCTATGGTTAATCAACAGATTGACCACATATGTTCCGTTTAAACAATTTTTTCAAAAATGCTTATGAGACTTTTCTTCTTTGATCCAGTGAATGAGGTCTTTCACGATTCATGTTTCATATTAAAGTGAAGAAGAATACTTGCTGCCGACACTGCCACTTAGGTAATGTCACTATGTTTTGTGCCACTTTTAGTATTGAATTTTCATTACAATTACTCAATCTCAAATTTTTTTGATTTGGTTGTGTGTGGTGGGGAATTATGTGTTTGAATTTCTAACTGTTTAGTTTTCTTTTGACTTCCTTTTGCTTTTTAATATCAGAATAACTTTATCAGTGAGCTAGTCCAATTACATAATGACAATCAAGATTTATGGTGTAACTTTAAAAGAGAACTGTGAATTCTGAAATATACCAATCATAGTTTATGTTTTATTACTTTGAGAGGAAGCAGTTTCTTTCATGTGGTTTTGAAGCTAAACATAGTCAATTGAAGCATCAACACCAGAATACAGAACTGGCGGAAAATGTAGTAAGTTTAACCCGTAGGCTGAAAGATAAAGGCATGGCTACAGGACGGTAAAGTGCCAGATGGAAGGCGCAAAGACCTCAAGCTCAATGTTTGAAAATTTCTAGGTCTTCTGCTAAATGTGATTAACAAGCTGCTTGACAAAATAATTGGCATGGATAGGTGGTCCTATTAGTCTATTATGGCCATTGGCTGAGCAGTAATATTATATTTCTTAGACATAAACTTCCCCATCAGGAAATGAAGCAGAGAAATATAGCATTAGATCCTGAATTTCAGCTATAAATCTCTAGAAGAATATCAGTGACCTGTTATCTAAAAAATGAAAACAATTTTTTGTTTTAGGAAATAATTGTGTTGTTTTCTAGTCCAACAATTTACTATCAGCACTCCAACAATTTACTATCAGCACTACAACAATTTACTATGAGCACTAAAAAATGTCCACTTGAAATAGTTATAGAACTTCAACTAGAAACTATATCCAGAAATTTAAGATTTAGTTCAAATATGAAGGGCCAGTGCCGATAACTGAGATAAAGGTTGATCAAGCGAGAAATCTAGTACAAGTATGAAGTATGAGATATAAGCGAAACACACAGCTGATTTTCTCACTATACCACAATTAATGTGCTTCAACAAGAAAGTGCTTTTTAACTGAATGTCAGCTGCCATCTACCTACTGCAAGGTTTGGGCTTTTTGCAGCAAAAGGAGAGCAAGAGAAACCAACAAAGTATGATTTGAGACATAGAAGAAAAGACCTTCAACTATCATTCTCAGGCGTGTCAAGAATACATAGAACTTTAGTACGGGAATTTTCTTTAATTCAATATAAGATGCATAATACCGACTCAATTTAGTATTGAGCAGGTATTGAATTTGTTATCACCAGAGCACCACCCCCGCAAGCCCCTCTTTTCTAAGAAAGGAAAAGCAAGGGACAAACTTCAACATAGCCCAGAAGCACATGCACAGATATGCTTTAGAAAGGAATATGCAAACTTCATAGCATAAATGGATCCATCATTTACCCCACTTTTACATAGACAAGTAAATGGAAAAGGAAACAGCGAAAACCTACTAATTTTCAAGACTGATAAACTTCAGGAAGGCGGAGACCCACACTTGCAGCAGATTTACCCAGCACTTTCGTCATCTCATTGGTTCTATCCACTGCAATGTTGTAAGAAAATAATAAGTCCTGCAGAAACAAAGAAAACCACATGATTTGTAAAATGCATTAGCAATATCACAGGTTCCTCAAAACAAGAACGTAATAGCCAGAGAACCATGAAACCAGTGGAGACGGAGAGACACTACACAAAAAGTGCTGAAGTAAAGAAAAACTCCCCGTGACTTCCTTTATTTCATTTCAACTTTATGGTCAAGTAATATTTAATAAAAGATAAAACCACAAGGTATACATAGGCTCTATTAGAAAAAAAAAAAAAAAAAACTTCAGTGATATGAATGAATAAGCAGCATTAATCAGAAAATACAATTTATTTCAAATTCAAAGGCAACACTTTTGATAGGTGATAAGCGTTAGGATTATGCACATGAGCAGAATATGAATACCATACGAGTGTCATTCAGAATTGGAAAAGCTAGAAAAGGAGGCTGAAAAAAGAAAATTTTGCATTTCTGATGCACAGGCAAAACTCTATCCGTGTTGATAAGGCATTGACATTGTGAAACAGATGTCTGACAAAATGACCCAGCTAGATGTTCAGTGTCTTATAATCAAGCTTTAAGCAAGAAAGACCTCTTTTTTTCAAAAGAAATTAAAAAAAAATACATAATGAAATATTTCTTGTCCCTCCTATATTTTTTCAACTTAAAACAGTAAACACCTCTACATTTTGATTCAATTAGGGATTTACGTTTACCTCTTACTAAACTTATCACATAATCCCCCTATATTATAAGTTTCACAAATAGAAATATCATTACTTCTCAGTTGATCCTTTTTATTGTAAGAAAATAATATTTATACTCGCTGATATATTGACAGAGTTGACCCTATTTATTTCTGATGGTATTGATACCATGCCACAATATCAAACCCATGAGCACCTCCTTAACAACACTTACCTTGATGAAGGGTTCATATTACATTAACTTCATATAAGCAGCTTTTAAATGTCATGGGAAAACATATTTAGCAATGAAAGGGATGATGCTATATCCGCATTTTTATGATAAATCCTTTACCCATATAAAATGTAGACATGTAAACAATTTATCGCGGCTTTGTCATGTAAACAATATATTCTGTATTTCGCTTTAATTTTATTGCAACTGTTCCTTTTTCAGAATGCTTTGCCATGCTGGCTTTAGTATTTCGCAAGGGCTTTTTCACTTCCGTTATTTCTTTTTCCGAACTGCTTTTCCTTGAGTTGAGGGTCTATCGGAAACAACCTCTCTGCCTCCCAAGGTGGGGGTAAGGTCTGCGTACACACTACCCTCCCCAAATTCTACACCCTTGCTTCACACAGCTTAGGATGATTATAATCTGATATACATTGTAAAATCCACCCTAGTCAAGAAGCATCTAAGAAAAAGAAGAGGGGCTAGTACAAGGTAAAAAAGATGCGCAACGAAAATTGTAAATAACTAGAGAGATGAAGCTAACCTTATGATGGTGGACACTGTTGAGAAGGTAAGTATAATTTTGAGCAAGCTTAACTTTTTGCTGGACAAAAGAAGGGTCGTTTGGACTTCTCTTCTTCCTGAACTCTTCCCTGATGAAGTCAGTGAAATGAACCCTGTGTTCTTCCTTCCCTATATGCTTTTCCACTGCTTTTAGTAGATTTCTATACACCATTAGTGTAGCTCTTAAACCTTCAGAAGACCCCATTTCTGCAAAATCCACAAATAACCATCAACCTTAGAAATATGACCAATGCTCTAAAAATCCAAACTTTAGGACATAGAACATTGGGCCAAAAAAGGAAAAGAAAAAGATTGAATATTTTGGATTTTTTTTTCAACGATTTAAACCCCTAGCACAAAAGGATTACAAGTATGTTAGCCCCATTTGATAAATGTGATAATCCAGATAGAATTCGAACAGAAAAAAACTTACATTTTGACTCGTTGGATGTTTTGTCGGATGGAGCAGTGTGAATAAGTATTGGCAAACCCAAAATTAAACAATTTTTAAAACTCGAAAGTGAAAAATAAATACTACCACCTTTGCATTTTAGTATTCATGTTTCCTTTTTGCACGCCCTACGCCCCTTAAGAAATGATAAAACTGAAGAAAAAAAAACAGTAATGTTTACTAATTTACTCGTATCTCTCTTCAATAAATAAGCACTCTACTTAAAACTTCACTAAATATTTAAAAGTACAAGGTGAGCTAATTTTATTAGTATAATCATAACATCAGCCAATAATTCCTTGTTTGAAATCTTCAATTTATAATTTGATGGGAAAAAGTAATCCTATCTTGATTCTATAAAATGACAAGTATTCTGGAATAACTATTCTTAATAACCTTGACAATTAAAATGGAATGATGGTGTACTAAATTCTAAACTAGCCCTTTTAATTTGGGAAAGTGATGCAATGTGACCCCTTCATTCTCATCCATCTCCAATGAACCCCTACACTTATGGAATTTATACTTTGCACTTCTTCATAATTCATTCTATGCTTTAATTTCTTTATAACTCTTCCCCAGTTGCTTTCTAATACGTCAACTTTGTGCTTAACAGCATTAGTGTATCTTGTCTTTTTTTCTTTTTTAATCAGGGCATTAGTGACTGTTTTCTTAACTATTGATGACTATGGTTATTTGTTTTAAATTTAGAAATTACTTAAAATGAGAATGTTTGTCCTGGTTTAATCAATCAAGCATCAAGAGAATACATTGGGACCTTGTAATGGAAATATTTATTTGTAGAAACATAAAGTCCAAAATTTGAAAGAAAAAAAGAATCTTATAATTACTCTCTCCTCTAAATGTGGAAAAATCAACTCAAAACGCCATGCCAAGAGAAAAACAAGCAAATTTGTGCAAGTGTGTATTGCTTTTATTACTGGATTTCAAGTGAAAGATTTTCCATTTATCTTAATTAAACATGTGCTTCAAATTGTTGCAGTGTATATGATTTCAGTCATAGACAATGGATTGACTGACCTTTGGGAAGGCGTAAAGATCCAAAATGTCACCTACGAGGGAGAAGAAACAGATTCTGCAGGGATTTGTGTTGCACTGCCAGGTGTCTGTCTTTGTGTTCGTGACGAGTGAAAAGGAAAAGAACCAAATATAACCAAACACATAGTCACTTTGAAGAAAAATTATTAGCCGTGAATAAACCAAATTCGACTAGCTTCCAAAGTTTACTTGCTTATTTAGAAAAATTTTAGAGTAACTATTTGTGTTTACTAATCAATTTAAAATTTATTTTTTGTAATATTAGAGCAACAATTCCTGTTTGATCAAGATTGTAAAAATTATTTGTTTAAAAAAAATAATGAGCAATTTTAACCTCCTAGCAGTTTGGCCAAGCAGGCTATATGAGCCGTGAGCAGAAAAACAGGAAAGAAACAAGAAGGTTAAGCCCAAAAATAAAATTGATTCAAATAGGAGTCGCCCCGGAAATGCAAATATTTGAATCTATACATCCAACCCCAAAACTAGTTCTCTATCTCTTTCAATTTATGTGATACTATTTCTTTAATTTTTTTTTAATCTAAAAATTAGTCCATTTTTATATTTGAAAAAAAAGTCATGTTCCAAAGAGTTGATGACTTTCTATAAAAAATCAACTTTAGTTTTGTTATTTTATTCTTAACGACATGATTTTATAGTCACAAATGTCATAATAATATTTAACACCATAAGTTTTTAATATCTTTTTTCTTTCTTTTTTTAATTTTGAACAAGTTAAATTAGTTCACGCAAAATGAAAAGGATGAATTACAAAGCTATCATGTGTCAGGCTCAACTCCTAGGCTACCAAGGCCGTCGCCTTAGGACCCAAAATGTATGAGGCCCCATATATTATACGAAAAAGGGTTAAATATACCTCTATACTATTAGAAAAGGGTTAAATATACCCTTTTCGTTAGACTTTGGGTCCAAATACACCCCTCTGTTATACTTTGGGTTCAAATATACCCCTCTTCCGTTAAAATTGTCCAAGATCGACGTGGAATCTGACGTGACGCTGACAACTTGGTGAGGTGGACATCACATGGCATGCCACCTCACCACCCCCAACCCATTTACCCCTCTCTTCCCTTCTTCTTCCATCACTACCATTTCCTTCTCTTCACAACCTTTACCACCATTAGCACGTGTTTATTTATTAAGTGGTGCTAATGGTGGCAAAGGTTGTAAAGGGGAGGAAATGGTAGTGATGGAAGAAGAAAGGAAGAGAGGGGAAAATGGTTTGGAGTGATGAGGTGGCATGTCATGTGATGTCCACCTCACCGAATTGTCAGCGTCACGTCAGATCTCATGTTCATCTTGGACAATTTTAACGGAGAAAGGGTATATTTGAACCCAAAGTATAACGGAGGAGTATATTTGGATCCAAAGTATAACGGAAAGGGTATATTTGGACCCAAAGTATAACGAAAAGGGTATATTTAGACCCAAAGTATAACGAGGGATATATTTAACCCTTTTCTAATAGTATAGGGGTATATTTGACCCTTTTCCGTATATTATTTTTTGAGATTTTATCCCCAAATTGTCAATAAAATTATTTATATTATCAAAAACACATTTGAGATTTTATTTTAAATGAATATTATACTTATTATTAATGACAAGTACACATTTTTAAATCAACTATTTATTGCCAGCTTTGTCAATTATTATTATCATTAAAGCTTACTCGCATTTGATTTTTACATCTAATTATTGAACATGTCAACATGTCTTTATATTCTACAATTTATTAAAAATCAAATTCGACTTTAATGATGATTTAATTCTGATAAATTACTATAGTTTGGTATAAATACCATGAATTTTACCCTTAAAGTTATTCGCGTTTCATTACTCTCACTTTTCAAATTGATTTTTTTTTTACTTTACAACGGCTTTGTACCTGTTTTGAGCTAATTAGCTACGTATTGATGGGTTTGAGTCAATTTAGAACAAAAAATTCTAGACGAAATTGTACAATCAGAAAATAATACTCTACTCAATATTCTATCAAAGAAAAATATTATAAAAAGTTGACTATAACAAAATATTAATTAGAATCTTTGCATCTATAAGGCTAAAAGAATAAAAATTCAAATATATAATTTTAAGGCCTCAAACTAAAATTCATAGTCTTTTAAATTTGCTAATAAATTTCATTTAGACACTAAAATTATGATATGTTCTAAAGTCGGAATATCGAAACATATTATGGTTCGACCAACTGAATACGCGGGATGAAATGTACAATGCAGTTTAAGCAACAGACAAATGACACCAACAATTTCAGTTGCTGATAATCATTGCAATTTTACTTGTAACTCTTTTTTTTTTTTTAACCCCCCCCCCCCCCCCCCCCCAGACAAATGACACCAACAATTTCAGTTGCTGATAATCATTGCAATTTTACTTGTAACTCTTTTTTTTTTTTTAACCCCCCTCCCCCCCCCCCCCCCCCCCCCCCCCCATACACACACACACATTTTACTTGGCCATTACTCGAATCTAAGTTAAAGGCAAATCCCTGTTTCTTTTGATCAAATAAGTCGTTGGATCCTTGATTACCAAAACCTATGAACAACAAAAAACGGAGATGGTGACCATAAAAACATGAAAACTTTATGTTGACTGAAGTATGCTTAAAACAACTAAAGCCTCAATTCCAAGCAAGTTACAATAGCTATATGAATCCTCATTGTCCATATCGCCATACGGTGATTAATCATCATAAATTGATTAGCTTTACGCCGAGTATCAACCTTCCGCAACCATCCACTTTTATTTGCACTTAGGACCGGCAATTTGTAGACACAGTTAATTGAGTATTCTCTTATCATGCTTTTAGTAATGAAAGATGGATAGAAAAACTAATAAATAGATTTTGTCTTGAGCAGCATTTACAAATACAAAGCAATTACCAGGGCAGAGTGTGGTTGCCAAGTGTAGAAAATGATGCTGCTATTTAGGATTGTTAACAGCACAAGCAAAAGCCAGAAACCAATGCTAGTCAGGCCTTACTTATGGTACATATATATTGGTAGTGCTCTAAACAACATGACTATCCCCCAGCCTATCGTTCATTCAAAACTTGAAATGCTTTGTTTGGAGCGATTTTCCTAATCATGCAGTACGAAAACAACACCATTCTTCTTGATGAAGTCATGCGTTGTGTGATCAACCACCTGCACAAGATGTACAATAGATTAACACATCCACAGCAAGAATTCATGCATTCATTGAATATAACTGATATAGAAACAGCTATTCACCAAATGAGGTTTTATAGGCCAGCACCACCTTGACAATGTTAGTAAGTCCTCAACTTAATGGTGTCCGTTTAAGGATTTCACAGCTTATTGTGTCAAAAGACTTATTACCGTTAGACCTAGCATTAAGCTATCTAAAAATATTTCTGCAGCCATAAAAATAAAAGAAAAACAGTATCCCTTCACTAAACGTTTAAACTTTTAAATAAGGCTATTTGCACATTTCAACTCTATACCAGAACAATCAGGGAGTTCAAGTTTCACAATAATATATCAAAAAAATATTTCTCAGAGCTTAACCCAAAAAATAGAATGTGTCTCTCATCGGAAAAGGGGAAGGGAGTGTAGCAGTTCCAATATTATATGTGAAAATGCCATCCTACAATAACAAGCTTATAGATGAGAGAGTTATAACATTTCAAAACATGTTAATATAGCTAGAAGATATTGTTACTTATGAATCAGAATATGACATGAATAAACACAAATTAGTTTTCAGTCACATCCCATTAAATGTGAAATGATTCCCAAAGATATGAGAGAAAAAGATGCTGATACCCGACCCTCCATACGTCAGTATTGCTCGTCTACATCTCTCATAGCAGGTCTCGTTTCAAGAGCCTTCATCTTCTGGATGATTATCTTTTCTAAAAGTTTTGGTTCATTAAAGCTGCATACTGGCTTAAATCATTTATTATCAACAGAAGACTGTAGGCTTAAAAATAAAGAGCCAATAATAATGATATTAATGTTACCAAGCAATTAAAGGCGATCGTTCTGCTGGTTAGCCTAAAACAATATTTCCATGATGCTTGTAATCAAAATTCGTAGATGTGAACAGTGTTGTGAAAGGCGAGCGCCTTCTTGCCAAAGGTGAGAGGCGTGGCTCTGCCGCCTTTTAGGGCTGTGGTGAGGTCACCTTCAAAAGGCGCGCCAAAGGCGCTAATGGCGCCGAGGCGAGGCGACAGTGGGTTTTTTTTTTTTAAAAAAAGAAGCAACTAAAAGAAGTTGAAGACTTAAATGAAACTTATTATCAAAAGAAAAACAGCGGCTAGGGTTTTTTTTTTGCCTCCTCCTCTCTTCTCCTTCAAGCTTTTCTTCTTCTTCATTCCTCCTCTGCTTTCGACTTCTGCTTCCTCTTCAGTTCTTCTTTTTTTCCGGCGACTCCTCCTCTGTTTCCGGCGACTTCTGCATTTTTTTTCCTTCTATTCTCTTCTTCTTTTCTGACGCGTCCCTGTTTTTTCTCCTCTGTTTTTTTCTTTTTCTATTTTCTCCTCTTTTTTCTATTGAAGATCTTGAATTTGAATAGACTTTTAGTATTGCACTATTGCTTAAATTTTAGTATTGCTTGTCTTATCACTTATGAATTATTGAGTCATTCAAGTCCTAGACTTTTAGTATCTACTATCTACTTTTAATTTTTGAATTGAAATATTTGCTAATATGTTATTGCTAGTGAGATTTTGATTATTTATATATGCAATTAAATATTTTAATTTTTTGGTATTTATTGGCGCCGCACTTCAAAAAGGCGAGCGCCTCGCCGCTCGCCTCGCCTTAAGGCGAGGCAGGCCGTTGTCGCCTTTTGTCGCCGCGCGCCGTCCAAAACACTGGATGTGAATGACTCATCAACTGTAATACAAGATTCTTACATTAGTATTGTTGAGCTCGAGATTGTAGAAGTCCATCTTGTCATCTGTAAATAATGGGCCAGCATGCCATGTACCATGATTCAGCTTTATAAACTTAGGACCTGAAATTCTGAAAGCCTGCACTTCATCAACAGCAGGAGGCACATAAAAGTGCCCACAATGTGACTGCACAATATCACTACCCTTGACATCAGTTGGATCCACAATAGATGGCTTAGCAACTCCAAGATACCACACATTGCCGCCAATTGATCCAAGACATTGGGTCACATTGGCATGATGTGTTATATTAGAAAATCTGAGCGATCGATCTTTAAGCTGCATAATGTAAAACCTGACAGAAAACATAGCTCAATTCACTATCTTAGTAACTAATCTAGCAAACAATATTCGGATTCACTTTTTTTAAAAGAACTATTAGCTAGAATAACTAACACAAAAGAAACAAAAAACTAGAGGGAAAATAAACTCAATGAAATATCAAATCCTTGAGAAACTAATTTAAATTCCAGGATGTAAAATCTTTAATATTGATTCCATAGTTTAATGGTTCCTCAGAGCACATGCATAGCCCCATAATTTAAAAGGTCTCCCATTAAGCAACCTCTCCTCCATAACCAATCAAGCTTTCTGTTTTTTCGCTCGCTTCTCATGGAAAACTATTTGAAATTCTGTCAGTCTTGTCAAGCCCTGGTTTGATCTCTGCTTTAATGTTGAACATAGATCTTTATTTTCTTTTTTTATTATTTTGTGGACTTATTGAGGAAGGCTGACGTGCACAAGTTTGTTAGTTAGTTACAGGTTGTTAGGAGTAACAGTAAACACTATTGGTTATTAGCAGTATTAGTTGTATCAGTATAAATGGGCCTGTGTAATCGTCTACATTTTAGATTGAATAAGAAAGCTTTCATTTCTGTTGTTCCCCTGTCTCTTACCTCTTCTCTTCCCCAATCCATACACTCCATGGCCATAGCATGCGAGCTCCATTTGGGCAGTTACCTAGCTCTTAACATGGTATCAGAGTAGCAAAGGCTGAATCCCTATCTTTTCTTCTCCCCAAATTTCTCATCTGACTCATCAATGGCGAATCTGAGAATTGATCAAACTCATCCTCTTTATATACTCCGGGGTTCGTTTTGATCCAATTCAGCTCAAAGGTTCTGAGACTTATGGCGGCGATCGATGCAAATTGCACTTCGGGCTAAGAGGAAATTAAGTTTTGTGCTTGGTACATGCACGAGAGAGACATTTCATACATTTCATGCAATGCTATCGTTCTCTCGTGGATCATGAACACAATATCACCACATCTTCTCAGTGGTATTGCGTACGCTTCAGATGCACATCTTGTTTGGGAAGATTTGAGAGAGAAATTTGACAAGGTCAATCGAATGAGGATTTTTCAACTGCATCGAGAAATAGCGACAATTTCACAAGGTGCAGATTTAGTCTCAGTTTATTTTTCAACAGCATCAAGTATGATGCTATGGTACCTTCCCTAACTGTGGTTGCGACAAGTCAAAAGATTACATTGAACATTTACAGCAGCAGCGACTGCTTCGGTTCCTTAGTGGACTTGATGAGTCATATGATCAGGCTATATGAAAACCACTGAACCGACTTTAAACGAAGTATACACCATGGTGATTGAGGATGAGAGTCAGTGACTACCAAATCCAAATGTAAATGCCTTGGCTGAAGGAAATGACATCACTGCCTTGGGGACTGCTAGAGGTACTCAATCCAGATTCAAGAGGTATTTTGAAATTTGTGAATATTGCAAGTTAAAGGACAAAGCAAAGAAAATTGCAATAGGTTTGTTGGTTATCCTCCTTGTTTCAAAGGTCGCGGAAGAGAAAGCCCAGATGCAAATAATGCTCATTCCAGGGTTTCCATCAGAGAAAATGGTGATCCAAATATGCCACAAGGGCAATTTCATTTCAAAACTGGCAGAGGAGAAACAGGTCCACTGCGATATGATCAAACCAATGGGAATCTGGAACAAGTTCTTTTGATCCACTGGGATATGGTCAAGGTGCAGGGATTGCTAAGGCTGCTCCTATGTCATTTACTTCAAAACAATACAACCAAATCTTGAGAATGCTCAACAAGTACAACACAAATGAGGTAGCAGCAAATGCAGCAGATATTGTTACTTCTTTTGCCAGTGATGCTTCCAATAAGAGGAAAATCGATACAGGGACAACCAATCACCTGGTTGCTGATTATGCTATGTTGAATGAGGTCTTTAAAAAGGTGAGTCAAAAGGTGCACCTACCAAATGGCAGTAGAATACCTATAACACACATTGGTAGTTGCAAATTGGGACAAGGGGGATACATAATGTCTTGTTCATGTCTAAGTTAACAAGAGAACTTGTATGTTTTATGGTATTCTGTCCTGATTTCTGCTTGCTGCAGGACCTTCACATGGGGGAACTGAAGGGGATTTGGAAGATTTATGATGGTCTATACTACTGGAATAACACAATTAAGGAATTACACCGTCCTTGTTCAGCAGCCGTGAGCTTGAAAGGACAAGAAGAGGAGTTGTGGCACAGAAGGCTTGGACATGTTCCAAACAAACTTCTGAAGCAGATTTTTGTACTACAGTCTAATGTCAATAGTTGCCTATCATGTCATATATGTCCTTTAGCTAAACGATTAGAATTCCTTTTTCCATTAGTAGGAGTAGGACCCATAAACCATTTGATTTGGTACATGGTGATGTTTGGAGACCCTATAGATTTCCTCAGTTACCAATTTTTTTTTTTTTAAAAAGAGACCCTATAGATTTCCTACTCATGATGAAAATAGATTCTTTCTTACTTTGGTGGATGACTGTAGTAGAATGGTATGGGTATTACTTTTGAAGCAGAAGAGTGTTAGTGTTGTACTTCAAGATTTTCGACTGATTGTCAGTTCCACAGTAATATCAAGATTTTCAGAAGTGACAATGGCACAGAACTTTTTAATCCTCATTACAAATCTCTGTTTTAATTCTTCTGGTATTCTACACTAAAGCTCGTGTGTGCACACACCCCAACAAAATGGGGTGGTGGAAAGGCAGAACGGACAAATACTTGAGGTGGCAGAGCACTGAAGTTCCAAAGTGGTCTACCAATCAGATTTTGAGGATTTGTGTGCAAAATGTTGTTTATATAATCAACATGGTGCCTTCTACTGTTCTAAAGAGAAGTCTCCTTTTGAAGTCTTCTATGGTAGGACGCCTAATTTGCAACATCTTAGGGTCATAAGATGTTTGTATTATGCTACCATTACTGGTGCTAAGTTTGATAAGGTTGGTCCCAGGGTAGTGGCAGAAGTATTGATGGGATATTCTAGCACTCAAAAAGACTACATACTGTACAGTTCATCTGACAAACATTTCTTTGTTAGTAGGGATGTTCATTTTAGGGAAGGTGTTTTTCCTTTTAAATCTACACATTCTGCCATCCACATATATAATTTTCCTGTTCAGTCTACTGTCACAGATTCAGATATTCGATTCCATGAAGGGGATATTGATACTTCAGCACCAGTTGATCCTACCAGAGATGCTGATCATGTTTCACCACGTACTCAAGATGCATTCAGTCCTGATGCCTTACAGGATTCTCACATAGGTGGTAACGATGCAATTCCACCAGTTCATGCAATACCACCTCATTCAGCTCCGTCTATTCCTGGAGGGTCACCGCTTCATGCAATTTTCACTCAACCTGCATTAAGGAGATCAGGTCAACCATCTAAGCCCCCAGAATAGCTACAGGATTATGTTCACGATCCTTTGCCTAGTTCTTCCAGAGTTGTCACTTGTCTATATCCTATGCGCAATTATATGTCCTACAATTCTATCTCCTACAATTCTATCTCAGCTGCGTACCTTGATCTTTGCCACTATTCAGCTGTGAGGGAGCCTGAGTCTTACTCAGAAGCTATGCAGGATTCAAAGTGGATTGATGTCAGATGTGACTCATGCAGTTCAAAATCTCAAAAATATTCACGCATCAACCAAAACACACTCATATAGAGGCTGCATTGAGAGTAATTAGGTACTTGAAGAATGAACCAGGATTTGGGATTTTACTATCTTCTAAAGCTTCAGAAGAGATGACAATATACTGGATGCTGAATGGGCTGCTTATCCAATGACAAGAAAATCAGTGAGTGGATTTGTAGTGAAGTTTGAAGATTCTTTGATTTCTTGGAAGTCAAAGAAGCAGAATACCATCTCTAAAAGTTTGCAGAAAGCACAATATCGGAGCATGGCCAATGCAATTGCTGAAGTAGTTAGTTGGTTTGTTTAAACAACTGAAGATGAAGTTGCCAACTAAAGTTGTTTTGTGATAGCAAAGCTGCACTACAGATTTTGGCTAATCCAATATGCCATGAACAGACCAAACACAAAAACAAATACAAGGAGGAATGATTGAAACTGAACATGTTAGCACAGATTTGCAATGGGCAGACATTCTAACAAAGGGATTTGGTCGAGCACAACATGAATTCTTATTGTCCAAGCTAGGAGTGTTCAACTTGTTCACTGTACAAAACATGAGGAGGAATAGCATTGAGGTAGGTTGACGTGTACAAGTTTGTCTTCCTCCGTCCCAATTTATGTGACACACTTTCCTATTTAGTTTGTCCCAAAAAGAATGTCACCTTTCTATAATTAGAAATAACTTAACTTTAAAATTCCCCATTTACCCGTAATGAAATGATATATAGCCACACAAATGTCTAAGTTTTGTTTTAGACCGCAAATTTTAAAGTCTTTCTTTCTTTCTTAAAAACTTTGTGCCTAGTCAAACGGTGCCACATAAATTAGGACGGATGGAGTAGTTAGTTACAGGTTGTTAGGAGTAACTGTTAACATTATTGGTTATTAGCAGTATTAGTTGTATCAGTATAAATAGGCCCTGTGTAATCGTGTAAATTTTAGATTGAATAAGATAGCTTTCATTTCTTTTATTCCCCTGCCTCTTAATTTCCTTTCTGTCATTCCCCTGCCACTTAACTCTTCTGTTCCCCAATCCAGATACTCCATGGCCATAGCTTGCGAGCTCCATTAGAGCAGTTACCTACCTCTTAACAGAACTCTTCACTCTTGTATTAAAATTTACATTTTGATTTATCTAATTAAAAGAAAAAAGTCGAATAAACAAAAGATTTATATAACTAATCAAACTGAACATGAAGATCCATTTCATTCCAAGACTGCATAATTATGCTTTCCATCTATTTGTATGAAAATGGGTTCAATTGAAACTGCCTTACTCTCACTGCTCCAAGCAACAATCATTTTTGTTAAGAAGAATATCAAATTTATACAAGAAAATGTTACTCGCTTCGTCCCAATTTAAAGTGTCTCACTTTCCTACTTTGTCTGTCCAAAAAGAATACTACTCTTTCTATATTTAGTAAGTTGATAATTCAAATACGTTAGATGACAAATTTAAAATCACAAAATTTAAAAAATATTTTAATATATTAAACATATCTTAAATTTAAAACCACAAGATTTCAAAAGACTCTTTTAATTCTTAAAACTTCATGCCCAATTAAATTAATACTTAAATTGAGTTGGAAACCAAGAAGACTGACCTGGGAATGCCACGACTCAAGTCAAGCTGAGCATCACTCGGACCAAACTTTTCCCCATCAGGGGAGGCCTGAATTACCTGACCAAACTCTTTAAAACTTTCTGGGGTTGCTTCTATGGGTTTCAGCTTTACCACTGTCGTATTAGATTCCATTGATGCACAAAAAGAACGCTGGATTAAGCCACGCCGAGTAGGCAATAGAGGAAGAGACGAAGATTGTGTGAGCAGTGCATGTTGTGGCCTAACAGATGGCGAATATAATATCAATGGCTTCAATTTCAGCATCACTCCTCCACTGAGGGTGACGAGTGGGCCGGGCCGGGTCATTTAAATGTGGGCTACAAGGGGTCGGGTCGAGCCCTAAGTTAGGGGGCCGGGCTTGGAGGGAAAATGGTGTCCGGTCCAGCTCACCCCGGATAGGGGCTACACCTCGGGCTAACTGGGCCGGGTTATAGTTAGTGGGCCGGGTTTTTTTTTTAAGTTCTAATACAAAAATAGATATTTACATTTACTAATAATAATAAAATTAACATTTACATCTAATGATAAAATTGCTAAATTTAAAAAAAAAAATTTAGTCGTCGTCAAATTCAAAAAGCTAGCCGTTGTAAATTTAAAAAACTAGTCGTTGTTAATTTTATTTGAACCCCTATATTTATGAATAACTTCACTTTGGTCATATTTTCAGACAATAAATACCCTTCCATTCTTCTTCATTTTCACACAATTCTTCCACAATTCTCTCTTTATCTAAATTTTTTATTCAACTAGTGTACATTACTTCACCTCCACCTTCTCCTTAAGTTCGAAGATCAACTTCAAGCGCGGTGTGGATGCATTTTGAGCGAGTAAATGAGGAACATGTTAAATGTTAACATTGTGGTGACATATATCTCCACAATTCCGGAGCGTTGGGTATTATTAGCCTATTGTGTGTGGGCGGGGGGGGGGGGGGGGGGGGGGGGGGGTGGAAGGGGGTACCGGTGTGTTGCGTAGACACTTGTGAAAAGGCATGAAATTGAACTGAATGATTTATCAAAGGTATATTTGTTGAGATAAGTACTATCACAATCTAATATATACTATATACTGAAAATGTATCAAAGGTATATTTGTTGAGAAAACAAGATTGTCTAGCTTTAAAATATAATTTTAAAGAAAACTAAAGTGCTCCGTAAAAAGAGACTCATAATTTATTGGGATACAATGTTTTTAAAATACTTATTATTAGTAATAAATGTAGTACTTATCTTTTTTTTTTTAATTTTTTATTTGAAGTGGACCGGGCCGGGCCGGTGCCCCGGTGGGCCATCACCCGGGCTACTGGTGGGCTGGGCTGATGGGCTGTCCACCTTGTCCGGCCCAGCCCCCTAATAAATCCCACATAACCCAGCCTCTTACACCTCTTAGTGGGTCTGGGCCGGGCCGATGGTGGGCCGGGTTTACCAGGCCGGGTTTGGGCTGGCCCGACCCACTTGACACCCTTATCCTCCACTCGGCTTTGACTTAATTATTCTCGCCTCTGATACTAATTTGACAGGACACAAAATTTAAGGAATAATTTGAGAATCTCATGGTCCTAAATTAAAAATATATGTAATGTATTAAAATATTATTTAAATATTGAGGTTTTAAATAATATTTTTGAATTCTCAACTTATTAAATATAAAAAGAGGCACTTCTTATAAGACATATTAAAAATAAAAGTACTATAGTTAAATTGGGACAGAGGAAATACTCAATAGATAAGGAATTATATGAAGCAACCATAGGGTTGAAAAAAAGCTCTCGTCTCTCACCTCTTTTTTTCATGCAAAACCCTAATACGTAGATCTTAAGCTTGGTGAAAATGGCCTCCATGCCCGGTGTCCAGTCCACGATGGTGGTTGGCCAACTCTCACAAACTATGACTGTTCCAAATACCAATCCTAATTCATTATAATATTCAGATCTGTTTAAACCAAAAACCTTATATGATTCATTACAAAGTCAGATGCAATCGCTACCCCAAATTTCAATGAAACCAGTAACTTTCTTACATGGGGTGCCATACATTAAATACACTGAAGCAGAAGTTGATCAGATGAATGTCATTGAAAATCTTCAGTATGCTATGGTAGGAAAATTTTCATATGGACAGCCAGCTATTGAACAACTTCATCTCATAATCCCTGCACAATGTGGAATAAAAGGTGAGTGTAGAACAGGTTTTTTAAGAAATCGACATGTGCTTATCAGATTAACTCTTTTTGAAGACTTTGTGAAGCTCACATCAAAGCCTGTATTTACATTCAAGATAGAGGGGGATATTCGTACCAAATGTGACCATTGATCTATGATTCGAAGTTCAAGATTAATGAAGAAACATTAAAGACAATGGCATGGATTTCCTTTCCAAATATATTGCCTACATATTTGTAAAGGAAACACTTTTTTCAATTGCATCTACAGGGTGTTCCTATACAATTGGATATGACTGTGATCAATAAGACTAGACCTAGTTGTGCTAAGGTTAAGGTTTTAATAGATTTGCTAGCGGATTTACCCAAAACAGTGAGGATGGATATTGAAAACGAAAAAACAAGAGCAATAAGGACTGTTAGTGTTCAGATTCATTATGATTATCTTCCTAGGTATTGGAAGGAATGTAAATTACAATGGCATGATGAGCATAATTGTAGAATTATACATCCAGAGCTTGCTCAGTAAGACAATGAAAGGGAGGAAATGCCACAGGAGAATGACAAGGCAAAAGTTCAGAAAATTTCTGATGAAGTGCACAACAGTAAGGAAAGAAATAAAGATCTCCAGGAGAACAAAGAAACTGAAGCAAAAAAGGCCAAACAGTTATAAGCAGAGGAGCAACAAAATAAAAAGCAGGCTAATGACAAAGGCAAACAAAAGCAAAAGGAGAGAAAGCAACAAGTATATGAAGGGAATAAGAATGATGGGAAATACAATCACAGAGGATACAAAAATCCGTAAAACTATTCTGCTAGAGTGTTAGGCAATCCGGGAAATTGGAATCCCATCAAAGACAACGGAAATTTCAATGTTGAGAAGGGAAGTGCAAATCAGAGGAAAAATAAAGAGACAACAGTCACTGCTACATGCAACAAATTTAACACTTTGGTGGGCTTGGAGGAGGAACAAGAAAGTCATAATGAAACACAAGAAGGAAGCATGTATAGTAGCAATCCTATTAAGGAGACAGCTGGGCCATGAGTAGATGTTGCCTTTGGGAAATAGACGGAAAATAACAAAGCAATGGAGGAGCAGGAAAGGATAGATAGCAGACAAGAGCAAGACAAGAAGAAGGAGAAACGGGTAGGGGATAATCAGTCAGAGGAGATAGCCATACAAGATTCAGAGAGAACAATTATATATAATGTGGAAAATGCCAACAAAGAAGAATAATTTAACAAACAGAAGCATATTCATGAAGGCAAAGAGGTACTTCAACCCATAGAAGTACAAGATTCAAGTTCATATCAATAAGTGGAATTATCAGTTGGGCAACAATTGGATCAAATAAAGGACTTAGTGGAAGTTCATAACATACACAGTCAAGAGGGTGGAGGAAAAGAGGTATCCCAATATAGAGAAATACAAGCTAGTGTGAACTCAAGTTCAAAGCAATAGTTGGAGAAATCAGTTGGTCAACAAGAGGAGCAAAATAGTGAAGTACCTGATAAACCACTTGAAGTAGAGCTGAGTAGAAATATGGATGCAAACTTGGGTAAAGGTGATACTGCAACTTCTGAAAACATAATCAACAAAGTAAAGAGGATAGAACACAACAGGATAAGGAAGTAATAACACTCATAAGTCAGCAAAGTAAAGATGAATTGGAAAAAGAGCAAGTAAGCTCTGGCAAACACAATCCACAATTTGTAGCAAAACACCATAAACTAGATAAACAGGGAGAGGAGATGTTTATAGAGGTAAACATCAGAGATGAAGGTGAAAAAGAGGTTAACAATGGTCTACTGAAGGAAAAATAAATGAGATGTTTCTCCTAAACACATTACAAAAGCAAAAACAGGACAACACAAAGCCAGGGATAAAAGTGTTCCACCCAAAACAGTGGGAGGAGTACAAACAAGAAAAGCTTATGCCAGAGGAGTTTCCTAATGAATAACTCATTAATATGGAATATAAGGTCTCTAAACACTCAATAGGCCTTTGAAAGGGTAGTGCTATTACATAGGGGAAAAAAAGCTTAATTATGTTGCTTCAATGGATCCTTTCCAGCATATGAGACATATTGATATGCATAGACTGTGGTTGAATATGGGGATAGCTTGGCACAATGTAAAGGGAAGGATTTGGTTGTTTGTGGAAGTAGATATACAAGTTGAAGTATAGAGAGATACTGATCAACTGCTTTAATTTGGGCACCTTGAAGCCCTCTGGTAAATCCAAGCCCGGATGCATACAGAGATCGTCATAACTCAGACCAGTCACTTTACGGGTGGCTCTTGTAGATTGTTCAAGCATTTCAGCTACTTTGCATTTCATTTCTTTGTCGTGCCTATCTTGTTCGGCTCTCCAGGCCTCCTCCATCTCTTCGTAGTTGTTGACAGCTAATTTTTGACCTCCTATAATTTATTTCAATCACTCAAAGTCCTTGGATAATAAATAAAATGAGCTGGGCATCTTGAAAAATTTAAATGATTTTTATAAATTGTCCAAGTCAATATTTCACTCCCTTAAATTGATAAAAGGGGATTTTCATGGCATCATAAATTTATTTGGAAATTAATGAGTACTTTTATGATATTTTATGAGAGAGAGAGAGTGAGAGAGTGAGAGAGAGAGAGAGAGAGAGGGTCTTTGTTGAGAAGATAATCATTTATTTAATTGTTTAAAATTGTCAAGAAATCAAAATTTTGCAAATACTTTGTTTCTTTTAATCCATGAAGTTTGAGTAATTTAAGTAATTTGAGTAATTAACCATTTAACCCTTTAAATCTCTAATTTTTATATAATTGCATGATTGTCAAAAAATATGCATAATTGCCCATAGATGTTTTAATTAGGCTAATTAATTAATTAATTAATTAATTAAATGATAAACATTGCAAATTGATCCCTTTTATTTATATATTATTTATTGACTTTATATTTTGTCATGGCCAATTAAATTAATCAGTTCATGATTTAAAGAAATTAGGGCCATTTTTTGTAAAATTAGCCTCTTAATGGTTTTATTTGAAATAACCAGTTTATTGGTTCAAATTTGTTAAGGTCATTTAATTTCAAAATTTTTCTAATTAGGTCAAACAAGGCCATAATTAAGATGATCAATGAGATTAGAACTAATTAAGGCCATGTTCGTAATTTTAGGCCCACTAACACAATTTGTTCAGTTTTTAAAACTATTTTAATAAAATTAGTATGTCCTAATTTTTTCTATAATTAAAATTTCATCAATTTTGATATTTATCTAATTAGTTATTTTTTTTATGCGTACCAGGTATACATATGTATACACCAAGTATACACACATATATATACACAAGGTATATATATGTGTGTGTGTGTATACACTTAGTGTATACATATATGGCCCCTTCTAATGTTTTAAATTCGGACTGAGTCCAGCCCAAAGCCAGGCTGAGACCTGGCCCAATTCCATTTAAACGGATAAGAGGGGGTATAAATAACCCCCCCCCCCCCCTCCCCGTCTCTCTGTCTTCCCCCTTTGGTGTAACCCTAGCGCCACCTTGATTTTTTGTCGTCTCTTTCCGCCAAAAATGGCAAGGTTGCGGAGCATAGCTGACGAATACATCTATTACATGCTTGTTATGGTGAAAGCATTAAATGTTTCACTTGATTTCATGATCTTTTTACCCAAACACGGTAATTCATCTTTGTTTTTACTCATTTTTCAGATTTTTCAGTCAAACTCATGATTTTCTTTTGCTTTTAGGTTATATTGTTTATTATTCTTCGTAATTTCCTATTGGTTCATGGCTGTTGGTTCAGATCGACCCAAGAAGGGTTAGATCTGACCGCATGTGTTGTTATACCTTTAGATCTGGGTCGTTGACTTCATTTTACTGAGTGTTCGGTGCTGGAAATGGGTTTGTCCCACATCGTTCATGATAAGTCTTGGATGGATTTTTGGGGTTCTATTTATAGAACCCCACTCTCACAAAAAAAAAGAGGTCGGACAACAAGGAGAAAAAATAGAGGAAAATTCGAAAGTTGAAGAAGTTGGAAAATTTCAATTTTTCAAAAGCTTTTTAGTAAAAAAATTTAATACCTTGACTGAAAATAGTTGGGTTTTTTTTCTCAGTTTTAAAATATTTTCTTGCTTTATTTTATTTTCACGTGGTTGAGTGTTGAGGTTGGAAGCACAAAGCTCCTAAGTCCATTCTTTTCGTGGCTACGCATATAAATGGTAACCCTTGATTCATTCTTTTTTTATTTAGAATTTGGTCTAGCTTATGCTGTGTTTGCATTAGTTAGATTGCTTGTGGTTTGATGCTTGCTAATGTTGTTTCTTATTGCTAAAGGTTGCCCTATTTAGTTGTGTGTTTAACTTATGATTTACTTGAGGCAAACATAATAGAACCATTATGAATGTTATGTTGAAACTCATTAGAAAGTAGGCTGGTTGGACTTCCTATTGGTTTGTTTATTTATGTAGCTCTAATGTTCCATGTCTACTGTGAAGTGGTGTGGTTGAAGTACCTTGAAAATTCATTTTTTCTTTTCCTTCCTTCTTAAATGACCTTACTCACATAGAATAGAGTAAAGATAGGATTAGTTAACAGTTTGTTTCTTTTGTCAATTAATATCCATATATAAAATGGAATCAGGTTCAGTCTTGGTTTATGAATTGGTAAACTATTGAAGGAAAAACTTGTGTTCATGTTCTCATTTAGTGTAGGCCAGAGTGTGTGCTAATTGTCTATGATTTGTAGAAATCCTAGAACTAATATGATTAAGGAGCTTGAGTGAACTTGTTTCTTAAACATATAATGTTCGTAACTTGTCCTGTGTAGTCCATGTTACAAGTCCTTCATCTGAAAATGATCTGCTCCTAAGTGTTTTTTTTTTTTTGGTAAAAAAGGGAAAAAAATGAAAAGGAAATGGTCAACTTCAGGAACTGTAAGACCAAGTCATCACTTGAAGATTAATTAAATGAATCTAATTAGTCTAACTAGCTAGCAAGATGGTTATTAATTTGTAACTTGATTAGTGATCACTTTTGGAATTGAAAGGTATAAAAATGGAAGGGAATAGTTTGTCCACGGTGAGAGGCTGTTCTGCTATCTTTGATCTCTTGTTTGGTAGTCCTATCCCCATCATTTGTCTTGTCTAACTAATGAAGTAATTTGTCATGAAAGTAGACTGATATTCCATACATTCTTGCATCTGTATTGATATTTATTCATGTATAGACCCTAGTTTGATAGATGATCCTATGTGTTCAAAGTTAACAAGTCCAAAATATTAAGAGAAGGTTGAAATGAAGTAGTTTGGTCAAGTTCCTAAATAGTTTAGAGATTGAGGCTTTTCTTTCCTTGTTTTTTCTTTTTGAAACATGAGTTCTGTTTTATTTTCTTTGTGTATGAATGAAGAATATGGTGATAATAACTCAGGGTCCCTGATTATCTAGGCTTAAAAGATGGAAACAAGCAGGAAAGATCTTATAAGTCTAGTCTGAGTGAAAGAAGAGGATAAAGAGAAAAAAAAAAGGAAAACTATAGTTGAAACCTTAAGAAAATGTTTTGACTTTGATATATGAACTGCCCAGTCTTCTTTTGGGATGTGCTCAAGGGTAATAGAAGAGGACCATAGGTGTAGATGTGTGGGTTGAAACCATTTGACTAATGGGAAAGTCTTCTAAAGACATATTAGGAGAAGATTAAGAAAGGGTCAAGTATGACTTGACCTATAGTATCTTTCTTCCCAAAATAAGAGATTGTCATGGCATTCTTCATAAGTCTATAGGGTGTAAACTGTTACCTTTGCACGCTTGGTGTTTTCCTTGCCATTTTGCTGCGTTAAATGGATCCTAAAAATGAATTTCTTATGTATTAATAACTGTTCACTTAGATTAATAAACCTGGCCTTGATGTTTGACTCCGGGATTTAAATAAACTCTATTGACCTGTTCAGATATGTCTTAGGGGTGGGTTGATTAGGCTAGATAATATATGGTAATTTGAAAGATTGTAGTCTTTGCTTAAAACTGGAAAGAGGAAAAGGCTTTCAAAAAAGGAATACTATTTGTTTGGAAATAAGGCAAGAAAAGTTTTATGTGGATGATATAATAAGGTATAACAGACTCCTTAATATTTGGTTAGGCTGGGTTCATAATTAAGGTCTTTATGTAAATTCTGTGTGCATTGATTTGATTTCAATTTGTGTTTAAAATATGGTCTATTTTCTCCTTTTTTCTAAGTAATGGTAAGACCTTAAAAGTAAGGAAATCAGTGGCTTACATCAATTTAAGGTAACAGTATAGTGTCTTAGGGGTATATTTGACTCCTTCTTTTTGATGCTTTAGATAATATATCATGTTTTCCCACTTTGAGATATGTTCTTGAGCTTGTTAGTCTAAAGTCCAATTAGAAGATAGAAACTGAACTTAGTCATGTTGGATAGATGTGTTTTTTCCCTTTATGCAGTCTTAAAAACCAGCTAAGGGTACATTAATAACAAGTAAACTTAGAAGTAACACTAGGTGAGTCAGGAATACTTGTCCAGTTTGAAAAGGAAAAAAAATTAGGAGTAGGTCATTGCTTGTGAACATGTCTAGATCATGTGCATCTTCTTTCAAAATCAACCTGTTCCTTTTTTGCAATAAACAGGACCAGGGAAAAGGCCTAAAAAGGATTGCAAACTCTGAACTTTGAATGTTGAATCTTCTGTGTATCCTTGGGACTGTGGGACTTCAAATTGCTTAAGGTGTATGTCAAAAGTGTAGTTGCTGTACTCAAAATTATATATCTTACATAGAAGCATTAGAACTCAAAGTCTCTTGGCTTTGTCTACAGATTGATCTTGATTGAAATTCCAGTTTATTTGTGTCTTAACCTTCAACTGAACTGTGCTGAAGGTGATGCAGTACCTCACTTGTGTTTGTCTCAACAAAAAGAACTCTGATTTCATCTATTTGAGTTTGCCCATATCCTATCTGTTAGAATTACATCTTTGCTTCTCTTGTCTATTTCCTGCATTCTGTGTGAGAATCACATAGGCTTTAAAATATGATCCTTAAAAGTGTCAAGAACCTTTACTTGGGCTGTGCATAGGAAATCTAATCTAATTTGAAGATTTGTCTAAATAATTCTATATGTACTCTGTGAATGCCAGATCTGTTGCCCTTCTCTGTTGTATTGTGCCATGTATTGCAGTTAGTTTATCCTATGTTTATATGCCTTTACACTTTGCCATATCTGCTTGATTCAATACTGTTAGGAATTGTGCTACTCCTATGTGATTGTTTATGTTGTGATTACTTGGTTTAGTTTAGGCTTGGTCATGTTATACCCATGCAGATTACTTTCTTTTCCATGTTCAAATCATACTTGGTGTCTTGGTCTTGGCTCATAAGAGTAATCTGCATGCTGAGTCTATCCATCTCTTCTTTTCTTGTTTTCATTTGTTCTTGTTGACTTATAATTGTTCTATAACTATATATATTGGGCCTATCCTATTTATTCCAAGCCATGTGAATGCGTATGTGGATATATGTCTTCCATGGTTATTGTTGGTTGAGAGAGGCAGTTTAGGTGGGAGGGGGGGGGGGGGGGGGGGGGGCTTAGTTTGAGCCTTCCCCTGGTGACCAGCCATGCCGGAGGTTCATAAAACCTCTTGGAACTTATGCGACATCAGGAATAAGGGCCTTCCCACTACCTAGGTTTGGGGTTTGAGTTTAAAGACATGGGAATACATATGCACATTATATGGGTTTGTGAATAAATAGGATATTATGCATGTATGTGTGTACACTTTTGTATAGAATAGGATTTGTAAATGAATGGGACACTGTTTATGTATGTGTGTATAGTTATATATATGATAAGAGCAGTAAAATATAAACTAACCGGGGTCTATGTTTCTTTCCCCCTCTACTGCATGGCCATTTAGGCCAAGGTCCAACCACCCTATTGGGTCAAAGGCCCCATAGGGAAATTTTTTCCAGTTCGTTGAGTCTAAGGAGAAAAGAAAGGGAAGCTAATATATTCAAGGCCCAGTCATGGGTGAAAATGACACAAAGGCCCAACCCGGGTGCCCCAGAATGAAACAGACAATCCTTCTTTAGCTTGGCCCGCTAGTCTAGCATTTCCAAGTGGTCTCAATTGAGCGGATTTTTCCAGTGCTTGCCAGCTTTTGGAAGATGCTCGCATACGGATCCTTGAAGACAGTGAAGTCATCATGCCATATATGGGTGTCTAGCGTGATTCCTTCACTTGGAATGACCATGTCATATACCAACAAGGATTGTGGCCCCCACAAGTTGCAGATCGTCTTGTCATCAATCAATCTTATGATCCTCTTCTTGATGGTCACACATTCATCAGCAATGAGGCCAGGTTGATTCTTATGGAATGGGCACCTTTTGTGCGCAAAGTGGTAGCTTCTCGTAACTGGTGCATGCAGCCCCCGCACTCTTCATTTTCTCATAAATTTCCTTGACAAAATTGATTTTTCCTTTTAACCTATGGACCTTCGTATGAAGCGACTCCTCATTTTCTTCCTTGCTAACTGTGTGGACCACAGGGGTGGTGTCAATTTGGTTCTCTTGAACGTCCATGGTAGAAAGTCAACCTCTAAAGAGGTGTAAATGGTTAGTCTTTAGTATATGGCACTTGGCTAATTGGCATTTCTTGTGTCTTTCTTTGGGCTAGTGGTCAGAATATAGAGCCAATCAATCATTTAAATGGATTACATGAAGCACAAAAACACATGATAATACAATCAATAATTGAAATAAGTTATGCTACTCGTGTTCTTAAGACTTTTTTAAACCAAGGTCATCCTAGTTGATTTTGAAACATAATTGTGCCATTTGTATAAAACCATTCCCCAACCATAGCTTTCATTAATAATATTTTTATCAAAGGGGTTACAAAAGATGATAAAGCATAAAGTAAAATCAACAGAAGTGGCCTCCTATGGCAGATGATGAAGCTCTCTCGGTCCTAGCCTTCTTGGCCCTTCGAAGGATGGTCTGGATTCGGAGGTGAGTCGATGTTAATAAATCATCCTTCAAGAATCCTTTCTCTGTAAATGTCATGGGTGCGGTCTCATCCATTTCTTTCTACATTCGATCATCGAGATCCTCCAAGCACGTTTGTGTGAACACCAACCCATTTGTCAAGTTAGCTATGATGTCTTGATCATGTTCATTCTTCTCCAAGTATTTGGCATCCCTATCATCGGCTCGCCTTTGAATCAAACAGGCCTTGATCTCGGCCTTGGAGGACTTGTCTTGAATATAGTGAAAAAGGTTGAGTCGAGGGGCAAGGGTGCCCTTTAAATGTGCCCTCAACCAATCCTTGTAGCCTTTGTCACACTCGGGGATAAACCTATCATGAGCCACAGTCTCAGAACCCCAAATTATGTGACCGCTCAACTCTCGGACTATAACCGTAGGATTTTGAATCATATCCTCCTCATAGTCCATGATATACTCTCCCATGTTCCTTACTTTGGGTATTATTTGGGTTTTACCAAATTGTCTCAAGACCCTAGCAGGTGCCTAAGGACCGATCCCTCAGATTCCCGTAAGTGGTAAGAACGGGCATTTTCTACCTCTAACTACAACTTAATCGGATATGAAATTGGGGACATCCATTGTATGTTTTCTTATTTAAGCCTTGAGAAAATGAAGGCCCAATCCTGTTTTGTGTGATACCCAAAATTTGGACAGTGGATATGAGCCTATCCTTTTTATTTTGGTCTCTTAGATATTGGGTACCCTCGAATTTGTTCAAATGTTTGATGATCCACCACTGTAATAGAAAATTCCACCCTTGGAAGTACTTGTAGTGGTTTTGGCATAGGCTTAAGGCTCGGTACATATCGGCAAGGATGATGGGGACCAAGTCAAAGTATTTGGTTTCTTTATTTGTGGTTATGACATGAAAAATAGCATTGGTGACTGAAATGATTCAGGTATCTATGGCTTGGTGTCTATCTTTGGGAAATACCATGAGTCTTAATAGGGATATGGCAAAGCCTATAGGTTGGGTAGCTTCCCAATCGACAAAGGTTCTGAATTCTGTCGAATACCCTATGAATCCACTTTTGGTTCCAAATCAGTTGTACAAATCCCTAAAGGCTATGGTTGGACCGAAGATCCAATTGGCATGGAAAAGGATAGTAATTTCTAGATTTGATTAGGGCTAGGCTGATGTTACACCTCGGAATTTCAGGTTGTTGCACGGTAAACAGACTAACTCAAGTTAAGGTGGTTATAGTGTCCCTACAAGTAAGAAGGGATACTTAATGATTCTAATTAAGATTGCAAGGACACTTGAGGAGAGAGAGGAAAGCTCGTTGGACAAAGTTAAGGCAGAGAGTGTCTTACCCCGTGTGCAAATGTACCAGCAGGTATTCCTGGTAATTCACAGGACTATAAGTTTGTCACGACCCAGCCCCGTGGGCCATGACTGGTGCCCTAGCTGGACACCCGTACACACCTGTTTGCCAAATAAACATAGCCATATCTCATTCATTTCCAACATATAATAATTTATACGGATATTACTCTGAAGTGGTCGCATATATCGTACATATCATACCGAAGTATATACATAAGCTTATATACATACTAGCCGTTGAGGCCGTCATAGCAAATAGGATCACTTAGACGCAAACCACAGACATAAACGAACAATAGCGACCCACGACCCACATATATGTCTACAGGCCTCTAACAAAGACAACAGAGTCATATGACGGGACAGGGCCCCGCCGTACCCCTGAATATATACATACATATACACAATGGAAAAGTCTGTACCGAAATGTAAGCTCTAGAACAAGGGAGCTCTTCAACACAGCAGAATGGATATCCTAAGCTAGCGGATCACTCACGTGCGCGTCTGTACCTGCGGGCATGGAACGCAGCCCCCGAAGAAAGGGGGTCAGTACGGAATATGTACTGAGTATGTAAGGCATGAAATACAAAAAATAGAAACATAACCGGATCAACGGCACAAGAAAGTAAGTACATTAGTCAGGATACCAAGGTGCTTAATTATCAAACGTAAATCATGCTTACCGATGTCATATGTCAGATAAAGTACCAAAGATGAGTAAATCGTCCAGAGTGCCAGAATACTTACTTTCCGAACACAGATCATACGTGCTGACATCATATGTCACCATACACATATACATATACCCGATCCATATATAACATAGCAGTGCCGAGGAACGTACGACCCGATCCATATATACGTATAACATATACTGCCGACGAACGTTCGGCCCGATCCATAATATAATATATACTGCCGAGGAACGTTCGGCCCGATCCATAATATAATATATACTGCCGAGGAACGTTCAACCCGATCCATAATATAATATATACTGCCGAGGAACGTTCGGCCCGATCCATAATATAATATATACTGCCGAGGAACGTTCGGCCCAATCCATATATACGTATAACATATACTGCCGAGGAACGTTCGGCCCGATCCATAATATAATATATACTGCCGAGGAACGTTCGGCCCGATCCATAATATAATATTTACTGCCGAGGAACGTTCGGCCCGATCCATAATATAATATACTGCTGCGGAACGTGCAGCCCGATCCATACATATAATATATTCATAACATACATATTAGTACCAAACTTAACATAGTACGAATAATAACATAACCGGCTGGGACTCGGCAAATGACATATTAGTGGTACGCCCGAGCGGAGTAGTGAGAGACCATATACATGTAAATCAAGACTCAATGGATATGTATACTTACCGACCCCTGAAGGCTCAGGAACGAGTTTCGGGTCGATCCGACTTAGTTTGAGAAAGTTACGAGCGTTTGAAGTACAGAACGCTCTATAAGCGTTTAAGAAGCCATTTTTTGGAAAAACAAAGCCATAATCATGTCAAATACCTTTCGGATATTGTTATGGATCAAATCAAATAGAACTTTTCAGAATCTTATGTACGTATCAAAACATATCAAAAATTCATTGGGGCTTTTAGAACTCTTTTAGGAATCAAACTCCTTATGCACGTCTCATTATTCAATCATATCGTAGGCTCGAACATATTAAGCATACTCATACCCAGAAATACGTGAGAATCGTAAACAGACTCGGGAACATATCAAACAAACTTCGGACATTATGGATATACGTCAAATCATACGAAATAGTTTGTGGAAATCAAAGACATTAGCCACCCTAGCGGCTCTAAGAATAGGAGTTTATTTGCAATCGTACGTATACGTCATTTATTCAATCTATCAAGATCATGCCAAAAGAAAGAAAGGTGAGTCTTACATACCTTGCCCGCTTCCTATGCTAATCCGGATTTGAGTCTTTGGCTCGCAAGATCTACAACAATATTCGTACATACCAACATTAGTCATAAACACTTAAGAGTCCAATTCTAAACCAACACTTTTCTACAGAACTTTCGGCAGCATTTCCCCTGTAAATACAACAACCCCGAGAATTCAACTCGGCCAAAATACAACAACAAATCCGAGAATTTAACTCGGCCAACTTAGAAACAACAATGCCAACAAGTATCCCAACAATATCCACAATAAGTTCAAAAAGCATACTAACATTAACACTTCTTCCCACAAACTTTGACGACTTTCCATTTACGTTCAATTCATAATTATTTACATATTCAAACACTAATCCGCCACCATTCAATAACATCTAAGAATACTTCAAATAATCCATACAATATTCAAACAATTCAACCAACACTCTACTTCGTCCGAAACCTTCCCAATGCAACAAGAACCATAACAACACATTTCCTTTATTCAAATTCATGAACTACTCCAACAATTTACACACTAACAACATTCTCTTCCATAAATACAAGAACATTGTTTTCAATCCACATTAATTTTTAAAACAAGTCTCTAACCATTACAACTTCACATATTCTTCTTACAAATTCATAACTACAACAACAATTCATACTTTAGAAACTTCATTCTCACAATTACATAAAACCATATTAAAATCACATAATTTCCTACAACAATCCACAACCAATTCAATGCCGATTTGAATCATTAAACTTCCATTTACATCATAAAGGCCCTAACAACACAACTAACATGCTAAATAAAATTTGTTCATCTTCCTCCACCATTTCACAACCACCCGGCCACACACACACAACACACTCACACGGCCACATCAACAATACACCATTTTCATGCTTTTCATTCATTGCTACATACAATAACATTCATAAACCTTCTATAATATATAAAAGAATAGAAATCCTTACCTTTTTCCACTTGACTATAATTCTTGGATTGCCACAAAATAGTTTTCTCACTTCAATGATTATGCCACGTTAAAGAGGGTCTTGAACTTAGTAAGAATACAAGAAGAATCATTTTTTTGGATCAAGATTGATGGCTCAAGAATTTTTTCTTTCTTTCTTTCTTGCTCTTGGCCGAAATGGCCCTTTTCTTTTTCTTGCTCTCACTTCTTTCTTTCTCTTGAAAGTTCTAGATGAATACAAATAATAGGCCTTCTCTTTTATATATACTTGGATTAAATTCCACTTGGGCCTTGGCCCAAGTCCTATGGCCGGCCACACCTTGGCCCCTTTGCAAGCCCAATTTTTTTTTTCTTCTTTTTATTCCAAGCCCAATTACTTATGGTTAATATTTTGTAATTCATGAAACTATTTTTCGAATTTCCAATTTCGCCCTTAGCCTTCCTCAATATTTTTCCCATGAACAGCTTATCCATTAAGTAAGATAAAAAATATTGCCTTATCTCCTACTAGTCACAATTATTTCAAATTTTTCCGAATATGAAAAATACGGGATATAACAAAGTTGAACAGATCGAATTAGCAAAATCTAAACTGAATCAGGGCAATTCTGCAGACACCAGTCACTGTCGACGGACCGTCAGTGTGCACTGTCAACATGTTCCTGCAGGCGGAGATCTGTAGGCGCTATTCGACGGGTCAAGTCGACGGACCGTCGACACGCCGACGGGACAGTCGACCCAACCGCCAACATGTTTTTGCAATCAGGGATTTTCAGGCATAAGTCGACGAAGCAAGTCAACGGACCGTCGACACGTCGACGGGTCATCAAAGGTGAGTTTTATGTTCAATTCATGTTATTAAGAACATTGAGTGGTTGAAAGACTTGGATTATGGAAGGATTAAGAATATGGAGTGCAAATATGGAAATAGTGATAATCTTGAATAATGACTTGACTTGAATTATAGTTCTTGACATGTTATGAGTACAATCTTGTGGTGAATAATACCAATGATGTTAAAGAAGTATTATATGAGGATGAATAGGGTGTTATGTGAAGAATAAATATGATATTGTATTATAGGTACGGTTATGGATGATTTTAAAGGTGGATTTGAGAAGTAAACAATGTTTAACTCGAAGAATCTATTGATTATGATATTATGGGTGTTCTTATTGATGTTTGGGAGTTGTTTTATTTTATGGAGGAAGTTGCCGAAACGAAGGAAATGTCGCCAAATCTTCATTAGCTCCTAGTTGTTTTAGCTTAAGCTTAAGCATGTTTCTGGTTGTCTAATCTTAGTACAAATTCTCTTGAAGGTAGAATTGCGAGCTTGAAAGGCAAACAATTAGGCGGTAAAGTCTAGGAGACGTAAAGGTATGTAAGGCTAATCCCCTCTTCTTTCTAAGGCATGACTCTTACAACATGATTTCTCCTACCTTTCCATGACTTTCTTACATTCAGAAAGTTACAAGCCTATGATCATTAAGAGCTTCTCATGAGATAGGGGTAAGACATGTGTTATGATAATGTCAATGATAATGATGATTCTATGTCCCGAGTTTCTAAAGCTTATGAAAGGATGCTATTACGAGATTAATATCTTGACGTATGATTTCCGTGGTTATTATTCATCATTGATGGTCTCACCTCATAATGCTAGCTCCGTCGAGGTGAGACAAGATGGTTATGATTGTTCCATAAGATAATCGGAGGTTACCGACCTTAGGTCACTCCTATAGAGTTACAGCTTTTATTTGAGTTATTATGCATGCTTCATGATAAGTATATAATGATGATTACACCGTGCCTATATAGCACAGGCAGCACCGGCAAGGTCGGCGGCTAATTACACCGTGCCTATATGGCACGCGCAGCACCGCTAAGGCGGGCGGCTAATTATACCATGTCTATATGGCACGGGAAGCACCGCTAAGGCGGGCGGCTTATGGATGATGATGTTACACCTCGGAAATTTTTTCGTTCATGCACAGCGAATTGATTGACGAAGGGCATGATGCATACGATGTTTTGATAAGTAAGAAATAATATTTAACGATTCTAAATGAGATTTTGGAGAAGCATTATAATGTCCCTCATTTTGGTAATGGAGTGTTAAGTAAGTTTCAAGAAGGACCATAAGCCATCCAAAAGGGCGAATTAAGGAAACATTTTCGGATGATCTGATTTGGAGGGGCCAAAACGCTATTATAAGGTTGGAATTTGGGAAAAACACCAAGAATGAATGTTGTAGATAATTGAAAGAGCTTTCCAACCATAGGTCGTGGGCCCTCACAGCATATCGTGATCAAATGTTATGGCCATTCTACGACAGACAGTTTGGGGCAAAATATCACATTATGGCGCACCTTGCGGCGCAACATGCGGCCCGCAAACACGACATGCGGCCACGCAGTTTCACCGCAAAGTGTGCCAGTGGAAGTTGGTCAGCTGGCAAGCTTTGCGACACAACATGCGGCTCGCAGAGCATGCTTTGCGTCTCGTAAAGTGTGCCGCATGTTGTGTCGGTCCAGAATTTTCTGGACCACTTTAAATATACCCAACTCGACCAAAATCACATTTTTTCATCATTCTTGGCCAAGAAAACCTCTATAACCCTCTATAACATTCATCCACAAGAAAATGCAAGGGAAATCCATGATCAATAACACCAAATCCATGAACCCAAGTGTATGAAACCTAGCCAAAGTTCATCTAATTCAAGAAAACCCAAAAGAGAGGAGATAGGGTGTTGGTGCTAGAAGGGAAACTCCACTCAAGGCTTGTTCAACCATCATCCAAGGTAAGTTTCATGACCATTACATGTTGTTTAAGGTATTGGAGGGTTAAGGTACCCGACTTGTAGAGAGGCCTAGCAAATGGGTCATTCAAGAGTGAATAGTGTCATGTTTGAATGGTAGTTGAATTGAATCATGAATGTTAGGGTGTTGTGAGTATGAATACGTTATAAATGATATGTAGACCATGAGATAAGTGTGATACGTGGGAAAATACGATAGCGAACCTATAACCATAAATGTGAAGAAATTGGAGAGAAATGGTGGATTTTGCCTAAAGTACATAAATGATGATTGTTGCTTGCGATATTGTGAGTTGTGTTGTAGATGTTTGGAAGTTGATATGAAATACGGGAAAAGTAGTATAAACAAAGGAAGTGATGCCCAATCTTCTCTAGAATTAGTAGTGCGTTCTTATGGTTGATTGACTAATGTTAGTACGAATCCTCTTTTGAAGGTAGAGACACGACATTGAAGAAGAATAAGCGAACGCTAGATTGCTTAAACGAGAAAGGTATGTGAGGCTTAACTCTTCTTCAAAAAGGCATGAATCCTTCAAGATTTCCACAATCCTTCTATAAGATGAAGCTTATGAGCCCTTCTATATATTGAGTCACCTATGAGCATGATAATGATGATAATAAGCTAGAGTATAGAGATTCGGGAAATTGTGACACGATGTCCCTACGATGCTAATGATGTTATTATTGCTAACACTCGCCTTATGCTTTATTTCCTTCAAGGCGAAGCAAGATACTCATAAAGGTCCATAATACACTCGGGAGTTCACGACCTTACGTCACCCCGACATAGTGTGGTTGTCTCAAAGCCTAATGTGTGCTCTTAATGCTAATGTATATTATGTCAATAAAATAATGAATAATTCTAACTGGTAATATAACTATGGGATACATGGAACACAAAGAAATGATAATATGATGCTATGGCATGAGATGTATAATAATGACGTGCTATGATTAATGTTGTGATGATACGATTCCACCGCGCCTATATGGCCGGGCCTGTCACCGCGAATGCGGGCTGCATACGATTCCACCACTCTTATATGGCCGGGCATGTCACCGCTAATGCGGGCTGCTATGTTTACACCGCGCCTAGAGGGCCGGGCACGATCACCACTAGTGGGCGGCATATGAGGGTTACCCGGACGCGGGTGACGATATAGATCATGATGTGATGATGCATATGATGATGTATGGGATGTGACAACATGTATATTATGATTATGTGAAATGTGAAATATGAAAGTAATACAATTGCCTATGATACTTGTGCAGGTTGTATCCTTGTCTCATGACCCATGATATCTCTATTATGTTTGTTTATTTCATTCCTGCCTTACATACTCAGTACAATATTCGTACTGACGTCCGTTTCTTTGGACGCTGTGTTCATGCCCACAGGTAGACAAGGAGGAGATCTTGCCCTGGATTCTTAGAGGCTGTTAGCTGACTGGAAGCCCTCCATTGTCCCGGAGGTGCCTATGATGATTCTTTTGTGTACAATTGTAGATGTCATCTCTTAGAGGCTCGTAGATACTCAATGTGGGTCATGTGGTTTCACGACGCGGATTTTGTGAAAATATATCGATACATGTTGTTGTATAAAAGCATTATGTTTTGAAATGGAAAGTAGTTTCTTTTGTAAAATAAGCATGAAATCAACAAATGATTGCTGTATGAGTCTAAGAGGTAATATTACGAGCGGTGCTCGGTGATTAGTCCCGGGTACCCGTCGCGGCCCCTAGCTGGGTCGTGACAGATGACAATACCACTAGTGGGCGGCGTGGTATGATTACCCCAAATGCGGGCTAATGATGTTATTGATTCAGACAATGTATGTATATATGTGTGATTTGTTCTAAAAGGTAAAAAGTGAGCATGCATGATTCCGCCTCAAGAGGAAAGTAGTTGTATTGATACTTTCTTCTTATGTTTTCTATATTTCCTTATCGTGTTATCATACATGCCTTACATACTCAGTACATTGTTCGTATTGACGCCCTTTCGTTTATGGACGATATGTTTATGCCCACAGGTAGACAAGGAGACAGTGCAGATTCATAGGAGGCTATCAGCAGCTATGCAGGAGCACTCCACTACTCCGAAGGTGCCATATATTGATACATTCTTTTGTGTACATATTTGGGTGTGACGAGGTCCTGTCCCGTCTTTATGTCTCAGTACTCCAGTAGAGGCTCGTAGATGCGTATGCGTGGGTAGTAGACGTCTCGTGAATACACTGGTGTATATTTTGTATATCATTGTGGGCAACCTCGTGGGCTAATGTGTGTGTGTGTGTGTGTGTATGTATATATATATATATATATATATATGTTTTGTAAATGTTGATGACCTTCTCATGATAAGTTTCGTGTTGGGAATAATGTATGTTCAGGTTAAGTTTGATGGTAAGTATGATAGGCGGTGCCCTATAGGATAGCTTCGGGTACCCGTCATGGCCCCTAGTCGGGTCGTGACAGCTTATATGGGATTAAGAGGTTAGGTCGGGTATTTTTCTCCTTCTCAGACAGGTTCCAACATTGTCTATGCAATCTCGAAGCTCCTCCAAAGTCGGGGTCATCTCTGTGTCTCCAAACCTAAACACTATTCTATCACAGTCCCAATACCCAACAATCACCTCGATTATTTCTCTACAACCCTTCATAGTCATCAATGAGGGTAGGTGTCCCAAGCAATTTATGATTGTCTTTTGTTGTTGCTCACTTAACCAACCCCACCTAATTTCCAGCATAGCGGGAGCCTCGAGGACCATGTCGAACTTTAAATTGGTCAGCATCTACAAAATAGAACACGGTTAATTCCCCCCCCCCCCCCCCCCCCCACCAATGGCAATGGTTTAGCACATTGGCACAAACATGTTTCCAATTAGCACATAGTGGGATGTGGTGTGTTCGGGTCATAGACAGTCTTGACATGAGGTATTCTCTTAATGGGCTTCGATACGTCTCAAATATCCAGGCCCGTCTAGGTAAGCATGCGCTATTTTGTTGGATTTGGCTTCGCTCTATCCTAGGCAATACTAGAGTGGGCTTTTCAAATGACTGGGACTCAAACGAACTACTCGAGGTGAACCGTTGTCGGCTATTGGACAACCGCGAACCAACTTCGCCTTCAACGTGTTCCAAAGATTTTTTTTTTGGTTTTTTAGTGAAGGCTAGACCGCGAACCCGTGTGCTCCCTTTGAAACCATGAAGTTTTTTGCCAGTGGTGGCGGTTTATGACATGCATGCAATGACAGTTATATATACAAGAAAGTAAACAATTTAGCAAATAATTATAATAAATCACATTATATTGAAACCCTTATGGTTAGAACCTATTTGAAAAATCCCCTATAGAGTCGCCATCTGTTACTATTCACTTTTACGCGAGGCATAAAAGCTACTTCATAGTTGTGTACTCTATTGGATTTTTTCGTATTTTTAGAGTCGCCACCTAATTTTTAAGGAAAATTAGGAAAACTGAGTTAAACGGGTTTGTTCAAACAAGAGAAAAATCCTTTAAAAACCAGAATTCAAGGTAAGGGTTTTGGTGATTCCTCGAGGAAGGTGTTAGGCACCCCGATATTAAGAATCCGTAGAATATCGTTGACCTTTGAGCTTTAATGGGTGATTATTGTAATGATTTTGTTAAAGAGTTTAATTTCTTGTATTACTTGTCATAGCATATCATAATATCTTTTTGCAAAAACTCCTTTATTTGAAGATAATAAAATAGTGAATTTTCCTTTGAAAATATGTATATAAGGTTTAAAGTCATTTCATTTTCGGACCAAAACACACATAAAATTTCTCTTTAAGTAGAGTTTAATTATCTTGGCCCAATGTTATGTCTTTTATTCCTTATAAATTTATTAAAAACTTTTGAGTATATCTCCTTGTAAATATGCTATGGGTTTATACAATATATAAAGTGTTTCTCTTGAAATATCAAGTTATTTATCCCTTTTATTATTTGAAGGTCAACCATATCTTACTTTTAAACCGTTTCTTCAAACTAAAGTTTAAGTGTATCTCTCTTGCTTGTTTTCACTTAAGGTTGCGCTTGGCCAAAAATAATGAAAATCTTTGAGCTTTTTGAACACTTATAAAAATTAGTTTTTTCCCCCAGTTTGTGGGCTTTAAGTCTAGAAAATAATGTAGATTTCTTTTATCTCAAAAGGGTCCAAAATTGTTTTATGTTTTTGCTACTAAAAAACAGTTTTTTTCGAAATGCTACTTGTTTCCCAAAAGTAGTATATACATAGTAACTGCTCAATTTCGAGTTTTTGTAAAAATGAAGAAAAGGGTTTGTAAAACCATTTCTTTATTTCAACTCTTGAAGGTATGATCATCTTATCTTTGTTGGGTCTAATTTTGAAAATCATTTGAAAGTTCCTATCCATTCTAAGTACATATCATTTTCCTAAAAGGTCTAAGTTCATATCCATTCGGGTTTCAATATATACAAGCATTCTTTTACAAATACAACATGCACCAAAAAATAACGTAGAAGAGAGGGTAAGGCTGGTGGACATACCGAGCCAGCAGTTGCCATTTCTACCCATGGTTGGGCCTTCAATTAATCCGGACTCGATGAAAGAGGGGTGTTGATCCTCTAGCCCAAAAGTGGCTTGCATGGAAACTGGCCAAATGGCCCAACGACAGTGGTTCCATGCAAAAAAGGAGAGGGGTAAACGAAAGATGCGGTTAGAGAGCATCTACGCTTAATAATTAACTTAATCAAAATTTTAAAGCAAAACTCAAACATGGTCACACATATGAATACGTATGTAACGTATACTCAACCAAATGCATAACAAGAAACCAACATATGAGAATATAGGCCCAAACATCTTTAAGGGAAAAAGAGACTAGGAAAACAGGCTAATTACAAAATAGAATGCACATGGTAGCTCATGAAGGCCCAAATTAGTTATTATGATGACAACATATAAAAAGACAGGTCTTACTCAGATCCAGTCCATAAGTAAAAGCATGATATACCATGGGTATGTATGATATACAACCCAATATATACCAAAGTATATAAGGAGCCTGTATACTATGTAAATCCAATGTATACCCAATCACAGCAGTATCAATAAGCAGAAAAAAGAAGAAAAGAGGCAGTGTAAGGAAGCAAGATATGTCATTCACTTTTGAAAAAAATCTTGAGTAGGCATATATGCACAAATATACCAAGGATATTCATACATATATTCAGTATATCCATTACTTGGCAGATATCACAACACTAAATTGAAAAAAAATGACACACAACAACAGATTCAACTAGAGAAAAGACAAGGACATTCATATTAGTAGCAAGTGTGCATAAACAGGAGATCATTCTTTTCAAAGCTGGATTAGCATACATATCACTCAGCATTTTTTATAAGTGCAGACAAAGAATGGAAAAAGGGGATGGGATTCATGTGTATCATTTGAAAATCTTTTCAAATCAAATTTATATGTATCATGCTTATAATTATTGCTCAGTGCTAGAATGCATATTCAAACACTTTCAAGTTGATTTTTAATATGCTAATACAAGTTTTGAACATATCATTTTTTTTAATCATGGATCAGTCTTAGTTCTCATGCTAAAGGACTGGGTCAAATAAGCTACAAACATCATCATAGGTCAATCAACTATGTGGAACTGAGCAGACAAGACACTCCTTAGACTAGTGACCATCCTACATATCAATCTAATATACACTTGACTAAACTACACAAGCATATTCATGTTAAATAATTTGTCAATCAACAATAAATCTCAACAGGGCTTAACAGTGCATAAGGTAACAATCCAAAACCAGTTGGAGCTGACACAGGATTGAGACAATGCTAGGAATTCAAGTCAATATACTAGTATTCACCCTCAATAAGCACACCATTAATCACCAGTGAAATTACATCAGGACTATATACCAATGATTAAACTAGTTAAGGCCAAACAAAGATAAAACTAAGCTATCAACATACAGAGGATTAGCGTGACACATATTCAATTAAACAGTCATGACCTAAATTGGCTAAGTCGTGCGGGTACTTACCTTTCCCACCTCGGTAAGCGAACCATAAACCCAATGGAAATAAAGACATAAGTAAATAAATAAATCATACGGAAGAGAATAGTTACATAACTCTCACCAACAATATATAATAGAAATAGTGCGGAAATAAGGAAAATACCCCCAGGGTATGATTTAAGCCATAGAAGAGCATCTAATGAAAAATATACAAGTCTGGAATATAATAATACATAAATCTGGCTATGTCTCAGAATGGGAAAATAAGGCATAATAATAAGAGGAGTCTTCAAGGCAGCGAATGACTCGTGCTCACCCTGAAAACTCGATGCTATGCTGATGGCGACTATCGGTCACGAGAGATGGAAACAGATCCAACCTGGAACTCTGCATTTATAAAGGAATGCAGACAGTGCAGGTCAGTACAAAACCATAGTACTTGTAGGTATCATCGGCCGACTAAGTATAACTGACATAATTCAGACAATAAAGCAGGATAGGCAGATAAATCAAAAAGTATAAGTCAAACACAATCAGAATCATGTATCCGTCTTCATCTAGGTAGAGCATCTAAACCCAAATGTGCCAAGTCTCAATATGTCCAATCCGAAACCAACATTGCAAGTAAAACACCAAATCATCTCAGTATAAGCCACGACGCAATGCAATGAAATAATGTTGTGTACACATGTACCCCGGACGAAAGTATCGACGTCTCAATAGAATAACCCAAGGTGACTCGCGAAGTCTAAGTGCCACTCGTCTCGGATCTTTGCCCAACAGACAGACGAGACCCGAATCTTTGCCCATGGGAGTTCTCACTAGCACTACCCTGGGGGACCCACGAAGTCCATGCACTCACTCAATCCACGATTCTGGGACTAGCATCGGATATCGGACTCTCACATCACTCTCATTTAAAAATCGAGCCAAGCTCATCACAATGTTTCACCAAGTACTAACAGTGTATCAACAGTATATCATGAAGAATGAGAATGAGTGCAATGCATGTGTCAACATCAAGAATCAGCTCAATATCACAAGTACCAACATGGGTACGCCGATAACTTATCAATGTCACAAGTACCAACATGGGTACGCCAACAATGCCATCAACAACTACACAGGTCATACAGAACTCTATCCTCGTATCAACGTCAAAAGTAAGGTACCATTATATCACAATCAAGATGTATTAACAGTTCCTAATATCTACTAACGACATGTGGCATCAAGCCAACACAATAGAATAATCACAGTCACAACACAACGGGGTGGCTAGCCCCAATCACGCAACAGGGCCCAACCTAAGACAATATCTAACCCAACTTTATACCTGAAGGTTTACATGCTTTCTCTGACCATATAATCTAAATATATGCTTCGATACACGAAGTCTCACTAAGGGTAAGCCATAACCTACCTGGATGGCTGAACAACAAACACCAACAATCACTCTTTTGCCTTGCCCTTCCGCTGAACCTCAAGATCAAAGAAGTCTAGGAATATTCAAAATCTAGATTAGAAATCGTGAAGATCGATACTAATATTGCTATCATTCAAACTAGGTCAAAACAAACCCTAGAATTTGGGGAAACGGGGCTCACAAGGTCAAAACGGAAAATTCGAGGGTAAAATATCAAATTAAGCACTAGGTAATCCAAAACCCATCAACTAATTGCTAAATTAACTCAAAAATTCCCCCAATTTCTCAATTCAAGTAAAACCCTCAATTTTGGGTATAAGCCCTAACTCTTTGATTCAAGGATTCAACACTAATAATGAAAGATATGTTTAATAACCTTAGATACATCATAATCTAGCATAAACTCACTCAATTTCATCATTAATAGGCCTCGCTAGAAAATCCATCAAAACCTACTTTGAATCCTCGATTACTAATGGACTAACAAGGGAAGAGGAATTCTAATGATGATTAGGAATAAGGAATTAGTAAAGAGGTTAGCAAGACTTATCACCAAGAGTTTTCTCCAAGATTCTTCTAAAACAGTCCCCACGAGCTCGATTTTCGTAATGGGAATAAATGATAGACTAAGGGCTTAGTTAATACACACTTAATGAAATAACAGGCCTGATACCGCCACAGCGACATTGGGGCCGTAACCGCGCCACCGCTCCAGCTCCATCACAGGCCGTCGGGATGGTCTAGGCCAAAATAGGCTTGGCCGCCCCAGCGGCCATCCCACCGCAACAGCGGTGCCACTGGGACGGCACTGGTGCCGCTATGGCGGACACCAGGTACCGGAACCCAAATATTTTCCTAAGTCTCAACCGAAAACCCAAACCACTCCAGAGGCCATCTGCTCACAAACCACATACACTGACCCACATAAAAACATGCCACGAACGCACTCGTGGCCTCAGAATTTCCAACGGAGGTCTCTTTGACCGAGTCAACCCCCGATACCTCATTACCAACTTCCCAACTCAAGCCTCAAAATGCGTCCGAGTGTATTGGGTACCGAACCAGATATACACACAAGTTCTAAATGACCATCTGCAGCTCTCGGAATGGATGGATTTTCGAAAAAGGTCCGTTTAGTCAACCTTGAGTCAACTCTTTTTTCGCTTAAAGCCCAAATTTCACAAAAAGTTGACAGAATCAAATCTAGACCTCTCAAGAAGCGTGTCAATGGTCCCTTTGGGCAAAAAATGAGCTAACCAAGCTTGGAAAGTGGCGAAAATACCGAAAGGACTATAATGACCAATCGGGTCGTTACATCAGATACCAATTGAACCATCGCTCGTCCTCAAGAGCGGGGAAATACCTTGATCAGCGAACAACTAGGGATATCGGCTACGCATGTCGGACTCGGTCTCCCAAGTAGCCCCCTCAACAGGACGGTGCTTCCATTACACCTTCACAAAAGCAATCTCTTTCGACCTTAACTTTCGAACCTGCCCATCTAAGATCGCTATAGGCTCCCCCTCATAAGTCAAATTCTCATCAAGTAATATCGAATCCCAACGAACAATGTAAGTACCGTCGACGTGATATTTCTTCAGGATCGAAACATGAAAAACAGAATGAACTCCCCCCAAGCCTGGCGGCAATGCCAACTCATAGGCTATATCGCTCACATGGTGAACAACGTTATATGGGCCAATATACTTGGGGCTCAAATTGCCCCTCTTCCCGAACTTCATAACACCCTTCATGGGTGAAACCTTCAATAGTACTTAGTCACCAACAGGAAACTCTAAATCTCGAACCTTCCAATCTGCATACATCTTCTGTCGACTCTAAGCCAAAATCCTACCTGGGGATGAAATATCAAGGTAAACAAAACTGTTAGCCAGAGTCTGAACCTCCATGGCCAACGGACGCTCGGAAGCAATCAAACCAGCTAAACTCCCCATACTTACTGCTTTGCGACTCAAGGTATCAGCACAACATTGGCTTTCCTAGGAGGATAAAGAATAGAGATGTCATAGTCCTTCAGGAGCTCCATCCATCGGCGCTGCCTGGAATTATGATTTCTTCGGGTAGACACATGCTGAAGACTACTGTGATCAGTGAAAACCTCACAATGGACACCATACAAATAGTGCCTCCAAATCTTCAAAGCAAAGACCACGACCAACAACTCCAAATCATGGGTAGGGTAATTCTTCTCATGAATCTTCAACTGACGGGAGGCATAAGCTATCACTCTACCCTCCTGCATCAACACAACACCCAAACCCACACGAGAGGCATCACAATAGACCGCAAAATCCTTACCCTCCACGGGTAATGCTATGATCGGGGCTGAAGTCAAAATAAGCTTGAGCTTTTGAAAGCTCTCCTCACAATCATCTGACCACTAGAAGGGAACATCCTTCTGAGTCAATCTGGTCAAAGATGAAGCAATAGTAGCAAAACCCTGCACAAAGCGACGGTAATAGCTGGCCAAACCCACAAAACTACAAACCTCGGTGACTGTAGTGGGCCTCGCCCAACCCCTCACAGCCTCAATCTTCTGTGGGTCAACCATAATTACATCTTTAGACACAACATGGCCCAAGAATTCCACAGACTCCAACTAAAGCTCACACTTAGAAAACTTAGCAAACAAGCTATGCTTCTTCAACAATCCAAGAACGGTACAAAGATGGCTCTCATGCTCCTCTCTACTCTTGGAATACACCAAGATATCATCAATAAACACAATCACGAAGGAATCAAAGAAAGGACTAAAGATACCATTCATCAAAGTAATAAATACAGCTGGGGCATTGGTAAGCCCAAAAGACATCACCAGAAACTCATAGTGGCCATACCTCATCCGAAAGGCTGTCTTCGGAATATCCTCCGCCCTGATCTTCAACTGGTGGTAGCCTGAATGCAAGTCAATCTCCGAAAACACTGAAGCACCCTGAAGTTGGTCAAACAAATCATCAATATGAGGCATAGGGCACTTGTTCCGAATAGTAACCTTGTCCAGCTAGCGATAATCAATGCATATCGTCATGATCCCATCTTTCTTCTTTATAGATAACACAAGGGCACCCCAAGGGAAGACACTCGGCCTAAAAAACGGACTCTCACGAGCTTTCTGTCTAGGTGGATCACTGGAAGTGGTCTACAAAGCTGAGTGCACCGGACGACCGGAATATGGCTGATATGGCCTAGAAGACTGACTGGCGCACCTCAAACTAGAACCACCATATCTCCCAGTCTGATGCGGTCTCTTGTCACTACCACCAAATGTACGGGCCTTAGCGCCCTCAACTATAGAAGCATGCTCGACAATGGACAGGGAGGAAGCCCCCATTGCCTCCATCTGAAGGCAAGGAATTTGAAAAGAACCGACTATCCCCCAACAAAATGCTTGATCCTGTCAGTCTCAGCGGGGATCAAGGGAGTGGAATAATGGGCCAGATATAGATAGCAGGTCATATAGGCCTCCACCGAAATACCCCTCTGCTGAAGATGTAGAAAATCCTCCCTACGCGTCTCTCTGAAAGACCGAGGCACATACTTCTGAAGGAAGGCCTAGTAGAACTGAGTCCAAGTCAGGGGAGGGGAACCCTCAGGTCTGCAAGCAACAAAATAGCCCTACTATGTCTTCGCGTCGCCGCGAAATTGGTAGGATATATAGTCAACTCTGTGGGTCTCCACGATCCCCATCCTATGCAGCAGCTTATGCATATCAAGGGTAAACTCATAAGCGTCCTCAGAAGAAGTACCCGAAAAACTCGGCAGCTTTAACTTCCTGAATCTCCCAACAAGGTCTTGATTAGACACGGTCATAATAGCTCCTTCCATGGGCCTAAGATCATCACCAGGAGCGGGTACCACATCAATACGGGGAGCCATAGCTGCAGCAGGGTGTGCTACCCGAGTAGGTCCTTGGTCAGGGGTCTGCGCCCCAACTCTGGTTTGTGAACCTCCACCAGGAGTAGTAACACTAGCTGCAGCCTGCTGGGCATCTAGATGAACTATGACTATGGCCATAGTATTATGCATAGCCTGATCAGAAGTAACCTCGGGCTTTGTCCATGCTGGGGCCACACCATCCTCTGCGGCCTGGCCTCGATCCGACTGATACTTAGGCTCGGGAGTCAGAGATCTCTCGCACCGCTGTTCTACCGCAGGAGCCCTTCCCCTGGCTGGGGCAGCCCCGCAGCCTCTCGCTCTGCCACGCTCTCTGGCTGTTGTTCACCCTCGGATGCCAGCTGTAGCTACGGGCTCTGGCACCTGACCTCGGACCATAGTAGCTCGAGTCCTCACCATCTGTAAGAGGAGAGATAAGGGTCAGATACCAATTTGATCTTTCCAGATACCAATTAGAATAGAGTAGCACGAAGGAATTAAAGAAAATGAGATTTCCTAAATGTCCCATAGCCTATCGCAGATAAGTACGGAACTCATCGTACCAATCCACGAGACTCTACTAAACACGCTCTTGTATTATAGATTGGGTAACCTAGGGCTCTGATACCAACTTGTCACGACCCAAATTGGCTAAGTCGTGCGGGCACTTATCATTTCCACCTCGGTAAGTGAACCCTCAACCCAACAAAAATGAAGACATAAGTAAATAAATAAATCATGCAGAAGAGACTAGTTACGTAAGTCTCACCAACAATATATAATAGAAATAGTGCGGAAACAAGGAAAATACCCCCCGGGTTTGGTCTAAGCCATATAAGAGCCTCTAATGATAAATATACAAGTCTGGAATATAATAATGCATAAATCTGTCTATGTCTCAGAATGGGAAAATAAGACATAATAATAAGAGGAGTCTTCAAGGCAGCGAACGACTCGTGCTCACCCTGGAAACTCGATGCTGTGCTAATGGCGACTATCAACCACGGGAGATGGAAGCAGATCCAACCTGGAACTCTGCATTCATAAAGGAATACAGTAAGTGCAGGTCAGTACAAAACCATAGTACTGGTAGGTATCATCGGCCGACTAGGTACAACTAACATAATTCAAACAATAAAGCAAGATAGGCAGATAAATCAACAAGTATAAGTCAAACACAATCAAAATCAAGTATCCGTCATCACCTAGGTAGAACATCTAAACCCAAATGTGCCAAGTCTCAATATGTCCAATCCTAAACTAACATCGCAAGTAAAACATGAAATCATCTCAGTATAAGCCATGATGCAATGCAATAATGCTGCGTACACATGTACCCTGGACGGAAGTATTGACGTCTTGGTAGCACAACCCAAGCTGACACGAGAAGTCAAAGTGCCACTCGTCCCGGATCTTTGCCCAACAGACAGACGGGACCCGGATCTTTTCCCACGGGGGTTCTCACCGGCACCACCCTAGGGGACCTGCGAAGTCCATGCACTCACTCAATCCACGATTTCGGGACTAACATCAGATATCGGACTCTCACATCACTATTATTTAAAAATCGATCCAAGCTCATCACAAAGTTTGACCAAGTACCAATAGTGTATCAACAGTACATCATGAAGAATGAGAATGAGTGCAATGCATATGTCAACGTCAAGAATCAGCTCAATATCATAAGTACCAACATGGGTACGCCAATAACTTATCAATGTCACAAGTACCAACATGGGTATGCCAACAACGTTATCGATAACAACACAGGTCATACGGAACACTATCCTCGTATCAATGTCAAAAGTAAGGTACCACCATATCATAATCAAGATGTAACAATAGTTTTCAATATCTACTAACTGCCACGTGGCATCAAGCCAACACAATAGAATAATTACAGTCAGAACACAACGGGGTGGCTAGCCCCAATCACGCAACAGGGCCCAACCTAAGACAATATCCAACCCAACTTTATACCCGAAGGTTTACATATTTTCTCCGACAATATAATCTAATTATATGCTTCGCTACACGAAGTCTTACCAAGGGTAGGCCATAACCTACTTGGATGGCCGAAGACCAAACACCAACAACCACTCTTTTGCCTTGCCCTTCCGCTAAGCCTCAAGATCAAAGAAGTCTAGGCATATTTGAAATCTTGATTAGAAATCATGAGGATCGATACTAATATTGCTATCATTCAAACTAGGTCAAAACCAACCCTAGAATTTGGGGAAACGTTCCCACAAGGTCAAAACAGGAAATTCGGGGGTAAAATATCAAATTAAGCATTAGGTGATCCAAAACCCATCAACTAATTGCTAAATTAACTCAAAGATTCCTCTAATTTCGCAATTCATGTAAAATCCTCAATTTTGGGTATAAGCCCTAACTCTTTGATTCTAGGATTCAACACTAATAATGGAAGATATATGTTTAATAACCTTAGATACATCATAATGTAGCATAAACTCACTCAATTTCATCATTAATAAGCCTAGATAGAAAATCCATCAAAACCCACCTTGAATCCTCAATTACTAAGGGACTAACAAGGGAAGAGGAATTCTAATGATGATTATGAACAAGGAGTTAGTAAAGGGGTTGGCAAGACTTACCACCAAGAGTTTTCTCCAAGATTCTTCCAAAACAGTCCCCAAGAGCTCAATTTTCCTAATGGGAATAAATGATAGACTAAGGGCTTATTTAATACACACATAATGAAATAATAGGCTCGACCGCCCAACCACCATCACTGGCCGTCAGGATGGTTTGGTCCAAAATAGGCTTGGCCGCCCCAGCGGCCATCCTACCACTGTCACACCCCGATCCTACTAGGGTGTGATGGGCACCCGACCCCATATTCAGAGCCGAGCGAACCCGCTGACTCCTATTACACATATAAACTCGTGAATCAATTAAGAAACAAATACACAGCAAGCTCTCCAATTTTTTTTTTCTTATAAGTAAAGTCTATCATCATGTGGGACCCGTGACATGAAACATAATAACATATCGACTGGCGAAGCCGTCTACAAAGCTGACACTCTATACCCACGACTCTGTCTGCAAAGTCTCTAACCTCGAACATAGCGTCATAGTACATATACTCTGACTTGGCAGCACTCCAGGACAAATGGAGCCTACCAACTCCGCTGGAACATCTTCTATGCTAACTTCGCATCCTTTGGGTGTACCTGCGCGGCATGAACGCAGCCCCCGAAGAAGAGGGGTCAGTACGAGTAATGTACTGAGTATGTAAGGCATAAATAGTAACATAGTAAGAAATATGCGTATGAATAATAACTGCATGGAAACGTAGAACATATCATAGGATAAAAGAGTGACCTGTACATATGAGTGCCGCTGAGGGCGAGTACCATGCATGCTTGTCTTTCCTTTTGTAAAAATATTTCTTTTTCATAGACATAGAAAATAGAACTTATATCATATCATGTCTTATCATATCGTATCGTATCGTATCATATCATATCATATCGTGTCATGTCATAGCATATCATGTCATATCATGTCGTGTCATATCATAGCATATCATGTCATATCATAGCACCGAACAATGTCGGCTCGCCCACATAGCGCCGAAATACGTCGGCTCGCCCATATATCCCGCGTCCGAGATGATAAGCCAGCTGACCAGGTGGCAATGAAACATGTTTCCCTTCCCATTTCCCCCATGTATACCTTCCCCCCATCCCATGTTCATATACATATCTTATATATATATATGTCATATAAGCATGCAAGAGAGCCCAAAGAAAAATCATGTAGCCATCAGAGTGACGTAAGGTCGGTGACCTTCGATTACATTATGGAACAATCGTGGTCGCTTTGTCTCACCTTGAAGGAACAAGTATTTTAAGGCGAGGCCACCAACGGAGAATAGCACTAGAAGTAAACATAGAATGAAATCATGGGCATCATAGACATCAATTCACAGGCTTTGAAATCCTTAGAAAATAGTGTCATAGCTAGGAAATAGAAATAAGGTTCAAGAACTAGTTTATCACCTTCATTTTCACATTGAATCCTTAGCTTAGAAGTCTTAGTCATGGAATTATTTTGGTCATACTTATCATAGGCATATTCTCTTTTCTAACATCGTCGTTATCATTATCGTCATAGAAGTATTCTCGTTAGAATAGTTATAGTACTTGTCATTTGGTAACGGAATCAGGATCAAAGGTTTCCTTTGGATTCAACCTCAAAGTAAGTCAAACGGAACCATAAGGATAATCCGGGAGCAACGGGCCCGCCTCGGGCCGAATGAGGTAGCGTACACGATTTACATACGTTACATTTCATGACGTCACTTGTGAGAGTTTTAAGGTAGTCGGGTCCTATTTGTGTAAGTTCTAGATGTTTAGGCAATTTTTCAACATTTCATACAATATTTAATTCAATTCTACTGAATGAAAAAGGGAAAACTTTGGGTGCGGATTCCGGAGAATAGAATTGTCCCCGAGGCTTGTATCCAACTTATTACGTCTAAGACATGCCATAGAAGGAAGGGTGAAGCCTTACATACCTTTTCCGCTTCATACACGTCTCCAAAATCAAGTTTCAAGTTCGCCAAAATCTACAATTTGGTCACAATTACCAAATGTTAATTGTAAGGCTTTAAGATTTCAATCTTAACCAATACTTGTCTACAAAAATTTGGGCAGCATCTCCCCTATAAATACACCATCCCCAAAATTCAACTTAGCCAATTTTTTATCAACAACAATCCGGGAATTCAACCCGGCCAAACTATCAACACAATGACAACAACCATGACTACAAAACACAATATAACACAACTAGTCTTCTTTCCAACATAATGCAATAGCTTTCATTCCAATTTCACAATTCCAAACCAATCTCAATGTTTTTACATCCATTACTAATCAAGATCATTACAATATAATTCGGAAGCATTTCATATCATTTCTACAAAATATTCACAAGATATACAAAATATACAAACTTTCCACCAAAACCATAATCCATCCAAAACTTCTAATCTTCAATCTACATATTCATAACATATTTCCATCTTCCAATTTCATCAACCATAATCATAATTTGCACCTTAACAATTTCATTTTCATAATTACATAAATCTACCATAAAATCACAAAACTTCTCATAACCACTTAACAACCAATTTTTCATGTCAATATGGACTATTATCCTTCCAAATTCACCAAATAACATAATAATTCACATTTAAAACTCCACTTCCATAATTACATAAAAACTTCATTAAAATCACATAATTTCCTATAACTATTTCTAATAATTTTCCATGCCAACTTGAACCATTTTCTTCATTTCCAATATAAGGTCCACCACAACTACAACTAGAATACAACATAAAATTCAACTCACACATGCACACATGCAAACCCACTTTGTAAACTTCCATATTTCCATAAATTCTACTCATTTCTACATAATACAACATAAACCAACCTTCATAACATAATAAAAAGGAATTAATTCTTACCTTTTTCTACAATCTTCTTCACTTAACCAAGTTGTCAACTTGAAGAAACAAGTGCTCTTTCTTCCAAAATAATTACACCAAGTTGTAAAGGACCCTTGAATTAGTAGGAATACCACAAGAAAATAATTTTTGGGAGAAGATTTCAAAGGGACAAAAATTGGAGAGCATGGCCGTATGCCATGTCTCCTTTGCTCTTCATTTTTTTGTTTTTCTCCTCTTCTAATGTTCTTGAAACTTCTATATGTTTCAAGACAACTAAATGACCCCTTTTATTTAATTATCACATGGGAATTAATTAGAATCCATGGGCTTGGGCCATTGTATGGCCGGCCACCCCTCTTTTGAGCCTAATTTTTCTCTTCATTTTTTTTTTTGGGCCAATCCGGTTGGTCCCGAGTTGGGCGTAGCCCACTGACCTTTCGACCTTAAAACGTCCATATCTCCTTGTACCGACGTCACCTGGGAACCCACGACCTATGGTTGGAAAGCTAATTCAATTATCTACAACTTCTATTTCTTGGTATTTTTCCAAATCCCAAACTTATAATACCGTTTTTGCCCCTATAAGTCAGATCACCCGAAAACATTTTCTTAAAAATATTCGTTTGGAGGACTTCCACTTTGATTGGGCCTAAGGGTCCTTCATGAGTTGTGTTTAACTTTACATATGTGATTCATATGACTTTTCAAATGTTTCAAAAAAGATCTCGATGTGTGGGCCCCACCCCATCTTACAAATAATCCGACGTTCAAAAAAATACGGGCTGTAACAACCACAATAGCGGTGCCGCTATGGCGGACACCAGGTACTGGAACCCAAACATTTCCTAAGTCTCAACCGAAATCTCGAACCACTCTAGAGGCCATCTGCTCACAAACCACATACACTGACCCATATAAAACCACGCCACGAACGCACTCGTGGCCTTAGAATTGCCAACGGAGGTCTCGTTGACCGAGTCAACCCCAGATATCTCATTACCAACTTCCCAACCCAAGTCCCAAAATGCATCCGAGTGCATTGGGTACCAAACCAGATATACACACAAGTTCTAAACGACCATCTGGACCTCTCGGAATCTACAGATTTTTGAAAAAGGTCCGTTTACCCAAAAGTCAACCTTTAGTCAATTCTTTTTCGCTTAAAGCCTAAATTTCACAAAAAGTCATCCGAATCAAATCTAGACACCTCGAGAAGAGTGTCAACAGTCCCCTCGGGTAAAAAATGAGCTAACCAAGCTTGGAAAGGGGCGGAAATACCGAAAGGACTATAACGACCAACCGGGTCGATACATAAACAGTCATACTTGATTAGGCAAGAATGAGCTTGATCAGCCAAACTAAAATAACAACTAAACATAAAAATTAATAAACAGATAACCCTATATCAAACTAGGATAAGCTCATAAATCAACTAACACATAAACTAAACAGGAAATCATGCTGACAAGCACATAAGCTCATTAATGACTAAACTAATATGCAAGCATGCTAATAATTAAATAAACAAGATAGCAACTAAACTAAGCTAACACATAATTAAACTAGATAAACACACACTAATCATAGATACACAAACAGAAATACAAAAAATTCTAAAAATAAATCAGAGAGAGGTTACCTCTTCTTTGCGCAGCCTTGGTCGAAAATGGATTTGGGAAGCCTAATTCCTCCACCTTTGATGCTCATCCACAAAAGGTACTAAATTTTAGATTAAAGTTGCAATTAGCTAAAGGGCTCAGTTTAAAGCTAAAACCCTAATTAAATTGGAGACTATTTGCTCAACTCGAAAACAATTTTGTGTATTTTTGAGTTTTTGAGACTTGTAAGGTATCTGTTGTGTTAGGAATGGGTTCTTTATATAGAACCCCAAAACCCTGAAGTTTGCATTTCAAATCGGTGTGGGACTGAGAGGTTTTTTAGGGATTCATCTTGAATCCTGCCTAAAATTCAACAAACCAATGAGAATCAGCCATTCAGACTAGCAACGAGACAATTTGTACTCATTTAACTGTAGATCGTAGAAAAACCAAAGGAAAGAGAGGGTTTTACCTCGTTTGGTTGAGACTTGGTGGAAAAAGGAGGCAAGCACAAGGTTTGTAAAAAGCAACGTATATCTAAAATCTAGCCATTTTTGGCAATGATGACACGGTGGAGAGAGAAAATCCATGAGGCGGCTAGGGTTTCTCCAACAGAAACCCTCTCTTCATGAATGAAGAGAATAGGGGTCTGTTTGTTGTATATGTTTGTGGTTTTAAACATAGACGGGTCGGGTCTGGTCCGAATATGAACTGGGCTTGGCAATTTTTTTAAAGAAAAGCTTTGGCCCAAACATATACATATACATACATATATATATATATATACATATACATATACATATATATATAGATATATATATACATATAGATATATAGTCATTTTAATTTTGACCTCAATTAATTACATAATATAAAGTCAACAATTCAAATTTTAAATGTAATTTAAGTGTAGAAAACAATTGGCCTTTTCAATTATAACCACGGTTATCCCATAAATTGACTTGTTAATTTCAATGTTCACCATTTTACAAAGAATTGCAATTGGAGTTAAACAAATTGTAAAATTGAGACGTAGTTGTATTATTTATTCAATTAATCAAATTTCTTGACTTAACGGAGTAAAATATTTATTAATAGGCTATTAGACAATTTTAAACAGTTAATGAAATGATTTTCCCCCACTATTTCTGAACTAAAATCCAGACAAATATGTTTCAAAAATCATAGAGAATATTCAAAATCATAGGATGATATACACTAATATATTTGATGATATTTTGCCAAATGAAATGGCAAAATGTCATCAAAACAATTTTGTAAAATCATTTTTGACTTGTAAAAAATATATATTTCACTCTGTTTACGATTCAAGAACTTCGAATAATTAAATAAAATTATTGGATGATAAATATTAGGTGTCAACAACGATCCAATTTAATAAGCCGTGAAGGCACTAACTCCCACCAAGTTAGTAAGCCATCCACAACCCAAGTTTAACGAAATTATGGATAAAACATGCAGACATATCATACAAGTCAATTTAAAGTCTTAAATACACTTTATAGTCATAATCATATAGAAATAAAGGTTCAAACATCCCTGAATCTTGTGTCACAGTACAAGAACTTCTAAGAAAACAAATATTAGACTGAAATACTGCTCTAATACACTATCTGAATAAAATGACAGGAAATAAGGGATGAAGGAAAAATCCGGTGCTACAGATCATCATGTTGCACATCCCGAACCCAAACTCTCCAAAAAAGCATCCTCAACGAGCAACCAAGTAATCTCGAGGTCCACCATTGTTAGGGACAAAATCTGCTCACAAAAAGGTGCAGCAAGTGTAGTGTGAGTACGGAGAAAAACGTGTACTCACCAATATCGATTACCGACCCTAAGGAAATCGAAGACGAGGGCTTGTCTTCGAACACTACTTCCACACTTAATCGCTATTAGTCCACAATAAGAATAATCACAACAATCGCAATAGTCTCAAGTTATAAGCCTAGGTAAAGCTTCTAACTTCTCAAGTTCATCAAGTATCAAAGGGGCATTAAGGCAATCCAAACAACAAGCCAACGAATCATACAACGAGGAAGAACCATCAAAATGTAATGATATGCATATGATATGCAACACAAGGCCTTTTTCCATATCCCGGTACACACATGTTCAAACATTAATGAATCATGACCCATAGGGGCTTCGCGAGGTCCATATACTAACCCCGAAATTCTTAGATCTCCCAGATAACATCGGGCCTCAGCCATTTTAGGCTTCCAATCACATTACTTGGCCCCGTAGACTTCAAATCACAATACTCAACCCTTAGGCTCACATTACCTGTCATCGAGCCAATCTGGCCCCAAATACCATCATCACTCTGTCCGAAATCATTTCCCTTCGGACATTACAAATGTTTCCTCAAAAGCAAACGAGATGCAATATAAAGCTTGAATATGACATACACAACCATAAGAAATCAAATTAAGCAATAAAGACTTAATCTTTAGCTCTTTTCCACTTTAGACGAGTATTTAGGAGGGATAAGAACATACAATCACATATAAGAAAAGTAATAAGCATAGAAGCAATAAATAAGGGACCTCATATCCCAATCACAGACACATATTAGTCCATGCTATCAGCTAATGCCCAAAGCATGACATTGTGATCGGACTATACAATTGAAATTACGCAAATACCCATATGATGGCACCAATACCTGATACTCGTTACCTCACAAGTATGGGACCCCCTTTAGTTACCCATTAATCCCTTATTATTAGTCCAATTAAACCAACCATGATGCTTAAGCTAAGGTTCAAGCTATTAATATGCCTGAATTGGAGTCTCATAATCACATCGAAGCCTTGCCCTTTTGTAGAGCTTCTGAACGATCGCAATATGTTTAAACACGAATTATATGTAAGAATACGATTCAATCAATACCCATACTGCTATATAACGATTCGGGTCTAGAAAATCAACCCAAAAACCCCATTCTAAACCTCTAAGGTCAAAATCATAATTTTGTTGCAAATTTGGGTTCAATAGGATCAATTTATTATTATATGAGATCATACGAATCCAATGATACACATATTGGAATACTTTAGTTTCAAACCCAAAAAGTCACCCAAAATAGGATTTCCAGCCAATAAGGGCAAAGGAATTCAACCCGGTCTATCCCTAAACCCCTCACGCCTGATAGACTCAACGTTCCTAGCAGCATCCATCACTGCCTGAAAAGTACCTCATGAGGCTTCCACATGCGTCGCTACAACTCGAAGTGATACGACAACCCCCTAATGAACTTCCTAATCCTCACAGTCTCATCAAGTAGAACGGTCAAAGAATGGTGTGACAAGGAGAGAAACATCATCTCATACTCAGCCACAGATATCCCACGCTGCTCTAACTTATCAAACTGCTCACGCCTCTCATCTTTCAAGCTACACGAAACCCACTTCTCCAGAACACACTAAAAAACTGAGCCCCAGTAAGTGGAGGTGACCCAACTGGTCTAATCTTAATACACACCCTCCGCTAGTGTTTGGCGGGGCCAACCATCTAAAATACTATGAAATCAACTTTGTTGGACTCAACCAACCCCAAATTGTGGAAGTGCTGATTGCAACTAACCAAAAACTCATACACTTCACCATTAGGACGCATATTATACTGTGGTGGCATCATCTTCTCAAACTTGTCCCACCTCTTCTGGTCCCCAACTGTCATAGTGGGGTGGACAACTGGGTGAATAGCAATAGAATTGGAAATCTCTAAAATCAAGGAGCCACAACAGCAGCTGGCTGTGCTAATTGGGTCCTATACCCCGCAACAACCATCGAATCAGGAGTCTAAGCTCCAACTCTGGCACAGGAACCCTCTGGAATAACCGGTAGTATACTCGCCTGGGCCATACCCCCAAAGAAGCTCAAGATACACACCAAGATGTCCTGAAAAACAGGAGTAGCAATGAACCCAACTGGTGCCTGGGTGGGTCCAACTTCATTGATTGAACCAGCTCCTTCTCCGGAATCTTCTCTAGGTTCGGATTCACATCCCTAGCATGGGCCTGAGCAACAGCTGGTGCTCAGCCTCTTGTTGGTGTAGAAATGTGGGTTCTAGCTCTGCCTCACCCTCTGCCATATCCCCTGCCTCTCCCGCGAGCAACTGTGACAGTGGGTACAAGTGTGGGTGCGACCTCCTTGTTTCCGACTACGGGTGATCGTGTACTCACCATCTGTGAGAGAATTAAACAAGGAAACTCTTAGAATCCATTTAGAATAAAGTACGGACGATAAGGAATGAAATATAAGAGTTTTCCTAAATGTCCTATAGCCTCTCAAAGATAGATACGGAGCTCATCATATCAATTCTCAAGACTTTACTACACATTGTTCTTGTACTTGTGAAACCGATTAACCTAAAGCTATGATACCAATTTGTCATGACCCAATTCAATAAGGTGTGAAAGCATTAACTCCCACCAGGTTAGTAAGCCATCGACAACCCAAGATTAACGAAATGATAGATAAAACATGTAGAAATATCATACAAGTCAATTTAAAGTCTTAAATATACTTTATAGTCATACTCATACTGAAATAAAGGTACAACCATCCTTTAATATTTTGTCACAGTACAAGAACTTCTGAGATATGAATACATATCTGAATTAGTACTCTAAGATACTGTCTGGATAAAATGACAAGAAATAAGGGATAGAGGGAAAATCTGGTGCTACGGATCATCATGTAGCTCACCCCGAACTCTCCGGAACAACCTCCTCAACAAGCAGTCAAGTAATCTCGAGGTCCGCTAGTGCTGGGCACAAAATTTGCACACAAAAAGGTACAACAAGTGTAGTGTGAGTACGGGAAACCACGTGTACTCAACAACATCGTCGACCGACCCTAACGGAAATAGAGATGAGGGCTGGTTTTCAAATACTACTTCCACACTTAATCGTTATTAGTCCACAATAACACTAATCATAACAATCTCAATAGTCTTGGGTTATAAACCTGGGTAAAGCTTCTAACTCCTCAAGTTCATCAAGTACCTAAGTCAATCTAAACAACAAGACAATAAATCACACAACAAGGAAGAACTATCAAAATGTAATGAATGCAGATTATATGCAATGCAAGGTTTTTTTCCATCTCCCGGTAGATACACGTGATAGAGTAAGGAAAGGACAGGCAGAAAGCGCGCTAATCAAATCCTATCCCTTCTTAGTCCCAGCTAACCAAGTTCATTCCAGCTTCCTATGAGCTCATAGTCACTAAGATGAAGAAAAACGTTAATGAATCGACCCTTGGGGGACCCGCGAGGTCTATGTACCAACTCGAAATTCTTAGATTCCCCCAATCACATCGGGCCTCAGCCATTTTAGGCTTCTAATCACAATACTTGGCCCCATAGGCTCCAAATTACAATACTCAGCCCTTAGGCTCACATTACCTGTCATCTAGCTAATCTGACCCAAAATACCATCATCACTCCATTCGGAATCATTTTCCTTCCGAACATCACAAATTTATCCTTAGAAGCACATAATATACTATATAAAGAATGAATATGACCTGTACAACCATAAGAAATAAAATTAAGCTATAAAGACTCAATCTTTAGCTTTTTTCCACTTTAATCGAGTAATTAGGAGTGATGAGAACATACAGATATAGATAAGACAGGTAATATGCATAGAAGCAATAAATAAGGGCCGTCATATCCCAATCACAGACACAAATCAATCTATGCTATCAGCTAATGTCAAAGCATGGCATTCACAATGGACTATATAATTGAAATTACGCAAATACCCATATCATGGCACCGGCACCCAACACCTCACAAGTATCAGGACCCCCTTTAGTTACCCCATTATCCCCTCTTATTAGCACAATTAAACCAACCATGACGCTTAAGCTAAGGTTCAAGGTCTCAACATGGTGAATTGAAACAGATAATCACAACGAAGCCTTCCCTTTTTGTAGAGCCTCCGAATGATCACAATATGTTCAAACACGGATTATACGTAAGAATATGAATCAATCGATACCCATATTTTCATATAAAGATTCGGGTCTAGAAAATCAACCCCAAACCCCCATTCTAAACCTCGAAGGTTAAAATCGTAGTTTCGTTGCAAAATCGGATTCAATAGGGTCAATTCGTTATTCTATGATACTATATTCTTGATCATACAAATCCAATGATATGTATATTGGTATACTCCCAAAATAGTATTTCGAGCCACAAAGGGTAAAATAGGAAATCCAACCCAACATCTATGGAGTCTATATCCCAAAAATAAATCTAATCCATCACCAAATTTATGCTCAAATCAAGACTTCCCAAATTCTATCGTAGGATTCATAACCCTTAAATCTCCTCCTTAATTCATGAATTCTAGCATGGAAATCCTCACTAATTAATTGTAAAAAGGAGGTTAGAAACTTGCCCATTTAATGAATCTTGCAAATCCATTCAAAAATCTCCTTAAACCGAGGTCTAGAGGACAAAATATGTGAATAAGCGGTCTAAACTCGAAATGTGTTTTTTCATTCTGTCCAGATCCATTTTACCCTTCGCGAACGCGACCAAGTCTCGCGAATGCAAGAGCTTACCCAGCTTACTCATCGCGAACGCGATGTGTCCATTGCGAACACGATGAGTCAGCCCAACTTGGCCTAGACCTCCTCTCTTCTATAAGAATGCGAGCCCTTTGCTTGGGAATGCGACCCCTCTGGTCCATTAAGCATCGCGAATGCATAGAAGGAAACCAGAAACCCTGAAACCAGAAAAATTTAGTTTTTTCACAATTCCAATCCAAAACTAGAGACTCATCCCGAATCCCCCGAACACAAACCAAATATGCATGTCAAAAATATAACACGCTACGAACTCACTCACGCACTCCAAAAGAGATCATCTTGACTTGATGGTTATCGAGGTGAACTTAGAATCCCGTAAATTAGATTTCTAACCAAAAGAGCAAAATGTCCCCAGATTCATCGGGAACCAAACCAACTACTCAACCAAGTCATAATCGACATTCCAGACCTAATGGAATTGACGAAACTTCCAAAAGACTCATTTACCCCTGATGTTGACTTTGGTTAACCAAACACTTAAAAATGACCAAAAATCTCATTTTCTTACCCAATTCTCATCCGAATGCCTTAGGAATCGTGCCACCCATCCCCACCAGTCTTATATACCATGAAAAAGCTAGGGGAAGGGTTAACAGGGGTGAAATAGCAAAAATAGCCAGAACAAACTAACGGGTACAGTAAATCAATCAAAAGAGGATCGACTGACTTTCGAATCATTTAACTTGGACGGTTTGATCCAATAATTTTTTTAATTTATTTTTTAAAAATAAAATCGACTAAGCTAGATCATCTTTTGCGCCAATAACCTGGAAAAATAAAAAATTGACTCAGTTCGATAGGTTTATGTAACGACCCATATATGAAGGTCATGAGGGCACCCACACTATCCCCCCTAGTGGGTGGACCCTTCCCTTAAACCACATCATTTAATCAAGAAACGTGGATGTAAATATAGAAATATACCAAAGTCACAATAGCTATATAAATAACATAAGTGTAGAAGTATGAATCACTACAAACCCCAAAACCTGGTCTGAACTCGTACAAGAGCTTCTAATACTAAAACAAAGTCAGAAATACTAGTACAAGTCTCAAAAATACATAATAGGTCTGTCTGAGTAAATGAAGGTCGAAAGATAAATAGGGAGGGGATCTGGGGCTGCAGATCCGGCAGGTGGCTCACCCTCGAGATCTCCTGGAAGTGACCTCAGACCCACTCCCGAGTTCGAGAACTGAAACCAGTGACAAATTCTACACTCAAGGAAAAGGTGAAACAAGAGTAATATGAGTACAACACAAGTAATCATAGGCATCATAGGCCGACAACGATTTTGTTTACGCATATAAATGGAAAGTAATCAACAAGTAAATAGATAAGCAGTCAAGTACAGTCACGAAACACGTCTAAGTATAAGGTCAGAAGGGATGGATGAGATGCCAATAAACAATCAACAATAATCAAGTGGATGTAATGTAATTCAATGTATATGCTATGCAATGCCCCCAGGCCTCCTCTCTGATCGCGTACACAAATGCTAAGGACAATGTCTCAAAATGATAAACCATGGGGGGCCCGCAAAGTTCATGTACCCACAAAGAATATCCTTGCCACTTGGTCTGTTACACCTCTCGTGTCTACTGTAAGAAAAAAACTTACGGCTTCCTAGTTGAGTATGCCTTGAAATGGAGATTTGTACCCGAGTTTTGAGATGCTAAGTATTTTACCCCTTGTATGGAGGTACTAACTGGTATTCCAGGCTGAGCAGATTCAGGGAAGTTTGCAGACATCACACATTATCGACGGACCGCCGATCATGCCGACGAACCGTCAATATGCATCGTCACTATGTTCTGCAAATTTTGATTTGCAGAAGTATATCGACGAGATACGTCGACGGACTGTCGACACGTCGACGGGCCGTCGATCTCTGCCGTCAATATGACTCTTTGACTTCTGATCTACAGAAGCAGGTCGACGGAGTAAGTCAACGGATCGTCGAAACGTCGATGGGACCGTCGACCTGACTGTCGAACCGCCAATCTGGAATCTTCCATCTCCAGCTATAAATGCACGACCCTAGTCCACAATTTTCAGATTTCACTTTTCTCTCAGTCCTGAAAACTCTAGAATACTCTCCATGTCATATTATCACAAATCCAAGAGGGATTAAAGAATAATCATCATAAATTAGTAGAATCAAGGTTGTGGATGCCCGCTAGGGTTTGTGGAAGCAAAGATTTCCTTTGAAATTGAATTTGGAGTTTCTTCAAGTGAAGAATCTTCATCCAAAGTCCATTCCTACATCATCAATGGTAAGTTTTGTGTTCAATTCATGTTATTAAGAGTATTGAGAGGTTAAAAGACTTAGATTATGGAAGGGAGGAGGATATGGAGTGCAAATATGAAAATAGTAATATTCTTGAATTATGACTTGACTTGAATTATAGTTCTTGACAGGTTGTGAGTATGATCTTGTCATAAATGATATAAATGATGTTAAAGAAGAATTATATGAGGATGCATGTGGTGTTGTATTGTAGCTATCGTTATGGATGGCTTTGAAATAAAGTTGTGAGAATTGAATGATGTATAGCTCAGTGAAGATCATTGATTACGATATTGTGGATGTTGTTGTTGATGTTTGGGAGTTGTTATATTATATGGAGAAAGTTGTAGAAACAAAGGAAATGCTGCTTAATTTTCATTAGCATTTAGTTGGTTTAGCTTAAGCTTAAGTATATTATTGATTATCTAATCTTAGTACAAATTCTCTTGAATGTAGAATCGCTACCTTCAAAGGAAACCATTTAGTTGATAGAGTTAAGGAGACGAAAAGGTATGTAAGGCTAGCCCTTCTTTCAAAGGCATGATTCTTATATATTATGATTTCTTTCTGGTAATTTCCATGACCTTCTTACATTCCAAAAGATGAAAGCTAAAGAGTATTAACAGTTTCCCACGAGATAGAGATGCGATATGTTCCATGATAATGATATGACGCTATTATGATGCTGATGATCTTGACATGATTCCTTGATGCTATTCATTGTTGATACCCTTACTTTATAATGCTAGTTCCTTCAAGGTGAGGCATGATGATCATGACTACTCCATAATGGAATCAGGGGTTCTCGACCTTACGTCACCCCAATAAAGTTGTAGCTTTTACTTGAGTTCTTATGCATGTCTTATGACAAGCGTATAATGATGAGATTACACCGTGCGTAGATGGCTGAACATGACACCACTAAGGTGGGCAGCTTATTATTACACCGTGCCTAGATGGCCGGACATGACACCGCTAAGGCGGGCGGCTTATGATTACACCGTGCCTATTTGGCCGGACATGACACCACTAGTGGGCGGCGTGACATGATTACCCCAGACGCGGGCTAATGAGGTTATTGATTAAGACAACTCATGTATGTATGTGTGATATGTTATAAAGGAAAAAGTAAGCATGCATGATTCCGCCTCAAGAGGTAAGCAGTTACAGTTATGTTTTTCCTCTTATGCTTTCTACATTTCCTTATTATGTTATAATGTATGCCTTACATACTCAGTACATTGTTCGTACTGACGTCCTTTTATTTTTGGACGCTGTGTTCATACCCACAGGTGGACAGGGGAACGATCCAGATGCATAGGAGCCAAATCAGCTTGCGCAGGAATAGTTCCCTACTCCGGAGGTGCAGTTTTTGATATATTATTTTGTGTGCATATTCGGGCATGACGGGGTCCTGTCCCGTCCTTATGTCTCAGTACTCTAGTAGAGGCTCGTAGATACTTATGTGTGGGTAGTAGTTGTCTCATGGATACATCATTGTATATTTTTGTATATCATTTTGCAGCCGTGAGGGCTTATATATATATGTATATGTTGCCTTGGAGATTGTGCATGTTTAGGTTGGGTATGATGATTAGCTTAATGAGTGCTGCTCGGTAGTCAGCTCCAGGTACCCGTCATGGCCCCTAGTCGGGTCGTGACAAAAGTGATATCGGAGCAGTTCCGTCCTAGCGTGTGTCTACGAGCCGTGTCCAGTAGAGTCTTGTTTATGGGTGTGAAGCGCGCTACACTTATAAACAAGAGGTTGCGGGGCATTTAGAAAAATGACCATCCTTCTTCTTATTAGATCGTGTGATAGCGCTATGTTATAGGATTTTCTTCTCCCTAATTGTGCGTTATGATTTCAGCGATGCCGGTAAAGGGAAAGGCCACAGCCGCCCAGACGGGCAAGGCTACTACAACACGACTAATGGAAAGGGAGCCACTAACGAATATAGAAGAAGGTGAATCTCTTAATGAGGCTCCGTCCCATACCTCCCACACTCAGCCTGTTCTAGAAGAATAAGAAGGTGTCTCTACTCCAGCTCCTATGCCTCCAGTTCCTCCACCGGGTGCTTCGGGTCAACAGATGACCGAGGCCATTCAGTTATTGACTCAGTTGGTTTCCACTCAGGCTCAACAGCAAAGTGCGGGTCCCGGTGATAGAGCCACGAGTGCAAGGGCCCGTGATTTCATGAGTTTAAATCCCCCAGAATTTTTCGGGTCGAATCCAGATGAAGACCCGTAAGGTTTCATAGATGAAATGTTGAGGACGTTAAGGATCGTCCATGCTTCAGATACCGAGTCAGTGGAGCTGGTATCTTATAGACTCCGGGATGTAGCAGTCCTATGGTATAATAACTGGATATCTTCGAGGAAGGAAAATGTACCTCCCCCGATTTAACAGGAATTCGTAGATGCTTTCCTTCGTCACTATTTTCCACCCGAGGTTCGAAGGGTCCGAGCTGACTGGTTTTTAAATTTTTAAGCAAGGAAATATGAGTGCTCGTGAGTATAGTCTCCATTTTAATTCATTGGCCCGGTATACTCCGGCTATGGTAGTCGATATGGGAGATAGAGTACATAGATTTGTGAGTGGCTTAGGGCCACATTTGTTCATAGATTGCATGACAACTTCATTGCAGGAGGGGATGGATATTTCCCGTATTCAGGCCCACGCCCAGAATTTAGAAGAGCAGCAACAGCCGCAAAGAGGTGAGCGCGATATCGATAGAGGGCAGAGTAAGAGGGCCAGATCTGCTAGTAGTGAGTATATAGGGGGTCAGCAACAATTGTATTCTAGGTATTCGGGCCAGTCTGCGACTAGTGCACCTCCTCAGTTCGCGGGTAGGAGATTTGATCGCCCTATTTATTCTGGTCCAGGTCATAGTTCGGGGGTCTCAAGTTCCCAGTTTGGAGGTGATCCTAGCCAGAGGAGACCACCGGTTCCACGATGCAGTCAGTGCAGAAAGTTACATTCAGGCCCATGTCGCCAAGGTTCAGATGTTTGTTATGTTTGTGAACAGACTAGGCACGTGATGCGTGATTGTCCCTCGAGGCACGGTAGAGGTGGAGTTCAGTCTACGGGATCAGCAGTAGGTTCTTTTTCGTCTGTGCGCTCCGTAGGGCAAACTCCTTAGATTTCGGCAGGTTGTGGTAGGGGCAGAGGGGTAGCGTCCAGTACAGGTGGCCCTCAGCAGCCCCGTATTTATGCTCTAGCTGGACGCTAGGATCTTGAGTCCTCCCCAGATATGGTTACAGGTATATTGACCATATTCTCTCATGATGTTTATGCACTGATTGATCCGGGTTCTACGTTGTCTTATATCACTCCTTATATTGCTGGCCGTATTGGGGTGAAACACGAGCCAATTAAACCTTTCGAGGTATCTACTCCGGTTGGTGATCCAGTAATAGCTAGACAAGTATACAAAAATTATGTGGTTGTGGTATGTGATCGCCAGATTACAACTGATTTGATTGAACTAGAAATGTTGGATTTGATGTGATTATGGGTATGGACTGGTTGGCCTCTTGTTATGCTAATGTGGATTGTAGAATCGGTTCCAATTTCCAGGAGAACCAGTGCTTGAATGGAAGGATAACACAGCATCTCCAAGAGGTAGGTTTATTTCCTACCTAAATGCGAGGAAGATGATCCCAAAGGCTATATTTATCATTTGGTTCGGGTTCATGACACCGAAGTAAAGCCATCGACTCTCCAATCTGTTCTGGTAGTAAATGAGTTCCCAGATGTATTTCTAGAAGAACTCCCAGGCTTTCTACCGGAACGGGAGATTGATTTCGCTATCGATATGTTGCCGGATACCAAACCTATATCTATTCCTCCCTATAGAATGGCTCTTGCAGAATTGAAAGAGCTAAAGGCACAATTGAAAGACTTACTCGAGAAGGGATTCATTAGACCCAGTTCATCGCCATGGGGAGCACCTGTCTTATTCGTAAGAAAGAAAGATGGTTCTTTATGAATGTGTATTGATTATAGGCTGTTGAACAAGGAGACGATCAAGAATAAATACCCACTTCCAAGAATCGATGATCTGTTTGATCAATTACAGGGTGCCAAGTGGTTTTCCAAAATAGATCTAAGGTCAGGTTATCATCAAGTGAGAGTTAGAGAAAAAGAATTCCAAAGACAGCTTTCAGAACCAGATATGGTCATTACGAATTTCGAGTAATGTCATTCGGGTTGACAAATGCCCCAGTGGTGTTCATGAATTTGATGAATAATGTGTTCAGGCCTTTCTTAGATCTATTTGTGATAGTGTTCATTGATGAAATTTTAGTATATTCTCGGGCTGAAGCAGAACATGCAAATCATTTGCGTACTGTCCTCGGAATTCTTCGATCTCATGAATTGTATGCTAAATTTTCAAAATGCGAATTCTGGCTGAGTTCAATAACTTTTCTGGGCCATATCATTTCAGCTGACGGCATTTGAGTTAATACACAGAAAATTGAGGCTGTGAAGACTTGGCCAAGGCCTATAACCCCTACAGAGGTTCAAAGCTTTCTAGGTTTAGCAGGCTATTATAGAAGATTTGTGGAAGGATTTTCTTCTATTTCTGCACCATTGGTGAAGCTAACTCAGAAGTCAACAAAGTTTCAATGGACTAATACCTGTGAATGTAGCTACCAAGAATTAAAAGATAGATTGACTTCAGCCCTAGTCCTGACACTCCCGGAAGGATCAGAAGGCTATGTTGTTTATTGTGAAGCCTCCGGTGTCGGATTGGGCTGTGTGTTGATGTAGCACGGTACAGTTATTGCCTATGCTTCAAGGCAGTTGCAGAAGCATGAGAGGAATTACCCGACACATGATCTTGAATTGGCTGCGGTTATTCATGCGCTAAAAATGTGGAGACATTACTTGTACGGTGTACATGTTGATATTTATACAGATCACAAGAGTTTCTAATAAATTTTCAAGCAGAAGGAGTTAAATCTACGACAGAGACGGTGGTTAGAACTATTAAAAGATTATGAAGTGAGTATTTTATACCACCCCGGAAAGGCGAATGTAGTAGCTGATGCACTTAGCCGCAAATCAATGGGAAGTCTATATAAGGTTCCTCCGGAGAAGAAAGAATTAATCCATGAGCTTCACCAGCTAGCTAGCCTTGGAGTTCGTCTAATTGATTCAGGTGATGCAGGAGTTGGTATTCACAACCCAGTTGTCTCATCCTTAGACATGGAGGTGCGAGAGCGCCAATATGAAGATCCCCAATTGAGTCACTATAGAGATACATTTCCTGAGAAAGAGAAGTCACCATTTGAAATTTCTGTAGATGGAGTTCTTAGGAACTGAGACCGGTTATGTGTTCTAGATGTTGCGGGACTACGCCATCGGATTCTAGAAGAAGCTCATTACTCACGGTATTCCATTCACCCAGGAGCGAGAACGATGTATCACGACCTTAAGCTAATATATTGATGTGATGGAATGAAGAAGGAAATAGCAGAATTTGTAGCTCAATATCCAAATTGCCAACAAGTGAAAATTGAGCATAAAAAACCAGGAGGATTATTTCAAGTTATAGAAATTTCGACATAGAAATAGGAAGTGGCCAACATGGACTTCATTGTAGGTTTGCCTCGTTCCCGGCGTAAGTATGACTCCGTATGGGTGATTGTTGACAGACTTACAAAATCAGCCCATTTTCTTCCAGTCAGAACCACATATTCAGCCGAAGATTATGCAAGGTTGTATCTTAAGGAGATGGTGCGACTTCATGGTGTCTCGGTATCTATTATCACAGATAGTGGAGCACAATTTACTGCTAAAATTTGGAAGTCTTTCCAAGAAGGTTTGGGTACTCAAGTAAGACTTAGCACGACATTTCACCCACAAACTGATGGACAAGCTAAACGCACTATTCAGACCTTGAAAGACATTTTGCGGGCATGTATGCTAGACTTTGGAGGAAATTGGGATGAACATTTGCCACTTATTGAATTTTCCTACAACAACAGTTATCACTCAAGCATCCAGATAGCTCCATATGAAGCTCTGTATGGAAGGAAGTGCAAGTCGCCAATTGGATAGTTTGAAGTCGGGGAGACACAATTAATAGGTCCAGAATTGCTTCAACAAGAGGTAGAAAAGATCGAGGCTATCTGAGATCGATTGTTGATAGCCCAAAGTCGCCAGAAATCTATGCGAACAACCGTCAACGAGACTTAGAATTCCAAGTTGATGATTGGGTATTCCTGAAGGTATCATCGATGAAAGGCATGATGAGATTTGGCAAGAAGGGAAATGAGTCCTCGGTATGTCGGACCCTATAAGATTATACGCAAGTTGGGCCATGTGGCTTATGAATTAGATTTACCTCCAGAACTTGAATCTGTCCATCTAGTTTTTCATGTGTCAATTCTTCACAAATGTGTTAGTGATCCAGCTAGAATCGTGCCATTAAATGATGTTCAAGTTACCGAGAAGTTGGCTTATAAAGAGGTGCCCATTGCCATACTAGATAGGCAAGTACGAAAGCTTAGAAATAAAGAGGTAGCCTCGGTTAAGGTCTTGTGATGAAACAATAACCAAGAGGAAATGACTTGGGAAGCAGAAGAAAAGATGAAGTCTATGTATCCATATTTGTTTCCACCCCCGGAAGAGATTCAAGATGAAACGCCATTATCATAAGGTATGTAATGCTTTCTTTTAAATTCTTTTGGTCGTGTGTGGCCATATTTTCCTGCCATTTTGTTGTATCCCTGTGAGGCAATGTTATTGCGGGTTGTTGTGACAGCGTGCTAGTGCCATATTATAGAGGAAACTCTGGCAAAATCTCTATAGAATCCCCGATAACTTAACATCGGGGATGAATGTTCTTAAGGGGGAAGAATGTTACACCTCTCGTTTCTATTGTAAGAAAAAAACTTACGGCTTCCTAGTTGAGTATGCCTTGAAATGGATATTTGTACCCGAGTTTTGAGATGCTAAGTATTTTACCCCCTGTATGGAGGTACTAGCAGGTATTCCAGGCCTATTATAGGATTAGAAGATGAACGGATTGAACCGACGCAGGCTGAGCAGATTCAGGGAAGTTTGCAGACATTATACATTATTGACGGACCGTCGATCATGCCGACGAACCATCAATATGAACCGTCACTATGTTCTACAAATTCTGATCTGCAGAAATAGATCGACGAGATACGTCGACGGACCATCGACGTGTCGGCGGGCCGTCTATCTCCGCCGTCAATATGACTTTGCGACTTCTAATCTGCAGAAGCAGGTCGACGGACCATCGACACATCTACCTGACCGTCGAACTGCCAATCTGGAATCTTCTAGCCCCAGCTATAAATGCACGACCCTAGTCCACAATTTTCAGATTTCACTTTTCTCTAAGTCCTGAAAACTCTAAAAGACTATCCATGTCATATTATCACAAATCCAAGAGGGATTAAAGAATAATCATCATAAGTTAGTAGAATCAAGGGTGTGGATGCCCGCTAGGGTTTGTGGAAGCCAAGATTTCCTTTGAAATTGAAGTTGGAGTTTCTTCAAGTGAAGAATCTTCATCCAAAGTCCATCCCTACATCATCAATGGTAAGTTTTATGTTCAATTCATGTTATTAAGAGTATTGAGAGGTTAAAAGACTTAGATTATGGAAGGGGGGAGGATATGGAGTGCAAATATGAAAATAGTAATATTCTTGAATTATGACTTGACTTGAATTATAGTTCTTGATAGGTTGTGAGTATGATCTTTTCAAAAATGATATAAATGATGTTAAAGAAGCATTATATGAGGATGAATGTGGTGTTGTATTGTAGCTATGGTTATGGATGACTTTGAAATAGAGTTGTGAGAATTGAATGATGTATAGCTCGGTGAAGATCATTGATTATGATATTGTGGATGTTGTTGTTGATGTTTGGGAGTTGTTATATTATATAGAGAAATTTGTAGAAACAAAGGAAATGCTGCCCAATTTTCATTAGCTTTTAGTCGCTTTAGCTTAAGCTTAAGTATATTATCGATTATTTAATCTTAGTATGAATTCTCTTGAATGTAGAATCGCTAGCTTCGAAGGAAACCATTTAGTTGATAGAGTTAAGGAGACGAAAAGGTATGTAAGGATAGCCCTTCTTTCAAAGGCATGATTATTATATATTGTGATTTCTTTCCGGCAGGACCTTCTTACATTCCAAAAGATGAAAGCTAAAGAGTATTAACAGTTTCCCACGAGATAGAGATGAGATATGTTCCATGATAATGATATGATGCTATTATGATGCTGATGATCCTGACATGATTCCTTGATGCTATTCATTGTTGATACCCTTACTTTATAATGCTAGTTCCTTCAAGGTGAGGCATGATGATCATGACTACTCCATAATGGAATCGGGGGTTCTCGACCTTACGTCACCCCGATAAAGTTGTAGCTTTTACTTGAGTTCTTATGCATGTCTTTTGATATGCGTATAATGATAAGATTACACCGTGCCTAGATGGCCGGACATGACACCGCTAAGGCAGGCGGCTTATGATTACACCGTGCCTAGATGGCCGGACATGACACCGCTAAGGCGGGCGGCTTATGATTACACCGTGCCTATGTGGCCGGATATGACACCACTAGTGGGCGGCGTGTCATGATTACCCCAGACGCGGGCTAATGAGGTTATTGATTCAGACAGCTCATGTATGTATGTGTGATATATTATAAAGGAAAAAGTAAGCATGCATGATTCCGCCTCAAGAGGCAAGCAGTTACAGTTATCTTTTTCCTCTTATGCTTTCTACATTTCCTTATTATGTTATCATGTATGCCTTACATACTCAGTACATTGTTTGTACTGACGTCCTTTTCTTTTTGGTCGCTGTGTTCATGCCCACAGGTAGACAGGGGGACAGTCCAGTTGCATAGGAGCCAGATCAGCTTGCACAGAACACTTCCCTACTCCGGAGGTGCAGTTTTTGATATATTATTTTGTGTGCATATTCAGGGATGACGGGGTCCTGTCCCGTCCTTATGTCTCAGTACTCTAGTAGAGGCTCGTAGATATGTATGCGTGGGTAGTAGTTGTCTCATGGATACATCATTGTATAATTTTATATATCATTTTTTAGCCGTGAGGGCTTATGTATATATGTATATGTTGCCTTGGAGATTGTGCATGTTCAGGTTGGGTATGATGATTAGCTTAATGAGTGCTGCTTGGTGGTCAGCTTCGGGTACCCGTTATGGCCCCTAGTCGGGTCGTGACACTTATGAGTTAGATTTACCTCCAGAACTTGAATCATTCCACCTAGTTTTCCATGTGTCAATGCTCTGTAAGTCTGTTGGAGATCCTTCTAGAATCGTGCCAGTAGGTGATGTCCAAATTACTGAGAAGTTGGCTTATGAAGAGGTACCCATTGTTATACTCGATACGCAATTGCGGACACTCAGAAATAAGGGGGTAGCCTCAGTTAAGGTCTTGAGGAAATACAATAATAAAGTGGAAATGACTTGGGAAGCTGAAGAAGACATGAAGTCCGGATATCCGCATTTATTTCCACCCCCAGAACAGATTCAGGAGGAGATATCATTTCCTTAAGGTATGTAATGCTTTTTTTTTTAATGTTGTTGGTCGTGTGTGGCCATGTTTTCTTGCCATTTTGTTATAGCCCAGTGAGGCGATGTTATTGTGGTTTGTTGTGACAGGATGGTAGTGCCATATTACAAGAGAAACTATGGCGAAATTTCTGTAGAATCCTCCGAGAACTTAACATTCGAGGATGAATGTTCTTAAGGAGGGGAGAATGTTACACCTTCGACTTTTCGTACGTTGAGCTATGAATAGGCTAACGCGAATTTAAGGGGAACATGGAGTCCATATGGCCTTAAGGGGAGTACTTGATAGCTTCAAAGGGTATACGACAAGATTTTGAAGTCATATGACTTGGAGAAATTAAGTTTGTTAAAGGAAGTGAAATATAAGTTGTGTTCGGGAAGATTTCATAACAACCGAGCTAAAGTTGATTAGTAACGCCTTGAGGAGAAGTTATAAGGCTTCTTATATGGTTAATGAAGTATTATAAAAGTGTCCAGAAGGTTCTACAAGGATTGGAAGTCAAGCGAAATAACGGGATCAACTTCGGAAAATATGAGTTATACGGCCACTTATACGATCCGTATAAGGGACCGTATAACCTGTCCAGAGATGGGTCTTTCACTGGAGGTATTATACGGTTACTTACACGTACCGTATAAGATATACGGACCTTGTAAGGGTCCGTATAATCCTCGTCGAGCAACCTTTTAATTTTATAAAAAGAGGACCCAAATTCATTTCTCTCATTTCTTATCTTCTCTAACTCTCTCAAAAACTCTTGAACCTTCTCCAAACCATATCAACACATATCCAAGGAAAAATCAAAGATCAAACACCATGAATCAAGAGAATCAAGTGTGGATGCTCACTAAGGTTGATACAAGTCAAGAATTTCTTTAGTATTGAAGTTGGGGTTCTCAAGTGGAATACCTTCATACAAAGACCATTCCTACATAATCAAAGGTGAGTTTTACACTTATTTTATGTTATTGAAGGTATTGAGTGGTTGAAGGACTTGGGTTAGAGAAGAAAGTAGAATATGATCTCAAATATGGAGAAAATGGTATTTTGAGTAGTAAGTTAATGTGAATCATGATTCTTAGTATGAGATGAGTATAATCTTGTTACAAATGATGCTAATTACGTTGAGGAAGTGTTATGTGAAGAATAAATATGATGTTGTATTATAGTTATGGTTATGGATGATTTTAAAGGTGAATTTGAGAAGTAAACAATGTTTAACTTGAAGAATCTATTGATTATGATATTATGGGTGTTGTTATTAATGTTTGGGAGTTGTCTTACTATATGGAGAAATTTGTCGAAACAAATAAAATGCTGCCCAATTTTCGTTAGCTCTTAGTCACCTTAGCTTAGCCTTAAGCATGTTTCTAATGATCTAATGTAGTACGAAATCTCTTGAATGTAGAGTTGTGAGCTTGGAAGGAGAACACTTAGTCGTTAAGGAGACGTAAAGGTATGTAAGGCTAGTCTCCTTCTTTCAAAGGCATGACTTCTATATTGTGATTTCCTTCCTATATTTCCATGACCTTCTTACATCCCTAAAAGATGAAAGTTAAAGATTCTTAGGAGCTTCTTATGAGATAAAGATGAGATATGTTCCATGATAATGATGCTATGATAATCTTGATATTCTTATCCTTATGATTTCGTTGATGTATTTCTTGTTGTTACCTTACCTCATGATATTAGTTACTTCAAGGTGAGATGCAATGATGAGGATTATTCCATAATATAATCGGAGGTTCCCGACCTTATGTCACTCCGATAGAGTTACAGCTTTTAATTGAGCTCTCATGCATGCTTCATGTTATGGATATGTATTATTACACCATGTCTATATGGCCGGGTAGTCACCACTACGATCGGTGTAGTGGGCAGCTATGATGATGATCACACCGTGCCTATATGGCCGGGCAGACACCACTAGTGGGCGGCTTGAGAAGTTTACCCCGGACGCGAGAGGCCCAAATGCGGGCTAATGATGATCACACCATACCTATATGGTCGGGAAGTTTATATATATGTATACATGATGTGATGTTTTCTCTTGTTAGCATGCATGATTCTGCCTTAAGAGGCAATCAGCTACAAGTTACCTTTTCTTCTTATGCTTTCTTGTTACTCGATTATGTTATTGTACATGCCTTACATACTCAGTACATTGTTCGTACTGACGTCATTTTCTTTTATGAATGCTGTGTTCATGCCCACAGGTGGACAGGGAGATAGTGCAGACGCTTAGGAGCTTATCAGCAGTTGTACAGGAGCACCCCACTACTCCGGAGGTGCAGCCTATTGGTATATTCTTTTGGTGTACATATAGGGGCGTGGCGGGGTCCTGTCCCGTCTTTAATATTTTCGCACTCCAGTTAGGGGCTCGTAGATACTATCAGAGGTGTTATGTGACCTCCTTAGTGTATATCTTGTACATCATTTTTGTAGCCTTATGGGCCTATGTTTATATGTATGCTTTCGGGAGGTATATAGTGACTATTCATGATAAGTCCTGTGCTGAGAATGATATATGCCCAGGTTGAGTATGATAGATAGCATGGTGAGTGGTGCTCGGTAGTCAGCTCCGGGTACCCGTTGTGGCCCACTAGTTGGGTCGTGACAGATATCTTGTTTTTGCTAGCTAAATAAGATTAAGGTTGATCTCATATATGACCCTATTCCTAGACATAGCACCACTATGAAGAACTGCGTTTCTTCCCTTCCAAAGTTGCGAAAGGATAATAACACAAGCTGCTTGATATAATGGTTTTAACTTTGGAGAACATTTTTTATCCCACCATTGCTTGATTTCTTGGTTTATTTGAATGAAAGGTTCTTGCACACCTGCTGCTGCTGAAAAAATCTTCCAAATGTCTGCAGCATATTTTCCAGTAAAAAATATAGGAAACATTGTTTCTTGTTGAGGTTGAACACAGTACCTACAGATAGAAACAATAGATATCCCCATCCTGGCAAGGACATCATCAATAAGTAATTTCTGCTTCCAAACTCTCTATAAGAAAAAAAAAACAATTTTGAAAGGTAAACCTTTTGTCCAAAACCATTTTGAGTCATTTCTCTATCTTATTACCTCCCATGCACTACTAATAGTGAATTTACCACTGCTAGTGAGCATCCACTAGGCCTTTCCCTTTTCTTCAGAAGGAGTATCAAGATGCAAATCACTTCTGATATGATCAACAACATCTTCTGGCACAGTTTGCTGCAATATTTGATAACTTCATTTTCCATTAACCATCACATCTGTAACCTCCTGAATGCTATCATCCATTGGGAGGTTTGTTGGTATAATCTGAGCAAGAGGACCTAGTTTGGTCCAGTTGTTAAACCAAAAGTTTGCAGTTCCATTTCTTGGTTCCCACTAGATCTCCTTTTCTATTGCATCTCTTGCCTCTGGCATCTTCTTCCATAATTGAGAACCCCCTTTTCATTGAACCAAGGTTGAGATATGTTTCTTACAATACTTATTCCACATGAAAGTTGACTACAAAGTACAACCTATCCAGAATCTCCACCATAATTTAGTAAAACAAGGCTTTACAAACATCAAAAAGGGACCTAAATCCCAATCCTCCCTCCTGTTTAGGAACATATGCTTTTAGCCAAGATGACCAGTGTCTATTCTTACCTTCTTCTTTGTTACTCCAGTAAAACCTTGCAAAGATTTTGTGCAGTTCATTAAGTGTATACTTAGTAGGTGCCATTGCAGATAAAAGATACATTGGCATACTTTGCAAAACACTATTAATGAGTACTGCTTTTCCTCCAAATGGTAGCAACCTACCTTTCCAGTTTTGTAACTTATCTTTCACCTTCTTGATCAGATCATTATAAAAAAACTTTCCTCTTTCTGGTGTGGAATATAGGACAACCAAGATATTTGAATGGAAACATGCCTCTAGTGAAACCGGTAATATGCTCAACCTCTTGACAAATATGCATAGCAGACTTCTGAAGCATGGAAAAAGAGCCTTTCTCTCTATTTATCAATTGACCTAACACCTTTTTCATAATCTCTCAAAACATCCATAGTCAACTCCAAAGAAAGTTTATCTGCTGAAGCAAAGATGATAGTATCATCTACATAAGCAAGATGATTTAAATTTGCACTCCATTTAGGCATGCCAAAGAACTTATATTGCCCATGATCAAATAAAGAATTCAATGCTCTAGACAGCACCTCAGCAACTAGTATGAAGATATCAGGTGACAGTGGATCACCTTGCTTCACATCCCTGTTTTTTCATTCTCTACCCTTAATGTATATTTTATTTTGTTTACACTCTATCCTTTTTTTTAGCGATATGCATTCTAATCTCTTTATTTTCTCATAAAATCATAAAAGACTTACTTTTTTTTTTATTATTTGCAAGGGTAAAAATGAAAAAATACAGTAATTAAGATTTCCATGAACTAATAGTTTATCATCAACCTTAAATTACTTACTACTATATGAATGGGTACGTTTTCCCATACACGTGTGTGAATTAGGTGATTTCCAAGCCAAAAAATACAACAAGACATTGTGTCAAATTTGAGAGATAAATTTTAGCATCTTTAAACAAAAATAATGCAGAGTCATGGAGGAGAACTTAAAAGGTCAAGGAGAAATGGAAAGTAAGAAGTTTTCTCTAAAAAAATATCAATTAAGTTTCATATGAAGTGAACCAAGAAAATAATTCAACGAGTGCTGTAACCCATTTGCATTTTGTTAAAATTAATTTAAATTGAAGTCATTGCCATGAACAATGAATCAGAAAAGAGTAGTTAATGTGAAGTAAGATAAAAAGCTATTCTATTCCGTAGTTTGAAGCTCTTTCAGAATACCACCTCTCTCTCTTGATTCTTGTCGGTGTAGAATTGTGGTGCAAAGTTATCTTTCAACTCTTATATAGTTTGTCAATTGCGGCCAAGTTTGAGGGCCTATTTATGTAATACATCTTTTATGATTTTACTAGAAAATACAGAAATTAGAATGCATATTGTTAAAGAAAATAAGATAAGGTGTAAATCACAAAAGAAAGTACACGTTAATGATGCAAAAGGTGAAGAACCATCGAAATATCACTCTTTTTAACCATTTGACTTTGGAAATTTGAACACCTCAAAAAGATCAATCACCTTGACAATCCAAATGAATTATTTGGGCATTCGATACTCGAGTATGTCAGAGTAGGAATACACGACACTTGAAAACACAGCAATTACCTATTTAGTGATACACATTTTCGCAATTTGCAATAATGTTACAAACAAACCACAAAGTGTGGAATGTGTTAATTGAGCTGAGCACAATTCTGTAGACCCAAGAGATTAATGGAGAAGAATGATCTCTAAATAATGTAACAGAAAGAGAGATACCAATAGAGAAGACAAAGAGAGATAGAGCTTATTATCACTAATCAATGAATGCATTACAATGACTTGTATCTTTGTATATGTAGAGAATTACTTCACTGACTACTATTTCTAACAACCTCTAACAAGTCGGTTACTTCTACTAACTACCTTCAGCTGTCACTTAGCTGTGAATTGACAATTATACCCTCATATACAACTGTCAATTGACTACTATGTCCTCTTATACAAATATGGCATATAACAACATCCTCCCCTCTCAAAAGTCTTTGTCCTCAAGGACAAAATGTGGAAACTGTTGTTTAGAAGAATGCAGATCCAACCAAGTACTATCTTCATAAGAGCAATTAAACCACTTCACCAAGACTTGAGTAATTGATTTTCCCTGCTAGATCATTTGCCTGCTGTCAAGGATGGCTTCAGGATCTATAACAATATGACCATGAGTAGAGATGGCCACAGGTAAATCAGGAACAATAGGAGCAGCCCCCACCTGCAACTTCAATTGAGAGACATGAAAAGTGTGGTGTATCTTGGCATTAGAGGGCAGATCCAACTAATAAGAAACAGACCCTACTTTCTTGATCACTTTGAATGGACCAAAGTACTTAGGACTGAGCTTTGTGGTAAGAATGACCTTTCAGAGATATTTTCCTGTAGGGTTGCAGTTTCACATACACCATATTTCCAATAGCAAAACACCTAGGACTTCTCTTCTTATCTGCTTGAGCCTTCATTCTAGATTGAGCTAACAACAAATGATGTTTAAGTACCCTGATAGTACTCCCCCTTGCTTATAGACTTCTATCCATTTGATCCACCATAGAGCTGTGTGGAATATAAGGAAGATGCAGGGGAGGTTTCTGACCATATAACAGTTCAAAAGTTGTCATCTTTATAGCAGAGTGATAGGGGGAATTGTACCACTATTCAGCAAGTGCCAACCATTGCACCCATTCTTTAGGTCTGTCATTAGACATGCACCTTAAGTAGCCTTCCAAGCACTTGTTAACAACCTCAGTCTGGCCATCTGATTGAGGGTGGTTAGCTATGGAGTGATGCAACTGAAATCCTTGGACTGCAAAGAGAGCATGCTAGAATTTGCTCAGAAATATAGTGTCTCTATCATTGACAATGGTCTGAGGGAGTTCATTCAGTTTATAAATGTTGTCTAAGAAAGCCTGAGCAAGTGTGGATGTTGAATAGGTATGAGTCAAACTAGTAAAGTGAGCATACTTTCTCAATCGATCAACTACAACCAGAATAACAGATTTGTTGTGCACTTTAGGGAGTCCTTCAATAAAATCTAGGCTGATATCCTGCCATACCCTCTCAGGGATGGGTAAGGGTTGCAACAAGCCTGGATACTTCACATTTTCTCCTTTGCATTGCTGACAAACAATACACTCCTTAACATGAGCATAAACATCTTGTTTCATACCCTTCCAATAATAGATTTGGCTTACTCTATGTAAAGTAGAACCCTTGCTAGAGTGGCCACCAACAACACCATCATGTAAGAAATGTAGTATATCATCCCTGATTTGTAGATCTTGAGCAATGACAATTTTTCCCTTTCTATACAGAACCCCATCTTGAAACAAGTAAATGGGGTTGGAGAGTGCATTACTAGATAATTGTAAGATCAGTTGCTGCAGTCTCAAGTATTTATCATATGCTGTTCTGATTCTAGATAAGAAATCAGATGTAACAGTGGATAATTTGTGCAGTTGGATACCACCATCACAAGGAAATCTGGACAAAGCATCTGCTACTAAGTTGTCCTTCCCCTGCTTATATAAGATTGTGTAGTCATACCTCATTAACTTGGCAAGCCATTCTGTTGGTTGGGTGTGGAAATTATCTGATTCAATAAGTACTTAAGACTTTGGTGATCTGTCTTAATAAATAAATACCTCTCAATTAAGTAAGGCCTCCACTTGTCTATTGCAGCAACAATTGCCTTTATTTCCTTCTCATACACAGATAGTTGGTGATGCTTCACACTCAGCCCCTTACTCATGTATGCTAAAGGATGATCATTTTTTCATTAGGACAACCCCAATGCCATATCCACATGCATCTGTTTCAATAACAAAATCTAGGGGAAAATTGGGAAGCACTAGTGCAGGGGATGCACTCATTTCCAACTTCAATTTCTCTACTGCCTTAGTAGCTATACTAGACCATTCAAACTTGTCCTTTTTTAAGAGATCAGTAAGGGGTTTATCAATCACACCATACCCCTCACAAACCTTCTATAATAGCCAGTAAGACCTAAGAACCCTCTGCGTTCTTTAATAGTCTTAGGCATAGGCCATTCCTTCATTACCTTGACCTTATAAGGATCAGCTGCTACACCCTCCTGAGTGATAATGTGACTAAGATAATATACTTCCATCTTGCCAAATGAACATTTGCTAAGTTTGACAAATAGAGTGTGATGTTCCAGCACTTTGAAAGCTTGCTCTAAGTGCAATAAATGGGAAGACCAAGAGGGACTGTAGACTAATATATCATCAAAAGATACAAGAATGAACTTCCTTAGGTAAGGTTGAAAAATGGTGTTTATCAAACTCTGAAAAGTGGATGGTGCATTTGTTAGACCAAATGGCATAACAACAAATACATAATGCTCATTGTTTGATCTAAATGATGTCTTTTTAATGTCTGATTCTGCCTTCCTAATTTGGTGGTATCCAGCTCTAAGGTCCAATTTAGAGAAGAATTTGGACCCTCCTAATTCATCTAAAAGTTCCTCTATGATAGGGATAGGGAATTTGTCTTTAATAGTGTTATTGTTAGCTGTCTATAGTCAATACATAATCTCCAAGACCCATCTTTCTTTTTAGCCATGACTATAAGGGAAGAATAGGGGCTTACACTTGGTCTGATGACACCGGACTCCAACATTTCTGCATACCTGTAGGGTCTCACATTCACAAGTGGGACTCCATCTTTTAATATAATCTTGTGATCATGAGCTCTTCTAGGAGGAAACTCTTTAGGCACCTCAAACAATGAGGAGAACTGATCTAAGAGTCTCTGCAAATCTGGGGCTACTTGTTAACTATTGATAGTTGTTAAGCATTGTTCTTGGGACTACACAAATGCTACTGTCATCATGTTCAGCTTAGTTGTATTACTCAACAACTTGTGCATTTTGACATTGTCAACCAGTTTAGGGGGTTAGGTTCGCTTCCCCTAAGTGAAACCTTCCTTCTATGAATCATGAATTCCATCTTCAATTCTCTGAAATTCTATTTAATGTCCCCCCAGGTAATAAGCCATTGAATACCAAGAACAAAATCAGCCCCTCCTAGTGGAATCACCAACATATCAGCCATGAAATCTACATCTTGCATCTTCCATCCCACCTTCCTACTCATGAATTTTCTATACACGTTGTTCCCATTAGCTATAGCTACTGAGAAAGCAGGAATAGTTTCAATCTTCATACCCAATCTCCTAGCAATATTGATATGCATTAAGTTGTGTGTGGCACCCAAATCCACTAGTACATGAACCATCTTCCTCTTCACATACCCTTTCACTCTCATAGTTGTGAAATCTATTGTTCCTTCTAGTGCATGAGCAGACATTTAAGGGCACAATTCAGACTCTTGTGCACTCTCTTCCCTCAAGGACAACTCATCTAGTTCATAGATTGGTTCAGGTGGTTCTTTTATGTCTTTCTCTACCCCAAAAATCAATAGTTGTTTCCTCTTCTTACATACATGATTTGGAGTAAATTTCTCATCACACCAATAGCATAACCCCTTGGCCGTCTTCTCATCCATCTCACTACTTGAGAGCCTCTTGGGAGGTGCATTTCTACCATTAAAAGTACTATAATTCAAAGATCTATTATTTCTAAATCCTTTACTACTCTCACCGTGATACTGATTCTTGTAATTAGAGTTCCAAGAAGTACCAGGGGTGGGTAACAATTCCTTAGAAGTTCTGACAAATGACTGGTTCTGCTACTTTAGTGATTGTTCAATCAATTTGGCTAGATTGTATGATTTCATCAAGATTCTTGGTGATAACATCCTAATATTAACTTCGACCTCTGGTTTCAGTCCATTCAAGAAACAACTGATTGAGTACTCTTCCATCAATTCTACATGGTTCAACAGTTCATCAAATTTTTCCAAAAATTCTTGGACACTCTTATCTTGCCTCAATCCGATCAACTCTGCCATAGGATCATCGCTCATAGTATGGCTAAACCTAAGATTCAAAGCACACATATAATCTCCCCAATTTGGAAGGTCTCGACCCAGTCCAGAGTTCACCTATGCTTGATGCCATTGAAGAGCCCTTCCCTCCATATTAATTGTGGCTAATTTCACCATAAACTCTTCTGGTGTTTCATCGACCTCGAAGAATTGCTCGCATCGACAAATCCAACCTTTCATATCGTTACCATTGAATTTGGGAAATTCTACCCATGGATAACGAGTGTTTACGAAATTGGGGTTTCCACCGTGATTTCCTTTTCCATTCTAATTTCCCCCACCATTTAAGTGCATATCGCCATTTTCATGAACATCCTCTCCTGCTGGAGCTCGATTTTGACCTATCTGTACAATCAATTGACAGATTTCTTCCATCGTTGTATCCATAGTTTGCATTTGTCCTCACAATTCATCGACATCCCGTCTCAATTCTTGAGTTACTGTTATGAGTCCGAAGTCGTACCGCTCTGATACCAAATGGAATGTGTTAATTGAGCTTAACACAATTTTGTAGACCTAAGAGATCAATAGAGAAGAATGATCTCTGAATAGTGCAACAGAAAGAGAGATACCAATAGAGAAGACAAAGAGAGATAAAGTTTATTATCACTAATCAATGAACACATTATAATGACTTGTATCATTGTATATGTAGAGAATTACTTGCCCGACTACTACTGCTAACAACCTCTAACAAGTTAGTTACTTCTATTAACTACCTCCAGCTGTCACTTAGCTGTGAATTGACTATTATGCCCGCCTATACAACTGTCAATTGACTACTATGCCCTTTTATACAAATATGGAATATAACAAAGTGCTTTTTTTAATTCAAGATTTGGAGGGACTTTTTGCTTTCAATATTCCCAACTCAGTCAGATTCTACTCCTGGGGGAAGCATTAAGGGCTTGTTTGGTACGCAAGGTAAGGTGAGATATCTTAGGAGTAAGTTTGAGGTTAATTGTATAGGGATAATTTATATGTTCTATCAACTAGAAGATAAAATTAATCTCAAACTTAATCCAAGACATACCATCTTATCCTATCAAACTTGGTACTCCCTCCGGCCTCTGTCTCAAATTATATGTCGTAGTTACTAAAAATAGTTGTGTCAAATTATTCATCGCTTTAGAAATTCAAGGCACGTTTAATCATCTTTTTTCCATTTTACTCGTAGTAAATTTTGTTATTAATGGAGATGACACAAAAATTAATGGGAAGAGAGAATAATTTAGATATAAATAAGCATAAAGTTAGTTAAATAGCCCTCCTAATTAGTATTTCTTAAAGGGGAGTGTAAAACAAAAAAACCAATATATAATTTGAGAAGGAAGGAGCATTATCTTACCTCATAGGTGGAATAGATTAGTTTAGAAATAATAATTCCAGAACTATAATCTCGAAATAACTTACTCTGCGTGCCACACTACCCCTGAGTATCAAATATTTTGACGGATCTAATTTTGACGGAGATACACGTGACAAGTTAAGAATTAAATTGTGTCAAAGCATAATGGGAAGGGAAATATTGTATCGAAAGTATAACCGGAGGGATTAATTTTGAATGAAACTCAAACGAGCGATATAATTAAAGGGAAAATAACACTCTGCGTCCACTTGGAGAAATATTTACCTGAAATGGCCCACATTTCAAATATTATCCAATATGGCCCTTTTATACATTATTATACACCTTTAAAAAAGGTTTATACATTGTCTACAGTAAGTGCATAATGTTGTATATTGTATGTACAAACACTGCTGCACAAAACGTTGGCTATGCGTATGTAATTTAAAAATATGGCTACGTTAATGTAATATTTTATGTTGGACTGTCTATTATTGACATTATCTCATAATTAAATTATTTTCAGCGGTATATTTAGCCCTTTTCCGTTAAAAAAAAGAGCACATGTGAGGGTACAAAATGCAAAGCAACCTAAAACAATACAAGAAGACAACCCTTCTTCCCCAAAAAATCAACACACTTGTTTCTCTGTAAAACCGCAAAATCAAACACCACCAATGAGTATCCCAACTCCAAGATACCCTCCACTAAAACCTCCTCAACGATTCCAAAAAATCACCACTCTCCTAACTTCATCAAAATCCCTCCCCAAATCATCCCTCCAATCCTTTCTTCCTCACCTCACTCCACCCATCATCCGCTCCATTCTCTCTTTCCCGACCCTCACCTCCCACCCTACCACCCTACCACCCTATTCTCCTTCTTCTAATTTTCCCACATATACATCCCTTCTTTCACCACCCACCCCCTCCCCCTCACCTCATCCTCCCCGTTTTATCCTCCCTCTTCTCTCGTTAATGATTTCAACTCGTTCGTTCACTTCTCCTCTCTTTTATACCATCTGATCACCCTCAACACGTCCTTGATCGTCATCTCTTTCACCCCTTTTCGTTGTTCCCTCAACCCTCAACTGCCCTTTTAGATACTGCTATTGGTGCTTATTGCTAATGTGGGAAACCCCATCTTGCACTTCAGGCTTTCAAGAAAATGAAGCGTGTATGCATTTGTCCCAAGTTTCTGACGTTCAATACTTTGATTAATGCATTGGTAAAGTGACCTTCTACTCACTCTGTGGAATTGTGTAATGAGTTGTTTAATGATGTTTGAAGCTTGGTTTTGTGTCGAATACGAAAACTTTTAATATTTATATTAGAGGGTACTGCTCGGTTTGTAAGTATAACGAGGGGAAACGATTAATGGATAGGATGAGTGTTGAGTTTGGATGTGTACTAGATAATGTGAGTTATAATACTATATTGGATGGGTTGTGCAAGAAAGGTAGGTTCAATGATGTTATGGATTTGTTGTTGTAACGACTTGTTTGGCCGTTTAGACCTTTCGACCCTTTTACCCCTGTTGACCCTTCCCCTAGTTCCATTAGAGCTTGTTTGTCTTATAGGGATGGGTAACATGGTTCCCCAGGCAAGTCGGATTAGCTTTGAGGGACTTTGTGGCTTAAAGTGAAAAATTATTGACCAATAGTTGACTTTTAGGTAAACAAACTCATTTGGGAATTCCGTCAATTCCATGAGGTTTGGAGAGTCACTTATAACTTTGTGGGATGATTGGTTCGATTCCCTTTTGAGTCTTTGGTTGCAAATTTATCTTTTAGGTTTTGGGGGTTGACTAGGTCAAAATGATCTACGCTGGGAATTATGAGGGTCCGGGTTAATTTGGAGCGTCATCTATAGTTAGCTTGCATATTTGGTGCGTGTCCGGGGAGTTTTGGGTGAATTCCGAGTGTTTGGTTGAATTCCGGGGAAAATCAAAAAAATTCTGGTGTTCAGTCATCTAGTTCTTTCTTAGTGTTCACAGAGAAGAAAGACCACGTCAAATAATCACTTCCTAATCCGTAACGCACAACCATCAACAAGTGTAGAACTTAATACCCAATCACGTACTCATTGTTAACCTAGTTACTATATATACACAAAACTTCCATTAGATTAAGAATTTATCCATCCAAGCTCTGTGTCCGAAGATCTAATCATGCATTCTCCCGTCAATTCTATAAGTATATACGATTCACTAATCAAAGTCTAACTCAAGTAAACCGTAACCTACCTCGATGACAAACAGTTATTCGAATTTCCATGAAGCATTCACCCTTCTAGCCTTTATTTGAAATCCGCGGGAGATGGTAATTGTGGGGAAGGATATGAAGAATGATGGATGAGTCTCTTTTTCTTAGTGTCAAGGGTTTTTCTTCAAGTAAAACCTAATAGCAGTCTTGAAAGGTCTTTTATTAAAAATGAGAGTGAAATATAAAACTGAGTATAGAAAAACGCGTCCACTGGTCCGTGACGTCCATCGCAGCGGACGTCTTGTTCGCTATAGCGGGACCGCTGCGGTGGTACTCTGGCCGCTGTAGCGGACCGACTTCTGCTCGGGCCCACAATTTTTAACTCTTTCCAAAACTGATTTTTTCCCACTATTAATCATTTAAACACCCCGTGGGGCCTACCATTTAAGATCGTAGGTCTAGATTGGGCATGGGTTCGCGAAGTATTAAATAACGACCGAGCAGCTAATTACACCAGATACCAATTAAACCACCGTTTGTCCCCGAACAGTGTGGGGGTGGGGGTAATGGTCACGCTCCTAGCCCTTACACTATAGGAGGCAGTATTTGAGCTACCGTCACGAAAAGGGAAAAATTACAAAGGGGTCAAAAAAGTGCAGCCCGCTACAGCGACAAATCCACCCCCGCAGCGGTACTCGGGCAGATTTTAAAAGCATGGGGTGAATTCAGTTCACCCCTTATTCCTCTTCCCATAACCGAAAAACTCCTCCCCCCCCCCCCCCCCCCCTCCACGAATTTGTCTCCCTCTATTTAACTTCTTAGACCTCTCAACTCCCTCCCTACTCCCCTTTTAAACACTTTACCCTCTCTATTATCATTACACCACTCACATACTAAGGAAAAAGGGAAGAATCTCTCTGTACCCAGGGGTTATTTTTATGGTTAACTTGCAGATCTCTCACTATTTCAGGGTATGTACTCTCTTTCATTGTCCTACAACTTGGTTATGGCCTTCTATTTCGAAATTTCCGTGCCTAAGTTTCTAGATTATAGCATAATTTTTGGTCCTTGAACAAGGGTTTTGTTTTCTAGGGATGGGAAGTTCTTAGGTCATAGAAGGTTATTTCGTCGGTCACACTATCCTAGCATCACTATAAACTAAAGATCTTCTTAAAATGGGGTGGTTTATGTTGGGGTGGGGGTGTTTGGTAGAGGTGCAATTTTTTATGTTCTTGCTCAAAATTTTGGTGCTCATTGTAGTTAAAATAGGATGTTATAGGTTATAAAAGTCATGCATGCTATCATAATATTTGATCCTTGCCAAAAATATGGATACTACGGTGAAATTCTGGGTTTTCTAAAAGTTGGGTCGGAGGGTTCTCTCGCTGGAGAAGACAGGTCCGCCGCGGCGGACCATCCTTCACTACAGCGGTGGACTGTAACTGGGAGCGGATCATTCCCTTTGGAAGATATCCGCTGTAGCGGACACCTTCTCGCTATAGCGAGCCCGCTATAGCGAGCCCGCTATAGCGAGGAAGGAAATGCCATGGCGGAGCCTTGTCCGCTGTAGCGGTCCATTTACCGCTATGGCGGCTTCGCTGCAGTGGTACTTCCACCGCCGTAGCGAAGCTGCCTGAGGCAGAAACTCTTAAAGCTTAATCATGCATGCCCTACCACTGTCTAATCTGTGTGCCACATTATTCTAACTCAATCTTCCCTTTAAAGGCTAACTCTCTCATTTTGCTATGCTGAATCCACAACAACAACAACAACTACTACCATCAGCTGCCCCCCGTATGTTAAGTTCGCCTCTCATGCTTACAAGAGGCGTTTCATGGAGCAACAAACCAAGTGTCTGCTCCATAAGAGGGCCTTTATTATGGACCAGATAGAGGAGCTAGCCCTGGAATTTTACCAACGCTTACACGACATGGGTTGGAGTCCACTGGTCGATGAGCCGGGGAATATTAACTGCAAATTAGGGAATTCTATGCCATGCTCCCTACTATTGAATGGACTGCCCCAGAGCCGGAGATCACTATCAGAGGGGTCAATATAAAGGTTGGTACTGAAACCATCAACGTTGTTCATGGGTTGCCCAGCCCTTCACAGGCTAAATTTAGGGCTAAGGACCATAAGGGGAACGGGCCCTAGTTGGTGACGACGGTGGTGAAAGAGTCTAAGAGAAGGAGGACTACATGGGGTGTTCCCCGGTCTGCCATTAAGAGTTAGCATTTTACTCCGGAGGCTCGAAGGTGGCTGAACCTCGTTGCCCGACGGGTTCGCCCTTCGATCAATACTACTGATGTCACCTATCCCCAAGCCCTTGTGGTTGCTTGTATTTTGGATGATGTGCCCGTGAATGTGGGGATGCTGGTGATTGAGGAGTGGCGGGGTTTCATGGCCAAGGCTGGCCCGAGCTTGATGTTTCCCTCCCTGATTACCCACCTATGCCGAAATACGGGGGTGCCCATGGAGCCTAGCAACCGCTATGTGGAGTGCGATGTTCCTTTTGCCCCGTTGAAGGTGAAGAGAGCACAGGGCAAGGGAAAGAGAAGGAGGGTTGAGTCGGATGATGATGAGGATAGCGAGGGACAATAGGGCGGCGACGGGAGTGGTCATTCACAAACCCCGGGTACTTTTAGCGCATGGAGGCGGATATGGAGGCGGTGAAGGAGGCCATGATGGGGTTTGTACAGACTTTCATGGAAGCCGGGTCATCTAGTGCTGCTGCTGGTGCCGGTGCAGGTTATTTAACTCCTGATCAGATGAAGGGCTACATGGATGCTCAGACCAAGATGGGAGATGGTGTGGATGCCTTGCAGGGCGCCTTTGGATCATTATCCCACGTGGATCTCTGGGAGGACTTGGACTGGGAGAAGAAGAAGACCCAGGCTAGAGACAATCTATTCGTGCGGATGTGGAAGGGTGTCAAAAGCCTTTTGAAGATCCTAGTCCCGAAGGAGAATCATCCCAAGGTGACTGTCACGACCCAAAATGATGAATCGTGACGTGTCTGACCTCTAGCGACCAAACACCCCTATACTCATATCTGAATCTTACTGAACATCAAGGGCCCATAAATGACTTAAACTGATCTCATAAATAGGTGACATCATGAACTCTGAACAATCTGTATTTATGTAAACGTGCTGAAAGAACAGTGCAAGCCAGCTAGGCTGCTACATATACTATACACATAAGAATGGAAGCCGACAAGGCTACATCATCTAACTAAGACATATATCTGTCTACAGACCTCTACTGGAATAAAAGTTGTAGAAAAGACAGGACAGGGCCCCGTCATACCCATGTGCATATGTATCTCAAAAAGGCAAGCATACAACGATATACTGCAGCTCCGGATCAACAGAGCGCACTGACCACTGCTGGATGGAAGTCCTACTAAGCTAGACCACTTGTCGGTCTACCTGAACCTGCAGGCATGAACGCAGCCCCCCGAGCAACTGAGAGATAGTACAGATAATGTACTGAGTATGCAAAGCATAGGAGCAACATATAAGTAAGAGTCATGAATGAAATCCGAAACGCATAAGCTGAAATGATTATCTGCATGAATCTGTATGAACTAGTGTCTGTATGCATCTGCATAAATCGGTATAACTGACAATGCCTCTGTGGGTGCATAGTATGCATACTCTTAATGGTAATCATGCTCATGCTCATGGTATATATATATATATATATATATATATATATAGCGGCCATCGTCAATATCATCAATATCATCATCACTGTGCACCAGCTGATCAGGTGGTAATGCGTATATAAAGCCTTCCCGCTTTTCCCTTATACCCCATATACATATAATATACGCGTATATAATGCCTTTTGGTCACGGGTCAATATGCATATGAATATATGTAAATGAATGTAATGCATGAATAACAGTGTACATAAAATTGGACCCATGAACAGAAGGAACAATCATAATCGGGGTATAGAGTCATCAAAGACTGAAGTACTCCTAATGTTTCTGAGAGTAGAGTAATATGGAGGCTCGTTTGCTTGCTTGTTGGTTAGGATCATGCCAAAAGAAAGAAGGGATAGCCTTAACATACCTCAAACTATATCTAATCTCCCAACTTCTAGTCCTCGAGCTCGTAAGTTTACAATCAAGATAACGTAGGCCTTAATTAGGATATTTACCTCGCTTACTAATCATTCTAAATATGAATGAAGCTTAACAAATTATGGGCAACATTTCCCTTATAAGCTTAACAGCCCTTCAACTTCCCATTCAATCCAACATCAACCACAACAACAATAACAACACTTATATATAAAAATATACTCAAATCTATTCCCAATCATATCTTAAAATATCCCCAAATCACTATCTTAACCTCCATCAACTTACCACTTCCACAAATACCCTCTCTTCGATTAAAACCACTAAAATCCTCGATAATTAACTTAAATACAAGGTTAGAAATCATTTACATACCTTGAGAGGACTAAGATTCCAAGGGTCAACTTCAACTCCAACTTTCTAAGCTTTCCAACTTGAAGAAACAACCTTCTTCTTCACAAGCACGAGGTCACGGGGCTCGGATCTTACCAAATCTTCACTAATAATGATGGAAAATGTTGGGAGAGAAAATACTAGGGTTTCTCTGATTTGGAATGGAGGAAAATGAGAAATAAAGTCATGGGTCATATATTTATACTTGGAAATAAAAAGTCCCCAGCGGTACAGTTCGACGAGCGGGTCGACGAACCGTCGACGTGTCGACGGTCCGTCGACGTGTCGACGGTCCGTCGACCTGCGCCTGCAGATTCTAGGCTGCGGAACCCTGTCAACACCGCACAATGACGATACGTTGACCATGTCGAAGACCCGTCGACAATGACTGGTGTCTGCAGATTTTCTCAGATTTAGCTCAGATCGCGTCGATTCGATTCGTTCAACTTCTAATCCTGAAAATTGTTAGGAATACCTACTGGTACCTTTGTACATCGGGTAAGACACTTTATACCTCCAAAGCTCAGGCTCAGGTCTCTATTCCAAAGGCATACCCTATTAGGAAACTATAGGTTATCCAACGATGAAAACGAGAGGTGTAACAGTGACCACTAGAGATGTCCCCCAGTTCTCCTTCCTAAGTGTGTCTAGGCTCGGCAGCGAGGACTCCAGCAACACAGATGGCAGCGGTGATGAGGCGACTAGCCGAGAAGTGGCTTAGAGATCCCCCCCTCCCCCATTTTATATTAGCTTGGTTATCTATTGCCCTTGAAGGTCTTGTTATTAAGACAATTTCTTATTTTTGGTCTGTTTGGAAAAAACAATTCTTTTGTTGTTTTGGTGCGGGTGCCCCAGTTTAAAGGCTCTTGTAAGATAATTACCCTAGTTGGGCGGATGTTTTTATGCAGGTCCTGCTTTGAAATTGGATTTTTCTTGAGTTCCATTATTAAATGAATACGTTTGGACAACATGGAATAGGAGGGAAAGTCACTGGTCTGTGTTACAGCTGTAGAGGTCACTGCGGTAGTTGCTCTATGGCGATGACAGTCACGCTATAACGGAACTGTTCAAAAGCTTGGGTCCGCTATAGCAGACAATTGTCCGCTATGGCAAGTCCGCTGTAGTGGCTCTTCCACCGCTGCTGCGACGCGACAGTGTCAGTGGACGAATCTTTACTGCCCACCAACTTAGGTCACACAAGGGATCGTTTGTTTTCTTGGTGCGTACTAACACGGATTTCGTCTAACGAGTACGAACGCACCTTCGACTTGCTATCTTTCCTAAAACAAACACAAAATTATAACACTTAATACTGGCAATGAAATTTCTATTTGTTTACACACTTAAAACACATACTACTCATGGAAGGTCTTTCTTGAGTCATTATAAAGAGATACCAATTGGAATCGACAGGTACCAATTAGCCCGTCAAGATACCAATTGTAATCACCCAGATGCTAATTGGATTCAACTAGGAGATGGCATATTGGGAGTAGCACGATAGAATGAACGAAGGGGAAACTTCTAAATGTCCTATAGCCTCTTGCGGATGGGTACGTGTTACACTTTGGAAATTTTCCTCATTAATGTATAGTGAATAAGATAGCGAAGGGCTTGAAATACATGATGATTCGATAAGTAAGAGATAGCATTTGATGATCGTAATCGAGACTCGATGACGATAGACGTAAAGAAAGAAGTTTGAAGAAGAAAGTAAAGGATATGTTATGTATCGGATAGGAATTATGGAAGACGAGCCAATGAAGGCATAATGATATCTTGGAGATAAGTAATAGTGTCCCTTATATTGGTATTGAAGTGGTGAACAAGTGTTAAGAAGGTTCCATAAGGATCGGAGATCAAACGAGTCGACGAGAACAAGTTCCGGACAACTGTACATTATACGGCCAGACATACAGGCCGTATAAAATTCACTGACCGTATGTCTAGGCCGTAGATCCAGTCCAGAACAACATGGTTCACTGGACCAAACATACGGTCCCAAAATACAGTCAGTAAAAATTATACGGACCGTATGTTGGTCCGTATAAAGTGGTTCGGCCAGCTTTGGTGAATTAATATAAGGGACCCTTTTCATTTCATTCCCACTCTCCACAAGTCAAGAGACCTCTAGAACATTCTCTAACATCCATCCACAAGAAAATCAAGGAAATCCTTGATCAATAACACCAAATCCATGAGACAAAGTGTATGAAACCTAGCTAAAGTTCATCTCCCTCAAGAAAAACCCAAAGGAAGTGAAGTAGGGTTTTGGTGCTAGAGGAGTGATTCCATTCAAGGCTTGTTCAACCATCATCTAAGGTAAGTTTCATGACTAAACCATGTTGGTTAAGGTATTGGAAGGTTACGATACTTGAATTATAGAAAGACATAGGAAATGGGTCATTAATGAGTGAATAGTGTCATGGTTGGATGGTAGTTGGATTGAATCATGAATGTTGGTGTGTTGTGATTATGAATACGTTATAAATGACATTTAGGCCATGAAATAAGTATTATATACGAGGAAACGCGATAGTAAGCTATAACCATAAATGTGGAGAAATTGAAGAGAAATGGTGGATTGTGGTCAATGTATATAAATGATGATTGTTGATTGCAATATTGTGAATGTTGTTGTGAGCGTTTAGGAGTCGATTTAGCATATGGGAAAGTAGTATAAACAAAGGAAATGCTGCCCAATTTTCCCTAGAAAGAGTCACGCGTTCTTATAGTCGAATTAACTAACGTTAGTGCGAATTCTTTCTTGAAGGTAGAAACGTGATATCGAAGGAGAACAAGCAAGATATAGCTTAGTTAAACGTCAAAGGTATGTGAGTCTAGTCCTTTCTTTCTAATGGCATGAATCTTCTAGCATGATTTTCCTCCCTCTTCGTGAGTTCCTATATTTCGGAGAGCTAAAAGCCTATGTATGTGAGTAACTATGTAAGGTAAGAGATACGTCATGAGTCCTATAATGATAATGATGTTATTTATTGCTTACACTCACCTTATGTGCTAATTCCTTCAAGGTGAGGCAGAATATCAATGATTGCTCCATAATGAAATCGGGGGATCATGACCTTACGTCACCCCGATAAAGTAAAGTTGTTCATAAGCCTTATACGTATATTATGATAAGTATGTTACTATAAGAATATTATGATGAGCATGTATGATGATGATATAACACTGCGCCTATTTGGCCGGGCAGTCACCACTAAGGCGGGCAACTATACGATACACCATGGCCAAATGGCATGGGCAGACACCACTAGTGGGCGGCATGAGATGATACCCCGGACGCGGGAAGCCTGGACGCAGGCTAATGTTATGATTATCACACCGATCCTATATGGACGGGTAGCTTATATATTTATGCATTCATGACATGATGATGATTATGAGTAAGCCAGCATGCACTATTTCTTTTATACTTGACAGTCAGATACAGTTATTCCATATTGATACTTCTTTTATATCATTGCCTTATTTCATTGTTTATTCCTCTCATACTCAGTATAATGTTCATACTGACGTCCGTTTTCCTTGGACGCTGTGTTCATGCCCACAGGTAGACAAGGAGGAGAGCTCGACCCAGATCCATAGTAGCTGTCAGCCAATTGAAAGCACTCCTTTGTCCCGGAGGTACTTGATTATTCTTTTGTGTATATTCATGTATATGTATTTTGGGTTGGACGGGGTCTTGTCCCGTCTTCATGTTTAGCACTCCAGTAGAGGCTCATAGATGCGCAGTGTGGGTTAGATGATCTCACGAGATTGCTATTGTGTGTGTGTGTGTGTGTGTGTGTATATATATATATATATATATATATATATATATATATATATATATATGTGTGTGTGTGTGTGTGTGTGTTATTTTGATAGCCTAGCGGCTTGTGTATATAAAAGTACTTTATGTTTTCAAATGAAAAGATAATTTTCTGATGTCTTGAGTATAGACGTGATAAAAGAGCATTAAATGAGTAAGACGAGTAGCAGAACGAGTGGTGCTTGGTGGCTAGCCCCGGGTACCCATCGCGGCCCCTACTTGGGTCGTGACAGTACGGACGTCATCGTACCATTCCACAAGACTCTACTGGACATTTTCTCTCGTACTTGTGAGACTGGTAACCTAGGCTCGGATACCAACTGTCACGACCCTACTTACGGGCCGTGCGGGAACCTACCATATTGCTACCTAGTAGGCGAACCCTTAGCAATCAACCCAAAATTCAGCCAGTTTTATTAACAACAAAATACTTGATGATCAAAAATTTAAAAGTGAATACTCATACTGACTCTGTTATTGATACAAGAAAACTGAAAAACTCCTGGAATCTAGTCTAGACAGGTACAAGAGCTCCTATTACACAAAGATAAACAAAATAAATAACACGACCTCTGCCTGGAATGAGATGAGCAAGGATGTAGGAAGATGTCCGGAAATCCACGAAGATAAACTTCAACTTATAACCTGCAACACGTCTACACCCAAAAAGGATGTAGCAAGAGTAGTATCAGTACACCACACGTACTGGTAAGCATCATAGGTCGACTAAGATTAGCTCACGCAACACAATATAAAATCAACAAGATAAACAGATAAGTCAACGTGCGCCCTCAAGACTCCTATCCTAGATAATTTCACCCAAGTGAACTCACCTCCCTTCCACCAACCATTAGAACTCTCTAAGCCCATCGGACTAAATGCAGAACTCTACCATATAATAATTCACCCTTACACTAACACCTCACACAATACAACAAAATTATAGGAGATGCACAATGCAATGTGATAGATCGACGGCACATAATTATAACGGTATGGTAGTATGAGGTGTAACGCAATGCAAATGCGATGCGAGGACCAAATACACGCTGTACACATATGCTAAGTGATGTCATTTCTCAGTAGTCATGACCTGCAGGGGACCCATGGCGTCCATGTACCACTCGATCCGTATTCACTTCTTGGACTCGAGTCCATTCAAGGCCCCATCCTCACCCCCGGACAAATATGCCTTTGTATATATGTAAATACATTTAACCTTACATGACCTCCAATTCTTGATTATCACGCAGTACCACATATTCGCTCCAACTCGGTCATAAGTTGGATAGCGCAACTGATGCTTACTCAGACTCCCTGCTCCATGCATTACCTCGTACCCACACAAAATATATGCAATGATGCCAATGAATGAAAACAATGTCATAAATTATTCCCTTGACGAGCGTATCACTATTATGACTTCCCTTAATCCACCCAATGCAATCCTCTTTATTAACAAGAATGAACAATCATATGAATATTGCAATTTACTTGACAATAAATGCGAAAATCAAATATACCTAGGAATAATTACTCTAAACAATGAAATGCCCCTTTTTAACCACGTCAAATAATCGCTTCCTAATCCGTAACACACAACCATCAATAAGTGTAGAACTTAATACCCAATCACGTACTCATTGTTAACCTAGTTACTATATATACACAAAACTTCCATTAGATTAAGAATTTATCCATCCAAGCTCTCTGTGTCCGAACACCTAATCATGCATTCTCCTATAAATTCTATACGTATATATAATTCACTAATCAAAGTCTAACTCAAGTAAACCGTAACCTACCTCGATGACGAACAGTTATTCGAACTTCCATAAAGCATTCACCCTTCGAGCCTTTATCAGAAATCTGTGGGAGATTGTAATTGTGGGGAAGGATATGAAAAATGTTGGACGGGCCTTGTTTTCTTAGTGTAAAAGGTTTTTATTTAGTGAAAACCTAATAGCAGCCTTGGAAGGTCTTTTATTAAAAAGAATAGTGAAATATAAGACTGAGTATAGAAAAACGCATCCACTGGTCTGTGACGTCCGCCGCGGCGGTACTCGGGTCGCTGTAGCGGATCGACTTCTGCGCGAGCCCACTATTTTTAAATCTTTTTAAAACTGATTTTTTCCCACTATTAATCATTTAAACATCTCATAGGGCCTACCATTTAAGATCGTAGGCCTAGATTGGGCATGAGTTCGCGAAGTATTAAATAACGACCAAGTGGGTCGTTACACTAAGGCTAGGTTCAAGAAACATTGTTGGGGTAAGATTCTAACTTCTTCCTAGTCTTGTTTACATGATTCCATCACCATGTTCCTCTTCTAATCCATGATATCAATTAGTAAATTAAGGGCTTCTACAAATTGTGGTTTTAATTCAATCTTGCACTTGGAGGTCAAATTGTGGTTACATTTCCAAAATATTTAGGCTATGAACGATCTGGACTTTGGGTAATATCATATTTCTTTGAATTTCCAGTTTTACCTTTGGGATTGGTAGAGGTTTTTTTCAGGCTCATTTTGGGTCCTCTTCGACATCATACGAATATGGGTATCGATAGGTTTGTATGACCGTGTAAACCACCAATTTGATCTTGTAGAGTGCAATTTCACAATAATTGACCCTTTTTAGACCATCAGGCTTGGGATGTGAGTTTTGGGTTGATCTTTCAAACCTGAATTCTTGTATTACTTATTGAGTAGCCACAGATTCGTATTTTAATATAAAAAGTTATGCTTGTTAGACTTCGACAGTTCGAAAGAACTTCGAAGGGGGAAAACTCAGGTTTGACGGTTCGAGGCTCGGCATGAGGTAGGTTATGGCCTATCTTTGTTAGACTTTGATTAGCGTTAGCATGTGTTATGTAGTATTGATGAGGAAAGCATGCTAGGCCTTCGAGCATGGTGTGGAGTGGTATAGAAGCTTAACTTTAAGCTATGGGTTGGTTTTTGTGTGTTTTGTAACTCTTGATGGTTATTGTTTGCATATCTATTTGACTTGTTGATTCTGTGTTTTCATAAGTATGAACATTAGCCTATGATGCTTACTGGTATGTGTGTATTATGATACCACTCTTGTTGCACTTTTTCTGAGTGCAGAGTTTGAGGTAGGACCTTTATCGAAACCCTGTTTCTTGCCTTGAGGCTATCTTGTTGAGATTCCAAGGGTCGTGACAAGTTGGTACCAGAGCCCTAGGTTCATCAATATCATAAGCACAAGAGCATGTCTAGTAGAGTCTTACGGATCGGTACGGAGATGTCTATACTTATCTTCGAGAGGCTGTGGGACACTAGGTAAACTCCATTCTTTCATTCCTTTCGTGAAACTTTGTTCTAATTGGTATCTAGTTGGTTCTGATTCCTACTTCTACTCCCTCACAGATGGTGAGGACTCATGCTAGAGCTACAATTGATGAGGTACCAGTGCCGACCGCCAGGGCTGAGTCACGTGGTAGGGGCCGAGCTAGAGGTTGTGGACGTGGTCATGGCAGAGGAAGAGGGTAGCACTAGCTAGGGGCAGAGCTCCTATGGCTAGTCAGGGCAGTACTAGATCCATATATCCTGAGCCACAGGTGAATCATCAGGATGAGGTCTTTGAGGAGGAGGAATTGGGACCAACACTAACTCAGCCTGATATTCTTGCCACTCCAGATTTGTCTGATGCTTTGGTTCTAGTGTTGAACCTGCTTGAGGGTCTGACTCATGTGAGTGCTCTACCAGCTACATCGGCTGGTCAGGGAGTAGATTGGTTGATCAGATTACAGATAGGTTCCGTGCTCCAGAGGCATAGCCAACTACAACTGTGGTTCCCCGTATAGATAAGATTCTAGGACCAGACTTCTTCCCTTGGCTCGTACCAGGCCCAATGGTAGCCGGAAAGGACTATGACCTATTTGGGAGATTCACCAAGATGAAGCTTCCCATTTTCTATGGAACTCCGCAGAAAGATACCTATGAGTTTATTATTGACTTTCATGAGAGGTTCCACAAGTTGGGGGCAGTAAAATCCCACGGAGTTGATTATGTGACCTTCCAATTATTGGGTGATGCCAAACTTTGTGGAGAGTGTATGTTGAGTACAGGCCAGATGGGTTGCCTCCATTGTCATGGACCAGGTTTTATCAGATCTTCTTAGAGAAGTACGTCCCGCGTACTTTGAGAGATAAGAGATAGAACATTCAGTCACCTTGAGCAGAGAGGGTCATCTGTTGCTGAGTATGAGGCTTGCTTTCATTCCTTGTCTAGATATGCACTTCAGTTATTTTTTACTGAGATGGAGAGAGTGAGGAGATTTGTCAAAGGGTTGAATACTCCATTGAAGTTGGCGGCTCTTCAGTTAGTGACCATAGGGGCTTAGTTGTAGGATGTGGTCGATCATGTTTAGTTGAGTCAGTGAGATAGAAGAGCTATGGTAGGGTAAAGGATACGAAGGCCTACAAAGAGGGCAGTTTTAGCAGTACGGTTTTCAGAGGGCACGACCATCATGGGACAAGTCCCCAGTTCTACTCTGGTCACCCGATTTAGTCAGTTATTCAGACATTGGTTGGGGGATCTTCAGGGCCCACCCGTTACTTTTCATGGCAATCAGTTCAGGTTCCAGGTTCTCATATCGTGGAGGGTATATTGGTTCTTCAGCCTCAGTTCAACAGCCCATACTTGACAGAGTCTGTTATGGGTGTGGTGAGCCGGGGCACATCAAGATGTATTATCCTCAATTAAGTTAGAGCATTCAGAGTACTGCATATCAAACCCCCAGGTCATCAGCGCCATCTTTTAAAGGGGGTGGGTCTTCTGGTCGAGGCAATGTACAGTCTAGTAGAGGTGGTCACTCTTTTGGTAGAGGTGGTTTCTAAGCAAGCAGAGGCATCTCAGTCGGGCAGAGGTGGACACCAGCCCGATAGGGGTGGGTTCAGTCGAGTCAGGGTGATCGTGGTGGTTTGCAGGCTGATGGCGGACGGATTCATTGCTATGTATTCCTTAGCAGGCTAGAGGCCGAGGCTTCAGATGCTGTCATCACAAGTAGTATTTCAGTCTGTCACCGGGCAGCTTCCGTGTTATTTGTCCCGGGTTCTTCTTTCTCCTATGTGTCTACATATTTCTCTATGGGTTTGGATATGGTTTGTGATCTACTTAATGTACCTATTCATGTATCTACTCCAGTCAGAGATTCTGTAGTGGTAGATTGAGTCTACTGGTCTTGTACAGTTACATTTATTGGTTATGGTACATGGGTAGACTTGGTGATCCTTGATATGGTAGATTTTGATATTATCTTGAGGATGAGTTGGTTGTCTCCTTATTATGCAATTTTGGACTTTCACGCCAAGACAGTCATGCTTTCCATGCCGGGTATTCCTAGACTCGAGTGGAAAGGTACCCATAGTCCCTCCCCTAAAAACATTATCTCATTCCTCCGATCCAGGAAGTTAGTTGATAGATGATGTTTAGCCTACTTGTTCCATGTTCATGATACCAATGCTGACACTCCGTCACTTGAGTTTGTGCCTGTTGTGAGCGAGTTTGCGGAGGTATTTCCTACAGACTTGTCGAGTATGCCACCCGATCATGATATCGACTTCTGCATTGATCTAGAGCCAGACACTCGCCCTATTTCCATTCCACCATATAGGATTGCACCGGCTGAGTTGAAAGAGTTGAAGGAATAGTTGCAATATCTTCTTAGCAAGTGTTTCATTAGACCGAGCCTATCCCCTTGGGCCGCTCCCGTGATGTTTATGAAGAAAAAGGATGGGTGCGGATGTGTATTGATTATCGTCAGTTGAACAAAGTTACCATCCAGAAAAAGTATGTTATTCCCTACATCGATGATTTGTTTGATCAGCTTCAGGGAGCTTCTGTGTTTTCTACGATTGATCTGAAGTCGGGCTATCACCAGTTGAAGATTAGGGTCGTGGATATTCCCAAGATAGCCTTTAGGATTTGTTATGGCCATTACGAGTTCCTAATTATGTCTTTCGAGCTTACACATGCCCCATGAGCTTTTATGGACCTGACGAATGGTATTTTCAAGCCATACTTGGATTCCTTCATCATAGTCATCATTGATGACATTTTGGTGTATTCGTAAAGCAAGGAAGATCATGAGAAACATTTGAGGATTGTTCCTAGATTTTTGAATAAAAAGGAGCTTTATGCAAATTTTTTGTCACGACCCAAACCGATGAGTCGTGATGGGAGTCTGACCTCTAGCGACCAAACACCCCTAAACACTTATCTGAGACATACTGAACATCAAAGGCCCATAAATGGCATAAACTGATCTCATAAGAGGGAAACATCAGAACTCTATACAATTTGCATATATATATATATATATATATACACACACCACATGCGGAAGAACAGTGCAAGCCAGTTAGGCTGCTACATATACTATACACAAAAGAATAGAAGCCGACAAGGCTACATCATCTGACTACTACATACAACTGTCTACAGACCTCTACTGGAACAAAGCTGTAGAAAGGACGGGACAGAGCCCCATCATACCCATATGTATACACATCCAATAAGGGACATACCACTGCTAGATCTAAAGGTCCTAGTGAGTTGGACCACCTGTCTGTCTCCCTGTACCTGCGGGCATGAACACAGCCCCCCGAGCAACGGGGAGTCAGTACGGATAATGTACCGAGTATGTAAGGCATAAGAACAACAACATATATATATACATAAGAATCGTGGATAAGATTTGAACTCATAAACTGAAATGACTGACTGCATGTACTTGTATGAACTAGTATCTGCCTAAACCTGCAAAGATCTGCGTAACTGACAATGCCCCTGTGGGCACATAATATGCATGCTCATACCTATCAATGATGGTCGTGCATCTATATGAGTGCATATTTAACGCCTGATATGCGTGCGTGTATAACGCCTGATGTATGTGCGTATATAACGCCTGTAAGCCTCTATGGCATCTCGTCATATCATATTAGCTCCTCTGTGGCAATAATCAATATCATCATCATAGTAGTAATGCGTATATAACGCCTGATATATGTGCGTATATAACGCCTTCTAGTCACGGGTTAATGAACATACATATATAATGAATGTATGCATGAATAAACTGTATGAACAGAACTGGATACATAAGACTAGACCCATGAACAGAAGGATTTCTCATAAATAGGGTAAATGAATATCAAAGACTGAAGTACTCCTAATACTTCTAAGAGTAAAGTAATATGGAAACTCGCTTACTCGCTTGTTCGATCATATCATAGGAATATGCCAAAAGAAGAAAGGAATGACCTTAACATACCTGGAAGTATACTTAATCGTCCAACTTCTACCTCTCGAACTTGTAAGTCTACAATTAAGATAACATAAGGTTTAATTAGAGTATTTACTTCGCTTACTAACCATCCTCAAATACGTATAAAGCTCAATGAACTATAGACAATAATTTCCTTTGTAAGCTTACAACTCTCCAACTTCTCATTTGATCCCATATCAACTACAATACTCAAATCAACAAAGCCAACACACACACACACACACACACACACATATATATATATATACGTCAACCCGCTTCCAATCATCTCTTAATATAACCCTATATCACTACATTGCCCTTCATCAACTTAACACTTCCACAATTACCTTCTCTTCACTTAATATCACTAAAAGTCTTAATACTCAACATAAGTATAAGGGTAGAAATTATTTACATACCTTGAGGGGTAAAGAATCCCAAGAATCACTTCAACTTCAACTCCCTAAACTTCACAACCTTGAAGAAACCCAAAAAGCAACCTTCTTTTTCACCATCTGGGGTTTGCGGGGTTCGGGTCTTGTCAAATCTTCACTAATATGATGGAAAATATTGGGAGAGAATATATTAGGGTTTTCTGATTTCGAGAGAAGGAAAAATATGAAATAGGGTCGTGGACCACCTATTTATACTTGGAAGCCAAAAAGGCTACAGCGTCCGGTTCGATGAGTGGGTCGATGGCCCGTTGACGTGTCGACAGTCCGTCGACTTGCCCCGTAGAACTGTGCCTGCAGATGTATGGCTGCGGGATCCCATCGACGCTGCACGTCGACGGCCCGTCGAACATGTCGACGACCCGTCGACGATGACTAGTGTCCTGCAGATTTTCTAATTCAGTTCAGATCGCGTCGATTCGATTCGTTCAACTTTTAACTCTATAAATTGCTAGGAATGTCTACTGGTACCCTCGTACATAGGGTAAGGCACTTTATAATCAAGCTCGGGTCTCTATTCTAAGGGCATACCCGACTAGAAAATCATAGGTTCTACTACTACGAATACGAGGGGTGTAACATTTTTCTAAGCGAGAGTTTTTGCTCGATTCTATGGCATTTATGGGGCATGTTATGTCTAAGGATAGGATAATGGTAGATCCCAAGAAGATTGAGGCTATCCAAGATTGGGCTAGGCCCACTTCAGTGACTGAGATCTGGAGTTTTGTGCGTCTTCCCAATTATTATCGTTGGTTTGTGAAGGGGTTCTCTTCGATTGCTTCTCATTTAACTTAAAAGAGTGTGCCTTTTCAGTGGTCCGATGAGTTTGAAGATAGCTTCCAAAAGCTCAAGACTTTGTTATTGACTAAGGCTCCTATTTTATCTCTAACGGTCGAGGGGAAGGACTTCACAGTGTATTGTGATTCTTCGCGTATAGGTTGGGGTTGTCTTTTAATGCAAAAAGGTAAGGTTATTGCTTATGCATCGAGGAAGTTGAAGGTTCAAGAAAAGAACTACCCCACTCACGACTTAGAGTTGGCAGCAGTGGTATTTTCTTTAAAACTTTGAAGGCACTACTTGTATAGGGTTCATTGTGAGGTTTTCACCGATTACCGTAGTCTTCAACATGTGTTCAATCAGAGGGATTTGAATTCCAAACAACATAGATAGATAGAGTTACTAAAGGACTATGACCTGACTATTCTGTATCATCCGGGCAAGGCCAATGTTGTGGCAGATGCGTTGAACCGGAAGGTGGTGAGTATGGGTAGTTTGGCCAGATTGGTATCTGAGAAGAAAACGTTGGCCAGAGACATCCAGACTTTGGCTAACGGGATGGTGAAACTTGAAATTTTAGATTCAGGCAGGGTTTTGGCTTGTATTGATGTGAGGTCATCGCTTTTGGATCAGGTTAAGGCATAGTAGTTCGAAGATGTGAAATTGTGCAAGATTCGTGATAAGGTATTGAGTGGAGGTTCCAAGGAGGAAATTCTGGATAGTGAGGGGGTTTTGAAGACTAGGGGTCGTGTTTGCGTTCCTCGGGTTGGTGGCTTAATCAACATGATTTTAGAAGAGGCTCACAGTTCTAGATATTCCATTCACTCTGGTGCTACCAAGATGTAGCGTGATTTGAGACAACACTATTGATGGGGGCAGAATGAAGCGAGATGTTCTTGAGTTCTGTTGTCAGTGTTTGAATTGTCAGCAGGTTAAGTATGAGCATCAGCGATCGGAGGTATGCTTCAGAGGATGCCCATTCCGAAGTGAAAGTGGGAGAGGATAGCCATAGATTTTGTGGTTAGTTTACCGAAGACTTTGGGTAAGTTTGATGCTATTTGGGATATCATGGATAGGTTGACCAAGTTTGAGCACTTCATTCCGGTTCAAACCACCTACACGGGGAAAAGTTGGCCGAGATCTACATCAGAGAGATTATTCGATTACATGGGGTGCCCATTTTAATTATCTCTGAGAGAGGCACTCAATTCATGTCTATTTTTTGGAGGACCTTGCAGAGAGAGATGGGAACTCAGTTGGATCTTAGTACTGCTTTTCACCTCAGGTGAATGGCCAGTTCGAACGGACGATTTAGGTTATAAGGGATATGCTCTGAGCTTGTGTGATTGACTTTGGTAGTCATTGGGACTAATTCTTACTATTGACAGAGTTTGCATACAACAAAAGCCATCATTCGAGTATTGATATGGCTGCATTCGACATTTTGTATGTGAGGAGATGCCGATCTCCGATTGGTTGGTTCGATGCTTTTGAGGTGAGACCTTGAGGTACCAATATTTTGAGAGAATCATCGGAAAAGGTGAAGTTGATTCAAGAAAAGCTTCTAGTGGCTCAGAGTAGGCAAAATAAGTATGCGGACCGAGTTAGTTACCATCCCTTCATTTCATTTAGTTTTCATTCATCCCTTCGTTTCATTTATTTTTCATTCGGAGATGAACGGTTGTTTAATTGGTATCTGATGTAACGACCCGTTGGTTGTTTAAGCCTTTTGACCCTTTTACCCCTAGCTCCCTTAGAGTATGTTTGGCCTATAGGGATGGGTAGAGTGGTTCCCTAGGCGATTCGATAGTTATGAGGGAGTTAGTAGCTTAAAGTGAAAAACCGTTGATCAATAGTTGACTTTTGGGTAAACAAACCTTTTTGGGAATTTCATCGATTCCATGAGGTTCGGAGAGCCATTTATAACTTGGTGGGATAATTGGTTAAGTTCCCGAGGCATTCAAGAGCATTTTGAGTCATTGGTTGGAAACCTGTCTTTGGGGTTTTGGGGGTTGACCGGGTCAAAATTAGCTCCCTTGGGAATTTCAAGGGCGTGGGTGAATTTGTAGCGTCGTTTATAGTGTGCATAGTTGGTGTAGGTCCGGAGGATTCTAGGTGAGTTCCGAGTGTTTGGTTGAATTCCGAAGAAAACCAGAAATTTTCTGGTGTTCAATCATCTGGTTCCTACTTCGTGTTCGCGAAGAAGAGAGACCAGGTGGGTTCACATTCGCGAGGTGGAGCTCACTTCACGTAGAATTGTCGGGGTCTGGGCCGGGTTGCCTTAGTCATCGTGTTTGCGACTTATTTGTCTTGTCCGCGATGGTCTTGGGCCGGGTAACTCGAGTTCACGTGGCCTTCATGCATTTACTTGGCCTTCGCTCGTTCGCGAAGAAGCCCTGTTCAGAACAGAACGCAAAATCCCAACTTCGGGATTTGATTTCATATCCTCATATCGTCATCTCTAAGGCTTGGTTTTGGGAGAAAAAAAGTGCTAGGTTCAAGAAACATAGTTGGAGGTAAGATACTAACTTCTCCCAAGTCTTATTTACATGATTCCATGACCATGTTCCTCTTCTAATCCATGAAATGAATTAGTAAATTTAGGGTTTCTACAAATCGGGGTTTTAATTCAATCTTGCAATTGGAGGTCAAATTGTGGTTACATTTTCATGAAATTTAGGTGTCATGCCCCAAAACCCACCCTGGATGTGATCAGCATCCGACGTCATGAACAACATCGGAAGAAGCTAAAGGATACAATGATAACACTCGAACCCGCCAGGTTCAATATTCACCCCCAACAATTTATAAAATAAATTCAAACGAAATCATGATATATGGATTAAATTAGCAAAAGTCTTTAATGTCATAAAACATAATTAAAATGTATCACCTGCCCAAGAGTTAAACAACTCAAAAACTACCCTCAAGAATGTATACTATGGAGCTTCTAAGATAAAGACTAATTCTCTGACATATCGAGACGCAGCCCGCTAAAACTAGAATAGTAAATAAACATAATAAGGGTGTCCCACGAATGAATGTGTAGGCTCACCAAGTCAGCAGCAACAACAAGTCCTTCCTAAGCGCCTGAAGTATCAAGAACCTGCTCTTCTCTGTTACCTAACATACCATCAAAACAACAATGGTATGCCTGAGTACTTCGTACTCAGTGAGTGCCTCGGGGACAACAAGTAATACGAAAATAGAGTACAATAATACTTAACGAAACCAATTCTGAAAACCATATGAAATCAATGTAAAAACAGTTATTCAACTTGTGAATCTCAGTAAGCATTATCAAAACCGATTAAGAAGCCTTTTGTCAAGTTACAACTTTCAAATATGCCTTTCAAATCGATCATGATTGTCAACAACAGTTCTATGAATGAATAAGAATATCACACATGCCAATACAGGCCCAAGAATCAATCACATCAAAGGGATAACCGTAGAGGTTCCCTAAACACAGCGCACCACACCGGAATATGTAATTCTCGGTGGCTATCCTCCCTCCCGAATAGCTAGGCATAAACGGCACTTCGGGTAGTGAACCGGGTAGTGGCCACTCTATCTCCCGAATGGCTAGGCAATTACCACAGTAGGATCCAAAGTGACTACTCTTCCCCCCGAGTAGCTAGGCTAAACACAACAACAAAATTCATAGCATAAAAGCCAATTCACAATTTTTCTCAAGGTAGTCACATCATCAATTAGCATTAAAGTTAATTATGTTATAACGTAAAGATAAATCATTTCAAAGAATGTTGTGAAAACATTTACACTTCTTTAACCAAGATTTCAATGTCATAACTCAACATGAAAACGTTATTACCAAACCTTAGCCATCATTATTGATCATCTATTATAGAGGAAAAACCCTTATAACCTTATATACGTACTTAGCGTATGACAAAACCTAGGTTTTATGTGGGCTTTTCCCCTCACACACATTAACCACAATTAAAGCAAGACATAAAGTATCAATTCATGAAAAGTTCACCTTTTATTCAATAAGAAACTTTTTAAAAGAGACCTACATCCAAAACCAGCTTTCAAAAGAGAGACATACCTTAATTACATTATACTTAGTTCAACAAGTTACTTTCCTATAGGTTAATCACCCAAACCCTAGCTTGAATTCCCTTGAAATAGATTATCTTGGTTTTCCCTTGAGTTAGGAGGTTTAGAGAAGTAATTTTCGTGCTTAGGGTTTTTGAACAAATGAAAAAGTGACAAAATTAACTGGACCCATGCTTTTATAGTTTTTTGATGGACGCGGGAGAAGTACGTCCAAGAAGGACGGGACGTACTTCTAAGTACGGGCCGTTCTTTTAGGCCGTACTTCCCAAAAATTTCTAGTGAGAAATTTATAAGACACGGGGAAAGGACGGGCAGAAAAGACGTCCCGTCCTTTGAAGTACGGGCCGTACTTCCCCTAAAATTTCCAGAGAGTTCAGATTTGCAAAGGCCAAAGAACGCCCATAAAGTACGGGCCGTACTTTTGTAGTCAAATCTCCCAGTTTCCGTTGAAATGGGATTCTTCACCCCAACACTCCCTGTTTTGGTTTCTAAGTCCCGAATTATGAACATAACCTACTTATAAGGTTCAAAACGACTTGTATAACGCTTTTATATTCCATGCGGATTGATGTTACATTATCCCCCCCTTAAGATCATTCATCCTCGAATGAGAATCATAGCCTATAAAGTATTAGCTAAACCACAGTGTTGTTTCAAACAACAAAAACGATTCATCTAAGAATAACTAAAACGCTAGTCCATACCTGCCATAGGGAAAGGGTCAGGATATCTCTTCTTCATGTCGTCCTCTGCTTCCCAAGTAGCTTCCTCAGTATTGTGGTTCCGCCACAACACTTTAACTGACGCTACATCCTTTGTTCTCAATCTTCTAACTTGACGATCTACAATCTAAACCGTTTTTTCTTCGTAGGATAACCCTTCATTAATTTTAATCTCTTCAGGGTTCAACACATGGGAAGGATCAGTTTTGTACAACCTCAACATCGAAATGTGAAACACCGGATGCACCATAGCCATATCGGATGGAAACTTCAATTCATAAGCCACCGTCCCAATTTTCCTGACAACCTGATAAGGGCCAATGAAATGAGGACTAATCTTCCCCTTTTTACCAAACCACATTACTCCCTTCATCGGCGACACTTTCAAGAACACCTTGTCACGAACAGAAAACTCTAGCTCACGCCGCCTCATATCCGTATAATACTTCTGTCTACTCTGAGCTGTTTTGAGTCATTGTACAATAAGATTAACTCTCTCGATTGCATCATGAACTGAATCAGGACCCAACAATTCTACTTCAGTTGGTTCAAACCAACCAATTGGAGACCGACAACGCCTCCCATAAAGAGCCTCATAAGGAGCCATTTAAATACTTTATTGGTAGTTATTGTTGTACGCGAATTCCACAAGAGGTAAACGTTCATCCCAATTTCCTCCGACATCATCACAGGGATAAAATGGGTAGACTTTGTAAGTCTATCCACTATCACCCAAATCGAATCAAACTAGGCCCTTGTGCGGGGTAAACCCATCATAATCCATATTGATCTCCTCCACTTCCACTGCGGAATCTCGATATTCTGAGCCAAACCGACAATAATCTAAGGACGTATTAAACCTAGGCTCTGATACCAAGCTTGTCACGCCCCAAAACCAACCCTAGACGTGACCGGCATCCGACGTCATGAATAATATCGAAAAAACCTAAAGGATACAATGATAACACTTGAACTCGCCAGGTTCAATATTAACCTCCAACAGTTTATAAAATACCTTCGACCAAAATCATGATATATGGATTAAATCAGTGGAAGTCTTTAATGTCATAAAACTTAATGAAAATGTATCACCTACCCAAGAGTTCAACAATTCAACAACTACCCACAAGAATGTATGCTATGGAGCTTCTAAGATAAGGACTAACTGTCTCACGCATCGGGACGCAGCCCGCTAAAACTAGAATAGTAAATAAACATAATAAGGGTGTCCCACAAATGCATGGGTGGGCTTACCAAGTTAGCAACAACAGCAAGTCCTTCCTAAGCGCCTAAAGTATCAAGAACCTGCTCTTCTCCATTACCTAACATACCATCAAAAACAACAATGGTATGTTTAATTACTTCATACTCAGTGAGTGCCTCGGGGACAACAAGTAATACGAAAATAGAGTACACTAATACGTAAAGAAATCAATTTTGAAAACCATATGAAATCAATATAAAACAGTTATTCAACTTGTGCATCTCAGTAAGCATTATCAAAACTGATTAAGAAGCCTTTTGTCAAGGTACGACTTTTAAATATGCCTTTTAAATCGATCATGATTGTCAACAACAGTTCCATGAATGAATAAGAATATCCCACATGCCAATACAGGCCCAAGAATCAATCACGTGAAAGGGATAACCGTAGAGGTTCCCTAAACACAGCGCACCACACCGGAATATGTAATTCTCGGTGGTTATCCTCTCTCCCGAATAGCTAGGCATAAACCGCACTCCGGGTAGTGAACCCGGTAGTGGCCACTCTTCCTCCCGAATGGCTAGGCAATTACCACACTAGGATCCATAGTGACTACCCTTCCTCCCGAGCAGCTTGGCCAAACACAACAATAAAATTCATAGCAAAAAAGTCGATTCACAATTTGTCTCAAGATAGTCACATCAGCAATTAGCATTAAAGTTCATTATGCCATATCGTAGAGATAAATCATTTCAAAGAATGTCTTGAAAACATTTACACTTCTTTAACTAATATTTCAATATCCTAACTCAATATGAAAACATTATCCCTTAGCCATCATTATTGATCATCTCTTATAGAGGAAAAACCTTTATAACCTTATATACGTACTTAGGGTGTGACACAACCTAGGTTTTATGTAGGCTTGTCCCCTCACGCACATTAACCACAATTAAAGGAAGACATAAAGTTTCAATTCATGAAAAGTTCACCTTTTATTCAATAAGGAACTTTTTAAAAGAGACCTACATCATAAACCAGCTTTCAAATGAGAGACATACCTTAATTACGTTATACGTAGTTCAACAACTTACTTTCCTAGAGGTTAATCAGCCAAACCCTAGCTTGAATTCCCTTGAAATAGATTATCTTGTTTCTCCCTTGTGTTAGGAGGTTTAGAGAAGTAATTTTCGTTCTTAGGGTTTATGAACATATGAAAAGGTGAAAAAATTCACTGGACCCATGCTTTTATAGTTTCTGATGGATGCAGGAGAAGTACATCCATGAAGGACGGGATGTACTTCTAAGTACGGGTCGTTCTTTCAGGCCGTACTTCCCATAAATTTCTAGTGAGCAATTTATAAGACACGGGGAAAGGACGTCATGTAGTTTCAAGCATGGGTCGTACTTCCCCTAAAATTTCCAAAGAGTTCAGATTTGCAAAGGCCAAAGAACACCCACAGAGTACGGGTCGTACTTTTCTCGTTAAATCTCCCAGTTTCTGTTGAAATGGGATTCTTCACCCCCAACACTCCCCATTTTGGTTTCTAAGTCCCGAATTGTGAACATAACCTACTTATATGGTTCAAAACAACTCGAATAACGCTTTCATATTACATAAGGATTTACGGGATGTTACATTATCCCCCCCCCCCCCTTAAGATCATGCGTCCTCGAATGAGAATCATAGTCTAGAAAGTATTCGCTAAACCACAAGTTTACAACACAAATGATTCATCTAAGAATAATTAAAACGCTAGTCCATACCTGCCATAGGGAACAAGTGAGGATATCTCTTCTTCATGTCCTACTCCGCTTCCCAAGTAGCTTCCTCAGTATTGTGGTTTCTGCATAACACTTTAACCGACACTACATCCTTTGTTCTCAATCTTCTAACTTGACGATCTAGAATCTGAACTGGTTTTTCTTCGTAGGATAACCCTTCATTAATTTCAATCTCATTAGGGTTCAACACATGGGAAGGGTCAGGTTTGTACAATGTCAACATCGAAATGTGAAACACTGGATGCACCAAGGCCATATGGGATGGCAACTTCAATTCATAAACCATCGTCCCAATTTTCCTGACAATCTCACAAGGGCCATTGAAACGAGGACTAAGTTTCCCCTATTTACCAAACTGCATTAATCCCTTCATCAGCGACACTTTCAAGAACACCTTGTCACTAACAGAAAACTCTAGCTCACGTTGCCTCATATCCGTATAAGACTTCTGTCTACTCTGAGCTGTCTTGAGTCATTGTACAATATGATTAACTTTCTTGATTGCTTTATGAACTGAGTCAGGACCCAACAATTCTACTTCATTTGGTTCAAACCAACTAATTGGAGACCGACAACGCCTCCCATAAAGAGCCTCATAAGGAGCCATTTGAATACTTGCTTGGTAGTTGTTGTTGTACGCGAATTCCACAAGAGGTAAATGTTCATCCTAATTTCCTCCGAAATCTATAGCACAGGGTCACAGCATATCTTCTAAAGTCTGAATAGTCCTCTCTGCCTGCCCGTCAGTTTGAGGATGAAAGGTTGTGCTCAATTTCACCCTAGTCCCTAAACCTTCCTGAAAGTACTTCCAAAAATGAGCAGTGAATTGCGTACCTTTGTCAGATATGATGGATGTCAAAATCCCATGCAATCTAACTAGCTCCTTTAGATGTATCTTGGAGTACTTCGCTGCAGCATATGACGTCTTCACAGGGAGAAAATGGGCAGACTTTGTAAGTCTATCCACTATCACCCAAATCAAATCAAACTTGGGCTTTGTGCGGGGTAAACCCACCACGAAATCCATATTGATCTCCTCCCACTTCCACTGCGAAATCTCGATATTCTGAGCCAAACCACCAGGTCTTTGTTGTTCAGCCTTCACCTGTTGACAGTTCAAACACTTAGCCACAAAGTTAGAAATATCAACTTTCATGCTCTTTAACCAATAGTGTTGTTTCAAATCCTTATAGATCTTGGTGGATCCCGGATGAACCTAATATTTGGAACTATGAGCTTCCATCATTAATTCTTGTCGAAGACCATCAACATTAGAAACACACAATTGTCCTTGCAACCACAGAACACTATCACCAATACCAACAGTAAATGAAGTGTACTCAGCCCTTTCCACTCCATCTCTCAACTTTCCCAAAAGTTCATCATCATATTGTTTGGATTTAATCCTTTCCACAATGTCAGACCGTGATGGCGTGATTTCTACTAACTCTCCATCTTCAGTTTCATCAGGTCTGACCCCAAGACTAGCAAGTCTTCGAATTTCATTCCCCATGGGCATATCATGAATGTGAAAATAAGCCAACGTGCCCATAGATTTTCTACTCAAGGCATCAGCAACCACATTAGCCTTACCAGGATGATGAAAAATATTCAAGTCAAAATCTTTTAACAACTTCAACCACCTCATCTGCCTAGATTTAACTCTCGCTGCTTAAAGATGTATTTTAAGCTTTTATGGTCAGTAAAAAACATCGCAATGGTCACCATACAAATAATGGCGCCAAATTTTCAAGGCAAATACCACGGCAGCCAACTCTAAGTCATGAGTCGGATAATTCTTCTCATGCTTCTTTAACTGTCGCGAAGCATAAGCAATCACCTTACCTTTCTGCATCAATACACAACCCAAACCAATTCTGGAAGCATCACAATACACCACATATACACCAGATCTAGAAGGTAAAGTCAAAATAGGAGTCGAAGTCAACCTTGTCTTAAGCTCTTGGAAACTCTTTTCACAAACTTGGGACCACTGAAACTTAGCAGTCTTCTGTGTCAATTTAGTCAATGGAGAGGCTATTGACGAAAAGCCTTCCACAAACTTTAGGTAATAATTTCCCAAACCCAAGAAACTACGAATTTCAGTCGCATTAGTTGGTCTAGGACAATCCCTAACCGCTGAAACTTTCTGAGGGTATACTTTAAAACCACATGACCCAAGAATGCCATAGACTCAAGCAAGAATTCACACTTAGAGAATTTTGCATAAAGCTCATTCTCCTCAAGTGTTGTCAAAGTTATTCTCAAATGATTAGCATGATCCTCACGACTTTTAGAATACACCAAAATATCATCAATAAACACAATAATGAAGTTGTCTAGATATGACTTAAACACACGATTCATCAAATCCACGAATGTAGCAGGCGCATTAGTCAACCCAAAGGACATGACTAGAAACTCAAAGTGCCCATAACGAGTACGGAAAGCAGTTTTCGGGATATCCTTCTCCTTTATCTTCAATTGGTGACACCCAGACCTCAGGTCAATCTTTGAAAAGAACTTAGCACCCTGAAGTTGGTCAAACAGATCATTTATTCTAGGAAAAAGATACTTATTCTTAATGGTCACTTTATTAAGCTGGCGGTAATCAACACATATTCTAAGGGAACCATATTTCTTCTTAACAAATAAGACTGGAGCACCCCAAGGTGAGGAACTTGGTCGGATGAAACCCTTATCCAACAAGTGTTTTAACTGATCCTTTAATTCCCTAAGCTCCATTGGAGCCATACGATAAGGTGGAATAGAATTAGGTTGGGTGTCAGGAATAACATTAATCCCAAAATTAATAATTCTATCGGGAGGAATACTAGGAAGATCTTCAGGAAATACTTTGGAATAATCACAAACTATGGGAATAGATGCGAATTCGGGTACTACGGCTTTTGTATCATTAACAGCAACCAAATGGTAAATACACCCCTTAGTAATCATCTTATGAGCCTTAAGATAGGAGATAGATCTACCCCTTGGCTTATCAATATCACCCTCCCACACAATAACAGGCTCATCGGGAAAGGCGAAACGAACTAACTTATGGCGACAATCCATACTAGCATAACATGCGGACAACCAGTCCATCCCCATAATTACATCAAAATCCACCATCTCAAGTTCATACAAATCAGCCACGGTCTCACAACCTTTAATCACAACAACACAATTTCTATACACTTTAGAAGCAATAACAAGAACACTAGAAAACATATCAATAGAAAAGGGTTCCAGAAAGGTTCGGGTTTCATACCCATATCAAGAGCAAAATAAGGGGTCACATAGGATAAATTTGAACCCGGATCGATCAATGAATAAGCATCATGAGAACAGATGGTAAGGATACCTGTAACCACAGCGTCAGAAGCCTCAGCTGCCTCCCTATGAGTCAGCCCATAAAGTCGAGTTGTCCCTCTACCAGAAGTGTTAGCAACTTCCTTTCCTTTGCCATTATTATGAGCATTCTGATTGATATTGTTAGCATTACCAGCAGGCAGAGTTTTAGCACATGCAGAAGCAGGCGAATCATTCTTTTGGTTAGACATAGCAGCCATCCCACCTAGCCATTTTTTGCATTCCCTCTTAAGATGCCCTTTAATACCACAGTGATGATAGATACAATCTTCCCATACAGCAAATTGACTACTACTCTGGGAGAACCTGTTTGCGTTATGATTCTTTTTACCTTGCCTACCTAAAGGCATACTGACATTTGAATATGCGCCAGACTGAGCAGGTGCAGAATACCATTAACTCTGCCCTCCCTTATAGCTATTACCACTGAAGCCACCCGCCGATCGGGCCTTATTATTTTCGATCCACTCTCTCTTCATTTTTTCAACTTTCTGGTTGTTCAGCAAACCCAACCAGAGATGAAAAAGTGCAAGTAGGAGACATAGCAACAGCAACACATACATACTGGATACGTGGTACCAAGCCTTTCACAAAACAAGTCAACTTATGCTTTTCAGTCGGTTTTTCAGTCGGAATTATGTATAAAGCATACTTTGAAAAACGGATGAACTCCAAACTATACTCACGGACTAACTTGTTACCCTGTTCCAACTTTTCAAATTTCGTAGCTCTAGCAAATCTCTCCTCAGCAGACAAAAACCTTTCCATGAATGTCTCTTCAAATTTAGCCCACGTAAGAGCTAAGGCAACGTCACCCCTCTCAGACTCCCATATCTAAAACCATGCGTGAGCAACATCCTTCAACTGATAAGAAGCAAGCCTCACATCTTCGGGATCATGGGCATCCATTGCCCTCAATGCTTTGAAAGTCTCATCTAAAACGTGTTGGGGGTCATCCACCTCTCGTGACCCGAAGAACTCTGTTGACTTTAGGTCGAGGAATTGCTTAAGTCTGCCTCCACCATGAGATCCCACACCGCCACGCTGCTGCTGAGCTGTAACCAATGCAATCAACATTTGAATAGCAGTTTGCATCATACCAATCTCAGGCACATCGGCAACAGGACCAGCAAGAGAAGGCGGTGCTGGAGGTGGTGCTTGGTTTCCGACATCGTTCCCCTTACCAGTATTCGCACCCCCGAGATTTCTATTAGCTCTCACGAGTTGTCCTCGGTTATCATTTTTTTATCCCGTCAGAGCCATTTCTACAGGGCACGAATTAACAAGCGAATTAGAACGATCCTAAAAGGACTTCAACTCTACAACACAATCTAGAATCAAGAAGAATAGGAAACACCTATGAATGTTCTGGGAGTTTCTCAGTCATGCAGGTGATCAGGCTGCACAAGGAAAACTCCACTAGACACAGCTCCACAGACACCGACAATAATCCTAGGACGTATTTAAACCTTGGCTGTAATACCAAGCTTGTCACGCCCTGAAACCCACCATAGACGTGATCGACATCCGACATCATGAACAACATCTGAAGAACCTAAAGGATACAATGATAACACTTGAACTCGCCAGGTTCAATATTTACCTCCAACAGTTTATTAAATAAATTCGAACGAAATCATCATATATGGATTAAATCAGCGGAAGTCTTTAATGTCATAAAACTTAATTAAAATGTATCACCTGCCCAAGAGTTAAAAAAACTCAACAACTACCTACAAGAATGTATACTATAGAGCTTCTAAGAGAAAGACTAATTGTCTGACACATCGAGACGCAACCAACTAAAACTAGAATAGTAAATAAACATAATAAGGGTGTCCCACGAATGAATGTGTGGGCTCACCAAGTCAGCAGCAACAACAAGTCCTTCCTAAGCGTCTGAAGTATCAAGAACCTGCTCTTCTCCATTACCTAACATACCATCAAAAAACACAATGGTATGCCTGAGTAATTTGTACTCATTGAGTGCCTCGGGGACAACAAGTAATACGAAAATAGAGCCAAATAATACGTAAAGAAATCAATTCTGAAAACCATATGAAATCAATGCTAAAAAAGTTATTCAACTTGTGTATCGCAGTAAGCATTATCAAAACCGATTAAGAAGCCTTTTGTCAAGTTACAACTTTCAAATATGTCTTTCAAATCAATCATGATTGTAGATAGCAGTTCCATGAATGAATAAGAATATCACACATGCCAATACAGGCCCATGAATCAATCACATTGAAGGGATGACCATAGAGGTTCCCTAAACACAGCGCACCACACTGGAATATGTAATTCTCGGTGGCTAACCTTCCTCCCGAATAACTGGACCTAAACTGCACTCCAGGTAGAGAACTCGCCAGTGGCCACTCTTCCTCCTGAATGGCTAGGCAATTACCACACTAGGATCCATAGTGACTACCCTTCCTCCCGAATAGCTAGGCCAAACACAACAATAAAATTCATAGCATAAAAGTCGATTCACAATTTGTCTCAAGGTAGTCACATAATCAATTAGCATTAAAGTTCATTATGCCATATCGTACAGATAAATCATTTCAAAGAATGTCTTGAAAACATTTACACTTCTTTAACCAAGATTTCAATGTCATAACTCAACATGAAAACATTATTACCAACCCTTAGCCATCATTATTGATCATCTCTTATAGAGGAAAAACCTTTATAACCTTATATACGTACTTAGGGTATGACGCAACCTAGGTATTATGTGGGCTTGTCCCCTCACGCACATTAACCACAATTAAAGCAAGACATAAAGTTTCAATTCATGAAAAGTTCACCTTTTATTTAATAAAGAACTTTTTAAAAGAGACCTACATCCAAAACCAGCTTTCAAAAGAGAGACATACCTTAATTATGTTATACATAGTTTAAAGAGTTACTTTCCTAGAGGATAATTGATGTGCTGTGAAATTATGGAACATCTAATGCTTTTTTACTCTAAATTTTACTTGTTTTTAAGTAAGTTTGTGTTAGTTTGATGTGTTTTGTGTGTTGTGCATGTATTTTGAAGTTAGAATGCTCAGCAAGAGATAAATGAAGAAATCGAGTGATTTGTACAGATATGCATTAAGGACGGACTGCCAACATGCTCGACGGTCCGTCGAGTTGCCTCGTCGATCAACTTCCTGCAGAGTGAAAAAGTCATCAGACCATCGACTTGCACCTTCGACATGATCGACGGTCCGTCGAAGTGCCTCGACGATGGAAGTCCTGTGAATTGAAAACATGTGATCGGATCGTCGTCATGCTCGTCGAACATGTCGACGACCGTCGAAGCGCAATGACAGCCCATCAAAGTGCAATCCGATCTGGAATAGGACTGGGATTGATTATTCCGAGTTTAACTTGTATAAATACCTATTTAGGTTTTATTTTTCAGACATTTGGAGTTTTAGACTGGTAGTAAATACTTTTGAGTTGTTATTACTTTTGAAGATTTTCAAGACAAGCACAGTCGTTACTATCAAGTTTTATTCGTAAGTTAATACACAATTCAATTATGCAATCTTCAACCTTTTATTGTTTTCTTGTTTCCATGAGTAGTTGAACACCTTTACTAAGGTTGTGAACCCAAGGATGGGCGTTTTGTGATTGGGGATCGTGAATGATATACGTATAATGGATTGTTAGGGTTTATTTGTTCTTCCTTTTTATCATATAATTAGTAGTTGCAAACATTAGCTAACGCCTTAAACTTTTGTTTATTTGGGAAATAACTAGGGTTAAGTAAGAACAAATAACAAGAACTCAAGGCTTTAAACCTTATTTAATAAATTCACTTAGGAATAAGAGGAATTTATTTAGCATAATTAACCGTTCTTCATGCATACTTTCTTATCTTTGGAAAAAGCATAGAAAGAAATAATCTTTTCTTATTGGGAAATAGTTCAGATTCACATAGAGGTTAAGTGCATCCATACAAATGATCCATTAGAAGTATATCAAGATCGATACCCATGATCATACACTTTATCTAACGGGGATACAACCTTGGTTCTTTTTACCCATATATTTACAACTTTAGATTTCTAGTCACTTTAAATTAGTCCACAAACCAAAACAACTATAAAATCTTTTTTCTGGAATACACCAGGACTGCAAGATTAGTATAATACTTGTTTAGTAAGCTTTTCACACCACATTCTCTGTGGGATTCGACCCCAACCTCGTTGGGTTACTATAATTGACATCGTCCGCTTTACGCTATTAAAAGTGTAAATTTGGGTGTATCAAATTTTTCCGTCGTTGCCAGGGAATACGGTTTTGAAATTACAAAATAGTGTTTACTCTTCTTAAAGTCTTAGTCATATTCCAACACACCTTGTTTGCTAACTTGTAAACCAGGTGATCATGTCCAACAACGAACATCCAGTCGAGAATGTTTTTGCTGATGAATCAGAAGCAGATGAAGACTTTGCATCTGCAATCATTCATCCGAGGGTGACTGCTACTACCATCAAGTTTGATAATTCCCTCTATCATATGTTCAAACAACACGGATACTTTCGGAATGCAATTGATGATGACCCTCACCAACATAGAACAAACTTTCTATATGTGTGCTCTCAGCATATCCAGCGGGGTATGACTCAAGTAGTGGTTCCGCTGAAACTCTTCAAATATTCGTTAGCCGGAGAAGCGAGAAAATGGTTCACTAAGCTGCCCCGAAACTCTATTGCTACAGCGGAAGATATGGTCAAAGTGTTTCTCAAGAAGTGGTATCCCCCGAGTAAAAGGGCTGAAATTCGTGATTAGATTTACGAGTTCAAACAACATAATGGGGAACAACTTTTTGAAGCTTGGGAGAGGTACAAAGAATATTTGGATAGGAGTCCAAACCATGGGTTTCCAAATTAGATTTTGAAGGAGAAGTTCTACAGAGGATTAGATCCCATGACCCAAACAATAGCCAATAATGCTGCTAGTGGGCGTTTCATGAATAAGTCTTATGCTAATATTACTGATAGACTTGATCGATTGACTACACACATTCAAGCATGGCATTCAAGCAATTCTGATGGGCTACCACTTGGAAAACCGTTGATTTAAAATATTGTGAAAGATAGCCAGGAAACGCAGCAGACGCTGGCACAATTGGCCACTAGTCTCTCTTTACTGACAAAGAGGCTTCATGAGAGGGAATCAAAGAAGGTGAACGTGTGTGAAGATATCTCAAGCATGCCGCCTGGAATGTACGAATGGCATGAGGGTCCATATCAAGAGGGTCCCCCACAGCCAGTTGAGAATGTTCAATATGCAGACTATGTAGCTAAAGGGGATGTTTCTAGACCAAATCAGAGATACTGGAGACCTCAACAAGGGAAAGGTGCATACAATCAAGGGAATTACAACAACAACCAAGGGAACTACAATAACACTTATGCTGGACCGAACCAAGGTAGATACAACAACAACAATGGTAATTTCAAGAACAGAAGTTCCAACCCTTACATTCCACTAAAAGGGCAGTCTAAACATCAAGGTAGTTCGAGGTTAGAGTCAATGCTTGAAAAAGTGTTGGCAATTCAGACAAACAGGGAAAAGAAATTATCTAGGCTATCAGAGACAGTGGTTTCTCATTCAGCACCTATTCAGAACCTTGAACAGCAGATGCGTGATCTTTCTTGAGAATAGAATCCTGCCAGAAAAGGTGGGCTTCCTAGTGATACTATTCCAAACCCGAAGAATGGTGGTGGCGTGGAACGTACTTTTGCGATTAGCAAGAGGAGTGGTAAAATACTTCAAGGTGCTGATAAGAAAGTGGTTGATCTAGATCCAATTATTGAGGAAGAAAAGGTGCATTCTGGTGTGCCTATCATTGATGATGAGGTCTATGGTGAAGAAAAAGTTATTGATACTCTAGAGGTTGCTGCTGATACAAGGAAACACACGATAAAAGGGGCTATTCGCCCTTTGACTCAGATGTACAAAGCAAAGCCTCCCTTTCCTCAAAGGTTGGCAAAGAAGAATGATGATGCTAAGTGTCAAAAATTCTATGATCATTTGAAGCAATTAACAGTGAATTTTCCATTCTTAGATGTTGTCAAAGAGATGCCCAGATTTGCTAAGTTTGTGAAAGACCTGCTTACGAAGAAAAGGTTTGTTCAACATGTGACAGTGAATTTAACTCATCGTGTGAGTTCGATTATTGTGTCCACCACAATTCAGAAGAAGGGAAATCCAGGGGTGTTTACCATCGTTCAATATTAGGCTTCATGCATTCGCCCATGCTCTGTGTGATAACGGGGCAAGTATCAACTTAATGCCCCTTGCTACTTTCAAACAATCCGGATTGAAGACGCCTAGACCGACTTCTATGCGATTACAGATGGAGAATAGATCTATCAAGAAGCCAGTTGGGGTTATAGATGATGTGTTGGTGCAAGTGGGTAAGTTCATGTTGCCTGCTGATTTCGTTATTTTGAATTGTGCGATAGATAGAGATATTCCGATCATCTTAGGAAGACTGTTCCTTGCTACAGGCAAAGCGCTTATGGACTCTGAAAAGAATGAAATTAAGTTCCGAGTGAATGATAAAGAAGTGACTTTCCAAATAAGCAAGGGGATGAAGTTGCCAAGCGCTTATGAGAGTATCTCGGATATTGATTCATTTGATGGGATTGATGATGCTGTCGAACATAAAATGGAAGAAGAAAGTCTGGGACAAGCTCTTGCTGCAGTTCTGATGAACTTTGATGCTGTTGATATGGAGGGCTACGTGGAAACTAAAAATGCGCTTGAGGGTCTGGGTTCTTACACTTACCACCCAAGAAAGCTCGATCTTGACCTTGCAAATAGAACTACTCCACCAGCTAAGCCTTCTAATGTTGAGCCACCAAAGCTTGAGCTTAAGCAGCTCCTATCACACTTGAGGTATGAGTTCCTTGGTCCGAACGAGACATTGCCAGTGATTGTTTCAGCAATACTGACTGAGGAACAAATTAGGCATCTAGTGGAGATTTTGCTCGAGTACAAACGTGCCATTGGTTAGACCATAGCAGACATTCGGGGTATTCCTTCTGGTATTTGTGAGCATAAAATTCAGCTAGAGGAGGACAGCAAGCCGAGTGTTGAACATCAGTGAAGATTGAATCAGAACATCCAAGTGGTCGTGAAAAATGAGATCATAAAATGGTTAGACGCTGGGGTAGTGTATCCAATTGCAGACAGCAAGTGGGTGAGTCATGTTCAATATGTTCCCAAGAAATGAGGTATCACCATGGTACCTAATGCAAAGAATGAGCTGATTCCCACTCGGACAGTTACTGGATAACGTGTTTGCATGGACTATAGAAAGGTGAATACTGCCATTTGTAAAGACCATTTTCCCATGCCATTTATATTGATCAGATACTGGATAGGATGGCTGGGAGGTCTTACTATTGCTTTTTAGATGGATACCCGGGCTATAATCAGATCAACATTGCCCTAGAAGACCAAGAGAAGACGACTTTTACTTGTCCTTATGGGACGTTTGCGTTCAGTCGAATGCCCTTTGGGTTGTGTAATGCACCGGCCACTTTTTAGAGGTGCATGATGTCGATCTTTTCTGACATGGTAGAAGACTTCTTGGAAGTATTTATGGATGATTTCTCTATTGTGCGCGATTCATTTGATGATTATCTTGGCCATCTGGGTCAAGTGCTGAAAAGATGTGAGGAGACAAATCTCATGCTAAATTGGGAGAAGTGCCACTTTATGGTGAAGGAAGGGATCGTCCTCAGTCACAAAATCTCTGAAAAAGGAATTGAGGTCGATCAAGCGAAGATAGATGTGCTTGCAAAACTTCCTCCACCCATCTAAGTCAAAGGTGCCCAAAGTTTCTTGGGATATGCTGGGTTCTATAGGCGCTTCATCAAAGATTTCTCCAAAATTGCTAACCCGATGTGCAAGCTTCTTGAAAAAGAAGATATGTTTGAGTTTGATGACAAGTGCCGAAAGGCGTTTGATGAATTAAAGGAGCGCCTCACTACTGCTCCTGTTATTGTTACTCCTGATTGTTCCTTCCCTTTTGAGTTGATGTGTGATGCTAGTGGGCTCGCGATAGGTGCGGTGCTTGGCCAAAGGCACAATAAAATTATGCACCCGATCTACTATGCTAGTCGGACACTTAATGCAGTTCAGATGAACTACACGGTGAGTGAGCAAGAGCTGCTTGCTATAGTATATGCTTTTGAGAAGTTTCGGTCCTATTTGCTGGGGTCCAAGGTAGTGGTGTACACAGACCATGCCACATTAAGATATCTGATGGCAAAGAAGGAAGCTAAGCTGCGACTGATTCGTTCTGTCCTTTTGTTACAAAAGTTTGATTTCAAGGTAAAAGATCGAAAGGGGTCCGAAAATCAAGTTGCTGACCATCTCTCTAGGTTTGAGGAAACTGGGGTGCCAGCAGAAGAACTTGATATTGAAGATGCGCTTCTAGATGAGCAAGTTTTGGAGGTTTCTATGCAAGTGGCACCTTGGTATGCAGATTTTGCTAATCACTTGGTGACTGGTGTCATTCTTGATGAGATCAAATCTTATCAGAAAAAGAAGTTTTTGTGGGATGTTCGCCAGTACTATTGGGATGAACCATACTTATTCAGAACTTATGTTGATAACATTATTCGGCGTTGTGTCCCAAAGAGTGAGGTATTGGAGATTTTGAAGGCTTGCCACGACTCTCCAGTTGGGGGACATCATAGTGGAACGAGGACTGCTGCGAAAGTTCTCGAATGTGGTTACTATTGGCCTACTCTCTTACATGATGCTAATTTAAAGGTGCGTTCCTGTGATCAGTGCCAACGGCAAGGGAATATTGGTAAGAGGCAAGAGATGCCTATGAACTTCGTAATGGAAGTTAAGGTGTTTGATGTTTAGGGTTTGATTTTATAGGGCCCTTTGTAAGCTCTAGAGGCATGAAGTACATCTTGGTGGCTGTTGACTATGTTCGAAAATGGGTAGAAGCGGTGGCTTTACCTAAAAACAAAGTCAAGAGTGTCATGGGATTCTTGAAAAAGAACATATTTACTCGTTTTGGTACCCCAAGGGCACTAATCTGTGATGGTGGTTCTCACTTTTGCAACAGAGCCTTTGCGGGATTGATGGAGAAGTATGGAGTCAAACATAGGGTGGCAACCCCTTATCATCCTCACATAAGTGGGCAAGTTGAAGTCTCTAATCGGGAGATAAAGAGTATTTTAGCGAAAACAGTGAATGCAAATAGAACTGATTGGGCCCGCAAGCTCGATGATGCTCTATGGGCTTACCAAACTACCTTCAAGACTCCAATTGGGACTTCGCCTTTCAAGCTAGTTTTTTGTCAAGCATGTCACCTACCAGTTGAACTTGAACATAAGGCCATGTGGGCCTTGAAGAAATTAAACATGAATTGGGAAGAAGCGACCAAACTCAGGTTGTTTCAGCTCAACGAGATGAATGAGTTCCACTATCAAGCCTATAAAAGCGCAGTGTTATACAAAGAGAGGATGAAGCAGTATCATGACAAGAAAATCTCGAAGCGGGAATTCTACAAGGGTGACCCCGTCCTGCTATTTAATTCTAGATTAAAGTTGCTACCGGGCAAATTGAAATCACGGTGGTCAGGTCCCTTTGATGTGGTAAGTGTCTCACCCCATGGAGCTATTGAAATGAAGTCCGAAGATGGAACTTGAACATTTAAGTTGAACGGGCAGAGGGTGAAGCACTACCATGGTATGATTTCGGGGGATAGGATTGTTGACCGATATCGGTTGAAGCACCTGGGAACGAATGATGATTCGGCAAGTCCTGACCAATAGTAAATTGGTAACACCGTCGTGCTGCGACGTTAAATCAAGTGCTTCTTGGGAGGCAACCCAAGTTTAAAATTCTGTAATTTTGTCTGTAGGTTTTAGTTTTTATTATTAAATTGTTTATTGGGTGTTGACTGCGCAGGAACTGAAACTCGAAAAACTAGCAAAGTAACACCAGAGCATAAAGACAGGCCATCGACATGTCGACGGACCGTCAATGTACAATGACAGTATACAGAGTTGGTACTCTGAGAGTTAGCAACTGCTACTTTGCAGGTAAACAAGTCGACGGACCATCGACACGTCGACGACACCGTCGATGTGCAAAGACGGTCCGTCCTTTTACTCGTCAATTGGAGAGTATTTTTAGTTCGTAAAAGCGCAATGACAAGTCATCAACATGGCCCAAAAAATTCAAAAAAAAATTAAACCAAACAGTCATGATTTTAAAAGGAAGTAACGGGCAGAGGTATTTTAATTCATAACTCCCCACATACCGCCTTTCACTCTCCCTCAAACTCTCCATCTCCTAAATTCCCTCCATAACTCCCCACTAATTCCTCCACATTCATTCACCCATTAAAACTCCCAAAACCCTCTATTCTAACCACAACAGAAAACCCCAAAACCTCTGCCCTACTGTCACGAATTTCCCTCTGTTCTTCTCTGATTTTTACTCAACTTTTCTTTGCAAAACTCGTGTGAATCAAGTATGTTGCATGATTTTCGGCCCTCTCTTAGGTTTAGTTTAGTTATTTGGTTCGAAAATTGCTTAAAAGCATGCCTAGGGTTCCTAAATTCATTGCAAAGTTGGATTATGGGACCTAGGCTATCTTTGATTGTAATGAAATAGTTGGGGTTGTTTTTAACTGAGATAAATGTGTGATATCAGTGATGTTGAATGCTAAGGGTAGAAATTATGACTTAAGGTTTGTACTTGTTGAATGAAATCCATGCTTAAATTTGCAAAATTGTGAAATTGTTATTTGGGGGAAGGGAATTCTGTATGACTGCTGTTAGTATGACTCGTGGGGACGAGAATATCGTACCCCCATTGAGTTGGCGGGCATTTTGATCAACTTGTTAGTTCATTATGCCCGCCAATGGTCTGTAAAAGAGGAATTCTATTAAGCATGAAATTTGAGGAGTGAAGTCTGAGTAACTCCAACGGGTTGGAGGATATTTCGATTAAAAATATCGATTTGATATCGTTATACCCACCAAGCAAAACCCGAATAATTATCAAATGTCAAAAAGATCAAATATGAGAGTGAAGTCTGAGTAACCCAAAGCCCCAAAACCCTAAATGTGCAAAATAATTAAATTCTGGTTCTCTGATAGATTGGGGTTAAGAACGTGAAACCGTACCAAAGTCTGTAAACTGATAGTTATTGCTGCTAGGATCGTAAATGTGTCAATGGCACCATCGACAGGTCAACGGACCTTCTTTGTACAAAGACGGTACCGTCAGGCTGTTCGACGGTCCGTCGAAGCACAACGATGGTCTGCAAATCCAACATCAGAGAACTGAGTACATTTTTTCTGAAGCTCACTGTGTTTGATTTCACTAGTACAGAATAACTAGATTTTAATTTTTGATGATTACAGGTATGGCGCTACCTAATTTTACTACTACCTGAAGCGGTGGCTCAAGGCAAACTCAAAGAACAACTAGTCAAAGAAGGCCCGGTGGTGAACACTTATAGATGAAGCCTCGGATGATGAGCCTAAGGTTATGCCCAAGAGGAAGAATAAGGATGTCGTTCCCCCTTGGAACAGGCAGGTCACTGTACTGGCTCCTACACTACCCAGTTCCTCCCAGTCTGACGAGAAGGGATCATCTACATCTGGGTCCGGTGATGGATCCGAGAAGGAGGGTTCGAAGGATACTTCTGGAGATGTCTCACCTGCCGCACGGGCACAGTCTACTGAGGATGCTGCTCAGTCCTCTCAGACAACTTCTAGATCCCAAACCCGTCAGAGCTCGGCACATGGTGATGATGATGATGATGATACTGATGAGGCTAGAGCTCGAGAAATCAGAAGAAAGTGGCTTGAGGATCGTTTTTCTGTTGAGGGTGCCAGGGAACTATATAAGTATGGCATTGAATTGAAAGGTGACGACACCCACCATGAGAACCGCACCATAAATGAAGAACGACGGATCAGTTTTGAGGGGCTAGAGATCTTACTTAGATCCAGAGAGCTCATTTGCCATTATCAACTAGAGTTTATGCAGGAGCTTCCATGGGATTATTGTCCGATTTTGGTCCGTGAGATATATGCCGCATAAGGGACCTTGATCATGAAAGTCAGAAAGAGGCACCAGAAACTGCGGGATTTAGAGGAGCTGAGTGAGGTTCAGATCAGAGGGGTGAGTGTTGATATTTCTGCTCAGGCCATCAACAAAGTATACTTTGGCGATAATTACACCGCCCCGAGGCAGACAATGGAATTGGAAGACAAGCTGCTGAAACGCAAGGAACAGTCCGTCAGGGATTGGGTAGCTACAGTGGTAGGTCACCCGAGCAAGAGGGACAAGTGTACTAACTTGGCAAATCAGTTGGTAAAAAGGTGGTTGACTTTGGAGGGAAAGTTTTGGTGGAGCGTAGTGCAGTTGCGGCTTCTCCCCACTCAGGCCGATAGTGCACTTACGGCTGACAGGCAGGTGGTTATTTTTGTATTGATGTCTAGATACTTGATTAATTTCGGGGCATTTGCGAGTACTGAGATTCAGTTGAGGGCTTCCCAGCCCAACACTTCACTGATATATCCACGCCTGATTACCGCGCTTGTTCGGAGGTCACAAGTGCATTTTATTCCTGATATCGACCACCGAATTATAGCTTCGTCGGTCTATTCTGTAGAAAATAGCAAGAACGAGGCCGTCGATGATGGCCAAGGGAAGGAGGATGGGTTCCCAGTGGAACTTGGAGGGGTACCCCTACCTCAGGAGCTGATTCATCCAGGGGTCGCGGGTGACTCTACACAAAAGTTACCTACCACTAATGCTCCTATGACTGAGACTGTCCAAGCTGCAGATTCTGAGATTCCAGCTACTGATACTGGTGATGTTGCTATTGAGACTCAGACTGCTATTCCTGAGCCATAGACTTCGGCTCCACAGCCCCCGAGGCCAGCCCCACAGCCAGCGAGCCTGCAGCACAGCCCCAGGGTACAACCGAAGTTAATTCCTATGCTTTCTCAATGGAGAATTTCAAGTGCACGAACCATCTCAGTCTCACATCCCTCATCTTGTCCTCCACTCAGTATTATAATAAGACAAATAAAGTATAGTTGTAATAGAATACGTGCAGGTGTAAGTATGAGGCTCTGTAATTTGCAAAACAGGCAGCTACAGCGGATCAGCAGTCAAAGGTCATAGTGTCCCAGCTTGATGATTTTATGAGACAGAAAGTGGGTGAGATTGTAGATCCTGTGAGGACTACACTGTTAGCCCGGCTAGATGGGTTTGAGATTATATTGATGGCATTGGAGATGGCTCTCCCGACCACTTCCACTGATGCTTTGAGGGCAGAGTTGGAGCAGCTTAAGGCTGACATTTTGTTGTTGAAGGCTCGCGACCCGAGCCTAGTAGCAGCACCACCATCTGTTGCGATGGAGATTGAGGAGGAGCTTCCAGTGGTGTAGTTAGTTGTACCTACCGCGGCAGATGGTCGGGGGAAGAGAAAGAGATTGTCCCTTGATGAGGAAGAGGTGGTAGAGGAGGTGAGAGAGAGTACTCGGTCGAGGGGTTCGAGTCTAGAGGAGCAGCAGATGCCAGAGGCCATTCAGAGATCTCTTATGGAGAATATCTCTTTTGGGATCACAGGAGCAACTTCAAGCAGTGCTCCAATTGGCGTACCATTGCCAACGCCTCTTCCTATTCCAGTGCCAGCAGCTACTGGTACTACTACAGATGCTGCTACTGATGCAGCCACTGATACTACTGCTGGTGTGGTTGCACCACTTGATGCCTCGCAGACCAATGAGTCGCGAGAGGAGCAGCACGCCCAGTGTGCCACAGGTATTCCTACTCCCTTGTTTTACTTTTACTGCATTAGAGACATTGCATACTTTTTCAGTTGGGGGTAGGAGTATTTGATTTGTTTATATTGTATATATGTGTTTAGGACCCCCTCGGCTTTTCTTTGCCATGGTTCTTTTCTTGATGGGTTTATTTCTTGCTGAACCTGGAATGTTTAGGTCGTATATAGATAAAATAGAGTAATTTTGACTTAAGCGGTGGTGGTTTGATTAATTTAGGGTTGTCTTGTTTTGATTTGAGAAAAAAGTACTCCCCTCCGAATTGACATGCATGCTTCTTTGTGTGACATTTAGATTATTGGGTTACCTTGTGTGCGTAATTATAGCAGGGAGACTAGTGTGTTAATAATTCTGATGCCATGTGTTGTGAGGTTTTGTAGATATATTCTCTAGTTGTGTATGTAATCTAGAAATTGTCTGGTTAGTCGTGCCTGCATTTTAAAGATAAGTGAAGCTGTGAAATTATCTTAGGCCTTGTTTGTGTTAGGAACCCCTGTTTAGCCTAAATATAAGTCTACCCATAGAGTAATATCCCTTGTTAGCCATTTTGAGTCTTAAAACCTATTCTTTGACTAGCCATAATAAGCTAATACCCGTTCTAAATATCCATATCTTTGCACCCGGTCCCTCCTTAGCACTAAAATAATAAGATTGAAGCTAAAAGCCTAAGTTGGGGGTGATAGGTGGAATAAGGAGAACATGAGGTGTAAGCCTAAAGTGGGGTAGAAGTGAATTGCTTAGTATAAAAGATATCGATGTGGTAAGTGTAGAGAAAGAGAAAAAAAAACAAAAAACAATATATATATATATATATATATATATATATATATATATATATATATATATATATATATATATATATATATATAAGTAGAATAGCAATAAAACCACACCGAGGCAACAAACCGAAAAAAGGGAAGAAGACAAAAGGCGAAAGGGGTAAAAGAAAAGAATAAGGTGTAGTGTTGAAGGAGGGTGAGTCACAGTTATCCAAATATACATCCTACCCGTCCCCGAGCCTACATTACAACCCTGAAAAAGTCCTAGTGTGATCACAGTCGAACTGTCCAAAGTCGAGGGTACTGAAAATAAGGGCAACCCTTTGGTATTTGCATGCTTATCTAGAGAATTTCTTTGTGAGTGTAAGTGTGAGTGTTTCTATTCTCCTTTGTCTTTTGTCCCATTCAGTGTGTACATATATGTTGGGACATTCTTTGGTCTTTGTGAGGGCATGAGAATTTGTTAAGTGACTGGTTTCCCGTAAGTTTTGATTCGTGTGCGCTATGGTTTCTGTGATAACTAAATGTCATAAATCGAAGCCTCATTGTTAGTTGCAACGATTCCTTGATTGGTTTTGTTTTTATTAGGGGGAGAGTCATTGTGAGACACATGATAAGCCGGAATTTAATTACACTATAGACAGTTTTACTTTGTAATATCGAGACATTTGTAGATTGAGTCTGTTAGTTGACTTTCTTGAGGACAAGCAAAGACTTTAAGTTGGGGGTGTTGATGTGCCGTGAAATTATGGGACATCTAATGCTTTTTTACTCTAAGTTTTACTTGTTTTTAAGTAAGTTTGTGTTAGTTTGATGTGTTTTGTGTGTTGTGCAGGTATTTTGAAGTTAGAATGCTCGGCAAGCGAAAAACGAGGAAATCTAGTGATCTGTACTGAGATGCATTAAGGACAGACCGTCAACATGCTCGACGGTCTGTCGAATTGCCTCGTCGATCAACTTCCTGTAGAGTGACAAAGTCATCAGACCGTCGACTTGCACTGTTGACTTGCACCGTCGACATGATCAACGGTCCATCGAAGTGCCTCGACGTTCGTCGAAGAGCAATGACGGCCCGTCAAAGTGCAAGTTGATCTGGAATAGGACTGGGATTGATTATTCCGAGTTTAACTTGTATAAATACCTATATAGGTTTTATTTTTCAGACATCTGGAGTTTTAGACTGGTAGTAATTACTTTTGAGTTGTTATTACTTTTGAAGATTTTCCAGACAAATACATTCGTTACTTTCAAGTTTTATTCGTAAGTTTAATACACAATTCAATTATGCAATCTTTAATCTTTTATTGTTTTCTTGTTGCCATGAGTAGCTAAACACCTTTACTAAGGTTGTGAACCCAAGAATGGGTGTTTTGTGATTGGGGATCGTGAATGATATACGCATAATGGATTGTTAGGGTTTATTTGTTCTTCGTTTTTATCATATAATTAGTAGTTGCAGACATTAGCTAACGCCTTAAACTTTAGTTTATTTGGGAAAATAACTAGGATTAGGTAAGAACAAATAACAAGAACTCAAGGCTTTAAACATTGTTTAATAAATTCACTTAGGAATAAGAGGAGTTTACTTGGCATAATTAACCGTTCTTCATGCATACTTTCTTATCTTTGGAAAAAGCATAAAAAGAAATAATCTTTTCTTATTGGGAAATAGTTCATATTCACATAGAGGTTAAGTGCATCCATACAAACGATCCATTAGAAATATATCAAGATCGATACCCATGATCATACACTTTATCTGACGGGGACACAACCTTGGTTCTTTTTACCCATATATTTACAACTTTAGATTTCTAGTCACTTTAAATTAGTCCACAAACCAAAACAACTATAAAACCCCTTTTCTGGAATACACCAAGACTGCAAGATTAGTATAATACCTGTTTAGTAAACTTTTAACACCATATTCTCTGTGGGATTCGACCCCAAAATCGTTGGGTTACTATATTTGACATTGTCTGCTTTACGCTATTAAAAGTGTAAATTTGAGCGTATCAATAGCCACCCAAACTCTAGCTTGAATTCCCTTGAAATAGATTATCTTGTTTCTCCCTTGATTTAGGAGGTTTAGAGAAGTAATTTCGTGCTTAGGGTTTTTGAACAGATAAAAAAATGACAAAATTAACTGAACCCACGCTTTTATAGTTTCGGATGGACGCGGGAGAAGTATGTCCAAGAAGGACGGGACGTACTTCTAAGTACGGGCCATTCTTTCAGGCCGTACTTCCCAGAAATTTCCAGTGAACAATTTATAAGACACGGGGAAAGGACGGGCAGAAAGGACGTCCTGTCCTTTGAAGTACGGGCCGTACTTCTAGGCCTTACTTCCCCTAAAATTTCCAGAGAGTTCAGATTTGCAAAGGCCAAAGAACACCCATAGAGTACGGACTGTACTTTTGTCTTAAAATCTCCAGTTTCCGTTGAAATGGGATTATTCACCCCAACACTCCCCGTTTTGGTTTCTAAGTCTCGAAATGTGAACATAACCTACTTATAAGGTTCAAAACGACTCGTATAACACTTTCATATTCCATACGGATTTATGAGATGTTACATTAGGCAATGAACTATCTAGACTTTATGTAACATCATATTACTTTGAATTTTCAATTTTACCCTTGGGCTTGGTAAAGGTTATTTTCGGGTTCGTTTTGGGTTCTCTTTGAAAGCATAGCAATATGGTTATCGATAGGTTCGTATGACCGTGTAGACCACTAATTTGATCTTGTTGACTGTAATTTTGCAATAATTGACCCTTTTACCCTTTTTGGACCTTCGGGCTTGGGATGTGGGTTTTGTGTTGATCTTTTGGACCTGAATTCTCGTATTTCTTATTGAGCAGCCATAGATTCATATTTTAATATAAAAAGTTGTACTTGTTAGACTTCGACCGTTCGGAAGCACTTCAGAAGGGGAAAGCCCAAGTTTGACCGTTCGAGGGTCGTGCTCGGCATCGAGGTAGGTTATGGCTTACTTTCGTTAGACTTTGATTAGCGTTCACATGTGTTACGTAATATTGACAGGAAAAGCATGATAGGCCTTCAGTCATGGTGTGGAGTGGTGATCCAATTAGGTTGGTATGATTTCTGATTATGTGGGCTCATCGCAGTTATTTACGTAATTATTGACATGTGGTGTACTTGACTACGTGATTGTGGTGATGTAGGATGTGCTAGATGTATTGTGGTAATTGGAATTGAATATTTGATACGTTTCCATGATAATTTGATAATTCATGCAAGATTTTAATTTGTTTATGGTGATGTGTGATCTCCATATCATATTCATTGGCATTGATTGCATTTGATTTATCATTCTTGCATTCATACATTCACTCATGATGAAAGAGTTGTGGAAATAGTTTGATGAGAAAGTTATGGAAACGTTTTGAAAATGAAAGAAAGAGAAAAGTGAAAGTATATTATTATTGTTATCTATCCGAGGTATGTGCTGACGTATAATGGCAGAGTCATCTCTGGGCTTTGTGTGGAGTGACTGGTACATGGACTCCCGGGGTCCCTCATGGGTCACGACTATTGAGACATTGAGATTTTCGTCCTTAGCATGTGTGTACAGGTGTGAGTATTGGCCATTGCATTGCACGGCATCCCATCTCATTGCATTGCACTTCGCGTTATCAAAACATACATTGATTCGTTGGTATGTACTTGTGTTGTAGCCTACTTAAGGAATTACTAAGGACTTGGCAGACTTGTGGTATAGAAGCTTAACTTTAGGCTATGACTTGGTTTTTTTGATGTTTTGTAAGTCATGATGGTTATTGTTTGCCTATCTGTTTGACTTGTTGATTCTGTGTTTTAATATGCGTGAATTAATTTTAGTCGGCCTATGATGCTTACCAGTACGTGTGCGTACTGATACTACTCTTGCTGTACTTTTTCTGAGTGCAGAGTTTGAGGCAGGGCCTTCATCGAGACCTCGTTTCTAGCCTTGAGGCTATCTTGCCAAGATTCTAAGGGTGAGCCACCTACCAGCCTGTAGCCTTGGATTCTTATCTTTTATTGTCTACTATTCTATCCACTAGACAATGTTTCTTTATGTTTCAGACTGATGTATTATTCCTAGACTTGATTTTGGATTAGTTGTTCTTGTACTAATGACTTCACATCCTTGGGGTTGTATTTGACTTATTATTCAGCACATTCCGTATTTATGATATGATTAAGACTTGTTAATGCTTGTTCACATAATATTTTTTTATTCTTAAATTAATTGAGTGAATTGATTAAAGGGATGGTTCGCCTACCTAGGGAGTTAGTGTGGGTACCGTCATGACCCGTGATTTGGGTCGTGACAGTTGTTGGATATGAAGGGTAAAGGTCTTGTTTCGAATAGGATTACATATAATATTTTGGAACATGGTTATTATAAAATGGGGTGGTTGAAGGATACTACTCAGGTCGTTGAGCCGATGATGCAGAACAACACTTTACCCGATGTTTGGACTTATAATATGTTGATTAATGGTTTGTGCAATGAAGAAAGGATAGATGATGCATTTAAGACTCGGGACGAGATGGTAGGGTTGAAATTATTGCCTGATGTGAAAACTTATAACACCATGATCAATAGGTGTCTTGAATATGAGAAGTTTGGAGGCATTTGATCTGCTTGAAGAGATGAATAAGAATGGGATCAAATGTGATGAAGTTACTAATAAATTGATTAAATGGTATTGCAACGAAGGGAAGATGGAAAAAGCTAGAGAGGTGCTTGAAACCATGGAAGAAAGGGGTGTATGTACAGATTGTGTTTCCTATAATACTTTGATAAGTGCATATTGTAAAGCAGGAAATCTACCAGAGGTATTGAGGATAATGAAACGAATAGGTGAAAAAGGTTTGAAAATGGATATTTTTTCTCTTAATACAATGCTTCATACTCTTTGTCAAGAAAGGAAGCTTGATGCCGCCTACCCATCGCTCTCTATTGCTCATACTAGGGGCTATCTTATTGATGCAGTAAGTTTTGGAACTCTTATTTGGAACTCTTATTGTTGGCTACTATAAGTGTGGAGATATGGAAAAAGCTCTCAATCTTTGGGAGAGACGGAAGAAAGAGAGGTAATTCTTACTGTTGTCACCCACATCATCATAATTTCAGGGCCATGTAAATCGGTAAAACTCAGCAGGCAATTGCTAAACAAAATGAGCTCTGGGAGAAGGGTATAGTGGCTGATGAAATAGCATATAATACTATTATTTAAGGATACTGTTGGGAAAGGAGCATTGAGAAAGTATTTCAACTTCACAAAATTACATTAAATTTAATTGAAGGAAAGGAATGTGCTCAATACATAATTAGTTTAACTTAATAATAGAGAAAAAGATTAAAAAAAAAAAAAAAAAAAAAAAAAAAGAAGAAGGAGAACGTCTGCAAATGATCTTTTCTTGCCAGCAATCCAATCTGTTGCTTCACTTATTCTTCGGAATAGTACCTGTCAATGGAAGGATGCAGACAACATAGATAGTAAATTTACAAAACTATTAATATTTTTTTAATGTAAAAAATAAGTTAAAATAAAACAGCCCTTTGGGGTATTTTTTGCTTTCTAGAAAATAAATAAAATTGGGCAATTCACAGAATTGCCCTTTTTTTGGGGTGGTATTTAAATTTTGCCCCTCATATTTGTGGTCTTTAAATTTTGCTCTTCGGCTAAAACCCATAGGTTCTGGGTTCGAACCCCCGCTCAGTCAAAAATATAAAAAAAAATTGCAAAGCAAAGTTTAAATTTCGCTATGCCGCCTCGGGCAGACGTTTAGTCGTGTTTAATTAAAAGTCTGTCGGAGGGGGCAGACTTTGCCTTAAAGCATATATATGTATTTTTTTTTAACTTTTCAAGGTAAACTTTTAGTAATGCCTTAACTAAAAGTGTGCCCCATAAAACATAACTAAAAGTATGCCCCATAAGGCGTAAGTTTTCTTTAAGGCATAACTAAAAGTTTGCCTTATAAAGCAAAGTTTAAATTTTGTTATGCCCCTCCGATAGACTTTTAATTGTGTTTAACTAGAAGTCTGCCGGAGGGAGCAGACTTTTGGTTGTGTTTAACTAGAAATTTGCCGGAGGGGGCAGACTTTTAGTTGTGTTTAACTAAAAGTCTGTCGGACGGGGCAGACTTTGCCTTGAAACATATATATATATTTTTTTATTTTTTTATTTTTTTTTTACTTTTCAAGGTAAACTTTTAGTTATGCCTTAACTAAAAAGTGTGCCCCAAAGACATAACTAAAAGTATGCCCATAAGACGGAACTTTTTCTTAAGGCATAACTTAAGCTTTGCCTTATAAGGCAAAGTCTATGCCTTAAGAAAAGTTTTTGCCTTATGGGGCATAATTTTATTATGCCTTAACTAAAATTCTGCCCCATAAGGCATAACTAAACTATGTCTTAGGAAAAATTCTGCCTTATGGGGCAGACTTTTAGTTATGCCGGATCCGGCATAACTTTAGCTTTTCCTTAAAGGTTGTATGCTGGATTCGACATACACTCCTTCAGTCCTGCCTTACGAAATTAATTTTTTTATTTTATGCCTGAGCGGGGGTTTGAACCCAGAACTTCATGCCTTTCCAAGCAAAGGGCAAAACTTAAAGACCACAAATATAAGGGGCAAAATTTAAAGATCACAAATTTGAAGGGCAAAATTTAAAGACCACCCTAAAAGAAGGGCAATCCGCGCAAAAAAATGAATAAAATTAGCCCTAGGCCAAAAGCCTAGTGAACTATAAAAAAAAAAAAAAAACTTACCAAAGTCTGGATTCTGTTTAATCATACGCAAGTAAGGATCCTCTGGTAGACCATCTTCAGCAAAGGCTGGATCGTACAAACTGTTTCTAATAGGCCTATGAGTCAAGTTACCGAAAGATGATTATTTTCATATTTAAATTCCTTTCTTTGCCCTACGAATGTAAACTGGTTATTTCTTTTGTGATATAAAGTTTTTTGAAGATGATTTAGACAAATGTCCCTTGTATGTCAACAGTTAGTTGTGGTACCTGCTATTCTTAAAAGTTGCGCAAATGAAACTCTTGGGATGGGACAAAATATTATACTAGTGTCTACATCTACAAAATATTAGACCATGGTCTAACATTTTAATAAGATTTTCAGTTTGAACAAAAAAAAGTTTTAGACAGTCAGTTAAAAGGTCCATAAATAGCACAAAAATCATTTACTAGACAGACATCTCAAAAAGGGACAACCAATGAAAATTTCTGATTTTATAAGACCTCTGTATCGAGCTGTGTAATTACACTATGACAAAATTGCCACAACTTGTGGTTTTGAATTATCTTTTAAACAGGGTTCTTCAAAAACAGTTATCTTAATTTATTCGACAATCTACTTTTGAGGTGACTTTTCGTAAAATATTTGAATTTTAGAAGAATAGATGAAATGTTTTTTCTTATTTATCAATTTTTTAAAAGGATATTACCTACGAACCCATGAAGAGTCGTTTTGTTGTTGTGAATCCTGGCTTGTGTCTCTCTCAGCAACCTCTTTCTACATTCGTCCATAATAAAATTTAAGATATATGACTAGTATTTACGTCTTATAACTTATTATACATATATAAACCTCTTGCAAAATAAAATTTGATGAAATATATACTGGTAGGTGAAATAAATAAATATTGAAAGTAAATAGAAACGAAACACATACTTCAACATGAGAAGACAATCTAGAGGAAGGTCTTGGCATTCTATCACGTGGATGGTTAACCTGCACCCATTATTTTACGTTAAAAAAGAGGAAATTCGATATTATTATTTCTAAGAAGTTTGTACTTGAATAAAAACTTAAGGATAGAGAATATATTTATGTATATACCCTTATAAAAGTAGCTATTACACTTTCTGCCACCTGAATGGGAGTCTGAATAGTGTTCGCATATATACCAAAAAATGAAATTGAAAATTATATACATTAACATATTTTGACCTAGTTAAATTTCAGGCATATAAGAAAAAATAATTCATGATTATAAGCATCACCCAAACAAGGCAGATATCTAAAATAAATACATGCATATTAAAAGAAGTAGGACGTCAAGGATAACAAAAATCATACCTCTGGAGATAAATTTTGGCCTATGGCAAAATTGAGTTGCGGATCTTGGTAAGTCGTCGGCCTATCAAGTAAACGATTATGAGTTTATAGAAATTTAATTTTACATCACCATAAAAAAGGGGGGAAATTAACGATAGATAACTTATGTCGCTAAACAATAAAATTCATCTCTAATCTTATTTAATAATAAATTATTAAAAAATATTGTTAGATACAGACTATTTAGCGATAGATTAGCGACATATTTCATAGCTATTTTTTGTAGTGATTATTTAATATTGCAAATGAAATAAGTCAAGTATTAACCTTGGAATTTGCAGGATCCCTTGTGACATATTTCCCGGATTATTTTCTTGTAACATGTTTTGTGGAGCAAATTCTCTTGTGGGTTTTGGTCCCTTTGAACCTAATCGGAAGAATGTACAAAATATTAGCTTGTAATTACATATATTAATTGAGAAAAAATATTTGAAACATACTTTACTATTTGATAAACTAGTAATTTATATTCATCAACAGTAAAATTTAAGGATGAAAAAATTACCGCATGAGTTTGACGTTGTTGTTGCACAGGAGGTTCAACAGACACAGTAGTGCTGGGTGACTCAATTTCATCAAAATTTGAATCCACACTAATTGTGCTCTCTAGGGAAGAAGTATCTTCACTTGATGACATTTTTTGTTTAAAAAATTTCTGTATTATAAATTTAGGGTCATAAAATAGAAAGATAAAAAATACTGACATCATGGGATTTAATGATCATGTCGTGGAAACGCACAGGTTTTGCAGCATGTAGTACAACTTATAATAAACATATCTTACAACAATCAATTGAGAAGTATTCTTATAATATGCTAATTGGAAAGATGTGCTAGGGTTTAGATTATTAGAAAAGATTAATGAAGCAAAAAAAATCACACAAACAGACAAAATACATATGTTCCACACATGAAATTAATATAGAGAGTTTAGTACTTTATTATATATTTATTTTACTACATGTTGCTAATGTCACTAAAATTAATCTCTGTCTTGAGATTATATCTGAAGACAGATATAAGGGTAAAACAGGCAAACAAAAACCTCCTGCTTAGGATTTTTTAAAGGGCGCATAAAAAAATAAGACGACAAATAATTTGAGACGGTTGGAGTAACTAGTTGAAAAATATAAAATAATCACTCAATTAAAATCCAGATTTTAGTTTTACATCAGCTGATATTTGGATGTATATCATTCCAAAAGGAAAACATTAGTTCCACCTGGGCCATTCAATTATTTAAACTTATAGTAAACCTAAAAAGGTAGTTGTCATCAAAACTCTTGCTTACTCATGTAATAGTTGTTTAATTTGTTAAATACAACTTAATAATCACTACTAAAAAAAATGGGCATTTTCGACCAAAAAATTTCGACCACAATTTTGGTCGGAAAAAAATCGACCACAGGTGGTCGAAATTTGCAGAATTTAATTTTTATTAAACTTTTTATAGGATTTCGACCACACTGGGTCGATTTTTTAACTGGAAAAGTGAATTTCGACCACGTGTGGTCGAAATTAATTTTTGTACAAATAATAAATGAAAAAAAATATTTTATACATAATTAAATTATATAAATATAAAACAATTAATTTAAAAAAAAAACTAATTTCGACTACAAGTGGTCGAAATAATTAAGTCAAATTTGGTCAAATATGACTTAATTATTTTCGACCACATGTGGTCGAAATTTTTCTCCTTCTCTTTCTCTCTCCTTAATTCCTCCTCCCTTTCCTCTCTACGCAGACCACCACCCCACCTCCTTATACGCTCAACGTCGCACGCCACCGCCGTTTCCGACCAACAGTCGAAAATCCCAACCAGACGCCACCGCCGTTTTCGACAAGCTCAGGTATTTTTTTTTCATTCCTCCAGGTATGTATACTTACTTACATTTACTTCTTTATATTCTGTTTTTAATCTTGCCTGATCTGATTTTGTATGTGCCATTAACTGTCAAGAATTTTCACATTTGTGAATCTGGGTTAGGACCCATTTGGGGGTATGGTTATTAAAGAGACATGTTTTGTTAAAATATAATCACTTACTTAAAGACCCATTTGTGAATCTGGCCACTTTGTTGAAGACCCACTTGTGAATCTGGTCATTTAATTGAAAGATCTCAACAGTTTATCCCTTTGTTGGATCTGCTTTCTAAATGTAGCAGAATTTGTACTTTGATGATGTAGATATTGAATCAAAACCCTGCTAAATTGCAGCTTATCCATTGTTATTACTCTTGTTAATCGCTGTCTGTCCTTTTAATTAGGGCCAGATTCAGGATTTAAACTTTATGGGGTTCAATATTTAAAGGCTTAGCATTGAACCCATTGTATTTCTAAAATTATGGGATCAGACCTACTATTAATTGCAATTTAGTAGAGTTTTACATAGAAATCTATATGCCGCATCATGTTATTTTTTTAGGGTTTATAGCATGTTATTTTTTTAGGGTTTTGAATTGAAATTGAATGAATTATTGAAATTGAATGAAATATTGAAATTAAATTGGTATGGATGCCACCTTTATAAAACATAGATTGTTTAACTATGATGAATCCGGATGCCTTATATTACCGTTAGGCATAATGAATCTGGCTGCTGCCTTGCTGCTATATTTGAAAACACACCTAGATGAGCTTGCTTCCACATTTTAAAAGTAAAGCAAAATGGATGAAATTGAGGTAAGTAGTCTCTTATTTTAGTTGTTTCATTTTGCTGCCTTGGTAAAGTAGTCCTTCCATTGCTTCTTTGCTATGGTGTGTTACTTTGATAAGAGGTGACACTACACTTGAGTTACTGAATATTGACAAAACTGTATATGCTGCTTGTTGTGGGTTCTTGGACCACATTTTTTAAATGAATTGGCTACTGCACTTTAAGGCATAATATGTTACACTTGATGCTATTTCTTTAAGCTATTAAGCCAGGGGAACTGCTATCATACTTGGCTGACTATGTTGCTGTACTTTGCTGGGCTTGCCACTATATCTTGACATGTTATTTCAAAGATACAGGAATGTTGCATCTGAGCCAAAGTGCTATGGCACTTTCAGGCAAGCAGATGCTCCATTCTGGAGTCAAAGTTTATTACCACATTTTTAGGGAAACATCTGCTATCATTGATTGCTATTGTTTCTCTATGGATATGTTGTTGTGCACCTGGAACTGATACCTTTTTGAAGCAACCTATGGATCTGTTTAGCCTGGCCAAGCCATTGTGGCACCTTTAACTGCAGCTTCTTCTGAGGCCATAAGCTTCTTTTTTTTTTCACTAAATGGCTGATGCAGTTTGAGCATTCATTGTTGATCTTGACTTTAGCGCTGCACTTCTTGGCTGCTACATTATCCTTATCAATGGCTGTAATATTTTGGCCAAACAGCTTGCTGTTTTGGCATGTATTATGATATCTTTTGAAAGTTGTCATACTTTAATGGAAGGCAAAAAAGACATTACTACTGCTACATGTTGCAGCACTATGCCACATTCTGCTAACTTGTTGGTGCCTTGGAAAATTTTGGTTGCTACTTTCTCTTTGAGAATCTGTTGGTGTCTATGACTTGGTATATGTTTGGGCATCCCATTTGGGGATATTAATTGAACTCTTTTGAGATGCTAAACCTTTAGCTAATTGTTTCTATCCTGATACTTTCCTTGGGGACTAAACTGATCACCCCTTTGATAAGAAATGATTGTCCTAAATTGAATGATGCTACTAACCAACTGATGTGTTAATAAGCGATTGATGCCATTCTTTCCTGATTAAAATACTACTGATTTGAATAGATACTACACTTGGGCCGATTAAGGGTATTTAACTTGAGGCCACATTTTTAAAAGAACAGATTTCTATACATGATGAAAATTTACTGATTTGAATAGATACTTAACTTGCGGATGCCTCCGGAAAGGTTTTATCCCTCGGTGGGCAAGGATGATCTCACATTGACTTCACGAGGTAGGAACCAACATGCGCTTGGCAAGGCAACTAGAATGGCCACTAGTTTGTAGCCGCGACATGATTCAGGTTCCTTTGCCATATTCGGAACCGTGAGTCTGACCCTCCATAATCAAAGCTCTCAAAGTTTGATACGAGTCCGCAGGATATTATTTATGTTCCTAAACATCACCCTACGGGGTGGCGTATCATTTTTTCTAACATTTTCCTTTCATATTTTTGCGAGGTACAAATAACGCAAGGCAGCAGAACAAAGATGTACCAAAAGTTGAAGCGAAGAAATTTAGAAGCACGACATGTTTCGCCGAAGAACTAGAAAAGGGCAAATAGGGCTCAAGTCTTAAACCTTATTTATTTCTATCTAAAATTATGTATCCAAGTATTACATGTAGATGTTGGGTATGCAAGCCCAAATTAATAGTTTATGATGGATATGTTTAAATGGATATGTATATTATCTTTAAGGGTTTGAATGTAGTTTTAGTTCGAATTAGAAGTACTTTTAAGTTTATAATGTTTAAGTGTTTGAATGACGTTTAAGTGCTTGAATGTAGTTTATGATGTTTAAGTGTTTGAATGTAGTTTTAATTTTAAGTACTTTGAGGTTGAATTTGATTGTTTATAAGTCTTTGAATGGACAATGTTTAAGTGTTCAAGTATTTGAACATTGTTTATGGTTGTTGTGTTGCATTGTTGATGAATTGGATGGCTGTTTTGGTTGATGAATTTGACTATTTGAAAATTGGCAGGTGGGCTGCCAAAAGCAGGCAAATGCTGAAAAAATATTCCAGATTTTCGACCAGATATTTCACAATTTCGACCACATGAGGTCGAAATTGTACCCAGAAAAATTCAATTTCGACCACATGTGGTCGAAATTTAGCAAGATTCTTGCCAGATTTCGACCACATGTGGTCGAAATTCTGGGCCCAATTTACAATTTCGACCACATGTGGTCAAAATTGAATTTTTATTTTCTTTTTATATTTAAATATAAATAATGTTTTCGACCACACGTAGTCGAAAAAGTTAAATATAATTTAATATAAAAATAATTTTTTCGACCACATGTGGTCGAAAACAATTTTTCCCTTAATTTCGGTAGAATGTGATTTTGACCACGTGTGGTCGGAAATTTCGACCAAGCTGTTATCGACCTACGCGTGTGGTCGAAAAATTGGTCAAAATAAAGGCTTTTTCGACCTCGTGTGGTCGAAATATTTGGTCGAAAATCCCTATTTTTTTAGTAGTGAATAGGGTAGGTTTAAGAAAATGATAAAAAAAATAAATTAAGGTTTAAAAAAATTAATTAAAGGCTTTTCTTTTCTTTTTGTTTTCACCACAACTCACCCCAACTTTAGGACACAAGTAGAAATATCTTTCATTAATGATTTCAAAAGGATATATATTTAAGAACTTGCTAAAATAGAATACGTCCTAAGTAAGATTGATCAACGGTTTTTAATACAATTGACATGGATAACAATTTCATTTACAATCTAAAATAAATAAATAAAAACGTAATGACTTAAAATAAAGAAAACACCCTAATATCTTTAGGTTCTCTTTCAAAGGAATTTGGTACTGAAAGTGATTAACTTAAATAAGTAACAACAACAATAACAACGCTGTAACGACTAATCTTTCATTCCTGAAAATAATAATCAAGACAAGAAAAATAGCGACAAAGAATAATATTTGATTTCAAGAACTTGTGCGGGGGTTACAATCTTTATGAAATCTTAAATAAAAAGATGTAATCCTCTAATTCTTCTCCTCACGATACGGTCGTCAATCAAGGGCTTTGCTTGTTCTTGAATGGATGGATTACTTGTTGTTGAGATTTCACTACGAATGCGGAGCCGAGCTTTAATCACAAACGTAGAGGTATGGAAATTTGCGGCTCACCACTAGGAGCGAAGACTTCTTAGTATGCGGAAGACTTGCGGATGAGAGCTTCTCTATCTATTTTTCTTCATCTCCTTTGGCTTTATGAAGACCCCTATTTATAGTTGTAGGAGAGAGAGGGTATGCATGTGATTGGTTGAACCATGTCATTTGAACACTTGACGACATTTGATTAATTCTTCTATTGACTTGGCATGCTGCGTCACTCATACACATGGCACGATTTTATTGGTCCTTGATTTGACTTGGCGCGCCACATCATTTGATACGTGGCATGGACTTTGGGCTAATAGAGTGGGCTCATCATGTGAAGACCAACTCAATGTACTAACCAAAATAAAATTGGATTTTACTTTAAATCCACGTCTTGGATTAAATAATTTGATCTTGATTTGGACTTGACATTTCATGAACTTAGGAATTTATCCAAATTTAATATGGATTTTAATTCCACAAAATTCTTATGTCTACAAATGCCTCCTACTTCAAGGCTTGTCGAGGTGTAGACTTATCGAACCTTAAAGACATGTCTTGGAGTACTCGTGACGGTGAAAATTTGGACACTCCGTGTATTTTCAACTTTTATATGAAGCATGTAAACCCAGCCGTTGATGGCACTTTATGACTTGTATTATTACTTTCTTCAAATATGTAGCTTGAGAATAATTCTGAAACAAAAATTCTCCAAGTCGGATATGATTTCCCGGATAAACATTCATATTACCCAAACAGTAGACTCTGAACAATATCTAGCAAACTTAGGTTGACTAAGACAAAATACTTGCATGAATTAGCTTTATTGTATAAAATCATTACAATAATGCTTTTGTAAATAAGTATAGTCCACATCATGTAGAGCCACTATAACTTTGCAGGGCACATATACCACGAGACTTAATTCCTTATGATATACTGAAGATCTAATCTATGTAAAACTCCAAAGTGATTTCATATATAGTGATAAAAAAAATGCCAACTTAGTGAAAAGAGTCATATGAACCCAAGGGTTGTGAATTGCCAATAACAACTTGACGTGCTCTTCAATTTAGTTCGGGTCATGCTAAAAAAACCCTAATTTGAGTCCCATTAAAAGACCCACACTTCTGCCACCTCAACAAGCTTATAAGTAGCAGCACCTCATTAACAAGAAAGCATTGACTTCTGCTTATCCTCGTAGCAGACATCATCAGCAACATCCAAAGCTTTTCTCAAGAATTCCCTTTGTTTGCTCCTTAGAGAGATTGGATTAGTATCTAATGCGTGTTTCTAAGTTTAGACCCATTTAATTTTCTTATTCCAGGTTATTCACTGTTTTTTTTTTTTTTGCTTCGTTTTAACAGTAGCTTTGAACTTCACAGCTTGCTAATTTCTGATTTGCGCATCCTTATGAGAAATATTGTATCTCATTGTAGGAGTATCTGAATTGCCAACGGCTTGCGGCGTTGGAAAATAGACTCCCAGAGCTTCCCTTTTTAATGTCTTTTGTAGGTTTGCGGACGCATCTATATGATTTTAATTTCCTGCAAATATGATGCACTTTTGTGACCGTAATACGCCGCGTCCTCATCTAGAGATAGTGAGCAACAAACGAAATTCGAACTCCAAAGTCCTTTCCTTGGGGGTTCAACCCCCGGTGATCAGCGTCTTCTCACTTGATAGAGAGCTATCTGTCGAATCGCTTCATCTTTCTGAATGGTCAAAACATGGAGACCAAAGATGTCATGAGTAGCTCTCAAACAAGGCCATTAATATGGATGTCCCTCTATATTATTGCCGCAATTTGTTGGGACGTCGCGTCTACCGAATCTTCTCATCCCAAAGGATGTTTCAGCAATTGGAGTGTTCCGGCTTCTGTATTTGGTGAAGTTTGCTACTTGAGTTCTTGACAACAGGTCCAACGCACACGCCGAAGACGACAAAGCAATAGTGGCAGAGAGATTGATATTCAAGATCAGATAATTGGCCACAAGATGAAGCCTCATGATATTGAGGCACACCATGCAAACTAGATTATCGCACTTCAATCCATATCCATCATTCCAAATTGAAGTGTCGTGCCGATGGCACTGATCCGTATAGAACTAAGAAGCTTCGTGTAGTTCGCACCGTGGGCGTCAATTCGTTCAGAGTCAAGAAGCTTCATGCAGTTGGAATCATGGGCTCCATCATCCCTCTTTTCTTTTGCAGGTTTATAAGGGAGTGCAAATTGTCTCGATATCATACCAAGAAGATGCAAGAGATGGTCGTTCGATTGGCGAGGAACTACTTCGTGTGTCCCCTCTCGTGGCTCGGCGAGAAAAAGGCGTGGAGTGACCATATTATATCTTCGAAGAGTGAGCAACCATATTCCATAATTGGAGACACATCGACCGTATTCCATCATTGGCGGCACATCGACTGTATCCCATCATTGGAGACATATCTCACGTCGACTGTATTTCATCTTTGGCGAGCTAGCATATGGCGCATCTCCGCAAATATTTCTTGATGTAGGAGCGATGAAATCAGAAGATGCTTGTTTCTAAAAATTTAGATATTGAAGGGCCGCAACATATAAAAAATCTACGTCAAATTACTTAAGCACAAGCCAGAATAAATTTTTGAAGTTGAACAAAACATCTGCCGTTCTGATTTTTCAGATTTGACTGCTATTGCCGAAACATTAATATCCCGAACTTGGAGCATCCGAATTGTTAGCTGTCTATGCCTTTGGAAACTAAACTCAGAGATCTGTAACTTATATAAATCTCGTAGTAGAAATCCTTCCATATTTGCCACAGTAATTTCTTAAAGTTGGTCCAGACGCTTGTCATGTTTCCGTTTCAGCTTTGCGTACTCTCGCTGAAAAATTCATACCCAAAGCCAGGAGTGTCCGAATTGCATTTCGCTTGATGGAACAGAATCAGAACTCAATGATTTACAATATGTCAAAATTGTAGATCACAATTCCTTCCATACTAATCAGAATTAACTGCTTAAATTGATTTCTAGCTTGTCGGTTTCATAGCTTTGTGCAGTCTCGCCGAAAAATTCATATTCCGAGCTTAGAGCATTTGAATTGCGAGATGTCTGTCCCATCGGAAGCCAAACTCAGAGATCTGCAACTTGTATAATCTTTTTGGCAGAAATGGTTCAAGATTTGCCGCAGCAATTTCATGAAGTTGGTCCATACGTCTGCCATATCGCTTGCTTTTAAGCTTATGCACTTGTTCCATAAAATTCATAACTTGAGCTTAGAGATTTCGAATTATGCACCGCTTGATCCTCTGAAGCTCAAAATATAGGTGCTACAACTATGCGGCTGATGGAGACACAATTCATATTAGATTCGACTTCACAAACATTTTGTAGTGACGTCACCATTTGAAGAAATAATGCTCACTTGATAAAGGCACTTAAGACAAGTTGACTTGTATAGGATGATGTATATATAGTTTCATCCCTTTTTTTGGAATCATTGATGTACCAAAATCCTTTGGAATTGAGGCAATAAAATATCTTTTACCTTTCGGTGCAACTTGTCTTCTTTTCTTTCGCAATGTATGTCTCTGTATTTGAAAGAATTAATGTGATGCCCCCAGCTTTAATTTTGGTGACCACATCATGCCACGCCTTCTTTTTGATAAGCTTATGCGACTGAACTTAGATATAACTCTAAGCGCCTACATACCTCGTTGAAGAGGATCAAGTCATAATGTAGTTCAGAAAGAGTGGGGTTTTTTTTTTTTAATGTCCTAACGTTTTCCCAGGTCGCCTCATTTTTTGTCTTTGACCCAGCAGACATTCTCTTTTATTGCGGCATACATAGTTTAAACTCATGTGGGCCAGGATTATTCAACTTTGAATATTTAGCTCGTTTTCACGAAGCTTTTGCAGCTTCAAGACTATGCTCGATTTTGAAGAGCTTTGTAACTTGAGAATTTAGCTCAAATTTGAATAGCTTTGCAACTTGAAGATTTGGCTCAAATTTGAAGAGCTTTGCAACTTCAAGATTCGGCTAAAATTTGGAGAGCTTTGCAACTTGAAGATTTGGCTTGTATTCGAAGTTCTTCGCCACTTGAAGACTCGGCTCATATTTGAAGAGCTTTGCAACTTGAAGATTCGGCTGAAATTAGAAGATCTTTGCAACTTGAATAGTCGGTTCGTATTTGAAGATCTTCGCAACTTGAAGACTCGACTCGTATTTGAAGAGCTCCAAAACTTGAAGATTTGGATCATCTTTGAACAACTCAATGACTTGAACATTTAGCTAGAATTTGAAGAGCTTTGAAACTTGAAGACTTGGCTTGAATTTGAGGAGCTCGAAAACTTGAAGATTTGGCTCATATTTGAAAAACTCAGTGACTTGAACATTTAGCTAGAATTTGAAGAGCTTTGAAACTTGAAGACTTGGCTTGAATTTGAGGAGCGTCACAACTTGTAGATTTAGCTCAAATATGAGGAGCTTCTTGATATGAAGGTTTAGCTTGAATTTAAAGATCTTTACGACTGTAGATTTAGCTCGAATTTGATGAGCTTTACAACTTGAGGATTTAGCCTGAATTTGAAGGCTTGTGACATACAATTTAGACTCTTGTGTCAAGGAGTATTTCAACTTGCAGTTTATGCTCATGCGTTAAGGAGCGTTTCAACTTGCAGTTTAGGCTCTTGCGTCGAGGAGCGTTTCAACTTGCAGTTTAGGATCTTGCGTCGAGGAGCGTTTCAACTTGCAGTTTAGGCTCTTGCGTTGAGGAGCGTTGTAACATACATGGACTCTTCTATTTCATCTTCGGATTCAAACTTTCCCTCACTATGGAAGTCTTCTATATCTTCATCTTCGTGAGGCTCACAGACAGGCAACAATTGATCTCCACTTGTATCAACGCTTAATTTCGTATCATGCGCACGAGTTGCCAACTCTTCAAATGTTTTGGGCTTTATTCCTTGCAAGATGTAACGAAGACCCCAATGCATACTTTGGATGCATATTTTGATCCCAGAAGTTTCACTAAGGCGATCTTTGCAGTTAAGGCTCAAGCTCCTCCAGTGATTGATGAAGTCAACAACTTTCTCACCCTTTGTCTGGCGGGAATTTGTAAGCTCTATCATGCTCACAACGCGTCTTGTGCTGTAGAAGCGGTTAAGAAATTCTTGCTCTAGTTTCTCCCGCCTATCAATGGAACTAGGTTCGAGGTATATGTACCAATCAAAGGCATTCCCTTTGAGGGATCGAACAAATTGCTTGACAAGGTAATCACCATATGTTCCAGCATTATTGCAAGTTTCAACAAAGTGTGCTATGTGTTGTTTCGGATTCCCCTTGCTGCAACTTAGGAGGTTGATAGCTAGTAGGCATCTTCAACTTATCAATCCTTCGCGTATAAGGCTTTGCATATGTAAGAGAAGATTTGGGTGCGGGCTCAAATTTATCCTTGATAGCCTCCATGATGAAGTCCTTTAACTGGCCAGCGAGAATCAGACCTTCGGCGGGAACTTGGACCTTTTTGATCGTTGTTGCTTGTTTTGCGGAGGACTCTTCTTCCTCTTGTGTTTCATGAAGCTTCACAGGTGCTTGGGTAGACTCTCGTTTTGCCATGCTCTCCAATTTATTTGTTAACTTGGTGATTTTAGCATCTTGATCTTTAACATACCTTGATAGGCCTTCAACTACTTTCGTCAAATTTTCAAGTTGTTCTTCAATGGTTGAAGCATTAGTCATCATTGCATGCGCCACCATCGTAGGTGATGGAGAAGAACATGGATTTTCGCTAACATATGATGAGAACATGTTATGCGGAGTAGATCCGGTGCTTAAGACATCATCATCGGCTTGCATGAAGGATTTCTTGGACTTAGATAAACTAAGTTGGGAAAGAACCCTCTCTGCCATTTTGGCGACATCCTCCCCTTTTTGTGTGGTGTTTGCGGGAGATCTCACGCCTTTTGAAGAAGAACCAAAGATGACAGCAGATTCAGACTATGCTTGCGGAGCTCGTTCTCCTAGCAATTTGGCTTGGTTGACGGGTCCGATGCTCCCCTTAGTAACGTCAAGGATGTTTTCCACAGCAACGGAGAATTTGGATCCGATAATTTTTGTGGATGCGGATTTCGAGTTGACCTTCTTAGAAGTCATCTTAGTGTTTTTGAACTTCGACTGTTGGAGTGAAGAGATGAGAGGTAAAGATTGTCCCACTGGGCGTGCCAAATTTGTAACGACTAATCTTTCATTCCTGAAAATAATAATCAAGACAAGAAAAATAGCGACAAAGAATAATATTTGATTTCAAGAACTTGTGCGGGGGTTACAATCTTTATGAAATCTTAAATAAAAAGATGTAATCCTCTAATTATTCTCCTCACGATACGGTCGTCAATCAAGGGCTTTGCTTGTTCTTGAATGGATGGATTACTTGTTGTTGAGATTTCACTACGAATGCGGAGCCGAGCTTTAATCACAAATGTAGAGGTATGGAAATTTGCGACTCACCACTAGGAGCGAAGACTTCTTAGTATGCGAAAGACTTGCGGATGAGAGCTTCTCTATCTATTTTTCTTCATCTCCTTTGGCTTTATGAAGACCCCTATTTATAGTTGTAGGAGAGAGCTAGGGTATGCATGTGATTGGTTGAACCATGTCATTTGAACACTTGACGACATTTGATTAGTTCTTCTATTGACTTGGCATGTTGCGTCACTCATACACGTGGCACGATTTTATTGGTCCTTGATTTGACTCGGCGCGCCACATCATTTGATACGTGGCATGGACTTTGGGCTAATAGAGTGGGCTCATCATGTGAAGACCAACTCAATGTACTAACCAAAATAAAATTGGATTTTACTTTAAATCCACGTCTTGGATTAAATAATTTGATCTTGATTTGGACTTGACATTTCATGAACTTAGGAATTTATCCAAATTTAATATGGATTTTAATTCCACAAAATTCTTATGTCTACAAATGCACCCAGTGTAATCCTACGGGTGGGTTCTGCGAAGGTAAAGTGTACACAGACCTTACCCTACCGTCAGAGGGTAGAGAGGATGTTTCCGCTATACTCTAAGCTAAAATTGTTAAGAGCCCAAAAATTTCAGACTTTATGATATCACAAATATTAACAGATCTATGTCACAAGAGATAGATCGAATCAAGTACTCTAGATTTACTTGAATTATATAATTTATTGAATAAAGAAAAATAAACACGATTCTGTAGACAAATTAGAACTAGCATTAAAAATTTAATAAAATCTTGAGAGGAAAAAATAAGAGAGGAAAAGTGATATTTGAATCATAAACTTCGACAAATAAGCAAAATGAAATAAAAAGTGCCTCTATATGCAACAAAGAGTTTTAACTTACGTATAACGTCTGAGCAAGGTCAAATGTACTTCACATAACAATCAATTCCAAACCTATATAAAGAAAAAAGCAAAAGAAAAAGAATCTCAAATCACATGTATAAAGATGAACCAAAATAAAGAAAACCAAATAAAAAAGTTAGGACATAGGTATTGTCACGACCCAACCAGAGGGCCATGACGGGCACCCGGAGGTAACACACCGAGCACCTCTAAACATACATCTCATAATCATTTCTGGGTGGACCATAAAGATAGCTCATGGATATCATAATCTGTAAGGACATATATCACAACATAATGGCACATCTCTATATAATCTTCAACAATTATGCCCATTGTCACCAGTCGACAAGGCTACTAAAATGTTATACAACGATATGAACCGGTAGGGTTATGAAACGTCTAACTGTACACACACATGTCTACGAGCCTCTACATAGAATACAACTGACCATGAAGACCAATACCAATAGACTGCAGCTCCGAAGTAAGTGGAGTGCGCCTGAGAATCCGCTGATAAAGCACCTACGGATATGATCTATCTCCTTGCCTACTTGCGGGCATGAGCGCAGCGTTCACAAGAAAGGATGTCAGTATGAATAATGTACTGAGTATGTAAGGCATGAATAGTAACATGATAAAAGCACGAAGAATAACGTAAGATAAAGGAACCGTTTATACCTCATGATACCTTTTAAGACATTCATCATGCTTACTTAACCTTTTTCTAGACGAAACATTTCATTTATCCACATACATACCTATACAATATCGGTACCCGGCCATAGTAGGACTCGGTAATATCTGTACCCGGCCCCTTCGGGACTCGGTCATATCTGTACCTAGCCCTTTCGGGGCTCGGTCATATCTGTACCGAGCCCTTTTGGGACTCGGTCATATTTGTACCCGGCCCTTTCGGGACTCGGCATCACACATGACTATATATATATATATATATATACATATATAAGAGTACATAAATAAAAGCATATCATCATCATCATTATCATTATCACCATATCTTTCCTTAGAGGATTAACTATCTTAAGATGAGATCAGTAGCGTCATGAGAGCATCAAGAACGATGAACTTGGATAGCATTGGAAATGGAATTATCGTCATCGCTATATCTCACCTCCAAGGAACAAGTATTATGAGGTGAGATCAACAACAATGGATAAAATCAAGAAAATCATGAAATAAGCTCAATAATCTCATAATAGCATCAAATCCATAAGCTTTAGAATCTCCAAAAATGGAATCATAATCATTATCATCATGGAACATACTTATCTTTAGCATCATAAGAAACTCTAAGAATCATGAACTTCTAGCTTTTGGGAATAAGGATATTATGGAAAATATGCATGGATTTATAAGAAAAGAATCACGCCTTTAGATAGAAAGGGACTAGCCTTAACATACCTTTTTGGTCTTCTACTACTTAGCATTTATCCTTCTAAGCTCGTAAATCTACATTCAAGAGAACTCATACTACCGTTAGGCTTATCGTCATATGCTTATCTTAAGTCTTCAAATTAAACCCTTTTAGAATCTTCCGAAATTCGGGCAGCATCTTCCCTGTTTATATCCCTACCCCGAAATCACAATACCAACAACCAACACAACAAGAACAACACTAGCACCAACAACATTAGATACCATCCATATACATGGAAATTAGCCCAACAACATGGCTACAACATGTTCAAAACAGTCCATAAACTCAACAACTACAGCACAACACTTTATGACCTTTCCTCCATAACTATTTTCACTTTTAAGACTTGCTAAACCTTCAAATCAACTCAACCTAAGAGATAGGATGAAGAACATACCTTATACTTGAATAAATTTAGCCACACCAACTTTCTTCAAGACCAAACTCACCACAACATCAAGTAGAAACAAGAACAATCCCTTTTCATGAACTAGTTTGGTGTAATCTTGTTGAATTCTTGATTTAAGAGGTTATAAGTGTTTAAGAGAAGTGTATGGATGTGTTTAGAACTCAAAAGAAGTGTAAATGATGAAAAAAAAAGGGAATAATAGGGTATTTATACCCTTTAAAAGTAGGTGGAGGATATTTATACCCTTTGAAAGTCGGTTCCACCGACTTTCCAAGTGGGGCCCACAGGGAAGCTATTTGGCAGCTTAGAGGCTTATCTTAAAATGTCCATAATTCCTTACTCCGATGTCGTATTGACGAACGGTTTGTTGCGTTGGAAACTAGAATTCCTGAACTTAAATTTAGGATTCTGTTTCATCTCAAAACTCTTGATATACTAGGAGATATACCCCTCTAAAGTTTACCCAAAATTTTTGTCCAAAATTCTTCTAACTTTTTTCAAATTTTCGACAAACTTATTTTCTTTAATTTGCTTAATCCCGGAACCTTTAGACACTTACTTAACAGTTGTTAAGACTATTCCTTAACCTTATAAGGGTTCCATGACCCCTCCAAGCCTTCGCTAGTTTACTCACAACGCAAACGACGCGAAAATATTTTAGGGTGTAACATTCCTCCCCCCTTAAAAAACATTCGTCCTCAAATGTTGTAGCTTGCGAGCTTATGATGCTATCATTAATTTCATGAAATGGTTGTCCTCATTTAGTTCCTGATCTCCATGATCTTATATTATGGGCTCACTTGTCTTCTTTCATATTCTCTCAATTCTTTATCGAACTCATTCATTAGTTCTATATCCTCAAGTTCTTATGTATGTGCCCAGTGGTCAACTGATATCTAGTTACCATTCTGGGACCTGTTGTCATTAAGGTGGTATTAACTCGTGATTGCTACGGCTCCCTGCCGATCTGTGAGCACTCTTAATTGTTGTACTCTTTTGCCTTGCTCCTTATTTCTCCACTAGTAAACAATTCTCTTATTCGGATATGGCGCCTTTCCTTTCTTGTTCTCTGGTGCTATTTTAGATCATCCCTTTTTGTACTAGTCGACCTTATAAACATACCATATCATCTCCTTTTAATTCCTTGGTCGGACTCTTTAATTTCTTACAATATCATCATAGTTCCACCTATAGTAGCGCCCAAATGATTTGCAATAGCATTTCCTTGCGGGTGACTTATTATTCTCAGTGATTATTTTATGTCAGATTGTCCCTTATACTTATCCCTAGTCACATGCGGCCTTTCTTACTCCTTCTGTTACCCCTTGGAGTACTTTGCTACATATCTAAATGTGCCTAAAATTTCTTCGATGCTGATGATTCGAGTCATAGTCCGGAATACAACGTATCGCATTGGCGAAACTTTCTCCTTGATTCGCTAAACTTTCATCATCTTGTCATGCCTCTTTTTTCACATTTGTCTCACAATATACTTGCATTTAGTCCATTCTCACTTTTCTTTAGCGCATTCTTGATATATTAGTTCATCTTGAATTTTTGGCTCCTTTAAGCTAGTATATTTACCTCTTCTGAACTTGGGAATATTGTAGTTCATCTAAGAACTGAATTTGTTCTTCCCCCCTTTTAAAGGATGTTCTCATATACCAATAACCTTTGAGTATTAACCGTCTTTGATAGTCATCTGGCTGACCTTAGCGATCCTTCAACTCCTCTATTCCATATAATGCCGGAGTTCTTTTCACCGCATGGTTTAACTTATTTCTTTTTTGCTAGTTGAGTTCTTGTATCAAATCAAAATGCTTATACACATCGGATACAATTCTGATGCCTTCTTTGTTGTCTATTCACTTCTACCTTTCATGACTAGTAGTCCTTTAGGTTAATGAATTAATGGGGACATCAGAATTCATTAGGTCCCTTATAAAGTGTCTGACTATACCACCCTCCTTTAGCCCTAGTCTTTCTCCACGACTATCTTCTTAATATCCTTGAAATTCTCCTTGCTCTAGGTTCCCAATTCCGATTTATGTCTATACTATACCATTAAAATTTGATACTCCAGCCCATCCATTCCCACGACTCGTCCTTTCATTAGCTTAGCTCATTTTGTCCAGTAATTCTTCTTAACTACTTGTTCGCATCACAGCCATGCATCATAATCCTTCTAGTGTTCTGTCGGTTCTTGTCCTTATCATGAAATCCTCACAAAGTACACCCTTTCCTTTCTTCTTTCGTCGAGTCTTTATCTTCCTTTATGATACTACAACTTGTACAAATATATATATCTCAAATTTTCTTGGTTTTCTTCATGATTGCATCTTTGCATATTTCACACAACCATTGTCTTATTAACCTTTCTTCATGATTTCCTTTCTTCTTTCGTCGAGTCTTTATCTTCCTTGGACGATCCTACTGACTCATTAACTTTCTCCTTGTTGTCGGCGACCACATAATTCCCTTTAACCCTTTCGTTGACACCTCCTCCTTCCTTTAATCCTCATAGTTTCTTTTGCTTTCTTTTACTTGTAAAACGCCTGTTTCCATTAGTCATTCTTTACTCTTAGCTTAGGAGACTTTGGAGTGTTTCGTTACGTGTGCGAATCCCTTTTGACGCTGAAAATCTCTTCTTGAGGTACTTTCTCCCCTTAAATAGGCGTACCAGTCATGGGTTCACATCCATCCTCCTGGTTAAATCTCAGGAGTTTAAAATTTCCTCGTCGCCCTCATAAGACCTGTTTATTTCTTCTCAAGGATACACCTTTGTTCATTATTTTCAACCTTCTTGGTTCTGGTTATGAAGACGTATAGGTTGGTTTCGGGGCCCTCATGTTCATCCTTTGTCACGTACAACATTACTCTATCTCCCGTTGATTTATTTAAATTTGATCCTATCGTCTGCTTTCCTGCTTTCATCCTAATATTTTCCTCAAATATATATTACCTAACCCTCAAAGGGTGTTCGTTTTTCTTGTCCAAGTTTCTTTCTCCTTCATGATATCATAACCTTATTTTTCCTAATGCTCGTGCTTACATATTTGGTCACGCTACCGCTATCTAACTTTAATTCCCGAGAAAACCCAATCCTAATTCTCTCTGTAGCGCTTGCTACCTCAATTTTGACATACAGCACAATCAATACTTTTAACATGTTGTAACATCAATCATAAGGGTATACATAATACTCGATGTAGCCACTCGCGACTCATCTTTTTTATCGCTTTTCAACACCTTTTTTTGCGAGATATCCCATTGCCATTAGATTTTATCCTGAACTCACGGATTATTACGCCTCCCCTCTTTTGACCAACTAGCCAGACTCATACCTCACGATCATTTTGAAATTCTAATTGAAAAATTCATATGCTCCTAATTTCCCTCGGGCTATTCTGGTTTCTCATATTCTTTTTTTTTGTGTATGTCTAAATCTGTAGGTCTTCCTAGCATATCTTACTGCGTTCTAACTGTAAATCCTGGCGATATAACTTTACTTAAAAATCTTTACTCGTACTTGTACCCTGTCTCTTTGTCTAAGATAATCAACCTCGCATCCTTTACTTTCTTGTAGCAACCGAACCAATCCTTGCGATATTTTATCTTCACTTGACACCTACTCTCTTCCTTACTTCCACATAACCGACATCGCACCTAATTTCTCTATCGTCAATAACCTTCACAGCATTTGTCTGAAAAAAATTGAGGTAAAGCCTTCTCATAAGGATTAGCTAGAAATACACCACATAGTCCTAAGATTGATACAATCTCTACTTCTTTTGTCGGCCAAGCAACATCACATTTAGAAGTTATATAAACAATCCAGAAGACAATCATAATTGCAAACCAACCTACCTAACCATTTCTTATTCTTGAGTTCAAGGTTATCATTAATACCCGAAGTAAATCGGCCATAATAATTCTCAGAATAGTACCAACTATCAACTACTCAGAATCCCCTTGAAGTCAAATGACTAGTGACTTCTAAATCCCAATGTAAACTCACATTATATAGGAAAGTCCAATAAAATGAGTATGTGTGCCTGTCCTTAACCCGTCCTGATCTTATGCATATGTATAAACTTCTAGAGTAAAACTTTCCCCTACTATTAACTTTTTTTCCTATATCAATATCTTTTCGTTATCTCTTACTCACCAATCTATAAATCGTAATACTGCATTTAAATTCTTAGTGTAAACTTCCCCTATATCTTCAATAAATCTCAATTCTCCGAAATCTCAAATGCACTCATTCCAACACCTTTAATTACTAATCATTTTTCTCCACCAGGGTTCCTCCCTTAAATTAAATTAAAATCATTCTAAAACTTCTCTTTGAAAGCGTCTCATAATTGTTCATTCAATCATAACTTACCAAGCATCCAATGGTCACACTTTCCCTTCAATCTTTCTCTATAGAATAGACATTCAAACAATTCAGTTTGTAAAAATTTCGGCAGAGTTTTCTCTATACTTCTTACTGCCTTATTCCTACACACAGCCCAGAAAACACATCCAATGCCTCACAAGGCGATCACAATTACCCGTAACATCTAGCTCAAGTTCTTATATCAAAGTCTATCAATATCAATAAGGCAGGAAACATACCTTTCGGAGTAACAACTTCAATTCTCATCAATTACTTCATAGCGGCATAACCAACTGCTTATCCACAATCAAAACATTTGGGATTAGAATCAGGGACATCACATCCTATAATTTAGCTCTACGGCACGATCTAAGATGAGAAGGAACGGTCAATGGTTCCTAAATGCCTGGCAGCCTCTTGTTTATAAGTGTGGCGAGCTTCACACCCATAAACAAGACTATACTGGACACGACTCGTAGACATACCCTAGGATGAATTGCTCTGAATACCACTTTTGTCACGACCCAACCAGAGGGCCATGACGGGCATTTGGAGCTAACACACCGAGCACCTCTAAACATATGTCTCATAATCATTTCTAGGTGGACCATAAAGATAGCTCATAGATATCATAATCTGTAAGTACATATATCACAACATAACGGTACATCTCTATATAATCTTCAACAATTATGCCCATCGTCACTGTCACGACCCAGCTAGGGGCCGCGACGGGTACCCGGAGCTAACCACCGAGCACCGCTCGTTCTACTACTCATCATGCTCATTAACTACTCTTTTATCGATTTTTATACTCAGATCATAAGAAAGTCATCTTTCATTTGTACACATAAATAGTTTCATATACATAAGCCCTTTAGGCTATCAAAATAATATATATAATTATACCGTATTGACCCTGTCAGACCACACAACCCACACTGTGTATCTACGATCCTCTACTGGAGTACAAAACACATAGACGGGACAGGACCCTGTCGAGCCGAACATATACAAATATACACAAAAGAATAATCAAGCACCTCCGGAACAAAGGAGTGCTTTCAATCGGCTGACAGCTACTACGAATCTAGGTCGAGCTCTCCTCCCTGTCTACCTGTGGGCATGAACACAGCGTCCAAAGAAAACGGACGTCAGTACGAATATTGTACTGAGTATGTAAGACAAGAATGAAATAAATATAATAGGAGGATCATGAGCCATAAGAGAAAGATACAACCTGCAAGAGTGTCATAAGCAATTACATTTCGTACATATATTATATTTTACATAATCATGGCACATATGTCATCACATCACATATCTCGTCACATCGCATATCTCGTCACAGCACATCACATATCTCGTCACATCACATCACATATCTCGTCACATCACATCACATATCTCATCATTATCCCGCGTCCGGGTAACCATCATATGCCGCTCTCTAGGCTCGGTGTAACATCGCAGCCTGCCTTAGCGGTGATATGCCCGACCATCTAGGCACGGTGAAACCATATGCAGCCCGCCTTAGCGGTGACATGCCCGGCCATCTAGGCACGGTGGAATCTCATCATCACAAAATCAATCATTACCCATCACTATTACACATCTCATGAACGTATCACAATCTTATCATAGCTTGGCATATTCATACATAACATAGGCGTATTATAGGTTAGCATTATTGATCATCTTATAAACATATCATGACTTAGCATCATTTCACATTTAGTTCTAGGAGCCTACATTACACTTTGAAGACAACCATGGCTATGTCGGGGTGACGTAACGTCGTAAATCCCCGATTATATTATGAACATTTATGAGTACTTTGCCTCACCTTGAAGGGAATAGTGCGTAAGGTGAGTGTTAACAATAATGACATCATCAGCGTTATGGGTTCGTCATATCATGAACTATCAAATCTCTATACTTTAACTCATTATCATCATTATCCTACTTGTATGTAATTTCATATATTTAAGGACTCATAAGTTCCATCACATAGAAGGATCATGGAAAGTTTGAAAGATTCATGCCTTTGAAGGAAGGGGTAAGCCTTACATACCTTTGACGTTTACTAAGCTATCGCTTGCGTGTTCTCCTTTAATGCACACGTTCTACCTTCAAGAGAATTTATATCGTCATTAGCTAAGTAATTATAAGAACGGGCTTTCTAAAGTTAGGGAAAATTAGGAAGCACCTCCTTTATTTACACTACGTTTCCCATGTTCAATATCAACTCCCAAATGCTCACAACAACATTCACAATATTGCAATCAACAATCATCATTCATATACATTGACCACAATCCACCATTTCTCTTCAATTTCTCCACATTTATGGTTATAGCTTACTATCGCGTTTTCTCATGTATCACACTTATTCCATGGCCTAAATATCATTTATAACGTATTCACAATCACAACACCCTAACATTTATGATTCAATTCAACTACCATCCAAACATGACACTATTCACTCATTAATGACCCATTTTCCTATGTCTTTCTAAAATTCAAGTATCTTAACCTTCTAATACCTTAAACAACATGGTTTAGTCATGAAACTTACCTTAGATGATGGTTGAACAAGCCTTGAGTGGAGTTTCTCCTCTAGCACCAAAACCCTACTTCACTTCCTTAGGGTTTTCTTGAGAGAAATAAACTTTAGTTGGGTTTCATACACTTTATTTCATGGATTTGGTGTTATTGATCATGAATTTCCTATGGTTTTATTGTGATGAAGAGTAGAGAGCATTCTAGAGGTTTCTAGAGAGAAATATCGTGGAGATGAAATGAATGGAATGAGCTTAGGTCTCCTTTTAATGACTTAAAATCTAATCCGGAATGAACAGTGACTGAAGTGCACAGTGGTCGTAAACCCAGTTTACGGTCCGTATTCAGTTTACGGGCCGTATATCGTGGTCGTATTTAAGAATATCAAAACCAGAAAGGTATGTTGGGGATTATGGTGATTTACGATCGCAGTTTACGGGCCGTGTTTCAATTTATGGTCCGTATTTCCAGTCGTATTTAACCATTTAAACATTTGACAGAAAGTTGAAGTTTTGTGAGTTGAAATACGACATGGTGGTTTACGGGCCGTATACCACTTTACGGTCCGTATTTCACTTTACGGTCGACTGGGCCAAAGTGCAAATCTGCGACTTTCAAGTCTTCAAAACCTATAATTTAGTCATTGTGGAGCATAACCTATCTCTTGTTCCCATTGCCTTTAAAATCTTACTTAAGGTCGTCAAACGTCGTTCCCTTCTCCTTAAAACATCATATACCCGTATTCTCCGTTAGTCTATTCGTGGTACGTTCACGGGGAAATTTCCGAGGTGTAACACTCTCCCCCACATATACATGGAAATTATCCCAACAACATGGCTACAACATGTTCAAAACAGTCCATAAACTCAACAACTACATCACAACACTTTATGACCTTTCCTCCATAACTATTTTCACTTTTAAGACTTGCTAAACCTTCAAATCAACTCAGCCTAAGAGATAGGATGAAGAACGTACCTTATACTTGAATAAATTTAGCCACACTAACTTTCTTCAAGACCAAACTCACCACAACATCAAGTAGAAACAAGAACAATCACTTTTTATGAACTAGTTTGGTATAATCTTGTTGAATTCTTGATTTAATGGGTTATAAGTATTTAAGAGAAGTGTATGGATGTGTCTAGAACTCAAAAGAAGTGTAAATGATTAAAAAGGGGGAATAATAGGGTATTTATATCCTTTAAAAGTTGGTTCCACCGACTTTCCAAGTGGGGCCCGTGGGGAAGCCATTTGGCAGCTTCGAGGCTTATCTTAAAATGCCCATAATTCCCTACTCCAATGTCGTATTGATGAACGGTTTATTGCGTTGGAAACTAGACTTCCTATACTTCAATTTAGGCTTCTGTTTCACCTCAAAACTCCTGATATACTAGGAGATATACCCCTCTAAAGTTGACCTAAAATTTCTATATTTGCTTGATCCCGGAACCTTTAGACACTTACTTAATACTTGTTAAGAGTATTCCTTAACCTTATAAGGGTTTGATGACCCCTCCGAGCCTTCGTTAGTTTACTCACAACGCAAACGACGCGAAAATTTTTGGGGTGTAACAGGTATTAAGTTGTATTCTTGAGAAATTTTATTCATTCAAAAGATCAATAAAACCCTAATATGTACAAAATTCAAAATAATTTTCTACTTCTTTATAGTTCTTAGAAATATACAAAGGTGATTCTTCTATAAGATTGTTATACGAACAAAATGAAGAAATAAAAAGAGAAAAAATTTGCTAGAGTATGTGTAAGAAATAAAAGGACAAAGAGAGGAAAGCATTGTTTATTCCCAAAATATGGTGAAGAAAGAAAAGAAGACATGGCTCTATTTATAGGACTATGAAATCTTCAAATGTGAGAAATGGTCCCTATAATTAATTTCTTACCAATTACATTATGGTAAGGAGAAAATAATAAGAAAATCTTATTTTAATTAGATTAAGGTAATCTTGTTTTTTCCAACTTCTTAAATAGTTTCAGAACACCCACAAGTATAAAGATAATTAGTTAAATAAAAGAATTACATCTAAATAGAAATGACATTTTAAATCTAGGAAAAATTATAGATATGTTTTAAATCAAGTAAAGAAGTTATAGAAGACAACTCAACGTAACATCTCAAATCAAGAAAAATATACGATGTAGATTGAATTTAAAACTTTGATAGCATGACTCATGTAGATTATAATATATAACTTAGTTTTGTTAATTAACGAGGAAGGAGATGTCAACAATATAGATTCATGTGATGTTTGAGGAAATGATCTCCGATGTCGTTACGAATATAATTTTTTCACTTTAAATTAGGCTTATTCTTAATAATTAGTGGTTGAGTTAATCAGTGATGTGACTAACATGCCACTAGTAAGTTGCAATTACCACTAACAACAATATTATTGAAGTAGTTATCCACTGTAGAATAGAGAAATGGAAACTAGCATAATTAATTCTTGATTATCGTCTTTTGTCCTTCCCAAATTCTCATTAAGTGGTCCTGTCGAAGAACATGTGATAAAAGTCAAATTAAGTTAAACAAGATAAGAAAGTTTCTTCTACTTTTGTCATATTAAATAATGCAACTTAAGCTTCATATGCTAATGTATACATAAAAATGAGAAATCTCCAGCCTAACTAGCTAATTATACAATTAATTAAGGGAAAAATATAATTAATAGTGTGTCGCCCTGAAGTTATTACAATCAGACATCATTTCATAATTTACAATTGGTGGTAATACAAAGATAACCCAAAAACTCATCTAATACCTCCCAAATCCCATCAAAGTTGCCGATAAAACCTTCTAAAACTCTTTCTTCTATCTCCCTTTTTTCTCTTCGCTTTTACCACACCTTAATCCACCATTGGTAGATCTGAAAATGGAAGATGCACCAATGGAGGCCATGATAAAGTGTTGAGTGGTGAGGCCAAAGAGGTCGTGCTTGATGATGAGGGGGTCTTGAAGATCAAGGAACGCGTGTCGGTTCTGCGTGTGGGTGGTCTAATTCGCTTGATTTTAGAGGAGGCTCATAGCTCCAGGTATTCTATTCATCCAGGTGCGACTAAGATGTATCGTGATTTGAGACATCACTACTGGTGGGGTAGGATGAAGAGAAATATTGTAGATTTTGTTGCTCAATGTTTGAATTGCCATCAAGTCAAGTATGAGCACCAGATACTTGGTGGGGTGCTTCAGAGGATGCCCATTCGCAAGTGGAAGTGGGAGAGGATTACCATGGATTTTTGTGAGTCTTTTGAAGACCTTGGGCAAGTTTGATTGAGTTTGGGTTATTGTTTATCAGTTGACTAAGTCTGCTCATTTCATCCAGTTCAAGATACTTATAATGCAGAGAAGTTGGCCAAGATTTACATCCGAGAGATAGTGCGATTGCACGGGGTTCCTATTTCCATTATTTCCGAACGAGGTACTCAGTTTACCTCCCATTTCTAGAAGACCTTGCAAGATGAGTTGGGTACTCAGTTAGCTCTTAGCACCACGTTTCATCCTCAGAGTGATGGTTAGTTCGAGAGGACTATTCAGGTGCTTGAGGATATGTTGAGAGCATGTGTTATTAATTTTGTTGGTCATTAGGACCAGTTCTTACCCTTGGCAGAATTCGCGTACAACAATAGCTACCATTCGAGTATTGATATGGCGTCGTTCGAGGCTTTATATGGTAGGAGGTGTCGTTCTCCTATTGGGTGGTTTGATGCTTTTGAGGCTCAACCTTGGGGTATAGATTGCTGAGGGAGTCTTTGGACTGGGTGAAGCTTATTTAGGAAAAACTTCTGGCAGCTCAGAGCATTCAAAAGATGTATGCGGATCGGAAGGTTCGGGATTTAGAGTTTATGGAGGGTGAGCAAGTTCTTCTGAAGATTTCACCCATGAAGGGTGTTATGCGATTTGGGAAGAGAGGCAAGTTGAGCTCGAGGTACATTGGTCCATTCGGGATTCTCCGTCGTGTTGATAATGTTGCTTATGAGTTAGCCTTGCCACCAAGCCTGTCAGGTGTTCATCCGGTATTCCATGTTTTAATGCTGAAGAGGTACCATTCAGACGAGTTTTATATGATTCGTTGGGATTTTGTGTTGCTTGTTAAGAATCTATCATATGAGGAAGAGCCTATAGCGATCTTAGATAGGCAGGTGAGAAAGTTGAGATCTAAGGAGATAGCTTTTGTTAAGGTGCAACAGAAGCATCGTTCTGTTGAGGAGGCCACTTGGGAGACCGTGTCTGATATGAGATCCAGATATCCTCAGTTGTTTGCTGACTCAGGTACTTTTCCCATTCTTTTCCTTATCGCTGGAGGACGAGCGATTGTTTAATTGGTATTTGATGTACCCCCGTTGACCTATTTACCCCCGTTGACCCTTCCCTGAGCCTTATTAGTACGATTTTAACCTTCGGGATGGGTGGCACAATTTCTGAGGTAATCGGGCGAGATTTATGTTGCCTTATATGAAATAGAGTCTTAAAGTGAAAAATGATTGACTGATTGACTTTGGGTAAATGAACCTTTTTCAGAAATCCGTCAATTTCTAGAGGTCTGGATGGTCGATTATGACTTGATGGAATGTTCAATTCGGTTCTCGAGGCACTCAGGAGAGTTTTGGGTTATTGGTTAGAAAGTTGGTCTTTGGCTATTGGGTGTTGACCCAATCAAATAGACCTCCGTTGGGAATTCTGAGACCATGAGTGAGTCCGTAGCGCATTTTTATGTATGGTTGCATGTCTGGTTTGTATCTGGAAGGTCTCGGATGATGTCGGGTTTTGGGAATGAGCTGGTGAAAAACCAGCATTTTACTGGTGTCTGGGGCCCGCTATGACGGGCCCTTGTGCGCTGTAGCGGACCTGCCTTGGCAAGGCCTGGTACGTTATGGCGGTTGAATTGATTAGCTATAATCCGCTCCAGCGGAGGGAGCTCCGCTGGAGCGAACTCACTGTGGCGGGAGGTGAGCCGCGCAACAGACCCTCTACCGTTGCGGCGGGTGACGTGGACCAGAACCCTACTTAATGCTAAGTAAAACCCTTCATTTCCTATTCCTACATTTATTGTTCCTAAGTGTCTTTAAGGCGAATTGAAGAGGTTCCAAGCGGATTTCTCTTGAGGGTAAGTTCTCTAACCTTTATTTCATTCATTTACCTTTCTTAAGCATGAATCCATGATAGAAAATCTATAGAAACTTAAGGAAGACGATAGGTTTTGACACGTAATTTATTATTGATGTTTAGTCTTTGTATTTGAGATTTGTTGATATATTTGACTAATCTAAGCATGGAATTTCATGAATTAGTGACCAATAGCCTTGAATCTTCCATTATAGTTGATGAATTGAAAGATTGAAAGTTAGGGCTTATTCCTAAATTGGGGGTTTTGACTTGAATGATGAAATTGACCTATTCTAGACTTAATTTAGCAATTGAGGAGTTGAATTGAACTTCTGGAATGTTGGGTTACCAATTCCACCTTTGAAATATCCATTTTACCCTTGTGGGCCCGTTGTCCCCCTTTCTTTCATAGTTGTTTTTTATTAGAACGATAGTATAGCAATATGGGTATCGTTGCTTCTCGTTTATACCTTAGAATTCTGTAATGGATAGTCTTTGAGTACTTGGAGGCTCTCCAGAAGGACAAGGCAAAAAGGTTTGATTGTTCGTGGCTCCAGCTCGGCAGCCAGGTAGGTTACGGCTTACCTTCTGGTTAGACTTCGGTTAGTGAAGCGTATGTAGAGTTAGTTACTGTTGGAGAAAGCATGTTACGCCTTTAGGTTTGAAGTTGGGATGGATTACTTAGGTTGGGTATCGTTGACTAATTTGTAGCCTTGTTGCCTCTTAGTGATTTATTGGCTTATTGCCAAGTGTGTGATATTGGACTTGTACTTAGTTGTCATATTGTGATTATGATACAGTTGTCTCTCACTTATCCTGACATTATCATAGATAGAGGAAAGTACTTGACTTGATATTGAAATTGTGATATGTGTCCATGTGTGGCACGATTGGGATTGATATGATTCACTTGATATTGTTATGTTGCATTGCATTCATCCTCATTTCCATGTTACGTTGATATTACCTATGATTGGTGTTGATGATGATAAGTGAGAAGGAAACATTCGTGATTCCTGGGACACATTTGATAGCGTAGCCATCTCTGGCTGTGTGCGGAATGGATAGCGGTGTGGTTGGTGTTATGGAGTCATCTCTGGACTGTGTGCGGAGTGACTGGTACATGAACTTTGTGGGTCCCCCATGGGTTATAACTATCGAGATGTAGAGGTATTGCGTCTGTAGCATATGTGTATGGAGATTACATTTGGCCAGTGCATTGCATATCTTACATTTCACTTGCATTGTATTTCTTATCATTGTATGGTACATTTCCTCTTGATTCCTTGGTTGATGATTCATTGAGTTTCTGCGTAAGGTGTGCACTTAGAAACTTGATAGATTCAAGGATTAGAGACTTTCACCTATGTTATGACTTGATACTACTATACTTGAGTTATTGTTCTTGGACTGTGTTGTTTTGTACTTGATTGTGAGCATGTTTATCTTTCAGTCTCTTCCTTTATATATGTTAGCTAACTGTTGTCGGCCAATGATACAGTAAGTAAATCTGAGTTAGGTGTGAAGATATTAAATGAGAAGTAATATGACATTTTATGCATATGAAGTCCTATCAATATGAGTTTGGGTGGAAATAGTTGATTTAAGATCAAGACCAAGTAGTGAAGTATGTAAGAGTTCTTAAAATCGCCTAAGATTTGTTGACCAGTCTTGTAGGCCAATTTCGTGAAAATTCGTTGCGACTTTGGGAAAACTTCCTCTAGTAGAAGCTGTAGATCTTTGAAATATCTTTCCAAAGGTATATAGTGGAGCTTAAACGGAGTTGCGAGTAAATAGTTATGGCCATTTTACTAACCTGCATTTCGCGGGATCATCCTACGGTTGAATCTTGCGAATCTCAGGATGAACACCAGAAATCACGCCCCTCTGACACGTCATGCGGTAGGGCTACGCTTTACGGGTCAAACGTTCGATTCGCACGATGTGTCACACATCATGCTCGACTATAAAAACCCCCAAAACGTGAAATTTTCTTAAACCACCATTCCAACTCATCTTTAGTCGACTTTTTGAGGAGAAACACCCCTAAGACTTCCCCAAAACATAAGGTAAGAACATCTTTAACATTACTGATCAATCCTAGCATTAAACCCATGATTCTTAACAGGATTTTTGAATGAAAAACCTAGGGTTGCAAAGTAATCTTTCTCAAAGTGACTCAAGCTAGGGTTTTGGGTGTTCTTCATTGTAAAAGTGAATTGTTGAGGTACGTAAGGCTTAATTAAGGTATGTCTCTCTTTTGAAAACTTATTTTGAATGAAAATCACTTTTGAAACTATTGTTGGAAGTATAAATTTCATTCAAGGTTCTTTAATGGATGAAAAGAAAAGTAATCTTTTCATGTTTCTTGAATTCTAATTCATGTCTAAATAGTGGTTAATGTGTGTGAGGGGACCAACACACATTAAACCTATATTGTAACAAACCCTATATATGTATGTGATATTATGAATTTTTCCTCTATAAGAGATGCTTAATAATGATGGTTAAGGGTTGGTAATGATATTCTCATTAATGAATTAGGACATGGAATCTTTCATACAGAAGTTATACGTTTTCAAAACATTGATTGGAATGACTTATCCTTTCTATATAGCATAATGAACCTTAATGACAATTGATGATGTGACTACATTACAAATGAATTATGAATTGGCTTCTATGCTATGAGAACTGGTTGTTGTGTTTTGCCTTGCTATTCGAGAGGAAGAGTAGCCACTATGGATCCTAGTTTATTAATTGCCTTGCCATTCGAGGGGAAGAGTGGCCACTTCTGGGTTCGCTACCTGGGGTGTATTAATTGCCTTGTTATTCGGGAGGAAGAGTAACCACCGTGAATCCATATTCCGATGTATTGTGCAGTGTTGTTGATGTTGAGTTGGGCCTATATGGGCGATTGTGATATCCATCTTTATTATGGAATTGGTATTTATGCCCGATTGATTTAAAGCATAATTGAAACTGGGATTTTGAAACGTCTTTGTAAACTGTTTAACAAATCATATTAAGAAGCACAAAGTGGAATAACTGTTTTATAGTATCTTTTCAGAACTAATTTCTTTATGTATTATTATATTTTATTTTCATATTACTTATTATCCCCGAGTCACTCAGTGAGTACGAAGTACTCAGGCATACCATTGTTGTTTTTTATGGTATGTTAGGTAACGGAGAAGAGCAGGTTCTTAACACTTCAAGCGCTTAGGAAGGACTTGCTGTTGTTGCTGATTTGGTTAGCCCGCACGTTCATTCGTGGGACACCCTATTTATTTGTTTATTCATTATTAGCTTTTTTGGGCTGCGTCCCGATGAGTCAAACTATTATTCCTTTATCTTAGAAGCTCCATAGTATAAGTTCTTGTGGGTAGTTGTTGAGTTATTGATTAACCCTCGGGCACGTTATTACGTTTGACTAAGTATTTGATGAATAAAGACTTCCACTTACTTAATTCATATATTCATGATTTGTTACATTTATTTTATAAACTGTTGGAGGCGAATATTGAACCTGGCGGGTTCAAATATTGTTATTGCATCTTTTAGGTTCTTCCGATATTGTTCATGACGTCGGATGCCGGTCATGTCTAGGGTGGGTTTTGGGGCGTGTCAAGTTTGGTATCAGAGCCTAGGTTTAAATACGTCCTAGGATTATTGTCGGTGTCTGTGGAGCTGTGTCTAGCGGAGTTTTCCTTATGCAGCCTGATCACCTGCATGACCAAGAAACTCTCAGGACATTTATAGGTGTTTCTTATTCTTCTTGATTCTAGATTGTGTTGTAGAGCTTGAAATCCTTTTGGATCATTCTAATGCGTTCGTTAATTCGTGGCTATTACAGAAATGGCTTTGACGCAATCCAAGAACGGTAACCGAGCACAACCCGCGAGAGCTAACCGAAATCTTGGGGGCGCGAATGCTGGTAATAGAAATGATGCTAGAAATCAACAACCACCTCCAGCACCGCCTACTCCTGCTATTCCTGTGGCGGGTGTGCCGGAGATTGGTACTATGCAAATGGCTATTCAAATGTTGACTGCATTGGTCGCGGCTTAGCAGCAGCGTAGAGGTGTGGGACCTCATGGTGGAGGCAGACTTAAGCAATTCCTCAACTTGAAGTCACCAGAGTTCTTTGGGTCACGAGAGGTGGATGACCCCTAGCACTTTTTAGATGAGACCTTCAAGGTATTGAGGGCAATGGATGCCCTAGATTCCGAAGCTGTGAGGCTTGCTTCTTATCAGTTGAAGGATGTTGCTCACGCATGGTTTGAGATGTGGGAATCTGAGAGGGGTAACACTGCTTTGGCTCCGACGTGGGCTGAATTTGAAGAGACGTTCATGGAAAGGTTTTTGTCTGATGAGGAAAGATTTGCTATGGCTACGAAGTTCGAAAAGCTGGAACAGGGTAACAAGTCGGTTCGTGAGTGTAGTTTGGAGTTCACCCATTTGTCAAAGCATACTTTATACATGATTCTGACTGAAAAACATAAGTTGACTCGTTTTGTGAAAGGCTTGGTACCACCTATCAAGTCTGCATGTGCTGTTGTTGCTATGTCTTCTACTTGCACTTTCTCATCTATGGTTGGGTTTGCCGAACAACAAGAGAGTTGAAAAAGTGAAGACATGGTGGATAGAGATCAGAACAAAAAGGCCTGATCTGCGGGTGATTTCGGTGGTAACAGCTATAATGGAGAGCAGAAGAGAGGGTATTCTGCACCTGCTCAGTTTGGTTCTTATTCCCATGCTAGTGTGCCTTCTGGTAGGCAAGGCCAGAAAAATAATAATAATAATAATAATAATAGTAAGTTTTCGCAGGGAAGTAGTCGTCCGCCAGTGTGAGAAGAACGTATCTGTCATCATTGTGGGATTAGAGGCCACATTAAGAGGGAATGCAGAAAGTGGCTACGCGAGATGGTTTCCATGTCTAACCAAAAGAATGATTCGCCTGCTTCTGCATCTGCTAAAAATCCGCCTGCTGGTAATGCTAACAATAATAATCAGAATGCTAGTAATAATGGCAAAGGAAAGGAAGTTGCTAACACTTCTGGTGGAGGGACAGCTTGACTTTATGGCTGACACGTAGGGAGGCAGCTGAGGCTTCTGACGTTGTGGTTACAGGTATCCTTACCATCTGTTCTCATAATGCTTACTCATTGATTGATCCGGGTTCAAACTTATCCTATGTGACCCTTTATTTTGCTCTTGATATGGGTATGAAACCCGATCCTTTGTTGGAACCCTTTGTTGTTGATATGCCATCGGGTGTTCCTGTTATTACTTCTAGAGTATATAGAAATTGTGTTGTTGTGATTAAAGGTCGTGAGACCGTGGCTGATTTGTATGAACTTGAGATGGTGGATTTTGATATAATTATAGGGATGGACTGGTTGTCCGCATGTTATGCTAATGTGGATTGTCGCCATGAGTTAGTTCGCTTCGCCTTTCCCGAGGAGCCTATTATTGTGTGGGAGGGTGAAATCGCTAAGCCAAGAGGTAGATTTATTTCCTATCTTAAAGCTCATAAGATGATTACTAAGGGGTGTATTTACCATTTTGTTGTTGTTAATGATACAAAAGCTATAGTACCCGAATTTGCATATGTTCTCATAGTTAGTGATTATCCTAAAATATTTCCCGAAGATCTTCTTGGTATCCCTTCTGATAGAGTTATTGATTTTGGGATTGATGGTATCCCCGACACCCAACCAATTTCTATTCCACCTTATCGTATGGCTCCAACGGAGCTAAAGGAATTAAAGGATCAGTTGAAAGGCTTGTTGGATACGGGTTTCATCCGACCAAGTTCCTCACCTTGGGATGCTCCAGTCTTGTTTGTTAGGAAGAAGGGTGGTTCCCTTAGGATATGTGTTGACTACCGTCAGCTTAATAAGGCGACCATTAAGCATAAGTATCCCTTGCCTATTTGTTTGACCAACTTTAGGGTGCTAAGTTCTTTTCAAATATTGACCTGAGGTCTAGATATCATCAATTGAAGATAAAGGAGAAGGATATCCCCGAAAATAGCTTTCTGTACTCGTTATCGGCACTTTGAGTTCCCAGTCATGTCCTTTGGGTTGACTAATGCACCTGATGCATTCATGGATTTGATGAATCGTGTGTTTAAGCCTTATCTAGACCGTTTCATTATTGTGTTCATTGATGATATTTTGGTGTATTCTAAAAGTCGTGAGGATCATGGTAATCATTTGAGAATAACTTTGACAACACTCGAGGAGAACGAGCTTTATGGAAAATTCTCTAAGTGTGAATTCTGGCTTGAGTCTGTAGCTTTCTTAGGTCATGTGGTGACTGGTGATGGGATTAAAATAGACCCTCAGAAAATTTCAACGGTTAAGGATTGGCCTAGACCAACTAGTGCGACGGAAATTCATAGTTTCTTGGGTTTGACAAATTACTATTGAAAGTTTGTGGAAGGCTTTTCGTCAATAGCCTCTCCATTGACTAAATTGACACAGAAGACTGCTAAGTTTCAACGGTCCGAAGCTTGTGAAAAGAATGTCCAAGAACTTAAGACAAGGTTGACTTCAGCTCCTATTTTGACTTTACCTTCTGGGTCTGGTGGATATGTAGTGTATTGTGACGCTTCTAGAATTGGTTTGGGTTGTGTATTGATGCAGAATGGCAAGGTGATTGCTTATGCTTCACGACAGTTGAAGAAGCATGAGAAGAACTATCCGACTCATGACTTGGAATTTGCTGCAGTGGTATTTGCTTTGAAAATTTGGCATCATTATCTGTATGGTGAGCATTGTGATGTTTTTACTAATCACAAGAGTCTGTAATATATCTTCAAGCAACTAGAGTTGAACCTCAGATAGAGGAGGTGGTTGGAGTTGTTAAAAGATTACGACTTGAATATTTTGTATCATCCTGGTAAGGCTAATGTGGTTACTGACGCTTTGAGTAGAAAATCTATGGGCACGTTGGCTTATTTGCGTGCACACGACATTCCTATGGGGAAGGAAATTTGAAGACTTGCTAGTCTTGGGGTCAAACTTGATGAAACTGAAGATGGAGAGTTAGTGGAAATCACGCTGTCACGGTCTGACATTGTGGAAAGGATTAAATCCAAGCAATATGATGATGAACTTTTGGAAAAGCTGAGAGATGGAGTGGAAAGGGGTGAGTACACTTCATTTACTGTTGGGACTGGCGACAGTGTTTTGCGGTTGCAAGGACGATTGTGTGTTCCCGATGTTGATGGTTTTCGACAAGAACTAATGATGGAAGCTCATATTTCCAAGTATTCGGTTCACCCGGGATCCACCAAGATGTATAAGGATTTGAAATAACACTACTGGTGGAAGAGCATGAAGGTTGGTATTTCTAACTTTGTGGCTAAGTGTTTGAACTGTCAACAGGTTAAGGCTGAACATCAAAGGCCTGGTGGCTTGGCTCAAAACATTGAGATTCCTCAATGGAAGTGGGAGATGATAAATATGGATTTTGTTGCAGGTTTACCTCGCACAAGAGCCAAGTATGATTCAATTTGGGTGATCGTGAATAGACTCACGAAGTCTGCCCATTTTCTTCCTGTAAGGTCGACATATGCCGCGGCGGAGTATGCCAAGTTATATTTGAAGGAGATTGTTAGGTTGCATGGTGTTCCGGCATCTATCATATCTGACAAAGGTACGCAATTTACTGCTTATTTCTGGCAGACGTTTCAAGAAGGTTTGGGGACTAGAGTGAAATTGACCACTGCCTTTCATCCTCAAACTGACGGGCAAGCAGAGAGAACTATTCAAACTTTGGAGGATATTTTGCGTGCTTGTGCAATTGATTTTGGAGGAAGTTGGGATGAACACCTACCTTTGGTGGAATTCGCTTACAACAATAGCTATCAAGCAAGTATTCAGATGGCTCCTTATGAGGCTCTTTATGGGAGGCGTTATCAGTCTCTAATTGGTTGGTTTGAACCAACGGAAGTAGAGTTATTGGGTCCTGATTCGGTTCATGAGGCAATTGAGAAGGTAAATCTTATTGTGCAGCGATTGAAGATCGTACAGAGTAGACAAAAGTCTTATACGGACATGAGGTGTAGGGAATTGGAATTTGCTGTTGGTGACACGGTTTTCTTGAAAGTGTTTCCTATGAAGGGGGTAATGCGTTTTGGAAGAAAGGGAAAGCTTAGTCCTCGCTATATTGGTCCTTACGAGATTACGAAAAGGGTTGGGAATGTAGCGTACGAGTTGAGTTTACTGGCTGAGATGTCCGTGGTTCATCCGGTGTTTAACATTTCGATGTTGAGATTGTACAAACCTGATCCTTCCCATGTGTTGCACCATGAAGATATTGAAATTGATGAAGCTCTGTCTTATGAAGAAGAACCTGTTCAGATCTTGGATCGTCAAATTAGAAGGTTGAGAACAAAGGATGTAGCGTCGGTTAAAGTGTTGTGGCGAAACCATAATACTGAGGAAGCTACTTGGGAAGCAGATGAGGGCATGAAGAAGAGATATCCTCACTTGTTCCCTATGGCAGGTATGAGCTAGCGTTTTAAATTATTCATAGATGAATCGTTGTATTTGTTCGAAACAACTTGTGGTTTAGCGAATTCTTTCAAGGCTACAATTCTCATTCGAGGACGAACGATCTTGGGGAGGAGGGGGATAATGTAACACTCCGTAAATTCTGAGTTAGGTGTGAAGGTATTAAATGAGAAGTAATGTGACATTTTATGCATATGAAGTCCTATCAATATGAGTTTGGGTGGAAATAGTTGATTTAAGATCAAGACCAAGTAGTGAAGTACGTAAGAGTTCTTAAAATCGCCTAAGATTTGTTGACCAGTCTTGTGGGCCAATTTCGTGAAAATTCGTTGCGACTTTGGGAAAACTTCCTCTAATAGAAGCTGTAGATCTTTGAAATATCTTTCCAAAGGTATATAGTGGAGCTTAAACGGAGTTGCGAGTAAATAGTTATGGCCATTTTACTAACCTGCATTTCGCGGGATCATCCTGCGGTTCAATCTTGCGAATCTCAGGATGAACACCAGAAATCACGCCCCTCTGACACGTCATGCGGTAGGGCTACGCTTTACGGGTCAAACGTGCGATTCGCACGATGCGTCACGCATCATGCTCGACTATAAAAACCCCCAAAACGTGAAATTTTCTTAAACCACCATTCCAACTCATCTTTAGTCGACTTTTTGAGGAGAAACACCCCTAAGACTTCCCCAAAACATAAGGTAAGAACATCTTTAACATTACTGATCAATCCTAGCATTAAACCCATGATTCTTAACAGGATTCTTGAATGAAAAACCTAGGGTTGCAAAGTAATCTTTCTCAAAGTGACTCAAGCTAGGGTTTTGGGTGTTCTTCATTGTAAAAGTGAATTGTTGAGGTACGTAAGGCTTAATTAAGGTATGTCTCTCTTTTGAAAACTTATTTTGAATGAAAATCACTTTTGAAACTATTGTTGGAAGTATAAATTTCATTCAAGGTTCTTTAATGGATGAAAAGAAAAGTAATCTTTTCATGTTTCTTGAATTCTAATTCATGTCTAAATAGTGGTTAATGTGTGTGAGGGGACCAACCCACATTAAACCTATATTGTAACAAACCCTATATATGTATGTGATATTATGAATTTTTCCTCTATAAGAGATGCTTAATAATGATGGTTAAGGGTTGGTAATGATATTCTCATTGATGAATTAGGACATGGAATCTTTCATAAAGAAGTTATATGTTTTCAAAACATTGATTGGAATGACTTATCCTTTCGATATGGCATAATGAACCTTAATGACAATTGATGATGTGACTACATTACAAATGAATTATGAATTGGCTTCTATGCTATGAGAACTGGTTGTTGTGTTTTGCCTTGCTATTCGGGAGGAAGAGTAGCCACTATGGATCCTAGTGTATTAATTGCCTTGCCATTCGGGAGGAAGAGTGGCCACTTCTGGGTTCGCTACCTGGGGTGTATTAATTGCCTTGCTATTCGGGAGGAAGAGTAGTCAATGTGAATCCAAATTCCGGTGTATTGCGTAGTGTTTTTGATGTTGAGTTGGGCCTATATGGGCGATTGTGATATCTATCTTTATTATGGAATTGGTATTTATGCCCGATTGATTTAAAGCATAATTGAAACTGGGATTTTGAAACGTCTTTGTAAACTGTTTAACAAATCATATTAAGAAGCACAAAGTGGAATAACTGTTTTATAGTATCTTTTCAGAACTAATTTCTTTATGTATTATTATATTTTATTTTCATATTACTTATTATCCCCGAGTCACTCAGTGAGTACGAAGTACTCAGACATACCATTGTTGTTTTTTATGGTATGTTAGGTAACGGAGAAGAGCAGGTTCTTAACACTTCAGGCGCTTAGGAAGGACTTGTTGTTGTTGCTGATTTGGTTAGTCCGCACGTTCATTCGTGGGACACCCTATTTATTTGTTTATTCATTATTAGCTTTTTTGGGCTGCGTCCCGATGAGTCAAACTATTATTCCTTTATCTTAGAAGCTCCATAGTATAAGTTCTTGTGGGTAGTTGTTGAGTTATTGATTAACCCTCGGGCACGTTATTACGTTTGACTAAGTATTTGATGAATAAAGACTTCCACTTATTTAATTCATATATTCATGATTTGTTACATTTATTTTATAAACTGTTGGAGGCGAATATTGAACCTGGCGGGTTCAAATATTGTTATTGCATCTTTTAGGTTCTTCCGATATTGTTCATGACGTCGGATGCCGGTCATGTCTAGGGTGGGTTTTGGGGAGTGACAGATACCGACCAGTACATAGTGTTTGTATTGATACTACCTTGTTGCATTCTTTTATGAGTGCAAAGTACGTGATAAGGTCGACTTCCTCTCCTTTTGGCTGATTCCCGAGGCTTTACTTCTGGGTGAGCACATGGACGGATCCGCAGCCCGAATGCCTGTTCTTATTTACTTGTCTTATTTTGGTGTTTCGAGACAGTATTCCACTTTTCAGACTATGTATTCATATTCGGACTTGTAGTATTTGTAGTTGTGGCTTTTGTACGGCTAGACCAGATTCCCTGGGATTGTTTGTATTATTTCCGCACTTATTTACTTACCCATTCTAGACTTGTTATATATATATATTCGATGGTTGGGTTTACTTTATTGTTGATTCAATTGTGATTAAGGGATGGGTTCGCCTACCAGGTGGGGAAGGGTAGGTGCCCGCAGGTTCCCCGATTTGGGATGTGACAACTCATTTTTTTTTTCATTTTACCCTTAGTAAGATTTTGTTATTAATGGAGATGACACATAAATAGAGTAAATATTTAATAGGGAGAGAGTATAATTTAGATATAGATAAGGATAAAGTTTGTTAAATAGATGGTTGTTTCTCATGGTTCATTAATGTATGGTTTTCTATGAACCATGTTTGTATCAATTGTTCTTAAAATTATATTGTATGGTGTGACAAACCTGTTGTAATTTTGTGGTTATATAACCATGAAAAACTTCAATTTTTGTAACCATGGATTTGATGGTTTTGCGTGGTTACGTATTTCATTTCTCCATTATACCCCCATCCTCCACCACCCACCCTCACCCCGCCCCACCCTACCACTCACCCTCACCGTGCCTCCATGCCAAGTAACTCACCCTACCACTCACCACCCCCCACCACCCCAACCACCACCCAACCCCACCCCATAACCACTCACCCCCACCCTCATCCCACAACCACCCACCTCACACCACCCACCCAATGACCATCCCACCACCACTTACTTATTTTTTAAAGTTTCCTATTTTATCCTTTACCTGAGTTTTAATAATATATACTTCATCCGTTTCAATTTATATGAACCCATTTGACTGGGTACGACATTTAAGAAAGATGGAAGACTTTTGAAATTTATGGTTCAAAATAAGCCTTGAAAATTTGTGTGACTGTAAATCATTCATAAAGTGAATTTGTTTCCAAATTAGGAAAAAGGTCATTCATTTTGGCACGGACTAAAAAGGAAATAGGTTCAAACAAATTGAAATAGAGGGAGTATAAACTAATTTCTAATTAAGAGTTTAAGCGTATTTTAGTAAACTTACATGTTATTATACAGTACCATATAGTCAAACTAAATAATAAAAATGTTATTAAACCACAATAAACGATACAGTCTATCCAAACATTGTGTTCATTAATACAGTACAATACTATATAACACCATACTCTATATTAATGAACCACGGCAAAAACCATCCAAACAGAGTACAATACTATACAAAAGGGCGTGTAAAACCAAAAAAAAAAAAATGTATAATGAGAAGGAAGGAGCATTATTTTACCTCCTAGATGGAATAAATTAGTTCAGAAATAATAATTCCACAACTATAATCCCGAAATAACTTACTCCGCGTGCCATGCGACCCCTGAGTATTAATTTTTTTGTGCAAATGTAATAGAAGAAGAGCCTAAAACACAACGATGGAACCTCTGTTAAGCCCTTCTTCCCCACCCCACACTTTTTGTCTTTGTAAAGCCTGAAAATCAAACACAACCATGAGTTGTCCAACTCTGAGATTTAGGGTATTTTAGACTAAGCGATTGAAGAAGACTACTTGTAAACTATCGCTGTCCCAATTTATGTGATAATTTTCCTTTTCGAGATTCAAGCTGCATGAATTTTCACCAACATTTTCAGATGTAGTTGTTATCAAAATTGATATGAAAAAGTTGCAACTTATAGTATTTTTCATTTAGTTTTCAAATATATAAATTTTATTCTCAAAATGTTGAGTTAATCTAATTCAATTTAGCTTCAAGGTTTAATCAAATTGACTCTCAAAAAATGAAAACTATCACATAAATTAGAATGAAAGGAGTACTTTTTTAATATAAGTTAGGTGTATTTTTGGTTTTTCCTCTTGAAAAAGAGCACAGTCAGGGGTGCAAAACACAAAGCAGCAGCAAAGAAGCCGAAAACAGAACAAGAAGACAACGCAGTGAAAGCCATTCTTTCCCAGCAGCACACAAAATCAAACACAGTATGAGCTCCTGAACTCCAAGATACCCTCCATTAAAACCTTCTCAACTAATCCAAACAATCACCACTCTCCGCTAAACTTTTTTATGGAGTACTTTTGTTACTTCATATTTTTTGGGTCATTTAGATTCCAGACTCTTATTTTGAGGAAAAACACGTGACAAGCTCAGAATCAAATTGTGCCAAACTATAATGAGAGGAGAATATTTTGCATCGAAAATATATCGGGAGGGGAAAATTTGGAGTGAAACTCAAACGAGCATATAATTAAATTATTTTTAGCGGTACACGGATATATTTAGCCATTTTCCATTTAAAAAAAGGGCAATTTGCATGATTGGCCTTATTCGGGGGTGGTCTTTAATTTTTTCCCTTCGCCTAAAAAACTCATGAGTTCCGGGTTCGAATCCCCGCTCAATAAAAAATTAAAAAAAAGAAATTCGCAAAGTACAATTTGGATTTGCAGGGAAGAATTTGCCTGCAAAACTCTCCTTTAAGACAGAGTTTGCCTTCAAGCCCTTAAGGTAGAGTTTTAACGTAAAGTTTGAATTCAAAATTTTACCTTACGAATCAAAAACTCTGTCTTGCAATTTTTTAAATTTTTGATTGAGCAGAAATTTGAATCAAAACTCATGAATTTTTAGGTGAAAGACAAAACTTACAGATTAGCAGTTTGAGGGACAAAAATTAGAGATTAGTGCCTTTTGAGGGACAAAACCGCGCAAAGCACTTGAGCTACAAAATGCAAAGCAACCTAAAACAGAACAAGAAGACAATCCTCCTTCTCCAACAGCTCAACACACTTGCGTCTCCGTAAAACCCCAAAATCAAACACCACCCAAATCAAACACTACCCATGAGTATCCCAACTCCGAGATACCCTCCATTAAAACCTCCTCAACTAATCCGAACAATAACCACTCTCCTAACTTTCTCAAAATCCTTTCCAAAATCATCTCTTCAACCTTACATTCCTCACCTAACACCTCCCATAATCCACTCTATTCTCTCTTCCCCTACCCTCCCTTCCTCCACCCTCTTCTCCTTCTTCCAATGGTCCCACACACACATCCCTTCTTTCTCCACCCACCCCCTCCCCCTCACCCCCCTCCTCCCTCTCTTATCATCCCTTTTCTCTCGTCAACAGTTTCAACTAGCTCGTTCGCTTCTCCTTACTTTTATTCCATCTGATCACCCTCAGCACGTCCTTCACCGTCATCTCCTTCACCCCATTGACTCTTTTCCTCAACCCTCAACTGCCCTTTTGGATACTGCTATTGGTGCTTATTGCCAATGTGGGAAACCCCATCTTGCACTTCAGGTTTTCAAGAAAATGAAGCGTTTACGCCTTTGTCCCAAGTTGCTGACTTTTAATACTTTGATTAATGCTTTGGTAAAGTACCCTTCTACTCACTCTGTTGATTTGTGTATTGAGTTGTTTAATGATGTGGTTAAGCTTGGTTTTGTCCCGAATACGAATACTTTTAATATTTTGATTAGAGGGTATTGTTTGGTTTGTAAGTATAAGGAGGGGAAGCGATTGTTGGATAGGATGAGTGTTGAGTTTGGATGTGTCCCGGATAATGTGAGTTATAATACTATATTGGATGGATTGTGTAAGAAAGGTAGGTTGAATGACGTTAGGGATTTGTTGTTGGATATGAAGGGTAAAGGTCTTGTACCGAATAGGAATACGTATAATATTTTGGTACATGGTTATTGTAAAATGGGGTGGTTGAAGGATGCTGCTCAGGTCGTTGAGTTGATGACGCAGAATAATACTTTGCCTGATGTTTGGACTTATAATATGTTAATTGATGGTTTGTGTAATGAAGGAAGGATCGATGATGCGTTTAAGATTCGGGACGAGATGGTAGGGTTGAAACTGTTGCCTGATGTGAAAACTTATAACACCCTGATCAACGGGTGTCTTGATAGTAAGAGAAGTTCAGAGGCCTTTGATCTAATTGAAGAGATGAATAAGAAGGGGATCAAATGTGATGGAGTTACTTATAATACATTGATTAAATGGTATTGCAAGGAAGGGAAGATGGAAAAAGCTAGAGAGGTGCTTCAAACGATGGAAGAAGGTGGTTTATGTCCAGATTGTGTCTCCTATAACACTTTGATAACTGCATATTGTAAAGCAGGAAATCTACCAGAAGTTTTGAGGATAATAAAACGAATTGGCGAAAAAGGTTTGAAAATGGACAATTTTTCTCTCAATACAATGCTTCATACTCTATGTCAAGAAAGGAAGCTTGATGACGCGTACCAGTTGCTCTGTGTTGCTCATACCAGGGGCTATCTTGTTGATGCAGTAAGTTATGGCACTCTTATTGCTGGCTACTTTAGGTGTGGAGATATGGAAAAAGCTCTTAAGCTTTGGGATGAGATGGAAGAGAGAGAGGTAATTCCCACTATTGTCACTTACAACATCGTAATTGGAGGGCTATGTAAAACGGGTAAAACTCAGCAGGCAATTGCTAAACTGAATGAACTTTTGGAGAAGGGTATAATGGCTGATGAAATAACATATAATACTATTATTCATGGATACTGCTGGGAGGGGAACATTGAAAAAGCATTTCAATTTCACAACAAAATGGTTGAGAATTCTTTCAAGCCTGATGTATATACATGCAACATTCTTCTTCGGGGACTTTGTAGGGAAGGCATGCTTGAAAAAGCCATTAAGCTCTTTAATACGTGGGTTGATAAAGGGAAGACCATTGATGTAGTAACTTATAACACCTTGATAACAGCTCTTTGTAAAGATCAAAGACTCGATGATGCTCTGGGTCTTGTTGCTGAAATGGAAGAGAAAAATGTCGAACCTGATAAGTACACGCATAATGCTATTGTTGGTGCACTTACTGATGCTGGAAGGCTTAAGGAAGCAGAAGAATTTATGTCAAATCAAAGACCATCTGAACAGCAGTTGCAAATGGATAACAGGGAACATAAACTCACAGATGAATCTTCAAATGAACTAGATCCAAGTTCAATTGCTTATTCACAACAGATTGATGAGCTTTGTGTGGAGGGAAGATACAAAGATGCGATGCTTATCTATGCACAAGTCACTCAGAGAGGTATTGCTCTACAAAAGTCTACTTATTTCACTCTGATAAAAGGACTGATCAAGAGGAGAAAAAGTATATCGAAGACAGGTTGATAGTGACCCCAAAAGCTGAGTATGATGACTTCAGTTTCTATCACATATAATCATGCCCGGTATGCAACACTGCAAGGATCCAAGTATGAACTTTTCTCTTACACTTTCAATGTTGACAAGTTTGTGAATTAGTGAGTTGATTAAAATATTTCTTGTGCAGTGACATTCTTTTTCCTTTTCGTAAAAGTTCAGTTGCATGATATTACTCTCTTTTTTCATTGAGTCTCGCAAAATGTGATTGGGAAGAGGTAGATGAGAAACCCACTCAATTAGAGTTCATGCCCAAAATGTGTTATTAGGAGATGTGTTAGTGTAATTTGAATTTAGATCAAGTTGGGCTGAGTAACTTGGTAGGTTTATAGTAGGCTCTGGACGTGTAGTTGACCTAACCTGCATTCCAGTACAAAGAAATCTTTGCAAGAACGTGATTACCTGTACTGATACGTCTAATTTTCTTTTTGGACAAAAGGTAAGGTGTTGTTACTAGGAATGACAATGGTGCGGCGCGGGGAATGGCAGGTTGGATTGAATTAACATATTTGAATATCTAGTGCGCGGCGGGGTGGGTTGCGAGTTTCCTCCAACTAGCATAGCCAAATACACCAATAATCCAGTGTGACAAGTTCAAATGGAAAATACATAGGGAATCCATTTTTTACGGGAAAGTCATAATTTTTACAACATTAACTTTATAAATGTATGTAATTAGTTTCCGAAATACCAGAGGCATCTAAATTTATTTTACAAATATACATTGTCATATAAAAGAGACAATTTTCAGTCATTAAGTAATAGAAATAGAAACGTTTTTACATTCTTCTACATTTTAAATGTTTGAACAATTAGCATACACATGCAAAACAAAACAAAAAACTTTGCTTTCATTCTGTGCAGTCAGTAGGTTAATTAAAAACTATAAAATCTTACAATCATAAGTTGCAACTAATGTTAGAATAAGATTCAAAATTCAAATAAGGATAAATGTTCTTCTCCGACATGAACAAACATTGAGAAACTTTCCTATACTCTTTTGCAACTTAAAAGGATTGCAAGAAGTTGGTAAATCACCGCCTCTTGAATCACATTTTTCTTTGATAAATGAGAAGAAAGAGATAAGAGGGGCTAACAAAAACATCAATTGTTGAAGTTATTAGTGTCACTTGTCCAGTTAAGAGCTGCTGTCTCTGGTGGGTTGATAAATTCAAAATAATATTAACTTTTATTTTAGCTTTTTAGGTTTAAAATAAAGATAAAAAACATAAAATTTAAGCAGGGCGGGGTGGGTTGAAAACTGAAAGAACTGTTCTCCCAGGGAGGGTTGGTTGAACTGCCTGCGGGTTAAGCCAAACCCGGCCCACCCCACCCCATTGCCATCCCTAGTGTTGTATTAGATAATGAGCAAAGCTAGTGCATCAAAACAATAGTTACACGTTGTGCAATTCCTCTATCATGTCTAACAAGGAATTTGAATCCTGTACGAAAATCAGTTTGCACCCAAAAACTAGCAAGTAAAAAGCTCCAAACTTAAGGCTATGTATGCTTCGCTTGTTGCCTTAAAAAGTTCTGTTGTTCCTTTCAGTCAGGACAGTCCACCAGATAGCTTGTTTATATTATCACAAATTTTGAGGGACTTTTTGGGCAGACCTTCTCTATTCCAATTTCCAGCAAGGAACTCTTGAGTGGAAAGTGGCATAGTCCAACTCCCCCTGAGAATAGCAAACAATAAATTCCACAACTGAAATGCAACTCTACAGCAATGTTATCAAAAGCGAAAAGCGCAAAAAAGCTCTAAGGTGAGCTGGGGCTTTAAGCGCAAAGCACAAAGCGCAAATAAAGTGTGGACTTTAGTGAATAAAGCGCAATGGTGCAAAATTACAAATATATGTATGTTTAGTCCAAGACTTATAATAGTAAGCATGAATAGCAAATATATGGATAAAGAAATCGTAAAAACATCACGATAAAGTGATATATCAATCCTCTAGTGTCACCTCTGCAAGAGAGGCTCAATGGCAAGGAAAAGTATGTCTTGGAGCCTTGATGACAACACTAAAGCGCACATAAAGCCAGGCGAAGCGCTCAACATGTTTTGAGCCTCGCTTCAAGGCTTAAGCGCGCCTTTGAGAACACCGCTTTACAGTGAAGGAAAAGGTGATTGCTTCTTCATGATGAACTCCACAACTGATACATCTGATTAAAATCCATCCTGTGAAAATTAACTAAATTTGGTCTTCATATGAATGTAGTGTCATGTAGCATAGACATATTATGCTACATGATCCCCAGAATGCAGGATATCATGATATCTGATGTTTTTTTTTTTTTTGGAGAAGGTAACAGTTGTAAGTATAGACAAAACCAGCACATAGGTTGTGCTGAAACCATATTTACATCAGGCAAAAGGAAAACACTGATCCAACATTCTAACAAGATCCTAGAATATCTACAATGGATTCAGTATCTTCTGGATAAATCTGCTTACAGCAGAAACAAAAAAGTCTAATGCAATTCAGTTTTATCTTTTGAACTTCATTGCTGCTGTCCTTAAAACACCTTGAATTCTTTTCTTCCCAAATTGTCCTCCAGATACAGGCAGGAACAATCCTCCATCTATCTCTGTCTGCAGCTCCTACTCCTGCCTCCTCCCAGCTATATAGTACTTGAGTAATCTTGTTTGGCATTACCCAAGCCAAGCGCCTAAGGTTAACAAAAATTCTCCAAAGCAGGTCTGTTATTTTGCATTGTAAAAACAGATGGCTGACTGTTTCAGCCTTTTCATCACATAGATAGCATCTGGAACAAAGCGAGAACTGCCTCTTTTTAAGGTTTTCCTGAATCAAAACAGCTTCCCTTGCCAACAACCAAGTGAAACATGCTACTTTGTATAGTATTTTCACTTTCCCTATATGCTTCCAAGGCCAATGTTGCACCTGTTGATTACCTTGGTTCAAAAATTTGTATGCTGAATTCACTTTGAATATGCCTTTGCTGTCTTCTTTCCACCATAATTTATCTACTCCATCCACAGTGCCTTTGAACTCTTCCAGCTTCCTAAAGAATTCAGTCAATGTGTCAATTTCCCAATCATTAAAATTCCTCCTAAACTGAGTGTTCCATCCTTGAGGAGTCCATGTTTCAGCTAGAGTCTTTTGTTGATGTGCAGCCAGCCCATAAATGTCAGGAAAAAGGTCCTTCAAACTTCTATTGCTCAACCATTTATCATCCCAAAAGGATGTTTTATCTCCATTGTTTACCTTTACTGTTGTATGATTCTTCAAGAATGGCCATAATACTCTTATGGATCTCCACGAACTTCTTCAAGAATGGCCATAATACTCTTATGGATCTCCACAAACTAACACCATAAGGAGTGTTTACCTCTTTGGTCATCCATTTGCTTTCTTCACCATGCTTTGTCTTGATGATGCTTCCCCAGTAAGATTGATTATCTTGGGAATACCTCCGCAACCACTTTAATTTAAGAGCTTTACTCTGCAATTTGAGATTCCTGATGCCTGATCCACTTTGTTTCTTCCCCAACATAACATCACACCATTTGACTAGAGGAAATACCTTTTTGTCTTGATTTCCTTGCCATAAAAAATCCCTCCTAATCTTGTCAAGCCTTTGGATGATCTCCACCGCGATGGGAAATATGGGCATCATGTAAGTCGGCAGTCCATCCAACACTGAGTTGATGAGAGTGACTCTGTCCCCAGATAAATATATTGTGATTTTCATCTAGTTAACTTCTTTTCACACTTTTCAATTACAGAATTCCAAATACTCATAGACTTTGATTTAGCACCTAAGGGCATTCCCAGATAAGTGGTAGGTAATGTTCCAACTTCTCCACCTAAAATCTCAGTCAACTCCTCCATATTAGGTACTACATTGATTGGATATATGTGACTCTTTCTCCATTTAATGTGTAAACCAGAAACTCCTTCAAATAGCACCAGGATTAATCTCATATCTTTAGATGATCTTCATCAGCATCACAAAAAATTAAGATATTATCTGCATAATGGAGATGTGTGACTTCCATGTTGGCATTTAAGCTTGAATTTGTGGCCACCTCAAAACCTATGATCCATTCATTGTTTCTTGCCACCTTAATCATGTTGTTCAGGCCCTCCATGACTAGAATAAACAGGAAAGGAGACAGAGGGTCACCCTGCCTCAATCCTCTTTAAGCTGGGAAAAAACCTTCAGAAGAACAATTGATGAGGATGGAAAACTTGACAGTTGAGACTTGAGATGCAATATCTTATCCATTTGATCCACTTTTCTCCAAAACCCATACATGACAGTATCTTCAATAGAAAACCCCAATTGACATGATCATATGCCTTTTCAATGTCCAATTTGCAAAGAATTCCTGGCTTTCCTTGTTTAATTATGGAATCTACAGCTTCATTGGCTATTAATATAGCATCCATTATTTGTCTATCTTTAATGAAAGCCATCTGTTGGACATCCACTCCACCAACTTGCTTATAACTCTTTTCAGCCTCTCTGTTAACACCTTTGAGATCAACTTGTAGACACTGCCTATGAGGCTAGTGGGTCTAAAGTCTCTCAACTCCTTCGCTCCATTCTTTTTTGGGATCAAGGTCATGAAGGTTGCATTATAGCTTTTCTCAAAAACTTCATGAGTGTGAAAGTTTTTGAATGTTTCCATGATATCAAGCTTCAAACATCCCAACATTTGATGAGAAAACCCATTGTGTAGCCATCTGGACCAGGGGCTTTGTCCATGGCACTCATCTTCAGACAGGACAACACCTCTTGTTCACTAAAATCACCTTGTAAAGCTTCCTTTTCCTCTTCAGTGATGACAGGACAATTAATCAGATTACATGATGGCCTCCATCCAGAAGTCTCAGAATACAATTTCCGATAAAAATCAACAACTTCCCCCTTGATTCTTACTGGATCTTCCACAACTTCATCTTGAATCACAAGCTAGTCAATATTGTTACTTCTCTTATGTGCATTGGCCACTTTGTGGAAAAAATTGGTATTCTTATCCCCCTCTTTGAGCCACAGAGCCCTAGATCTTTGTCTCCATGCTATTTCTTCATTTTTAATGTGTTCATCATATTCCATCAAAAGAGAGGTTTTCAAGACTGATTCCTCTTCATATAACACTCTATTCTCCTGTATTGCATCAAAAGTTGTCAGTTGACTCAAAGCTGAGTCTTTTGCATTCCCAGATTGCCTTGACCAGTTTTACTCCATTCTTTTAGCTTTTAATGCTTTGAGTTTGCAGGTTAAAATATAATCAGATTTGCCTGTGAAAATAAAAGAGTTCCACCAGTCTCTGATTCTTTCGACAAATCCTTCAGTATTCAACCACCGATTTTGAAATTTGAAGTAAGACTTGTTGTATTCCTAGATTCCACATTGTAGTGAGATAGGGAAATGATCAGACTCCAGTCTCTGCAATAAAGATTGCTTAATACTCCTGAACCTGTCATCCCACTCTTGAGAGATTAGAATCCTGTCTTTAACATCCCCTTCTAGTTTAGATTCTTGAAGGCAAATGATATCAGCATTCCAGTAGTAAATTAAACTCTTCACAATTCTTCTTTTACCCCCATTATTCAATCCCCTTACATTCGAAGACACCAATTTTAACTTCATTGTAAAAATTGCCCACCATTCCCCTTAGCCCTTTTCCCATCATTCTTGAACTTTACATCAAAAGAAATAAGCCCCTTGAGTTCCTGTGTTCCTTTGAACCTAAGCTTTTTTGTGATAGCTTCACTCTCCATCTTCCTTGCCTGTCTGCAGCTGTCAATTTGCATTAATAATTCTCCTGCTTCCTCCTCATGCCCTTGAAAATTAACCCCAAAATTTTTCCCCATTCTGATCATGTTTTGTTGCATCCATGTTCATGTTGCCCTCTTCTTTTCTTGAATTAGACTCGTGTCTTGTTGAATTGGTTCCGCATCTTCTAATACCCATTCTTCAATCTCTATATCTCCTTGCCTGAGCATTGTGATCAAGTGCACTTTTTGTTTCTGTGAATCGTTCTCTGAATTGTCACCAATGACAGAAACCACCATGTTCTCAGTGGTTTCCTTCCTTTGTATGTCTTCATGAAATAGTTCCCCCCAAAATTTATTGTTTCTTCATGGTTTGCAGTCTCCATGTCTGCAGAATCAGCTTGCGTCTTGAGGATCTCAGTTGTTTCCACCAAAGGGTCGTAATTATTTTCCATTGGTGGGCCAGTAAAATCATTAAAGATAACTTGTGCAGCTCCATCAAGCCCAGACCATTTTTTAAGCACTCTGGGCCTCTTATTTTTTTGGCCCAACAGTTGAGGAAATAAAAATTGTGGCTCCTTAGCACGTGCCATCAAAACCCTATTTAAAAAATTACCAGCTGTCTCTGAGCAACCCACATGCTCCATCTGATCCTCCTCTGAAATTTGCATGCAAACTTGTACGTTTCCACAGTCGCTTAACTTTTACCTGATGGTCAAAGGACTTCAGCTAACCTCTGGTTTCTTTGGTGGCTTTTGTCAACTCCGACGACGCTAATTCAAATCGCACTTTCTGCTCCACCCAGATTGGAATAAAAAATTTAATTCCATCGCGTTCTATTGTCACTTCGTTAGGGCAATTCCGGCCATCTCCCGAAATTTTTATCTTGCCCACTTCAGATGATTTTTCAACTCTGTCTTTTCTTCCGTCGAAACCCAACCACCACAGAGGTTTCTGATCTCGGTAAAAATTCTCTAAGACCATAGTTGAAGTGCTATTCCCAAAGCTCTAATCCATGTGGTGTTGGATTTATGGCTAGATGGTACGCACCCACTGTGGGGTTGCACCATTGAAGCTTGAGATTAACCTTCTTCCATCTCCACTCCTTTTGATTGATCTGATCTGCCATGTTCCTGTTGGGGAATTCAAATAAGAACATGTTGTTGGCTGTCTCGTAAATATTGATCCCGAATACGGCTTTCCATGTAATCACCACCCATCTCCTAATGTCCGTTAGAGTTGGAATTTCTGCTTCTCCCTCGTCAAAAGAACCAACAAGGCACCTCGAGTAAGTACCAGTGTCCTTTTTTACAGGAGACTCTATGATACGGATATCTCCTTTGTTGGAGGTGATTGTCGATTCTCTGAGAGTGTTGGTTTGCCATTTACTCTCACATACTGCTCTGACAAAAGGATTTTCCTTTTTAGTAAACCTGGGAGGTTCATCAATCATCTGTTGGTCGGGGCATTAAATGAACCTTTCTATCTTCAATGCTATCTCTTTCCATCCTGCATTTATTGCCAACTCTGGTATGATAATAACTGATCTTTCCATTCCATGAAGCAAGAGGATGCTCATGTATCTTCCATGCTCATTAGCTTTCCTTGTACAGAATATTTCAGAAAGTTTCTCCTTGGTTTTCTTCCTCCTGATCACATTCTTCTCATCTTTGGAAGCTTCCTTTAGAATAGAGCATATCCATCTCATGGTCTTCATACTCATAGTTGATCTTCTCATCATGTTGCGACTTCTCTCAAACCCATTCAAACCAGGTGTCTTTGCCAACTGTCCATCTGGTTATGTCGAATGATTTGAAACCTGCGTTGAAATAAATCCTATATTCCCCCATTGAATGAAAGTAATGAAGTGCTGGCTGGGTAGGAAAAGAACTAAGGTTTGAACTATCACTGGAGGTGGTAGCTCAGGGAAGAAAGTGGTGAAGGAAATGGTTGACACTATCACTAAAGGTGGTAGCTTCGGGGAAGAAAGAATGGTTATTTCCGGCAAAGAACCACCGGAAAGGGGTATTCCTCCCTCCTAGGAAGTAGGAGAGAGAACAGTCTTGGGGAATTCCTTTAACGATTATTATACCCCACAGGTTCCATTTTGACACTACAAGTCTTCAGAATAATCATACAGAAATAGTGGAAAAATAAGCAAAGATCTGGAAAATAACAACGATAAGCACAGCGAAAACCAACTATTCACCTCATATGTCATTTTCCTCCAAGTTGGTGCCCATTGCTCTTCAATTATCTTCCTCATTTCCTTTTTTTTTTTTTTTTTTTTGGAGATACCATGTAACATACTAAATCACTTTGGACAACTTGGCAGAAACATAAACTGCGCAAGCACAACATCTTGCTAGATTTTTTGATCAAGGAACTCAATGAATACAGTGAATAGCCATATGGAAGGTAAGCTTTTGGAGAAAATGATCAAAATGCAGCTCAGAATACAAACAACTAAATTCACAGGTGTAAATGATCTGCTAATATGAACACTAAAGTTTGACTTATCCAGGGGGAAGGAAAAGGAAGGAACCATAAAATTGTGTAGGTTGGTAAACCATTTGCGCCTCAGGCTCCATTACGGTTTCCTACCGGAGATGAGTATATTGTATAACTTCAATTCCTCAAACATTCAGTACGCCTTAGCTTACTTCAGTTAAAATTGGTGTGGTAAATGAAAGTGGGTGATGGGAAAAAAACAAGGTTCTGGAAGGATGCTTGGAATGAGCAAGTCCCACTTATGGATACTTATCCAGACTTGCTCATTTTATGCAATAACCCCGAGGTGACTATAAATGAAATATGGAGTGTAGAGAGATGGGACTTAACTTTTAGAAGATTTTTGAATGATTGGGAGATAGATAGGGTGGCTGATCTGTTGAGCAGGATTGGTAACTTCCAAGGTACCAACAGTGATGCAGATACTTCGAGATGGAGACACAATAGTGATGGACAAGTTGGATGAAGCAACCAATGTTTGGAGTACGAAGAAGATGAATGAAGCAACCAATGTTTGGAGTTGAAAGAAGGTAGATAAGTTGGATTAGCTTTTGTATTATCATCTGTGAAGCTCTCTTTTTGGCCATATATGGTACACCTCATATGGGACTTAGTAAGATGATATACAGCCCGGTTCAGGCAAATAGATTCCTACTTTTTTGCAAATTTCAGGGTTAAGAAGATTTGAGCATCTCTTGTGTATTGTTAGTCAATGACACCTTGATTATTCTGTGAAGCAAAGAAACAACAACTTTTCCTCTTATGGATGATCCTGATAAATTTTTGAGGCAGTCTCAGGCGTTCACATAAATTCTGCAAAAAGCTCCATTTTCCCGTCAACAATGTTCATAATATTCACAAACTTGTGGCATTTTGCTAAATCATTGGCTCTCTTCCCAGAAAGTACCTTGGATTACCTTTGGGGGAACAACAAAAATCAGTTGGTATTTGAAATGAGGTTCTCGAAAAGATGGAGGAGCGATTATCAAATTTGAAAAGACACCACCTTTCTTTGGATGAACGATTCACTTTGTAACAGTATTGTTTATGATCCTCACATAGACCATTGTCACTGTTTCTTGCCCCTGCTTTGATTTTAAAGTGAATGGATGAGAATTATGTAGGTACTTTCTTTGGCAAGGAATAAACACCTTTTTCCCTTGTAAAGTGGTACAATGTTACCCGGCAAGAAAAGTGGAAGTCTCGGGTTTTTAAAGTGCATGGATGAGAATTAAGTAGGGACTTTCTTTGGCAAGGGAATAAACACCTTTTTCCCTTGTAAAGTGGTACAATGTTACCCGGGCAAGAAAAGTGGAGGTCTTGGCATAAAAACCTTATCACAACAGAAGTCCTGACAAAGTAGCATTGAGGGTTTAACATGGGAAAAGATGCACTTTGGAGGAGGATTCTAGTTGATAATACTCCAAATTTTAGTTGATAAACACTTTAGATGGTCACTAGCATACCAGAGTTTCAAATCTCCCAATGGTAGTGGAGTCTGGAACAAATATAATCATATCAAAATAATTTTGAAGCAAATGTTGGCTTCCTGGTAGGTTGTGGTGGAAAGATTAGATTTTGGGAACTCTTGGTTGGGGCATACCTCCGAAAGACTTCTCTGGTGACATGTGCAACATTTCTTCCCTACACACTGCTGCAATAGTTAATTTTTTCGATGGCGAGGGATGGTATCTTTTCCTAAGAAGGCACTTCAATGGCTGGAAAATCGGAAGAGCTTACTCCCTTTTGAATCTTCTCAGCTCTGTGTTCTGGACCAACATAAGGTTGATTCTATTAGATGGAAAGGTGGTTAAAAAAATAAAATAAATGGAGAGGTCACTCAAATTGGATCTTCTCTGTTAGGTCTTCGGTCTTGCTATAGACAATTTGATACTATTCTAACTAGTACGGATACCAACTGATATGATTCGAGATATACACAATGGAATAATAAATAATAAACAAATTAATTTGGAACTGAGAGCCAGCTCACTTAGTAAGCTCCCTACCTTCCACAGTTTAGGTGGAGCGTTCAAAGTTCAAACCCCATCAGTAGCATAGCGTCCCCTTCCAGTCTTCCCGATGTAATAAAGATTTTTTTAATAATAAACCTATTAAAGATAACAATAACAACAACAAACCCAGTTGGATCCCACAACGTGAGGTCTGGGGAGGGTAAAGTGTACGCAGACCTTACCCCCACCTTGGAAGGTAGGGAGGCTGTTTCCGAAAGACCCTCGGCTCAGAGGAAAACAAGGAAAACAAGGGAAAAGAGTCAGATACGGACAAGCAAATCAAAATCATGTGAAAATGAGAAACAGCAAGAGCAACGAAATCATGATAAAATAATAAAGATAGACAGGACCAACACATATAAGCAGGGTAAAAATACTCCTAAAAACCTATTAAAGATAGAAGTATAGAATTTAAGAACAAAATCTCTTGCCACCATCTAGGAGAAGAAAGCCACCTTATAGGGGACCTTCACTTTCCAAGGCCAAAGTATAACCTTTGGGCTTACTTGATTCAATTCTTTATAGGCTAAATAACTAGATAGCACAGTTTGTAATTTAGACACTCTAACTTAGTTGGTAACCAGATAGACACCTCAACTTGGTAAAATGTATCTCTTAAACACATAAGTCAGTAAAACCATGTGCGTGTGCATCACTTGCTGATGATGTGTCGAAGAACGAATAAGATAGAGACACGTGTCATAAGAAGGAATAAAAAAAAATCTCCAGCCTAACCCCCTTTTGATCTTCTTCGTTCCAAAAGAACCAATCAGACTTTGCCTTCAATATTCTCCATTATTTGTTTCTGCAAATTCACATGTAAGTTATAGCAATCAATTATTCTGCTCTTCTTTTCCAATGGTTCCCTTCATCTTTCTCTTTCGCCTCTCTTCCTTCTCCCTTGACCACCGCCAATAGTGTCCCACTCTATCTATTTTAGCCATCTTTTTTTGCATAGTAAATGCACAGAACAGTTATGGAGAATCTTCATCAACTGGAGGAAAACCAAATGTGTGATGCCAGGAAGACTTAAGGAAGTTTTAAACTGCTGGAACAGTGATGGCAATGCAGCTAAAAGAGAGGAGAGATGGAAGATTGTCCCAGCTTGTATTTGGTGGTCTGTTTGGACAGAAAGGAACCAAAGATGTTTTGAGGGCAGGGAATGCAATATCCAGAAGCGTAAAAGAAATTGTTTAGGTCTTTATTATTTTTGGTGTAAACAGGAATTGTTAGGACAAACTGAAGATATTTGATGTTCTAGGCAGTTTGTAAGTATCTTAACATATAGGGGTCCATATTGTAAGTGAACTACTTTTGAGGGGGGCTACATAGTTTTTGATGTAGTATTCCTGTGGATATTAATATTAGTGTTACCTTTATCAAAAAAAAAAAAAAAAAAAAAAAAAAAAAAAAAAAAAGAAAAAAAAAAGAAGAAGAAGAAAATACTTAACCCAAGGACTAGTATAGGTTTTCTTATGTTTTTCTCTAGCTGATAGATGAAGACCTAAAAGTAAAGAGCTTTTTTCTCATTTTTGTTGTTATATGTACCTGCATTTTTTTTTACTAACTAGGAGAGCAATGCAATTTTTTGAGATTAATGGTATTGATTGAAAAAGTAAAAAAGTAAATTTACAACATCTTTCTAGTCCTTCCTAAGCCTGAAATTTGAGTCTTTGGCATTTTAAAGTTGGGTCTGTTTATTAAAACCTCAAAGCTTCCCAATAATAATTTGGCCTTTATTTGCTTCATTTGTTTCCAACAAGTATGAAGTTAATGGGATAAAAGAGAATGTGTGAAGAAAATATAAAAAAAAGACTTAATATGGGACTTTAGTAGTCAGTTGACTGTTTACAGATGGAGAAGAGAGCTTTTATGCTAGGGCTTTTCTTTTAACAATGGTGAAGATCAATTTGAGGAAGATGAGGGTAAATTTGGTTTATAAAATATTTTTGCTGATAGAAGAGCTAATTCAACAGTTTTCTAAAAAGGACTCGCGCCTATATTGAGCAAAACAACACGTGATATGCCATGTAGGACTAGTGTGTTTAAGAGTCACATTTATAACAAGTTGAGGTGTCTATCTGGTCACTAACTTACAAATTGTGCCAGGAAAAAGCACCTTCAAGCATCCGCTGCCCAGCCAGTCATCTTCCCGGAACATGATTTTCCTGCTATCCTTCACATTAAATCTCAGTCCTACTTTGAGACTCAGCCATAAGTTTTTGATAGTTCTCTACACACTGATTCCATAAGCGGTGGACACCTCTTTGATCATCCAAAATCTTTCTTTCCCATACTTTGGTTTATCACTGTGCCCCATAATACATGCTCTTCTTTTGTGAACCTCCATAGCCACTTCATTAGAAGACCCTTGTTTTGCTTCTTCAGGTTTCTAATTCCCAGGCCACCATTTTTTTTGCTGATGATCTGATTTTTCCATTTAACTAGGTCGAAAACTTTCTTCTCTTTGTTGCCTTGCCATAAATTCATGAACTGGATTTTATATTTTGTTTGTAGACCGGAGTTGCTATTTTAGTGACTCATCCTATCTAAGCTGTGTTAGTCTTAGATCTTCTTTCCGATTTTGTGCTGGTATTAATATTAATATGTCACTGCTAATATCACATAAATTAGATTTGGGTTATACTTGGCCTCTAAGCGTCCTTATATTTTACGATATTAGTACTGTTAAAGGCTCAGTTGGGACACACTTAAACCCTGAAACTCGGTGTAGCTGGCTAGTGCTTCATATTGCTGATTTAGTGCAGGTATCAGGATGGCCTCAACAGTGTCTTAAAAAGGATAATATTACAAAATAAATATAGATGACAAAGTGAATCATTGTTGTTAAGGAGACTTTATTTATGATTATGTTAGTGAATAGGAATGGGAAATTATAAAACGTAGTTAGTACTATAAATTAGAAACTTGCATCTAAATCATAGCTGTATAATAATTTTGCAATTCGTTTGTCCACATAATTCTTATTTGTATTTCTAGTTATTGGTTCTTGCATTAAATGCATATTTTATTTGTTCATCACCGTCTTTCTTTGCCCTTTAATCGTCATTGCACTTCCAGCTGTCACTTACCGTTTTTGGACATGATGTGCGCTACGGATAACACTCACCTGCATCGTTTCAGTCATAAAAAGCTACTCAGAATCATATCTAAGCTGTCTATCCTTTTTCTACTACTTGTAGGACGGTGAACCATTCGCTTTTCCAACATCAGATTGGCATTTGTGGGTGTTCTCTCCTGTGATCCTTTTAAATTTGATCACCAATGATGACCTTTGTTCATGTTTGGAAGCTTTTAATGGATTACAGGGTAGCAAAGGGGGATGTTGCATGGCTATGAAATCTTGCTGTCTTATTGATGCAACTCTGACAAGAAAGAAAAGAAGGAAAAAAGAAACCACCTCCCTGCCATAACCTTGAGGGTCTCAATTCCTCTGGATCATGGAAATATTTAAGTTTGTTGGTTCTGATAGAAATTGACGGAAAAAAGACAACAATGTCTTGAGAAAAGGTTTAAATTGGATGTGACTAATCTATTACCTACGAATTCGGCGCAGCCATTCATTACTGCTCTGGGAATTCTATCTTCAATTTAGGGTACTCCACCACATAAAGGTTATAGAGATCGTTCTTGTCAAGCTGACATCACTGTTTCAGCTACATGAAATCTTGTAAATTTTTCTCTTGTTCTATCATAGTGGGTGAGAAATAATATTGTAGTACGAGTCTTTTAATCAATAATAACATACCCAGTGAAATCCTACAAAGTGGGGTATGAAGAGGGTATAGTGTATGCAAATCTTACCCTTACTTGGGAGGTAGAGAGGTGGTTTTCGGCAGGCTCTTGGCTCAAGGACAAGCAATTCAAAGCAATAAAAAAAAAAAAAAGAGATAACTGACGAGTCTTCTAATCAACATGCTATATTGTTCACTTAATTAATGGAACATTTTCTAGGGAAAGTAATTTTTTGTTTCTCTGGCATTTTTACGAATCTATTGTTGCTTATTTATGCTTTAGTAACTCCACCTCAGGGGCTTAGTCCTAAAGCATTTTTTACTCGAATTCAAGATGTTTTCGTCTCCTCTGCATTGTAAATTTCTTTTATTATGTGTAGTCTTCACTTGAAAAACAAAATAGCCTTTGCATTCAAACTATTTTTTGCTCTGTCATCCTTTTCTGTTAACCTTCTGTGATTGGGGACCCGCGACGTCCATGTACTAGCCACCCCGAGCGAACTATAGGCCGTGGCTCTATCAACATATCCGGTACAAACCTTGGATCATAGCAATAATCATATGTCACTTTCATCTTTCTCTTTCTTTCCATTTCGATCCCCTTTCCATAACTCTGTCGTCATGCATGAATGTAAGAATGAGGGATCATGTGTAAAAATGCTAATGAATATGATATGGAATTCACAAAGCACCACAAAAATGCTAATGAATATGATATGGAATTCACAAAGCACCACAAAGCCAATTCAATCCTTCCACGAATTATCAAACTACCATGGAAACGTATCAGAAAATCAATCTCAATTCCAACAAATAGAACCAACATCCTACATCACCATAATCACATAATCAAGTACACCACATGTCAATGATTGCATAAAGAACGACAACAAGCCCACATAATCAGAAATCATACCAACCTAGTGGATTAAACGCCACAACCATGCCCGAAGGCCTATCAGGCTTTCCTCGTCAACAACTACATAACACATGTGAGTCGCTAATCAAAGTCTAAGAAGAGAAGCCGTAACCTACCTCGAAGGCCGAACAGGGTGCCACGAACCTCAAGCCAAAGCCTTTCCCTTCCGAATAGCTTCCGAACGATCGAAGTCTAATCAACATTTTAATCTATGTTAGAACCCGAGTCTAATGATACCCGTATTACTAAAATACGATTCGAGTCAGCAAGGGAAAAATGGGAATTTTATTTCAAAATAGGATCACCCAAACACCGAAAATACTTGTATCCTAAAATTCAAATAAAAAAGCCACACATTTAGCAACCAATTTCACTTTTCCCTCAATTTAAGCCTAGGGTTTCTAAACCACAACTTTTCAACCCAAAACACGATTTTAAGCATCAATCAATGGTAAGAATCAATTGGAAATGGTGAAATTAGGATTAGAAACTTACCCCCAAACTTAGATTGACAAAACCTCTTTGAAAACCCTTCAAAACGAACTCAAGAACTTGAAAATTTGGTGAATGAGATGGATTTCGGATTTTGGAATTTTTATCACTGGTGCTACAGTTCCTTCTTTGTGATCGCAGTCTGAGGCCACGCGATCCCGCAGGCTAAACGTGACCTGGCCGGAAGGAACCTCTCGCGACCGCGAGACCCTGCACATTTTCACGTATAAGCGCGACTCGGCCTGCACCCAATGCGTGTGTCCACGCGTTCGTGACACAATCACGCGATCACGTAAGCCAAAGACCCACCTGGCTCGCGATCGCAAAGGAGGACACTAGATACTTAATACCAGATTTTTCTGGTGTTCTCCAAACTTGATTTTGACACCCAAAACCACCCCGGGACCTCCAGAATACAAACCAAATATGCAGACTGACCATAAACGATGCTAAAAGAAGTTTTGGGGATTGGATGATGCTTAACTTGAATAACACCTCTTAGTTGTGGTATTGTTGATAATGTCATTGTTGATTGGGAGTTGTTTTGGAATTTGGTGGAAGTAGATGAAATAGGGGAAATGCTGCCTAATTTTCGCTAGCTTATGAATTATTCTAGTTTGGATTTAAGAGTGTCTTGAAGACTTAACCATGGTATGAATCCTTTTAAATGTAGATTTCTCAAGCTTTGGCGGTGAACGTTCAATAATTTAGAAGACAAAAAGGTATGTAAGACTAACCCTTCCTTCTTAAGGCATGATCCCATTGATGTATACCTTCATGTGGAATCCATAATATCTTCCATGATGATTTCATTCCTAGAATCACAAAAGCTCATAGTTCTTGGTACTCTCATGATATCATTGATCTCACCTTATGATAGTTGATCCTCCGAGGGAAATTATATTGCGATGATGATGTTGACGCTGCGTAGGTACCCCTAGGTGTATATATATGTATGGCTAGTATGTAACACCGAGCTTGTGTGCCCGGGGATGATATCTATTGCGCGCACACCACTGTAGTTGGGTACGGATAACATTGAGCCTTGGAAGGGCCGGGTATGCATAACACCGAGCCTTGTTATGGATGCGCATGTAAGACACCGATCTCACATGGTCGGGTATGGTATTACTACATATGTAAGTGTATGTAAGGGAAGGTTCCCATTATAAAAAGGGTAAGTAAATGTGATGAACGTCGCTAGAGGTATAAATGGTTCTACCATCCCATGACTCTTCTCCCTTATGAAATCGTTCATTTTTCTATTATGTTATTGATTATGCCTTACATACTTAGTACATTATTCGTACTGACGTTCTTTTATTTGTGGACACTGCGTCATGCCCGCAGGTGGATAGGGAGACAGACTTGACCCTTAGGCTGCTTATTTAGAGACTACTTAGAGGACTCCATTTGATTCGGAGCTGCAGCTGTTGGTACTATTATTTTGTGTACATATATGGGCATGGCGGGGTCCTGTCCCATCTTTATGATGATACATACTCCTTAGAGGCTCTATACAGTCGTATATAGCTAGGTGTCTTTTATCCTTGTCGGCTCATATTTTGTATATCATTTTGATAGCCTTGTTGGCATGTATATATATATATGGTCATAGTTGTTGATGTTGATATAGAAGTGCCATAGCCGATGGAAAGTGTATTATTGATGCATTGAGATTATGAGTAGGCCATGTGGCTCACCTAGATATGATTGTGTAAGTATGATGAGAGATGCCCAGTGGGTTAGCTCCGGGTGCCCGTCATGGCCCTCCCGTTGGGTCGTGATAAATGTGGTATCAAAGCAGTTCCGTCCTAGGGTGTGTCTATGAGCATTTTAGGAATGAATGATCTTCTTTCTTCATAGATCGTGCGATAGAGCCATGATATAAGAATTTCTCTTTCCTTTACCGTGTGTTATGTATTTCAGATATGCCTATAAAGAGGAAAGGTAGGGTAGCCCAAAAGCGCAAGACAGTGGCAGAAAGAGTACCGCCAATGGATATAGAGGAAGGTGAGGTCCAGAATGAGGTTCCATCTCGGTCCTCACACTCATTACCTGCTTCAGAGGAGCATGAGGGAGCTCCAGCACCCCCAGCTCCTCCACCAGAGGTTTCAGGCCAAGAGATGAAAGAGGCCATTCATTTGTTGACTCAATTAGTTGCTGCTCAGGCACAGCGGCAGGGTATGGCTTATGGTGATAGGGATGTGAGTGCTAGAGCCCGTGATTTTATTAGCTTGAACACTCAGGAGTTCTTCGGGTCAAAATCGGATGTGGGCCCTCAAAGCTTTATTGATGGAATATTGAGGACACTTCGGTTAATACATGCTTCCGACGTTGAATCGGTAGAGCTAGCTTCCTATAGACTACAGGATGTAGCGGTTCATTGGTATATAGTTTTGTTGTTTTTTAGGGGAGTCAATGCACCTCCCCCGGTATGGAAAGAATTTGTCGATGCTTTCCTTCAACACTACTTGCCCCCAGAGGTTCGGCGGGTTAGAGCCGATAAGTTATTGAATCTTAGGCAAGAAAGTATGAGTGCCTTAGAGTATAGTCTCCGCTTCAATTCCTTGGCTAGGTACGCTTCGGCCATGATGGTGGACATGGGTGATCGAGTGCACCGGTTTGTGAGTGTCTTAGGGCCACATTAGATGGATAGGTGCTTGATTGCGTCCCTTCAGGACAATATGGATATTTCTCGCATTCAAGCCCATGCCCAAAACTTGGAGGAAAGCCAACAACCGCAATGAAGTGAGCGTGAGCATGACAGAGGGTATAGCAAGAGGGCTAGATCGTCGGGTTCGATTGGTGAGTTTAGAGAAGGGCAAAGACAGCAGTTTTCTAGGTACTCAGGCCATTCTACGCCTAGTGCGCCTCCACGATTTACGGGCCAGAGATTTGATAGATCTACTCACTTCGGGCCGAGTCAGAGTCTTAGAGCTTCAGGTTCTCATTACAGGGGTGACTCAGGCCAGGCAAGACCACCCCTACCTTGATGTTCACAGTGTGGTAAGTTACATTGCGGACCATGCCGATTAGGTTCGGATGTTTACTATGCATGCGGTCGGCTAAGCCATATCATGCGTGATTGCCCCTCGGTTAGTGGCAGGGGTAGGGTCCAACCTTCAGGGTCGGCAGTCGGGTCTTCATCATCTATACGCTCTCCGGGGCAAGGTTCACATACACTAGTCAACCGTGGTAGAGGTAAAGGAGGAGCACCCAGTTTTAGCGGTCCTCAGTACCGTATTTATGCATCGGCTGGGCGACAGGATCTTGAGTACTCCCCTTATATTGTCACAAGTATATTATCGGTATTTTCTCTTAATGTGTATGCATTGATCGATCCGGGCTCCACATTGTCATATGTTACTCCATATATTACTGGTCGATTTAGGGTAAAACCGGAGTCAATCAAACCTTTCGAGGTATCAACGCCCGTTGGTGACCCGGTAATAGCTAGTCGAGTATATAGAAATTATGTAATTGTGATTTGTGATCATCGTACTATGGCTGATTTACATGAGTTGAAAATGGTGGATTTTGATGTTATCATGGGCATGGATTGGTTGGCTTCTTGCTATGCCAATGTTGATTGTAGAACAAAAATGGTTCGCTTCTAGTTTTCGGGAGAGCTAGTTTTGGAATGGAAGGGAAATACAACGTCTTTAAGAGGTAGGTTTATTTCCTATCTCGAGGTAGGTTTATTTCCTATCTCAAGGCAAGAAAGATGATTGCTAAAGGTTGTATTTATCATTTAGTCCGGGTTCAAGATATAGAAGACGAATCGTTGATTCTCCAATCTATCCCCGTGGTGAATGAGTTTCCGGATATAGTCCCGGATGAGCTTCCAGGTCTTCTTCCAGAGTGGGAGATTGATTTTGCTATCGATGTGCTACCGGATACTAAACCCATATCTATTCCTCCTTATAGAATGGCTCCCGCAGAGTTGAGAGAGTTGAAGGAGAAATTGAAGGACTTGCTTGAGAAAGGCTTCATTAGACCTAGTTCATCCCCGTGGGGAGCATCCGTGTTGTTTGTAAGAAAGAAAGATGGCTCCTTGCGAATGTGTATCGATTACAGGCAATTGAATAAGGTGACGATCAAGAATAAATATTCGCTTCCAAGGATTGATGATTTATTTGATTAATTGCAGGGTGCCAAATGGTTTTCAAAGATAGATTTGAGATCTAGGTATCATCAGGTGAGAGTTAGGGAGGAAGATATTCCTAAGACGGCCTTCAGAAAGAGGTATGGTCCTTTCGAGTTTCGGGTAATGTCATTTGGGCTAACTAATGCACCGACAGTATTCATGGACTTGATGAACAATGTGTTCAGGCCTTTACTAGACTTGTTTGTGATTGTATTCATTGATGATATCCTAGTATATTCTCGGTCCGAGGCAGAACATGCAGACCATTTACGTACTGTCCTTAGATTTCTCCAAGCTCGAGAGCTATTTGCAAAATTTTCAAAGTGTGAGTTTTGGTTGAATTCGGTGGACTTTTTGGTCCATGTTATCGCAGCTGATGACATTCGGGTGGATACCTAGAAGATTGAGGCTGTGAAGACTTGGCCAAGGCCTACAACACCTACGGAGGTTCGCAGTTTTCTGGGTTTGGCAGCTTATTACAGAAAGTTTTTGGAAGGTTTTCTCCTATATCTGCGCCACTAACAAAGCTAACTCAGACGGAAGCAAAATTTCAATGGACGGATGCTTGTGAGCTTAGTTTTCAAGACTTAAAGAATAGATTAACTTCTGCACTAGTCCCGACACTTCCAGAAGGATCGGAAGGCTATGTTGTCTATTATGATGCTTCAAGCGTTGCATTAGGATGTGTGTTGATGCAGTATGGTAAGGTGATTGCTTATGCTTCAAGGCAATTACGGAAACATGAGAAAAATTATCCAACCCATGATCTAGGGTTAGCTGCGGTGATCCATGCATTGAAGATGTGGAGGAATTATTTGTATGGTGTCCATGTTGATATTTATACGGATCACAAAAACTTTTAGTATATTTTCAAGCAGAAATAATTGAATTTACAGCAAAGGCGATGGTTGGAGTTGTTGAAAGATTATGATGTTAACATTCTATATCATCCCGGGAAGGCGGACGTTGTGGCTGATGCTCTTAGCGGTAGATATATACGTAGCTTATGTGACGTTCAGCCAGAGAAAAGAGAGTTAGCTCCTGAGCTCCAGTAGTTAGCTAGCCTAGGAGTTCGGGAAATGGACTCGAGCAATATGGGAGCTACCATTTAGAATTCAGCTGTTTCGTCACTAGTAGTTGAAGTGAAAGAGTGCCAGTATGAGGATCCCATACTAGTTCGTTACAAAAATACACTTCCTCAGAAGGAAAAGTCATCCTTGGAAATTACTTGAGACGGAGTTCTCCGATGTCAAGGCAGGTTGTGTGATCTCGATGTTGCAGGATTACGTCATCAAATTCTGAAAGAAGTCCATTGTTCCCGTTATTCTATTCACTCCGGAACAACGAAAATGTATCATGATCTTAAATCTATATATTGGTGTAATGGAATGAAGAAAGATATAGCGGAATTCGTGCCCCAATGTCCTAATTGTCAACAAGTGCAGATTGAACACCAAAAGCCCGGTGGATTATTGCAAGCTATGGAAATTCTAACTTGGAAATGGGAAGCGATTAATATGGATTTCATCGCAGGATTACCTCGTTCTAAGCATAGCTATGATTCTACATGGGTAATTGTGGATAGACTTACGAAGTCAGCTCATTTCCTACCAGTAAGAACTACATATGTAGCTGAAGATTATGCAAACCTAGTTTATGCAATGCTTTATGTCAAAGAAATAGTACGAATCCATGGTGTTCCAGTAGCTATTATTTTCGATAGGGGGACAGAGTTGACAGCCAATTTCTGGAAGTCTTTCCAAGAGGGTTTGTGGAGGTGAGTCTTAGTACAACATTTTATCCACAGACTAATGGGCAAGCTGAGCGAACCATCCAGACTCTTGAGGATATGCTACGGGCATGAGTGTAGCATTTTTTGGAGGTAGTTGGGATGATCACTTACCGCTTATTGAATTTGCTTATAACAACAGTTACCATTCCTGTTACACCTCGGAAATTTTCCGCGAGCCTACAATGAATAGACCAATGAAGGGTATGAGCGTGCGATGTTTTACTAAGTAGGGAATGACTAATTATGAATTTTTGGAAATAAGAAAGTTGCGGAATTTTATTTCAGCCCAGTGGTCGTAAAGTGATTTACGGACCGTAAAGTGCCATCGTCCTTCAACATTTCAAAAATTTCGACTTTCTGTTAAATGTTGAAATGGTAAAATACGACCCAGAATACGGACCGTAAATCGAAATACGGCCCGTAAACTGAGTCGTAAACTGCCATGATCTCCAGCCAACCTTTATGTTTTTGATATGCTTAAATACGACCGTGGAGGACGGACCGTAAACCAGTATACGACCCGTAAAGTGGGGTTTACGACCACTGTACACCCCGACTGTTGTTCATTAAAAATCAGATTTTGAGTATTAAAAAGGGACCCTAACCTCATTTTATTTCATTTCTCATCTCCACAGTTCAAGAACACTCTAGAATATTCTCCAAACACTTCATCCAAGAGAATCAAAGGAACATCAAGATCAACAACATTAAATCCATGAAGCCAAGTGTATGAAACTCAAGTGAAGTTCATCCAAACCAAGAAATCTCAAAGGAGGTGAAGTAGGGTTTGGTGAAAGAGGAAGGAATTCCACTCTAGACTTATTCCACCATCATCTAAGGTAAGTTTCATGACTTTATCATGTTGTTTAAAGTATTGGAAAGCTAAGACACTTGAATTGTAGCAAGACATAGAAAATGGACCATTACTGAGTGAATAGTGCCATAATTGGGTGATAGCTAGGCTGGATCATGAATGTTGGTGTGCTATGATTATGAATACGTTATAAATGATGTATAGACCATGGAGTAGGTGTGAAGTATGCGAAATTACGATGATGAGCTAAAACCACTAAAGGTGGGGAAATTGGAGAATGGTGGATTTTGCTTAAGATATATATATATGACGATTGTTGATACGATATTGTAAGTGCTGTTGTAAATGTTTGGGAGTTGAAAAGAGACATAAGAAACGTAGTAGAAACAAAGGAAACACTGCCCAATTGTCCCTAGAAATAACGACACGTTTTTATAGTCGATTAACTAATATTAATTCGAATTCTCTCGTGAAGGTAGCGACGTGATATCGAAGGAGATCAAGTGAATGATAGCCTAGCTAATCGACAAAGGTATGTGAGGCTAGTCCTTTCTTTCCAATGGCATGAATCCTATGGTATAAATTCCTTTCCTCTTTATGAGTTCATGTATTCTGAAAAGCTAAAAGCCTATATCTATAGATGTCTATATAAGATAAGAGATATGATATGATGAAGATGTTATTGATTACTCACACTCACCTCATGTGCTAATCCCTTCAAGGTGAGGCAGAATGTCAATAATTGCTCCATAATGAAATCGGGGGATCTCGACCTTACGTCACCCCGATAAAGTATAGTTGATCTTGAGCTTTACGCATGTACTATAATAATATGAGCATGTCATGATAATATTACACCGCGCCTAGTTGGCCGGGCAGTCACCGCTAAGGCGGGCAGCTATACGGATACACCATGACCATTTGGCATGGGCAGACACCACTAGTGGGCGGCATGAGATGGTACCCCGGACGCGGAAGGCCTGGACGCGGGCTATTGTTATTTATTATCACACCGTTCCGATATGGACGGGAAGCTTACATATTATGCATATATGATATGATGATGAGTATGAGTAAGACAACATGCATTACTTCTCTTATGATTGTCATTCAGATCCAGATGTTTCATATTGATGTTCTCATTATATTATTGTTGTCTTTCTTCATTGTTTATGCCTCTCATACTCAGTACAATATTCTTACTGACGTCCGTTTTCTTTGGACGCTGTGTTCATGCCGGTAGACAGGGAGGTGAGCTCGATCCAGATCCTTAGTAGCTGTCAGCTGATTGAGAGCACTCCATTGTTCGGAGGTGCTTGTGATTATCCTTTTGGTATATATGCATATTTTAGGCACGATGGAGTCTTGTTCCGTCTATATATATACAGTCTGTCAGTAGAGGCTCGTAGATACGCAGTGTGGGTTAGATGGTCTCACAAGATGTTATTGTATGTATATATTATTTTGATGGCCGAGAGGCAAATGTATATAAAGCATTTATATTTCTATCTAAAAAATGTTTTTCGTATAATTCGTGTATGAAGTTGATAAAGGGCCTTAAGTGAGTAAGATGAGTGGTAGAGTGAGTGGTGCTCGATGACTAGCCCCGGGTACCCGTCGCGGCCCCTAGCTGGGTCGTGACAATTCCAATATCCAAATGGCCCCGTATGAGGCTTTATATGGGCGAAAGTGAATATCGCTAATTGGGTGGTTCGAAGTGGGAGAAAATTGATAGGGCCAGACTTGGTCCAGCAAGCTATAGAATAGGTGAAGCTTATACACGATCGATTATTAACAGCTCAGAGTCGTCAGAAATCCTATGGAGATAACCGTCGACGAGATTTAGAGTTCCACGTGAAAGATTAGGTATTCTTGAAGGTATCGCCAATGAAGGGCGTCATGAGATTTGGCAAAAAGGGAAAGCTCAGTCCTCGGTATATTGGACCTTATAAGATTGTACGCAAGGTAGGTCAAGTGGCTTATGAATTAGATCTACCTTCAAATTTGGAGTCAGTCCACCCGGTTTTCCATGTATCGATGCTTCGTAAGTGCATTGGAGATCCTTCCAGAATTGTTCCTGTATATTATGTTCAAGTCACCGAGAAATTGTCCTACGAAGAAGTTCCCATTCTAGATAGGCAAGTACGGAGGCTCAGAACCAAAGATGTAGCTTCAGTCAAAGTCTTATGGGAAAACAATAATAGAGCGGAAATGAATTGGGAAGCCAAGGAAGACATGAATTTCAGGTATTTGTATTTGTTTCCACCACCAAAGGAGGCTTAGGCAGAGACGCCATTATCCCCAAGTATGTAATGCTTTCTTGGTCGTGTGTGGCTATAGTTGTTGTTGTAGCCTTGCGAGGCGATATATTTTTGGTTGCTGTGACAGGATGGTAGTGCCATATTATAGGAAAAACTCTGGTGAAATTTTCGTAGAATCCCTAAGAATCTAACATTCGAGGACGAATGTTTCTAAGGAGGTTTCGAGCTGTTTCATTATGAGTAGACTAACGTAAGCCTAAAGTGGACTTGAATTCCTTATGAGATTAAGGAGAGTATTTGATAACTTTAAGAGTGTACCATAAGGTTTTGAAGTCCTATGAATCGGTGGAATTGAGTTCGTCAAGGAAGTAGAATGTAAGCCATGTTTGGGATGATTTTGCGACAATTGAGTAATACTTTGTTTGGTAACGACTTGGGGGAGAAGCTATAGGGTCCCTTAGATGGTTAACAAAGTGTTACACAAGTGCCAAGATAGTTCCATAAGGATTGAGAGTCAAATGAATCGAAAGGAGCAACTTATCGGAAGATGGAACTTTGACGGACCATTTGACGGCCCGTCAAATAATGGAGCACCACCGTATAACGGTCACAGTGAGTCATATTGGGCTGGACACTTTGACGGTGCACTTTGACGGATCGTAGGAATTTTGACGGTCCGTCAAAGTGGGCGCAGGATTGCCCGACGGGATTTTAAGTTACGCTTTATATGTTTCATTTCATATCATTTAGACTCATTATTTCCCCAAAACAGATTCTTGACCTCTCCAAAAACCTCTCTCTAGGTCTATAAACTAATCCAAGCCAAAATCCAAGAAAATCTAAAAGAATTAAGAGGTTCAAGTGCTAAGAAGCTTGCTAGGGTTTGTGGAACTCAAGATTTCTTATGGTGTTGATGTTGGAGCCTTCACTTTAGTAGAGTAAGTTGATCCAAGACTTGTTCTTGAGTGATTAAGGTAAGATTTCACATCTTTTACATATGGTTAACGTTGTTTGATTGTTATACCATGTGGGTAAAGGAAGAAAAATGGAAATAGAGTTCAAGTATGAACTTGGAGATATTATGAGCTATAGGTTAACTTGAATTGTAATTCTTGGCATGTTAAAAGTATAATCTTGTTGTGGATGCTATAGATGATGTTGATGAAGTATCGTATGTAAGCATTTATGGTGTTGCGTTGTAGCCATTGTTATGAATGATCATGAAAAGGAGTTTTGGGGATTGGATGATGCTTAACTTGAATGAAATCTCTTGATTATGGTATTGTTGATAATGTCATTGTTGATTGGGAGTTGTTTTGGAATTTGGTGGAAGTAGATGAAATAGGGGAAATGCTGCCCAATTTTCGCTAGCTTATGAATTATTCTAGTTTGGATTTAAGAGTGTCTTTAAGACTTAACCATGGTATGAATCCTTTTAAATGTAGATTTCTCAAGCTTTGGCGGTGAACGTTAAATAATTTAGAAGACAAAAAGGTATGTAAGGCTAATCCTTCCTTCTTAAGGCATGATTCCATTGATGTATACCTTCATGTGAAATCCATAATATCTTCCATGATGATTTCATTCCTAGAATCACAAAAGCTCATAATTCTTGGTACTTTCATGATATCATTGATCTCACCCTATGATAGTTGATCCTCCGAGGGAAATTATATTGACGATAATGATGTTGACGCTACGTAGGTACCCCTAGGTGTATATGTATGTGTATATATATGTATGGCCAGTATGTAACATCGAGCTTGTGTGCCCGGGTATGATATCTATTGCGCGCGCACCACTGCAGTTGGGTACGGATAACATTGAGCCTTGGAAGGGCTGGGTATGCATAACACCGAGCCTTGTTATGGACGGGTATGTAAGACACCGATCTCACGTGGTCGGGTATGGTATTACTACATATGTAAGTGTATGTAAGGGAAGGTTCCCATTATAAAAAGGGTAAGTAAATGTGATGAAAGTCGCTAGAGGTATAAATGGTTCTACCATCCCATGACTCTTCTCCCTTATGATATCGTTCATTCTTCTTACATACTTAGTACATTATTCGTACTGACGTCCTTTTGTTTGTGGATGCTGCGTCATGCCCGCAGGTGGACAGGGATACAGACTTGACCCTTAGGCTGCTTATTCAGAGACTACTTAGTGGAGCTCTATTTGATTCGGAGCAACAGCTATTGGTACTATTATTTTGTGTACATATATAGGCATGACGGGGTCCTATCCCGTCTTTATGATGAAACATACTCTTTAAAGGCTCGTAGACAGTCGTATATAGCTAGGTGTCTTTTAGCCTTGTCGGCATGCATATATATATGGGCATAGTTGTTGATGTTGATATAGAAGTGCCATACTCGATGGAAAGTGTATTATTGATGCATTGAGATTATGAGTAGGCCATGTGGCTCACCTAGATATGATTGTGTAAGTATGATGAGAGGTGCCCGGTGGGTTAGCTCCGGGTGCCCGTCATGGCCCTCCGGTTGAGTCGTGACAACGGGCAACCCGCGACGTTCATGTACTAGCCACCCCGAGCGAACTATAAGCTGTGGCTCTATCAACATATTCGGTACAAACCTTGGATCATAGCAATAATCATATGTCACTTTCATCTTTCTCTTTCTTTCCATTTCGATCCCCTTTCCATAACTATTTCGTCATGTATGTGTTACACCCCTCGTTTTCGTAGTGGTAGAACTTATGATTTCCTAGTTGGGTATGCCTTGGGAATTGAGACCCGAGCCCAAGTTTTGGAGATAGAAAGTGTCCTACCCCGTATGCAATGGTATCATCAGGAATTCCTGGTGATTTACAGGTTTAGAAGTTGAACGAATCGAATCGACGCGATCTGAACTGAATTGGAAAAGTATGCAGACACCAGTCATGATTGACGGGCCGTCGAACCTATCGACGGATCGTCATTGTGCGGCGTCGACTGGGTTTCGCAGCCCTGCATTCTGCAGGTGCAGGTCGACGAGCAAGTTGACGGACCGTCAACACGGCGACAGGTCGTCGACCCGCTCGTCGAACCGAACCACTGAAGCATTTAATTATCCACGTATAAATACGTGGTCCACGATTTTATTTCATATTGTTCTCATTCCCAGATCAGAGAAACCCTGTTATATTTTCTCCCAACATTTCGCATTATCATTAGTGAAGATTGGGTAAGATCCGAGCCCCATGACCCCGAGCTAGTAAAGGGAAGGTTGTTCCTAGGGTTTGATTGAAGTTGTTGATCTTGAAGAATTGGATTTGAAGCTAGGGTTTGAGATCTTAAACTCTTCAAGGTATGTAAATGGTTTCTACCCTTGTATTTAAGTTAGTTACTAATAGTTTTGGTAGTTCAAGTGAAGAGAAGATAGCTATGAAAGTGATAAGTTGATGAAAGGTTGAATAGTGTTTTTGGGGTTGTGTCAAGAGATGATTAGGAGATGTATTTGGGTATATCTTGTTATGTAAGTGTTGCCACTATTGTCATCATTGATACTGTGGTTGAGGTTGGATGGAATTAGGAGTTGAGGGTTTTCTACGTTTTCAAGGGATATGTTGTCCATAGTTTGTTAAGCTCTTTTGTAATTATAATGGTTAGTAAGTAAGGTGAATAGCCTAATTAAGGCCTATGTTATCTTAATTGTAGACTTACGAGTTCAAGGAATAAGAGTTGGACGATTGGATTTATTTCAAGGTATGTTAAGGTTTTCCCTTTCTTTCAGTTTGGCATGATCCTATGATATGAACGAACAAACGAGTAAGCGAGTTTCCATGTTACTCTATTCTTATAAGCACTAGGAGAAATACAGTTTTGATGTTCCCGTACCCCGACTATGGTATTTCCCTATATATAGATCTTGTGATTTCTTGTCCTAGTAGTATGAGTTCAGTAAGGCCCATGAGAGGAAAATTGTCATTATATTGTTTTGAGAATCCCGTTGTTCAGTTTTACTTGTACTACGCATTCACTTCTTGTTCTCAAGGGTATGAGTGAAAGGCACACTTGACAGGGGGTGAAGGTGTGACCTATGATATTACGTTCTAGATGTGAAAGGAACACTTGACATGGGTGAAGGTGTGGGCCATGAGTGGTCCATGAGTGGCCTATGATGTTGGGATATGTACATGTGAAAGGCACACTTGACAGGGGGTGAAGGTGTGGCCTGTGATGTGACAATGAGGTGTGTACCTACTATATATATATATATGCATGTCCATGTTTTCCGACATACAGATTTAGTCAAATGCAGACGTATACTAGTTCATACAGATTCATGCAGATAGTTATTTCAGCTTATGAGTTCAGATCTTACTCATGATTTCTATATATATATATATATATATATATATATATATATATATATATATATATATACACACACATGTTGCCTTTATGCCTTACATATTCAGTACATTATCCGTACTAACTCCCCGTTGCTCGGGGGGCTGCGTTCATGCCCGCAGGTACAGGGAGACAGATAAGTGGTCCAGCTCAGTAGGACCTCTAGATCAAGCAGTGGTCAGTACGCTCCATTCGATCCGGAGGTACAGTCAGTTTTGGTATGCCCCCTTTTTAGATGTGTATGCATATGGGCATGACGGGGCCCTGTCCCGTCCTTTCAGCAACTTTATTCCAGTAGAGGTCTGTAGACAGTTGTATGTATTGGTCACATGATGTAGCCTTGTCGGCTTCTATTCTTTTGTGAACAGTATATGTAGCAGCTTAGTTGGTTGCACTGTTCCTTCAGCATATTTATGTATATATAGATTGTTCAGAGTTCACGGTGTCGTCTAATTATGAGATTAGTTTAAGCCATTTTATGGGCCCTTGATGTTCAGAATGATTCAGATATGAGTTTAGGGGTGTTTGGTCGCTAGAGGTCAGATTCCCATCACGGCTCATCGGGTTGGGTCGTGACAGTATGAATTCAAGAATGAGGGATCACATGTAAAAATGCCAATGACTATGATATGGAATTCACAAAGCACCACATAGCCAATTTAATCCTTGCACGAATTATAAAACTACCATGGAAACATATAAGAAAATCAATCTCAATTCCAACAAATAGAACCAACATCCCACATCACCATAATCACATATCAAGTACACCACATGTCAATGATTGCATAAAGAACGGCGACAAGACCACGTAATCAGAAATCATACCAACCTAGTGGATTAAACGCCATAACCATGCCTGAAGGCCTATCAGGATTTCCCTGTCAACAACTGCATAACACATGTGAGTCGCTAATCAAAGTCTAAGAAGAGAAGCCGTAACCTACCTCGAAGGTTGAACAGGTTCCACGAACCTCAAATCAAAGCCTTTCCCTTCCGAATAGCTTCCGAACGATCGAAGTCTAATCAGTATTTTAATCTATGTTAGAACCCGAGTCTAATGATACCCATATTACTAAAATACGATTCGAGTCCACAAGGGAAAAATGGGAATTTTATTTCAAAATAGGATCACCCAACACCGAAAATACTTGTATCCCAAAAATCAAATAAAAAAGCCACACATTTAGCAACCAATTTCACTTTTCCCCCAATTTAAGCCTTGGATTTCTAAACCACAACTTTTCAACCCAAAACACGATTTTAAGCATCAATCAATGATAAGAATCAATTGGAAATGGTGAAATTAGGATTAGAAACTTTCCCCCAAACTTAGATTGACAAAACCTCTTTGAAAACCCTTTAAAACGAACTCAAGAACTTGAAAATATGGTGAATGAGATTGATTTCGGATTTTGGAATTTTTATCGCTGGTGCTATTGTTCTTTCTTTGTGATCGCAGTCTGAGGCCACGCGATCCCGCAGGCTAAACGCGACCTGGCCGGAAGGAACCTCTCGCGACCGCGAGACTTGCACATTTTCACGTATAAGCGCGACTCGGCCTGCCCCCATTGCGTATGTCCATGAGTTCGCGACACAATCACGCGATCGTGTAAGCCAAAGACCCACCTGGTTAGCTGTCACAAAGGAGGACGCTAGATACTTAACACCAGATTTTTTGGTGTTCTCCAAACTTGATTTTGACACCCGAAACCACCCTTGGACCTCTTGAATATAAACCAAATATGCAGACTGACCATAAATGATGCTACAAACTCACCCGCGCCCTCGAAATTCCTAACGGGGCTCATCTTGATCTGGTCAACCCCCAAACCCCAAAAATAAAGTTTCTATCCAATAGCCTAAAATATCTCCGAGTGGGCGCAAGATTGCTCGATGGGATTTTAAGTTATGCTTTATATATTCCATTTCATTTGGACATTTTATTTTCCCAAATCCAAGAGCTCTACAAAAACCCTCTCTTCAACTCCATAAACTAATCTAAGCCAAGTCCAAGAGAATTAAGAGATTCAAGTGCTAAGAAGCTTGCTATGGCTTGTGGAACTCAAGTTTTACTTGGGTGTTGATGTTAGGGTTTTTCACTTTGGTGGAGTAATTTGATCCAAGACTCGTTCTTGTGTGATAAAGGTAAGTTTTCACATCTCTTGCATATGGTTAAGGTTGTTTGATTGTTATACTATGGGGTTGAAGGAAGAAAAGTGAAAATAGAGTTCAAGTATGAACTTGAGGGTATGGTGAGATATAAGTTAATTTGAACTATGATTCTTAGCATATTATGAGTATAATCTTGCTGTGGGTGGTGATAATTATGTTGAGGAAGTATTTTATGTAAGTATATATGGTGTTGTGTAGCCATTTTTATGAATGATCATAAAAGGGAGTTTGAGGGATTGGATGATGCTTAACTTGAATTAAACCTCTTGATTGTGGTATTGTTGATTGGGAGTTGTTTTGGAATTTGGTAGAAGTAGATGAAATAGGGGAAATGCTGTCCAATTTTTGTTAGCTTATGAATTATTCTAGTTTGAACTTAAGAGTGCCATTATGACTTAACCTTGGTATGAATCCTTTTAAATGCAGATTTTTCAAGCTTTGGCGACGAACGTTAAATAATTTAGAAGACAAAAAGGTATGTAAGGCTAACCCTTCTTTCTTAAGGAATGATCTCATTGATGTATACCTTTATGTGAAATCCATAATATCTTTCATTCCTAAAATCACAAAAGCTCATAGTTCTTGATACTCTCATGATATCGTTGATCTCACCCTATGATAGTTCATCCTCCGAGGGAAAATATATTGATGATGACGATGTTGACACTACGCAGGTACCGCTAGGTGTATATGTATGTGTACATATATGGGCATGGCGGGGTCCTGTCCCGTCTTTATGATGTTGTTTACTCTTCTTAAAGGCTCGTAGACAGTTACGTATAGTTAGATGTCTTAGCCTTGTCGGCTCATATCTTTGTATATCATTTTGTTAGCTTCGTCGGCTTGTGTATATATATGTGCATAACTGTTGGTTTTGATATAAAAGTGTTTTAGCCCGATGGAAATTGTATTATTGATTCATAAGATTGCGAGTTAGCCATGTGGCTTACCTAGATATGATTGTGAAAGTATGATGAGAGGTGCCCGGTGGGTTAGCTCCGGGTGCCCATCATGGCCCTCCCGTTGGGTCGTGACACATTCATCCTTGAACAATAAAGGGAAGTATGAAGGCTGACGGCAACTAAGGAATCTTCATTAAACCACCCCGAAACCTCCACAGGCAAGAATACGACGTTAGTATTGCTCGTTAATCTTATCAATCAAAACTCCATTTAACTTAGCTCAAAGACTCAAATTTTCATATTTTCCATACTCGAAATTTCTTTCATGACTGATCCCCGAATATAAGAACTTCTACTTGAATTCTCTGATTTGATATAACCACACATGGGAACGCGATTGATAAGTTCCATAAAATTCCCCAAACAACACAAACCTTTAGATATAGCCACAAACCATAGCCCACTCTGAATCAGTAAAATACTCTGACTCTACTAATCTTTCTTGCACACCTTCCAAGGCTGTCCGTGGCACCAAGATTCCTTAGAACATTAAACATGCGTCACAAGCCCCAATCATGAATTCCTTTCATCAAAATAGAATCCTTTGTTTATCTAGAAAAACCGTAAGCAATTCCATCAAAACTGATCTTACCCATGCGATTGCACTAGTCCCAAGTCTGTTGGTTTCGTAACTCGGTGTTAAAACCACCTAGCCAAAACCCATTGCTCTGGCCTTCTAAAATATTTAAACCACCATACTGACAGCATACGTACTAATTACCTTGCGAGCCAAACTTATAGGAACCAGTCCGATCACTCTAAGATCTCCCCTAACCATTTGTACCTCCTCCAGTCATCACCGAGTATTGTTGTAAACCATTATAACTACCCAAATAGCTGTGCTTTGTAAAATACCATCAAGTCCACTCGCAAACCTCGATTCTTAATTGGAATCCATCAAATCCTTGAAGGTGATTTACTAGAAAACTCATAAGTCTTTCTGGTAATATAAACATAGTCCCGCAACTCAAATTAAACAATTATGATTTGTAAAATGCACAACTTCCTGAATATCACCAATGGTCACCCTAACTGGCTCCAACTTTTACGAAACTGATAACAGTCCTATCACACATCTGTGGCAACCAATTCTAATCCTTTTCTCATGAATAATAATTCTTGTACCGTCACCTCGGCTCCAAAGACTGAATTCTATCCTAGTCATCAACTTAGAACCGAAGAACCATGCTCTATGATTACAACTTTCATGTTTCTTAACTTACACCCAATACACAAATCTGACTGAACCCCATAAACTCTAAAAATATGAAATTCCCCTCGTGATTCCACTTAGCTTGCTCAAGATCTCAAACATTTTAGCGCAAAACCTGTAGCCTCATTTAATACACCTTTAACCATCGAGTCTCCAATTGCAACATCCTGACACGCCTATCACAATTTTGAAAGTATCAAATCTCGCAATCTCTTGCACCAACCTTGCACAATTACTCCCAAGTATTGATATCCAAAATTCTCACCCAAGATACCCAGTTAGTAATACTTACAATATAATCCACTACCACAAATACAGTCTCACATCGAAAATATATCTCTGGCCTTCAAATTACAAGGATTCTCAAAATTCCTTCTTGTTGGACAACTCTAGCTCATCCAGTGAAGAGTGCTTCAAAACTACACATCTGGGTACAACGCAAGCCACCTTTCCATAAATCTTAACAAGTCGGTCACCTGAAATGTGCTTCTCACTAGTCGCCGATCACGAAACCTCACAGAACTTTCATAACACCTAGTCCATTTCTGTAGACTTCCTTATTTAAGCATACTTAACAATCAACCTCATCTAGAAGATGAAAGAAAACAACACTACAATCTATACCTGACTTAAGTACCCAAAGATGTACCTTATTCATACTGATTCTCAATCAACTATACCTTTATCTTACCTTTTCAATTGCTATATTCTATTCAGATCACATCCACCGTCACCGACTGGTCATCACTCGAACCCACCCAAAGGTATACCACAAAGTCATAAGTCCTGCCAAATAGCCAAGTCAATCTTGGAGATAGTATCATGCTGCACACTCAACAAATTATAGTTTCCTTTGCCTCACTCGAACTTCAAATTGAGAACTACTCTAAATCCGGTGCATCACATAAACCATTCTTCAAGAAGTCTTCCCACTAGAAATTACCGACCAACCCTGATTATCCCAACAAGAATCAATCATTGTTGATGCAATATCCCAAACCACCACTGAACCGATTCATAACCCGTAGGGCGATCCTTGATTACCAAACCAAAGCACCTCTAATCAAATCATGCGATTATCCCTCTTAGTCGATAAACTCCACAGAGTCATAACACCAATATTAGTAGGGACTAGTCGAAACTTATACAATAAATCTAATGCGCACACCCCTTGTCCAAGATTAGATGCAACACCCGATAACATCCTTGAGTACTAAAACTACACAATAGCCCATCACTAGAGTCATTTCTATTAGTCAACCACTGACCTCATTGGCCTATGAGATAATCAAACATACCACTCATCTATGAACCCTTACGTTCACTCTACATTATATAACTGCAACATAACTCTCAAATTAGCAAGCTCTTGATTCAAACAACTCCCTTTTATCACTAACCTCGAAACACCGAACGACCCGGCGAACACACTCGTTGTGGAAGGAACACAACTACCCAATACCTCAAGTTCCCACTCTTCTTAAGTAACCTTTCCTTCTGATTTAGAACCGATAGCCATTTACCTAAAGGAACCCACAAACCACTAGTTCTTACTCTACCACTACGATCTTGTCGTGTGGAAGCCCGACTTAACTTTTAATAACCACATATAATGTCCACTCTCGTACATCTTGCAACCTTATCTTGACGAGCATGTCAGATACCAATTGTTTCCTTCATATAGCGGATACAGTTCTATCCAAATTCTCTTCCCTTTTCCTTCGCCCCATAACACAAGAAGTACTCTTATCAATATCACCTAAGAAATCTTACTTCCTCACACATTACCACAAAGTCTCATTTTTCGTCCTTATGCTCACTTCCTTTCATAATCTTAACACAGTCACTATGCTTTTGTCGAATCTGATGATCCTCCCCAAGTTACATTTGTTTCCTGATGTTGATATCAATTCTCTTCCATTACTAAATTACTTACTTGCCATTGATACACTTTTCCCTTACATCTACCATATGATACGAAGGAACGAACGAACAAATGAACGAACTTCCATATCACTCCACTCTTACAAGCATTAGGAGTACTATAATATTTGATGTTCCTACACCACTGTTATGATTATTCCTTATTTTCATGGGTCTTGAGATTACGTATATTGATGGTATTAGCTCAAAGATTTTTATCCGACGTAGCACGACTTTATGTCACTCCGAGAGTTCTATTTATTCATCTTACTTATGCATTGCATTCATTTATACATATGCACATTGACCCATGACCAGAAGGCGTTATGTACATATATATTATATGTATATGGCGTATGAGGAAAGGGATATGCTTTATATACACATCACCACTTGATCAGCTGGTACACGATGATGATGATGATGATGCCCGCAGAGGGGCCGATATGATATGATACGATGGGATGCCTTCAGAGGCTTGATAATGATATGTGCACATATTTACATACAACCTCATGTTTCATATGCATAAGAATGATACTTACATATTTCATGATTCTCAGAGGTATACAGAGATATACAGATTACAACGCATATGCATAACATTATGTATTTCATGACTTACAAAGATATTCAGTCTTACAAGTTGATTCTTATATCTCATGTTTCCTTATGCCTCACATGTAATATTTTCATGCCTTACATACTCGGTACATTATTCGCACTGACTCCCCTATTACTTGGGGGGCTGCATTCATGCCCGCAGGTTCAGGTAGACAGGCTAACGATCCCATTTAGTAGGATCTCCACTCAACAGTTGTTGGTGCGCTCCACTTGATTTGGAGACGCTGCCTTATTTTTGGTACAACATTTTTGTGCACATAGGGGTATGTTGGGGCCCTGTCCTGTCCTTTTTACAGTGATGCACTCTCATAGAGGTCTGTAGATAGTTGTATGTAGCTGGGATATTACATAGCCTTGTCGGCTTCCATTTGGTTGTATGGTTGTCCATAGCAGCCTTGTCGGCTCGCACTTTGATGTCAGCATGTGTATATTCAGTTGATCTTCATAAGCGTTGCTTCCATTCGATTTACTTTCCATAGAAGATAGTAGAATGTTGTCTGGAGATCTATGTGGCCTACCTTTATTCACGTCTACATTACACATGCATGCTTAGGAGTGTCTGACAAGTATAGCTTGGGCACTCATCATGGTCCATCGGCTTGGGTCATGACATATAATTTGGTAAGCAATCTCTCTATTCAACCCGACTCATAACCGAGTCATGGCATTCAATGGATCCTTTTCAAATTCGATTCTCATCTTCACAAGTTCGAACTCATAATAATATTCTTCCACTATTTCTATTTTGTCTTAAGGTGTGTGCTTTCTTGAGTTTCTCTTGTTTGTAGCATTCGGTGACATACTTGCATCTCAAGATATTCTTTAACTCTACCCAAGTAAGTATAGGAGCAAGTCCATGCATTCGTCTCACTTTCACTTAAGTTTTCGACCATGTAGAGGCGCATCCTTCGAATTGAGCAATGGCATAAGATGTTTTTTTCACCTCAGACATGTCATTAGTAAGAAGATTCGATCATAATGCATTACCCAATCAAGAAACACATCGAGATAACTAACCCCTTTAAATGTTGGGAGAGTGACCTTAATGGAGTTGAGACTCATGTCGCAACCTCCACCGTGCCCATGATTCCCATAAGGTTCTTCACCATAGTCATAACCTTGATAGTCATGACCTTGGTAACCACCACGACCTTGGTAACCTCCTTGCCTTCTCATTTAAGGAATAGGGCCATTCTTTCTGCCTCTTCCCCTATATGGACTTTGCATATGCACTCGTTGTCCCCTAACTTGATTGGCATAGCGGTCACCTTCTTCTCTATACACCTCTTCTTGATAGTCATCATCCAGGGTTGAACATTCCGAATTAGTTGACGGTTTGGATGGTTTTGGGGTATTATAGGGTGATTTAGTGGTGGTTCATATGGAATTTGGTGTTGTGGTGGTGTGTGTCATTGGGGCATTAGAATATTGTGTGGTGGTGTGGTATTTTGAGGAGTAGGTCTATATACTTGTGGATGGTTATGGGGAATAAAGTAGGTAAAGTGTCTCGAGGAAAGATACTTGTGTTTCCTTGATAGTGAACTTGCGATGAGAAAGATAACTCCCTACTAACTCCTTCAATAGCTCCTATCTGGCAATCTATATGTAACGACCCATTTGGTTATCTAGGAATTTTAACCTTTTACCTCTATTGACCCTTCCCCTAGCCTCGTTAGAGCCTTGTTTGATTTTTGAGGAAATTAGAAGTTCTAAGTTGAATATGTGAGACCTTTGACCAATAGTTGACTTTTGGGTATTGATGTTCTTTTATGGTTTTTGTCGGTTCAATTAGGTCTGGATGGTTAATTATGACTTGTTAGGGTGGTTGGTTCAATTCTCGAGGCACTCGAGGTGTTTGGGCTATTAGATGAAAACCTTATTTTTGGGGTTTGATTATTGAATAGGTTAAGATGATCCCTGTTGGGAATTCTGAGGGTGTGGGTGAGTTTGTTTTGTCATTTCTTGTCAGTCGGCATATTTACTTTGAGTTCGAGAGGTCACAGGGTGGTTTCGGGTGTCAAAATGAAGTTTGGAGAACACCAGAAAAATTAGGTGTTCACTATCAGGTGTCCTCCTTCGTGATAGCAAAAGATGGACATGATCGCTAGCTAGGTGGGTCTTTGGCTTACGCGATCATGTGATTGTGTCGCGAAAGCATGGACACGCGCATGGGGGGCAGGTCAAGTCATGCTTATACGCGAACGCATACAAAGTCTCATTATCGGGAGAGGTTCCTTGGGGCCGGGTCATGTTTATCCTTCACGATCTCGTGGTCTTATACCACGATCGTGAAGAAGGAACTATAGCACCATTGATAAAAATCCCAAAATCCAAAATCTACCTCATTCACCATATTTTCAAGTTCTTGAGTTCGTTTTGAAGGGTTTTCAAAGAGGTTTTGTCAATCTAAGTTTAGGGGTAAGTTTCCAATTGATTCTTATCATTAATTGATGCTTACAATCGTGTTTTGGGTCAAAAAGTTGCGGTTTAGAAACCATAGGCATAAATTAGGGGAAAACTGAATTGGTTGCTAAATTTGTGGCTTTTTGACTTGATTTTTGGGATAGAAGTATTTTAGGTGTTGGGTAATCCGATTTTGAAATAAATTTCTCATTTTTCCCTTGTGGGCCCAAATTTCAATTTTAAAAGTTGTTTTTGACTCGATTCGTATTTTAGTAATACGGGTATCATTACACTCGGGGTTCTAACATAGATTAAAATATTGATTAGCCTTCGATCATTTGGAAGCTATTAGGAAGGGAAAGGCTTTGGTTTGAGGTTTGTGGCAGCTGTCCGACCTTCAAGGTAGGTTACGACATATCTTCTTAGACTTTGATTAGTGATTCACATGTGTTATGTAGTTGTTGACTGGGAAAGCATGATAGGCCTTCGGGTGTGTTTGTGGTGTTTAATCCACTAGGTTGGTATCATTTCTGATTATGTAGGCTTTTCGCCGTTGTTTATGCAATTATTGACATGTGGTGTACTTGATTACGTGATTGTGGTGTAGGATGTGTTGGTTCTATTTGTTGGAATTGAGATTGATTTTCTGATACGTTTCCATGGTTGTTTGATAATTCGTGCAAGGATGAATTGGCTTTATGGTGCTTTGTGAATTCCATATTATATTCATTGGCATTGTTACATGTGATCCCTCATTATTTCATTCATATTTTCATACATGATGAAAGAGTTATGGAAACGGGATCGAAATGGAAAGAAAGAGAAATATGAAAGTGACATATGATTATTGCTATGATCCAAGGTTTGTACCGGACATGTTGATAAAGCCACGACGTATAGGCCGTCCGAGGTGGCTAGTACATGGATGCCGTGGGTCTCCCATGGGTCATGACTATTGAAGCGACAAATGCTTATAGCATGTGTGTACAGATTTGAGGTATTGGCCATTGCATTGCACGACATTGCATCTCATTTCCATTACATCTCGCATTATGGCATCATATATTGTCTTATCGGATTCTTGTTGGTATTGTACCTATGTTGTGATCTAATGGATGAGGTACTCTCTTAGAAATGGGAAGACTTGTGGAATAGAAGCTTAATCTAGGCTATGACTTGATGATTTGGGATATGCAGTGTATGTTGATTGCCTTATCTGTTTACTTGTCGATTTCTATATTTCTTATGCGTTGACTAATCTTAGTCGGCCTATGATGCTTACCAACAAGTGTTCTCTATTGATACTACTCTTGCTATACTATTATGGAGTGTAGAGTTGTTTCCAGGTTGATATTCGAGACCTTATGATACAGAGATGTATGGGTGACCTATTAGCCGAACTTGTAGCCCAGAGTCTCTTTATGTGTATTCTGTCCATTCTCTCCTTATGGACAATACTTATTTTCATTTGGAGTTTGTATTTAATTTCAAACTTTGTAAATCCTTGCGGAAGCTCTTGTATAAGTTAAGAATTTGAGATTTTTTATGATAAAAGTAATTTCCGCATTTGCTTGTGTTTTTTTAATTAATCAAATTGTGTTTACATATAGTAATTATGCACTTGATTTCTCACAAAGAAGTAAAGGATTTTGGAAATGGTTAGCCTACCAGGGGGAATAGTGTAGGTGCCACCATGACCGTAATCTGGGTCGTGACAAGTTGATATAAGAGCTCTAGGTTCACTGATCTCACGAGTACATGAGAATGTTTGGTAGAGTCTTGAGAAATGGTACGTAGACGTCCGTACACATCCTCGAGAGGCTATAGGACATTTAGGAAACTTCTATTCTTTCATTCCTTTCGTGCTACTTCGTTTAAATTGGTATCTCAACTTTTTTGTTCTATTTCCTCACTAATGGTGGGACCCTATTCTTGAATTCACACGCGAGTGGCTTGATATGACATTGCATGGTATGGTACGAGATGTGTCACTATGATATGTACGCGCGACCAAGTTCAGTATTCAACTACGATTTGAAGACTCAGTGAATGGTGCTATGATTGAGACTTCTTTGTCAGTGATATACTTGGGAAATGGGAGTGATATTACAGAGGACTGCATAATCGCGGTGTCTTCAATGGTTAGTTTGTTGGAAGTCTAGGGAGTGAATTTATGGCTTACAAGAATGGGTTGCTCGAGGTGTGCGTGGAGTGGGAAAGTTTCAGTATCGTCAAGGTTTAGTATGGTAGATGTATGGCACAAGTGTACCAATGGAAAGTCAGAGATTCAGTAATGGAAGAGTATTGATGTCAACATCAGGAAACAAGTGTAACTTGGGGAGGATCATCGAATTCGACAAACAGATAGTGACCGTGTTAATATTATGAAAGAAAGTAAGGATAAGGACAAAAAAGGTGACTTTTGTGGTAAAGTATAAGGACATAAGATTTCTTAAGGGATATTGGTAAAGTATGAGGAAGTATGATTTCTTAGGGGATATTCCCTGAGTCCTGATATGACTTGTGTTATGATGACTTGTGTTCCCTGATATTGATTTATTGAATGTTCACATTCCTTAGTAATTGTGGAACAGAAATACATTGTGATGAGAGAGATAATCTAAATATGAAAAGGCACATTTGGCGGGGGGTGCGGATGTGGCCTAAGTATGGGCTCGTGATCCGAGGTCAGTTCCAGAGCGAGTGGTACATAGACACCATGGTCCCCTGCAGGTCATGACTATCTGGGGAAAACATTACCATTTAGCATGTGTGTACACGGGTTAAGATACTTCTATTATTTTGTTGCATTACATCGGCTCATGACTATCTAAGGAAAACATTACCATTTAGCATGTGTGTACACGATTGAGATACTTCTATTTTTTTTTTGCATTGCATCGGCTCGTGGCTAATTGGGAAAACATTACCATTTAACATGTGTGTACGAATACGATACTAACATTGATTAAATTATACTTGTGTGTTCATAATCGTAATGGTGGTAGAGCTGAGTTCGGTCGTGTGGCATATAGCCATGGTTTATCCTGGTAAGTACGATTGATTCACTCATGATAATGGAGATGAGGCATTTACAAGTAACCTCATAATCCGTTGATAAATAAAGGAAGGTGGGGTAGGTTGATCGCATTAGCGTGTCTAAGAGTTTGGGAGTCTGTTAAGTCGCTATCATTGATTTCATTGCTTGCTTGTTCTATTGATACTTGATAAGTGTGTGTTTGGTGTCCCTTGTGGGTTGAGTGTTGGATCGAATCTAGTCGTTAAATTCCAAGCATGTTAAGGTAAAAAGGAAAAAGGTAAGGATTAGTGATTCCACTGAGTGTTGATTGATAGAGAGGTTGAGGTCTGTCCTTTATAATTGTCGGTCTTGAATGTAACTATTGTTGTATGTAGGTTCTTACTTCCTAGTGTTGTGTTGGCATGGTAATGGGATACGAGCATGTTTATGTCAGAGATGTTCAAGTACAGGTAGGATTCAAAAAGGGTGTTACGACTATACTCATCTGTTTATTCTGTTAGATTTTATATCGTGTTACGTGAACTAATCTTAGTCGACAATGCTTACCAGTAGGTGTGGTGTACTAATACTACTCTTGCTACATCTTTCGTGGTATAGATGTGTTTCAGGTTTCTGCTTGAAGGTTTCATTAATTGCAGTGGCGAACGTCTTCCAACAACTTCTGTACATCTCATTCCGAAGGCAGAAGCTGTGTCCTTTTATTATGTTATCTCTCTGTGATTTAGAAGCTCTTGTATATGTGATTTAGACTAGATCCTTTGGAAAGTTGAATTGCTCTAGTTAATTAAAGAGTGTTTTCAAAATGCTTATTTTTATTTACTATTGTTGGTTGCACTTGCTTTCAAAACAACTTACGAAAAGGGGTTGGTTGGTAAGGGGTTGCCTATCAGGTGGTGATAAGGTAGGTGCCCGCACGATCTGTAATTTGGGTTGTGACACCTCAAATCTATAAAGTGTCTAGGTAAGTGATTAACAACCACACAACATCTCAAATGAATCAACAACTAAGAAATCAAGGCTGATGCAATAATATAGATACAAAAACCAGAAAAAGAGATGTGAATAGATATAGTATGGATGCATATGCGATGCAATGCAACGCAATGGCCAACTATCTCATAGCGTACACACATGCTACGGATGAAATACCTCCACGTCTTGATAGTCATGACCCATGGGGGACCCGGGAAGTCAATGTATCTGTTAGATCCCGCATTTTCAGAGCGTGAGCGTGACACGTGCTTCCTCAAAAAATTGACAATCATGTTGTTGCTACATGATTTAAACTCACGTTGATAGTGTTGTATCCCGTATTTTTGAACGTCGGATTATTTGCTGAGGTGGGGCCCACACATCGAGATTTTTTTTTTGGAACATCTGAAAAGTCATATGAATCACATATGTAAAGTTAAACACAACTCATGAAGGACCCTTGGGCCAAATCAAAGTGGAAGCCCTCCAAACCAATATTTTTAAGAAAACGTTTTCGGGTGACCTGACTTCGAGGGGCAAAAACGGTATAATACGTTTGGAATTTGGAAAAATACCAAGAAATAGAAGTTGTAGATAATTGAATTAGCTTTCCAACCATAGGTCGTGGGTTCCCAGGTGACGTCGGTACAAGGAGATATGAATGTTTTAAGGTCGAAAGGTTAGTGGGCTAGGCCTAACTCGGGGCCAACTGGGTTAGGCCCATGACAAAAAAAAAAGAGAAGAAGAGGCCCAATAGGGGCCATCCGGCCATGGCCCAAAATAAAAGACCCAACCCAAGTCATTTAAAATTTTTCCATGTGATAAATAAGTCTTTATCACAAGAATCTTCAAGAGAAATCAAGAGAAGGAGAAAAACAAAGAAAGAAGAGCAAACGTTGAAGGGCCATACGGCCATGACCAAGGAAATCTAGCCCCTTAAAATCTTGTCCGAAAAATTATTTTCTTGTGGTATTTCTACTAATTCAAGGGTCCTCTACAACGTGGTATAGTTGTTTCAGAAGATAGACCGCTTGTTTCGTCGATTTAACACTTTGGACAAGTGAAGAAGAAAAGAAGAAAAAGGTAAGATTTCACTCCTTTTGTCTTGGAAGAAATATATATAGGTGTTGTGGAATGTGGAAAGGAATGTAGAGTATGAAAATTTTGTGTTATGGATATATATATGTATGGCTGAAAATGGTATGCATGGAAAGGGATGATTAAAATATTATTTGTTATATTAATTGTGTTGTTGAAGCCCTGTGATGGAAATGGAGGAAAAATGGTTTAAGTTGGCATGAAAAATTGTTGAAAATGGTTATAGGAACATATGTGATTTTAATGTAGTTTTTATGTAATTATGGAAGCGGAGTTCTAAATGTGTATTGTTATGTTGATTGGTGAATTTGGAGGGATGTAAGTTCATATTAGTATGAAAGGTTGGTTGTTAAGTTGTTATGGGAAGTTTTGTGATTTTATGGTAGATTTATGTAATTATGAAAATGAAATTGTTAAGGTGCAAATTATGATTATTGTTAATGAAATTGGAAGATGAAAATGTGTTATGAATATTTATGTCGAAAATTAGAAGTTTCGGATGAATTATGGTTTTGGAGGAATTTTTGTATATTTTGTAAATATTTTGTAGAATGATATGAAATGCTTCCGAATTGTATTGGAATGATCTTGATTAGTAAATGGATATGAAAACATTTATATTAGTTTGGAAGTGCGAAGTTAGATTGGGAGTTGTCGCACTATGTTGGAAAGAAGAATATTTATGCTAGAATGTGTTTTGTAGTGATTGTTGATGTTGTGGGTGTTGTTGTTGGTTATTTTGGCCGAGTTAAAATCTCGGAGATGTTGAATTTATAGGGGAGATGCTGCCCAAATTTCTGTAGAAAAGTGTTAATTTAAGATTCAAGTCCTAAGTCTTATAGTTAACATTTGGTAATTGCGACCAATTGTAGATTTTGGAGGAAACGGGAATTGAGTTTGGAGAGGCGCAAGGAGCGAATAAGGTATGTAAAGCTTTACCTTTCTTTCTCTTGGCATGTCTTAGGTGTAATAGGTTTGGATACGAGCCTCGGGGACGACTCTACTCTTAGGAATCTGCGCCTAAATTTGTCCCTTTTTCATTCAGTAGAATTGAATTGAATATGTTATGAATAGTTGGAAAAAATTGCCTAAACATCTAGAACTTGCACAAATAGGACCCGACTACCTTAAAACTCCCACAGGTGACGTCATGAAATGTAACGTACGTAAATTGTGGGCGCCACCTCATTTGACCCGAGGCGGGCCCACTTTCCCCGATTCCTCCCCTATTGTGTATTGACTTATTTTCGAACGATTTTAAAGGAAACGTTTTAACTACTCTTCTAACTACTAAATAAAAATTGTTGTAAATATTCTGTTGAGTCTTATGAATTGTTTTGGAACATGGAAACAATCCCAGAAAAATTATTTTTACGTAACCTATTGTGACATTCGAAATATACACAAAAATTATCGTCCGATTCCATTATTATGATTTGTTATTCAAGATGTCCCATCGAGTCTTTGCAAATGTATTATATTTTATATTGCATTTAGTTTCTCACTACTCCACTCGTGGATGCCTCAATGCTTCTTTCACTGAGCCCGGGCCAGGATATGTTATCACGCGTATTCCACTGCATTGTTCGCCGTGCCTCGATGTGAGGGGGCAGGTATGACATGTACATGGGTTCTGGAGTTATGCTGCACCATGTACATATATTCTGACATTTGATGATATGATATGATATGTGCACACTCTGATATTCGATATGATATGGCCATCTGATATGTTATGATATGTTACGGAGATATTCCCTACTCTGAAGTTATGCTGTGTTGTGGTGCCAGTGACGGGGTGGCGACCACGTTCTATCCACCGTGTCCCATAAAGGGGCCGGATATGGCATATGTTCTGAGTTGCATTATCTATGTTTTACGAGCAAGCATTTTGATACTTCTGTCATTGCATTTATTTTCTGTACTCCCTGCTCAGATTTTGATTCTGTTATTGTACTTCATGCTTTAGATACTCAGTACATATTTCGTATTGACCCCCCTTTCTTCGGGGGCTGCGTTTCATGCCGTGCAGGTACGCCCAGGTGAGCAGATGTCATGTTAGAAGGTGTTCCAGCAGGAGTTGGCAAGCTCCAATTGTTTCTGGAGTGCTGCCGAGTCAGCGTAGATGTGCTATACGTTCTGGTTATTTGTTAGAGGCTTTGCAGACAGAGTCGTAGGTATAGTATGTCAGCTGTGTATGCGGCTTCATCAGCCGATATGTCATTCTGTATTATGTGTTAAATTCTGTATGATTATAGATTCTGTTTGATTCGGAAAGCATCGAACAACATATTTTGAGAGTTTATTATATATTTTATTTTTGTCTGATTTAAAAAGTCTACTAAGATTATGAGTGCCCCAAAGGTCTGTGGGTTCGCTCGGCTTCGGATATGGGGCCGGGTGCCCATCACACCCTAGCGGAATTAGGGTGTGACAGTATCACTCTCTCGTCCTGGCAAAGACCTCAGGCATCAGACACTCATCTCTCTTTTACGCTCTCCGGCAAAGACTTTGGAGGCTACACTCTCTCACTTATCATCATTTCCAAACATGGTTCATAACAAATCATCATATGAAATAATAAAGTATGCCATGCATGATGTCAATTACAGTTGTCATAAACTACACTTCATAATTTCAAGCCATTTTCATTATCCTTCCATTTCCAATGATAAGTGAGATATCGAGAGAGATGAATGCAAATACAAGTCACAAACATAGCAAATATGGTGATAAGCCCACATAACACCTTACGAAATAAACCTAATAGTATTTCACCTCCACACTACTAGCCATTCCGCACACAACCCAGAGATGGCTACTATATCAGGTATGTCAAAAGAATCACGGACATTTCCATCTCCCTTATCATCATAAGCACCAATCACCGGTAATATCATTGTATCATAGAAATGAGGATGAATACAATGCAAAATAACAATATTAAGTGAATCATATCTATTCCAGTCGTCCCATACATGGACACATATCACAATATCAATATCAAGTCAAGTCCTTATCCATGATAATGTTAAGATGAGTGAGAGACAACCGTATCATAATCACAATTTGGCAACTAAGTACTAGTCCAATATCACACACATGGCAACAAGCCAATAAATCACAAAGAGGCAACAAGCCCAAAAATCAGTCAACAATATCAACCTAAGAATATCCATCCCAACTTCATACCCAAAGATATAACATGATTTGTCCGACAATAACTAACTCTACGTATGCTTAGCTAATCGAAGTCTAACCAGAAGGTAAGATGTAGCCTACCTCGCTACCGAGCTAGAGCCACGAACAATCAAATATGATCCTTGCCCTCTCAAAGAGCATCCAAGTACTTAAAGTCTAGCATTTATCGAATTCTAAGTTAGAAACAAGAAACAACGGTACCCATATTACTATACACTCGTTCGAATCAAAATCAACTAAGTAAAAGAGGGAAAACAGGCTCACAAAGGTTAAACCGGTATTTCAAATATGAAATACGTAACTCAACGTTCTAGAAGTTCAATTCTACTCCCCAATTTCTAAATTAGCTCAAGTATTGATCAATTTCATCATTCAAGTCAAAACCCTCAATTTGGATATAAACTCTAACTTTCAATCTTTTAATTTCTCAACTAGAAAGGAAGATTCAAGCCCATTGGTTACTAGTTCATGATATTCCATGCTTAGATTAGTTATGTCCATCAATTAATCTCATATTGGAAGACTAAATTTCAAATAATAAAAATAATTGTCAAAACCCATCCTCTTCCATTGGTTCTATAGATTTTCTACCATAGGTTCAAGCTTAAGGAAGGTAAATAAAGGAAATCAAGGCTAGAAAGACTTACCCCAAGAAGAATCCACCTAGAACCTCTTCAAATTTCCTTAGAGACACTTAGGAGAAATAATATTTGGAATGGGAAATGAAAAGGTTTCACTAAACATTAAATAAAATCCGATTCTGCGTCACCGCAATCCACTGAACGCTACAGCGCACCCGCCCCAGCGGAGCTCCATTGTCACGACCAAATTAGGGGTCGCGCGGGCACCCACCTTGGTAGGCGAACCCTCTCATTGATTTCACATCAATTAAGTAAAGGCGATTCATTTAAATCAATAGATACTTAGAAATTCAGCGGAAACTTCATAATATATTCAATAAACTCAAGAATCAATAAAATTACAATGATGTAACACATACAGACTTGATCCACTTCCCATGACCTGGTCTAGACTAGTACATGAGCGACTAATGATTTTAGATTACCACTACATTCTAAGACTCAATCTCCGTCGCAAAATGAAATGGGAGGAGGTCTTCTGGATAAGCATCGTGTATTTCCACATATGCTTCGATCAATCACCTGAAACAAATCTACACCCCAAAAAGGGTGTAGCAATTGCAATACCAGTACAAACCATGCGTACTGAGCAAGTATCATAGGCCGACAATGGTTAGTAACACATATCCGTAAAAGGATTCACAGATAAACATGATAACAACCCAATCAAGTCATACGACTATCTACCACACACGATATATCAATACCGTTAAGCTTTAATTTCACTCTAATAATTCACCAGTCAAGCTCGCAACGATATCAAAAATCACATAATAGTAAATCGATCGTTTCAGTCTAGTAGTCAACTCATCATTAAGACACTAGTTATCCTACATCACATAGAGACCAAACATATAACTAATCTTACAGACAGTCTATAAGATACCTCAACAAGTTCAACCAATAAATCCAGATCCAAGTACACGTCATTGCCTAAGTAAGCATCTAATCCCAATTGTGCCAAGTCTGAATAAATCAATCTGAAACCAATCATCACAAGTAAACACCAAATCATCTCAAACAAGCCATAATGCTATGCAATGCAAGATGTATCAATGCAATGCAATGAAATGCAAGATGTATGGACGCAATACCATGCCATGCAAATGAGGTGTACACATGTACACCAAACGGAAATATCAACGTCTCGGTAGCACAACAGTGTGACTCGCGAAGTCTGATGCCACCCATCCCGGATCTTTTCCAAACAGAAAGATGGGACCCTGGATAATTGCTCACAGGAGGAGTCTCACCAGCACTACTCTGCGGGACTCGCGGAGTCTATGCACTAACAAACGATTCCAGGATAATATCAGAATCGTCCACGCAACAACAATGCTCGAATATAACCATCGAACACCGGCCTCCATGCAATCACTCAAAAGAGTTTATCAAAATATCAGTTTCACACAATCAACGATACCGGATCATCACCGGGTATCGGCCATGCATCATGAATATGAGAGAATGTGTGCACATATTAATGATTCCGAAATGGAACCTCGGACATCGACATTCTCACAATCGCTCAGTAAAAGAGTTTCTCAAACATCAGTTTAATAAAATCAACGATTCCGGAATGGATCTTCCGGAATCGTTGATTTTATTACTAAGATGAAGTCGATGAACTTACTTTAACATAGAGGAATAAGGTTATAGTAGTTTCTTATGGTCCAAGTGTGAACGTTAAGTCTAGTTAAAGTGAATAAGTTTTCATAAACGAGTGAGATGACGGACAAGGTAAGATGACCTACTGGCTTCACTTATGTGTGTCACCTATATGTTTCACCTATATGTTAAACGCCGTACGTGCTTGAGCTACTAGTTACTCATCCTACGTACTCGAGCTACTTGCTTAGACGTCCTAAGTGCTTACACATTCTACTTGCTTAAGCTACTTCTTTACATCTCCTACCTGCTTGAGCTACTTATTTTCCGTCCTACTTGGTTCACGTCCTACCTACTAAATGAGGACAATACACATGTATAGAGAAAATCAGCAACCTTCAAGATTAAGTAATTGACAAGTAGATGCATCACCTACTTAAAATGAGAGGCCCAAATTAAAAGGGATATAAAAGGTGAGATGGGGCAGATCCAAGCCCAATCTGATCAGGACCATTTATGGGCTGAATATATAGATAAGTTCCCTTGTAAAATTATCATTTTATCTCATTTCTCCAGAACAAAGTAGCCATATCTCCCTCTCTTCTCTCTCTCTCTCTCTACGTTCTGTCCTCTTCCTTTCTTTTAAGTTGAGCTTAAAGCTAAGATGACAGCCATCTCTTCCTCCTCCATAGCTCGAGGTAATTCTCTGTTTATATCACAAAAACAAGGCAACCATCACTTTATTCTATTTAGGGTTTTAAGTGTTCTTCTTAATGTATTGAAACAGCCAAGAAAAATCCCTCTCATCCTCTCCATAGCTCAACACTTTGAAGTGATTCTTCCTCCGGAGAGTTTGTAGTACCTATTTAACTTGTTCCGTCCACTTTGTTGTCGGATCGGAGGTTTTTTCTAGTTGAAATAAGATGAAGCTAAGGCTGGTTTTGAGATTGTAAAGGTAATTCCCTCATTATTCTTCATATTTATAAGTTACTTTATGTTTTAGAGGTGTTTTAGTTGTTACAAGTTCATGGGTTGATGGCTGAATGATATGGATGAGTTGTTGGGCTTGTTATGTAGTTTTGGGGCTGCTCTTGTTGTTATTTTACTTGCTGGATATATAGTTGTTGGCTATTGTTGGTTGTTGTTGTTATTTTGAATTTGAGCAATGCAAAAGAAATAGGGGAGATGCTGTCCGATTTATCATAGAAGAAGCTTGTCGTTTCTTAATTGCTTAGTATGTTGTTTAGGGGCTGGTTGATGTGTTGAGAAACTGAACGTGTAGGTAATTGGTGTTGATATGTTAGGTGTTATGTGGCGTATGAAGGGGCAGTTCTTGTTATACTTAGGTGCTGGTAATATTAGCATGTTGGAGATGAGTTAGTTAAGGATTTAAATGTGCTTAGTTGCTACTAGTTGGTAAGTTGAAGGTTGATTGATGTAATGAGTTGCTAGTTGTGTTGTATAGCATGTTGGGACTGTCCTTATTGTATGCAGGTGCTGAAAGTGTTGTTGAACTTGTGTTCACATGTTAGTAAGAGTGTTTCAAGGATTATAAAGGAGATAGACTTGGACAAACACCAAAAAAACATTTGAAGAATGAGCTTGTCGCGTAGAAGCTAATTGGCGTGTTCCTCTTGTTGATACTTGTCAAGACCCAACCGGAGGGCCGTGACGGGCATCCAAAGCTAACCTACTGAGTACCTATTCTTACAATAACATCTAGGTGAGCCACATAGCTAACTCATAATTACCATGAACCAAGAAGGGCACAAGTTCCATCAAACATCGGCACATCCATATAATGTCATTAACTATGCCCATATGCTCCGTGCCGACAAGGCTAACAAAAATGATACACAAAAGATAGACCAACAAGGCTATGGAATATCTAGCTAGGTACATCTGTCTATGAGCATGTACGAAGGGTATGTAACATCATAAAGACGGGACATGACCCCTCCATGCCCATATATATACACAAAAGAATAGTACCAACTATTGCAGCTCCTAATCAAATGGAGCTCCTTTTGGCAATCTTTAATGAAGCAGCCTAACGGTCGAGTCTGTCTCCTTGTCCACCTGCGGGCATGAACGCAGCGTCCATAAATAAAAGGACGTCAGTACGAACAATGTACTGAGCATGTAAGGCTTAAGTAGTAACATGATAAAAACATGAAGGATAATATTAGATAAACGAACCATTTATACCTCTTGAGACGTTCATCATACTTACTTAACCTTTCTCTAAAGAAAACCTTCCATACATATACATATACATATAATAATACTATACTCGACCATATAGGTTCGGTGTCATCAGTACTCGGCCATAAAAAGGCTCGGCGTTGTCTGTACCCAACTGCAGTGGTGTGCGCGCAATAAATATCATACCCGGCCATAGAGGCTCGGTTTCACAACATAGCTTCATATATATACATATATCTATATATAGGAATACATAAGTAAGAGCATCATCATCATCACTATATCTTTCCCTAGAGGGTCAAACTGTCATAAGACGAGATCGACGACGATAAAAAAGATCAACAAAATCATGGGAGCTTTGAGAATCATGAGCTTCTAGCGTTTCTAGGAATAGGACATTTCGGATATCTTAAATGGATCCACAATAAGGAAATCATGCCTTTATAAAGAAGGGTTAGCCTTACATACCTTTTCGTCTTCTTAACTACTTAACATTCTCCTCCAAAGTCCGAAAAATCTACATTCAAGAGGATTCATACCAAGGTTAGGTCTCAAAGACACTCTTAAGTTCAAACTAGTATAATTTGCGAGCTAGTGAAAATTGGGCAGCATTTCCCCTATTTCATCTACTTCTACCAAATACCAAAACAACTCCCAATCAACAATGACATTATCAAAAATACCATAATTAATAGACTTCATTCATGTTATGCTCCATTCAATCCCCAGAACTCCCTTTCATAATCACCCATAATAATAATTTCAATACAACTCCATATACACTTGTATACAACACTTCCTCCTACAACCAAGTTGTATAACAATCAAACAACCTTAACTACATGAAATAGATGTAAAAACTTACCTTAATCACACAATAACAAGCCTTGGATCAAATTACTCCACTAGAGGTAAACCTCCAACTTCAACACCAAAGGAATTCTTGAGCTTCACAAACCCTAGTGAGCTTTCTAGCACTTGAATCTCTTGATCCTCTTAGGTTTGGAATGGATTAATACATAAACATAGGGAGATGGTTTTGGAGATCTCTAAGGTCTGAAATGGGGAAATAATGAATCCAAATGGGGAAAAACGAAATATATAAAGCTTCACTTAAAATCCCACTGCAACTTTGATGGCCATTTTGACGGAGCGTCAAATATCCTACGGTCTGGCAAATGGACCGTCAAATATGCCCAACCAAATAGACCTCTCTGTGACCATTTCATGGTGGAGGCTCCACCATTTGACGGGTTTTCAAACATCCCACGGTCCGTCAAATGGGTCGTCAAAGTGCCCTTCTGATAACTTGCTCTCTTTGATTCGTTTTAACCTCTAATCCTTCCAATACTTACTAAGTATAAACTTAACCCTTCACATACATAACATGAACATGCTTAGTGTCATATAAAGTCAAAGGTAATCTCAGTCCAAGACTAGAATGACTAACATACGACAATTCTTTAACATACGGAGCTACAAGGTGTAACAATACTAGTCTTGTTTTCCATGTTGTAGTTTAAGTGCAAAAGGAAATGGTTCTATTACCATCATTTATGGATTGAAAGTAAAGGTATGTGAGGCTATTATTTGACTCACCACTACTGCACAACGTGTGTTAATTGTTGCTTATACGACCATGAAGTCTAGAGCTTATAATGTATTAATTCCATGTTATAAGTCTTATGAGTTTCTTAAGAAATGTTATATGTCCATAATCAGTTGGCACTCAAGCGTATTGCTTTTAGAAGTCGAATTCCGAGTTATCATAATGGATGTAGATTTTCCCCTTATATGGGATGATATTTATAACTTGCAGATCTCGTTGGTGTTCTCTCATATGTATTATGAAGTCCAGAGTTACAAAAGAAAGCGTATCATTTCCACTTTATATGTCTCATAAGACGAATTAGAATATGTCATATGTTTTGATATCGATACTCCACTCCAATGGCCCTCTCCCAAAGTTGAGTTTCCAAGACATCATCCAAAAAGGGGCATGGAACACGTTTAGGACCAAGGGTGTTGAGAGTTCCTAGAATGTCATTAAAAGGATCTGTAGAACGTAGCGTAAGATGGGTGGATATTGGTAGTTCTAGTGGTAATTATTAAAGTGTAGAAAGTTAAATAAGACCAGTCATGTGGAAGCTCCTAAGGATCATAAACGGATAATGAAATGCTGCTTAAGGTGAATTGTATGGTTAAATTTCATGAGATTGTTGATTGATTATAGATTATGATATAAAACATATTGTTAGCTAGGAATTTTATTAATGGGGCAGTAGAGTGTTGGCTAAAAAGAACGCCACCCTATGGCTAGTGGTCATGTAATGGTTAAGAGGTTATAGAGGGTAGCGTAAGATGAATCATGATTGATGATACTCAAGTCATCGTTGTTGGGTCATTGAACGTCCCTTAAGATAAGTTATGATAATGTGATTAGGTAGAATAATGTTGATGGTTTCTGAAGTATGGTTAAGGGAATAGTAGGATTTTAGCTAAGATAAATAGTGTTGATAGTTCTTTATGGTCAGAATTGGGTATAGAGGGATCATTTAAGGTTAACATTGTTGATAGCTCCTAAAAAGCACTAATGGGAAATAGATTGATGTGTAGGACGAGTTGTATGGCCAGTTTATGGTGGTAGTTGATGGGATGTTGATTTGAAAGTAAGATGAATCAAATGATTAGTTTTGGCCTATCATTGACAAGTCATAAGGTTTATGGAAATTAAGTTATACATATGAGGTTCAAGAGATATCGTTGAAGAGTTCTAGAATTTCTGGAATTACATTAACTCCATGTCATAAACTCCGTAAGTTAAATAAGGAAATACGTTATGTTCATGATCTAGTTTATCATTCGAGCATATTACTCCCTAGTTCAAGTCACTAAGTTCTGCTTAAAGTATTAGAGTCTCTCCCTTAAATGGATTGATATTGATAAGTCGCAAGTATGCTAAAGGGATTATAGATCACTGTCTAAGATGGAAATAATGTCGATAGTTTCTAGATGATCGATAAGGGGTTGTAGAGCATAATGTAAGAAGAATATTGTGTCATAAGCATTCAGATTCCACAACTGAGGGCATAGAGCTTCTTCTAAGATAATCGTATTAACGTAGTTGAACACAGTCTTTCCAAAATAGGATGGACCGCAAGATTAGAGGATGGTTTTTGAAAGTATCATAATAAGGTCTGTAGAACTGTAACTGCGTAAGTCTAGATTGTATTCATCTTCTCCAATGTGAAGTACCATTATATGTTTCTCTCTGTAGATGAGTTCCAGAGAATGAAGCGTCACAAGTCTTCTGCTTCTACACAGTTATTCCCTCCATGAGATGTTATTTATCAACTCCTCGTAAATGATTAGACTCTCATTATTATGGATCCATATGTTCCCAAAGGCCTTAGCTCTATCATAAGAACATAAAGTATGTTAAGGCTATCCTTTCTTTCTCCTTGGCATGAATCTTATGAAAAGAACGAAACGAACGAAGGAGCGTTATCCATAATGATTCCATTCTTAGAAAGCTAGAAAGCTTATGTTTATTTGGACTCCTGATAATGATCTAATTTCAAGTTTATGATTCTTTGAATTGATCTCATGATCATTGATCTAGTAAAGGTAAGAGATGTTGATGATAGTAGATCCTTAGTGATATTTGGAGTCTACAGACTCTATGTCACTCCGAAAGGCTCAGATGTCATCTTTATGAGTACTTCATGCATTTATATATATGTACAACTATTTTCTCACAACACGCCACGCTATAGTTGGCCAGGCAGGTACATAGATGTGTACACCACTGCAGTGGGCAGATTATGATGATACCCCGGATGCGGGATGATATGATATGATATATGGATCGGGTTGTACGTTCCACAATACTGACATTTATGGATTGGGCTATACGTTCCTCAGCACTAACAGTTATGATATATGTATATGATTTTTGAAAGGAAGCATGCATATCATACGCCCTCAGAGGCACTTTCAGATGTACAGAGATATATACAGATCACATATGCATATGCATGATATTATGTATTTCATGCTTCACAGAAATATTCAGATGTACAGGTTGTTTCCTACCCTCTTTAGATTGATGTCTTTACATATGTTTCATGTCTTCCTTACGTACTTGGTACAATCTTTTTGTACTTACGTCCCTTGGCCGGGGGCACTGCATTTGTTATTCTTTTCCATATTGCAGGTTCAGATTTAGAAGTTGGCAGACCATCTTGATAGGCAGTACAGATGTTCAGTGAAAAGGTTATACGCTCTAATTCTACCTGGGTCTGAGTCGAGTTTTCTTCATTGATGTTAGAGATTATGGTTAGCTCGGGGCCCTGTCCCAGCACTTGTATCAGTTGTCAAGTGATAAGTACTCGTAGAGGCTTCATAGATGGTGTATGTGGGTTTAATGTATTTAGTCACATATGTACGGAAATCATTATGTCTCCCTTTTGTATCTCAAGTTATGACATACAGTTTGTTACAATTCATAGTAGTTGCATATAGAGCATGGTCTGTCCCATACAGATTTGGGACGTGACACTTCAATTCCTCAATTTCTATCAATTCATACTCCCTATCATCATCTGACCATTACTCAAACCCACTCAGTTGTATACTGCATAATCATAAGTCTTGCAAACTAGCTGAGTCAATCCTAGCGATAGTAGTAGGCCACACACTCTACAAACTAGAGTTCCCTTACCTTACTCAACTCTAAAACTGATTACCTTATAAATCCCGCATATCACATACATAGTCCTACTAATGTCCTCATGTATCTCCACCAAGGTGCCCTTATCAAATTTCCTTAGCTCAATTTCTGAAATGTTCTCCACAATTTGATTTAATTCAAACCTCATCATTGATTTACCACTTCGAACGTCCCAATTGTCGTACCAGAACACCTCTAACCATCGTATGATTATCCCTTTCATTCGATCAAGTCAAACAAGTAGCAGCACCAGTAATAGCAGGAGCTAGCCAAAACTTACACAACAGGTACAAACATCTCAACCCTAATCCAATATGAGATACAACACCCGACAGCTGGTTGAGTACTAAAACTTCGCACTTGTCAAACATTAGAGTCAACCTTACTAGTCGACCACTTGCTCCTATTAGCCCACGACATGACCAAACATACCTGTTGTCACCTAGTTTTTGACCTCCAATAATTTTAGTTAATTACCCAGAGTTCTTGGATCTCAAACGGAGTGAAATATATATTTTATAAACCAAAATGATTTTTACAAAATTATTTTAGTAATATTTTTCCATTTCATTTGGAAAAATGAGGGAAAATATATACTGTAAGTCATTTTAAAAGTAATTTACATATTTTTACTATTAATATTAAAATATTTGTCAAGATTAATTAGAAAATAACTCAAAATAATTATTCAATTAATTGTTTAAATTATCAAGTATCAAATTGGCAAATGTTTTACTCCGTTAATTCAAGATATTGGGTTAATTAAATGAAATAATCATTTTACCTCTCTATTTCAAATTACATTTGCATTTCTATGACTCAGATTGATTACAATTAATTATTTGCCTGATTGTGGTTATTTTCGAAATTAATTATATATTAGTTAAGGTCACAATTTGTAAAATTAGTCATTTTTTTGCACATGGAAGTATTTTAAAGTAATTAATTGATTAATTTGTCCTAAGGTGGCCATAACTCAAATGTCTAATCGAGTGTCATGTTTTTAATTTTGGGTATTTAAAAAGTTGCACATTTTTCCCTCTATATATATGCTTTTATACATGGATACACATGTGTATATCATGTATACGGGCATATATCAACCCCTCTCCTTTATTTTCCTTTTTTTAATGACCAGGCCCAATCCATAACAGACCGGACTCGGCCCATTACCTTTTATTTTAGGCTTACAAGCCAAACACACCCCTCATATTGTCTTTTAAAACAAAGGGCAAACCCTAGCCGCTTAAGATAAAGTTTCTCTCTCTTCATCATTTCTTTGCCGGACACGATAACTTCTCATGCCAACACGGCTTATTTCAGTCAATGCTATGCCATTTGGGGTAAGGGAATTAATTGCTCTTACCCTCTCTCATCTGTTCCCACCATGGAACCACCATATCAAAGGTAAAAAACCCTCATCTCTTTTATTTTTTCTGATTTTTCATGGTCAAAATGAGTACAAACCCATTAATGAATTTTGTCTTTATCATTTTGAATCTATGGTTCCCATTGGTTCATGCAGTACCAACGGGTTCATTGACGGATCTTTCAAAATATACCCTTCACATTTTTGGTCTTTCATTTTGGACCGTTGATCGTTGTTGGGAAGGTCTATTCCCAGAAATTTGGTGGAAGTCCCACATTGATTTGGGGCTAGGGTTCTCTGAGAATTGGGGTTCTAAATATAGAATCCCATTTTCTAGCATTTTGGAAAAAGAGAGGCATCGATATACATTCACAAGTCTTAAAATCAGAGCAAATACCCAATTTAACTAGGGATTTACATTATTTACTGAAATGTTTTTTTTAACCCTCCCCCAGGAGCTCCCTCCTTTGCTCCCTTGGTGACTCGAACTCGCAACCTTCGGGTTGAAAGTGGAGGGCACTTACTATCTGAGCAACCCTCTCTTGTCTTACTGAAACCTTTTTTTTTTTAAGCAAAGTCCACTAGGCTTTTTGGGCCTAGGGCTAGTTTTATTAATTTTCTAGAAAGCAAAAAATACCCCAAAGGGAGAGTACAAGTAAGGGGGACTAGGCCTTACATTACTAATCCTATGAGGCAAAGAACCTCTAAACTAACAGGAATGTAGAAAAAATGAACTCGAAGTGATCAAATAAACTATGATCACCACAGAGTTTATAACACACTCTATGATGATATTACACATGATAATGCTAAAATAATGAGAAAATAATACAAGAATAAAGACAGAATCCTTAATCTCTGAACTTGTAAAATCTTCTATATACATTGAATTTTCCACCTTGTCTTGTTCGTCATGCCCATCCAAAAAGTCTTAAAACTTTATCATTTCTTCTTGCATCTTGTGGATTTTGTTGAAGTGGCAGGAGCTGCCACATTCTTCTTTGCTTGTCTCATTGGTATCTGCCTTGGGACAAATTCTTTAGTCATTTTCCCATCCCAGCTGCCCTTCCTTGTATGAGTTTTGTGTCGTTTTACACTTTCCACCTGTCTAGGAGACAAATCCCCATACCTTGCAGCATTGCGGAAGTTTTGTGCAATTGACTCTTCATCCATATCAATTTTAGGACCATGTCCCTTAGGAATAGCCACCTGCAGATGCCCTTGAGTACTTAGAATAGCCATCTGATTATGTTTTTTCGCATCATTCCCATCTGCACTTGGCACCATAGCAATGTGTTTCTGCATATTAGTACTAGAAGTAGTGGTACCAAGATGTTGATGAGCTTTTTCATGAACATGTTTGGAATCATCTGCAGCCTCGGTAAACATGGCTTTCATTCCTTCTGATGAGTAGACTGCTTCTTCTAATGAGTTGACTGAATCAAGAGACTGCTCACCAACTGCTTTATCTCCTGAGATCTCACCCTCTTCAATATCTTCTTCCATTTGTTCACTCCAAAGCTTCCTCTCACCACTAGTGCCATTATCATTAACAAAAGTAGTAGAAGGGACTTCTTCACACGCTTTATTAGTAGTGACCATTGTCTCCACTGGTTTTTGAAAAGAACTTTCTACCCATTGCTTTGTTGAACTCATCTTTTTGCTAGGGGTGAACACTTTTGCATTCACATTTAATTGTCTAATAACACCATCACCAAAAAATGGTACCTCTGAACCAACTGAAGCACCTGGTGCTGTGACCAATTGTTTCTGCAAATTGTTACCACTATCTGTCCCAATATATTTACTAATAGAAGATCCAACTGCATTAACTTGCTCCACCAGATTTTTCTCCACACCAGATACAACTGGAACACCAGTAAAAACAGCAGCATGATGATCAGCAACTAGCTGCATATTTCCTTCCCTAACTGCTGATGCCTCTTTTTGATTTTGCTGCGCTTGAACTGTAGCGTTCTCCACTGGTTTTGCACTCTTCTCAGCAGCTGGTGCACTAACCAGTTGCTTAACAGCCCGTTCCTTTTTCCCAGAAGAAGAACCAGCTAAATTATCATTCAAGTGCACCACTGCAGAAGCTAAATTCTCTGATTCTTCAACCTGCAAATTTCCAGCTTGTCCTCTTGCATTAACTTGCAAAATGCCCTCTTCATCAGGAACACCTACAGACTGTACTGCATCATTAGAAATTTTCCCATTATTCTCATTATTTCCATTAGAATCTTGTGTAAATGGCAACTGCTGCTGTAAATCACCAGTTACTGCATGCAAGTTTCCTCGCTTATTCTGAATCCTAACATCCTTAATAACCTTAGGATCTTCATGTAAGACTACTGCAGCTATATTCTCATCATTTAACACCACCACATCATCCCCATCCACTACCAACACTGCATAAGGATTAGCAGAATTAGCAATAGGATTTTCATTCGATTTCACTGTAGCAGCAGTTTGTTTTTGAGTATCTCCATTGCCTTTTTTATTCTTTTTCCACTGCTGTGTATGCCATTGACCATCATCCTTAACGGTAGTAACAGTTAAACCACTAGATAGAACCTTAAGAACTTCGTCATTAGCTTTTTGGTCACTGTTAGGATTAGAATTTGCCTTCTTTTCATTATTGTCGACTTTACCTTGCTTTTTTTCATTGTTCTTGCTAGAAGTTTCCTTTCCTTTGTCTTGTCGTCCATCTCCATTGTTTTGTTTGGCTGGAAAAAGCTCAGGATGCATCTTCCAACAATTATCAACGTCGTGCCCTTGAATACAACACTCATTACAATACTTCGGCATATAATCGTATTGAATTTTAACCCAACGTGATTTAATTTCATCCTTTCCATCTTCATCCTTACCAACCACAACATCAATTTTCACTCGCGAAGGATGATCCTCTAACAAATCTATTTCCACTTTTACACGAGCACAACTCGGCCTAGTCTTGTTTTTTGTTGCCAAGTCGACTGTTAATGACCTGCCTACTGCTGCAGCCAAAGAAAACATTACTTTTTCAACAAAAAAATTTGGTGCTAACGTAGGAAAAGATATCCACGCAATGGCAATGCTTGTTTCTTGCTCTGGAGTAAACCACGGATCCCACTTCAAAGTTCGCATCGGATAAAACACATTCTTGTCTTTAATATAAATCGAAGGCTTGGACATGAGTGTAACATAATCTTCCAACAAGTTACACCTAATAAGAACGTGACGATTACAAAGAAAACCAATAATAGGTTCTCTCTTAAGTTCACATTGCTTCGGAATGGCCGTACGTAAAGCGTTAAGATCATTCCAACCATTGGTAAATTTTTGAACAATTGCATATTGAAGATTCTCACGTATAATCATCATCATCTCAATCTCCTTTATATAAAATTGCAACGTTGGTTCTCCATGATGATACTTTAGAGGACGAAAAGGAATAATTTGAGTAGGTTACTTTACTGAAACCTTTAATTAAGTAGGTTAAAGTTTTTTTTTTTTTTTTTAAATTTCCTTGTTGTTTGTGGGTGAGTTCGTGTGATAAGGAGCAAGGAAATCTCCAAGTCCAATCTCGACAAGGGGCTGCGCCTAGGAAAGGTAATTGCTTATCCTTGCTATTTTATTTGCTATTCATGTGCTTAGATGTTTAGAATAGTTTAGATATTATACTTATTTATATGCTTGATTTAGTTTAATTCTATTTAGTTATATGCTTAGATTAGCCTAGATATCAACCTGTATATATGCTTATTCATGCTTGATTTCTTGCCTAGTTATATGTTAGCTTAGATTATTTTTGTTATAAGCATAAAATTATCTGTTTGTTTAGTTAGATTAGAGTAGTTTAAAATATAGTGAGCATGTGTTAGTATATATTTCCTCAATCAGTATATGCTAATATATAGTTAATGTGGTATTGGAGTTAGTTTAACTTCAGTTGTTAAATATGATTAGTTTGGTCAGCTTAACTTCAATTGTTAAATATGATTAGTTTGGTCTTTAGCTTGTTGTAATCTCTTAGATGATTTATTGATTAACATACTTGCAACTTAGCTTAAATCACTACTTAGTTTGGTCATTATGCATATTGTATAGCCTCATTTAACTCAGTTCTTGGTTAACAATGTGTTTGTTTAAAATGACTCAAGCATGCTTAAGTTGTTCAAGTCTTGTTTAACTAGAGGTTTACAGTACTACCTGAGGTCACTACTAGGGGTGAATGTCTTCTTTATGGTTTACTTTAGGTTCAATGGCCACAATTTAGGCAATACTGATTCTCTATGTTTGTTTAGTACAACTGCAGTTGAGTTGTGTTTGTTGTTGGCCAAAAGGGTTACCAATTATAGTGAATGCTATGTTTGTTTGGTGTGATACAGTTTGGTTATTATATATAGTATGGAAACTTGTGTAGCCTGGTTTCTTAGCATGTGCAACAAATCTGAGTTTGATTCATAAAGTTCTTGTTAAGCTTAATTCATGGTATATATTAGCTTAGTGATAGTCAACCGGAAAGTATCTATGTATGACCCATAATATTAACCCCTAACTTAAATTTCTTAAACATATGTCTGTGTATGAGAGTTTGAGTTAAGTTATAAACATGATGTATATACCTTGCCTGCCATGTTTGAACTGTTAATGTTGTTATCTCAAGCATGAGTATTCTCTGGGTCAATATGTGTGACTGGTTTTTGTGCAAGTTTGGTGGTTTAAGGATAATCATGCACTATCAATATGCCTTTGCCCCCACTTTTTAGATACTGTGTTGAGTTAAAAAAGGAAGTACCCAGTTGGATTTGTGTAATTTTCTTAGAGCTTGAAAAGGAATAGTTGTGGTTCATATGGATACAATCCCTATGTTTTTTTGAAAGCATGCTTTATTTGCCTAAGTGTGAACCGATATATAAAGGCATACCCCTGCTATATACTTCGTGTATATCCTTGTATATCCGGATGAGTTAAGAGGTTTGTGAGTTAAATCTTGTCAATAAACATTTATACATGTATATATTTGCTAGATAGGCTTGCATGATAGATATAGATATGTGGGAAGTACAAGATATACAACCCATGTATACTTCTGTATACATATCAGGTTGTATATCATGTATATCGATCTAATATAGGACTATGTGGTCTATGGAATTTCATTGTTAGAGGACTAGGCTTCGTTTTAATTGTTATTATATCCGGGTCCATATTGGTTGGAATCACTTAGCCTCGCATTCGATATAACGTTTTGGGCCTCCATTCCCTTACTTGACTGTCCAGGCCTCTTCGTATTATTTCATTGTTGGGCCTGTTTTGTTTGGTTGTTTTGGATCTGTGGTAGTAATATGTGACATATGTTGCTCAATTAACCCCTGTCAAAGTGTTTATATTTTTTCCGAGGGTCTATCGGAAACAAACTCTCAATCCCATAAAGGTAGAGGTATGGTCTGCATACATCTTACCCTCCCAAGACCCCACTCGTGGGATTACACTGGGTTTGTTGTTGTTGTTGTTTGTTGTAAAGTGTTTATATTTTTTAAAAGTATTGATCATGTTGAAATACTAAGTTTAGATGCTTTCTAATCGCTACTTTCCTTTTCCCCTCCCATATTTGCATGGAACCATTGACATGAGCCACTTGGGCTAGTCTCCTCATTCAAAGCTTGTTGGGCTAGAGGCCTAATTTCCTTTTTTTCTTGATCGAGTCCGAACCAAAGGCGAAATTTGAAGGCCCAATCATGGGTGAAAATGGTCAACTGGTGGGCTTAGGTAGGTCCACCAACCTGAACCCTCTCTTATTTCCATAAATATTTATACACACACACACACACTTGTGTATAATTGTATGTATATAAGTTGTATATGTAAACAAAACTAATGTTATTATTGGAACCCAAATGCTATTAGAACTTAGGAAGCTCGAGTAGATTAGCTTAATATTTTTCTAATAATGATTTGTTAAAGATTAAGCATGGCACATGTGATAACTGCATGAAATTGGAGAATCTTGGATTTTTTTTACAAAAAATGCTTCAAAGTGTTAAAATTGCCAAAGTAAGCGGTATGAAAGGATTTGGACCAAATTTTTTGATTTGGGCTGTATGCCCCTTCTTACAAAAATTGAATAGAAAATGGACTGTTTCTGGCTTTGGACAAATTGGACAGAAAATGTTTATGTTGGTCTAATTTATAGGACATGGATTGTTTTGGTAACAAAAACTAGATTTAAAAAAAAAAGAAAGTGTAAATGGACCTTTCTTGAAACTCATTTGGACTTAAGGGATTTTCAAAATATTTTGGGGCAAAAGCCCAAACCTTAAGGCAAACAAACAAGGGAAAAGGACACTGTGTGTCCACTCAGCCAAACTAATTCCACATTTAACCACTGTTTGGGCTTAATTCCACCAGGTGTCCATTCGGCCCAAAATAATGTCAAAAAATGACTGGTTGGCCCAACAGCCCAGACACTTAAAAAAAAAAAAAGACTTTTTGTGGCGACTAAGTTGCCACAAAAGTCGCCACTAAAGGGCTGCTACAACATATATACAAATGTTGGAATTAGATATACACTTTATATACAAGAATTATACATTTTATATACATATGCTGGAATTAATCATACATTTATTATAAATAAATTATACGTTAATTATACATTTATTATACACATATTATACAACAATGATATGATATTTATTTTTAACATATACAATAGCGATACATATTATATACCACAATGATACAGTTTGTATGATACATTTTTCATACGTATGACACACTTTCTATACAAGACTGATATAGTTTATATACACATGCTAGAATTATATATACACTTTCTATACAAAAATGATACATATTATATACAGAAATGGTACAATTTTCTATTCTATAATATACATTATATACACAAATGATACATATTATATACAACAATGATACATACCTTAGTGATTCATATTTTATACAGTTTCTATACATTACAGATAGGTACTGATACATATTTTTATACACAAACGATACATATTATATGCAAAAATCACCTCAGAGTTTTTTGCGATATTTCTTACGAAATATATACATATTATACATGTTTTGAGATATTTAACCTTTAGTGGCGATTTTTTTAATTGCCACTAAAAAGCCTGATTTTTCTGACAGCCCTTTAGTGGCGACTGTTAATCGCCACAAAAAGTCTGACTTTTTTTTTTTTTTAAAAGCGATGGGGCTGTTGGACCACCCAGCCTTTAGTGGTGACTTTTAGTCGCCACAAAAGGATTGCTATAGATTTTGGCTACCCGATGAGAATAGTTTATGGGCTAATTTTTGGATTTGGGAATAGATGGGCCAGCACATTGGATTATTTATAGCCCAGCGGCCATTTGTGTCCTTTCTCCAAAGAGAAATACACTTAAAATTTTGTTTGAGAAATAAGACGGCTTTGAAGTAGTGCATAGTTGATCAATTGAGCTTCAACGAACTAAATAAAAAATAAGTAAACTCTTTTATTTCTACTTATACTTGTACCAAAACCTATACTATTTTTATGAAGGAGATATACTCCATTTATTTTTCTTACATACATATACGTAACTATAATGACTAAATCATGACATTAGGATCAAGTTAGTAGGAACTCTATGTAAGAGAAATTTTAAGTGTGTTTTGGTCCGGAAATGTAGTGAATTTAACCCCTTATAACATTTCTCAGAAAAGAAACCAACTCTTTCTCCTTAAAGAATATCTTTCCAAAAAATGGAGATTTAGGATTAGCATGACAAAATTTTGCAAGAAAGAAAATTTTTAGCAAATAATCACATTAATCACACATTGAAGGTCGTAGGTCAACCGTATTCTATGGATCCTTAATACTAGGGTGCTTACAATCTTCTCTAGGGGATCACCAGAACCCTTACCTTGATGTTACACCTCGGAAAATTTTCCATTGTTGCACAGTGAATAGTCTATTGAAGAGCATGAGTATACGATATTACAATAAGTAAGGAATGACATTTGATGACCCTATTGAGATTTCAAAGACGTTCGAGGTAAGAGAAGAAAGTTTGCCAAGAGAAGGCAAGGCATACAATATGTATCGGAAACGATTTACGAGTAATAAGTTAACAAGGATTTAAAATGATTTGGAAAAGAGTTATAACGTCCCTTAGATTGTTAATGAGGTGATAGACAAGTGCTAAGAAGGTTCCATAAGGATTGGATATCAAACGAGTCGACGAGAACGAACTTTGAAAAACTGGGCCTTATACGGCCAAACATACTGGCCGTATAAAACATACGGGGCCGTATGTTCAACCGTATAATCAGCCCAGATTAGCATCCCTCTCTGGACCAAATCTATGGCTAGACATACGGTTAGTATAATTTATACGGACCGTATGTTGGTCCGTAAAAACTGGTCGGGATAGATTTGTGTTATTAATAAGGGATCAAGTCTCATTTTATTTCATTTCCCTTTCACACCCCTTCTCTCAAAAACATCTCTCTACACTTCTCCCACAAGAATTCAAGAGGTATTAGTGATCAAATAATCAAACTAAGTGAATCAAGTGTAAGAAACCCATTAAAGTTCATCCAAGGCAAGGAATCCAAGTGAAGGTGAAACTAGGGTTTTGCTCAAGTGAGGTGTTTTCACCCAAGGTTCATCCGTACACCATCTAAGGTAAGATTTATGGTAATTCCATGTTGTTTAAGGTATTTGAAAGTTGAAACACTTGTATTGTAGAAGGATATAGAAAAATGGGTCATGAATGTGGGAATAGTATCATTGTGAGTAATAGCTTGAATTGAGTCATGATTCTTGATATGTTATGAATATAATCATGTTATAAATGATATTGAGAATATGGGATAGATATTGTATATGAATGAATGTAATCGTGTGTTATGACCATGGATATGGATGACTTGAAGTGAATTGAGGAATATGGATAATGTAGTTAAATAAAGACTATTGTTATGATATTGTGAACGTTGTTATTGATGTTTGGGAGTTGATATATGACATGGAGGAAGTCATATAAATAAAGGAGATGCTGTCCAATTTTCTAACTTTAGCCATGTATGCTAGCTATCGATCTTTCTAATAATAGTATAACTCTAATGAAGGTAGAAACATGAGCATTGAAGGAGAACGTGCAAGTGATAGAATAGTTGAACGGAAAGGTATGTAAGGCTAACCCTTCTTTCATAAGGCATGGCTCTTTGGCCAAATATCTAATCTTCTATAAGCCTATGATGTCCTCCAAATGTTGCCATCTTCAAAAGCTACAAAGCTCATGATTCTTGATATTCTACAATTGTGCTAAATTCCTCATATGACGAAGAATCCTATAAGGATAGAGGTAATGAACGACGATAATAGTGTTAACGATAGTAATGAACGACGATAATAGTGGTAACGATAATGATGACGATGATAATAGTGATGATGCTAAAGATGCCTATGAGCTTATATGTATGTGTGCATATGTATGGCTATTATGAAACCCCGAGCTTATATGGCCGGGCAGAATATATATATATATATATATAATGATGTGCGCGCACCACAGCAGTTGGGTACGGATAACCCTGAAGCCTTGGTAGGGCCAGGTATGTGTAACCCTGAGCCTTGGTTGGCCAGGTATGTATGATATCCGAGCCTAGCCATGGCTGGGTTCGTGAAACATCGAACCTTCGTGGTCGGGTATGCTATGCAAATGCTATGTATATGATATGGATATGTAAATGAGTACGGATACGAATACAGATGTATGTACGCAATCTCACATTAGAAATGGAAAGTCCCTATGAAAAACAAGTAAGTGCTTATGACGATGATACTACTATCTCCCATCTTATGCTACTTCTTATGTTGCTTATTATGCTTCTATAATGATATTGATCGTGCTTTACATACTCAGTACATTCTTCGTACTGACGTCCTTTTTGTTTGTGGACGCTGCGTCATGCCCGCAGGTGGCCAGGGAGACAGGCTTGATCCATAGCTATATTTCTCAGGGACTACATAGCGGAGCTCCATTTCTTTCGGAGCTATAGCCTTTGGTATTGATTCTTTTGTGTACATAATTATGGGTATAGCGGGGTCCTGTCCCGCTTATATGATATGACATACTCTCCTTAGAGGCTCGTAGACATGTGTATATGGTTAGATGTTCTTGGCCTTGTCGGCCTATATTTTGGATAATATTTTGCTAGCCTCATCGGCTCATGTACATTGCTATAGGCATTGTTATTAATGGTGATATATATATATATATATATATATATATATATATATATATGTATGGTTGCCCAATGGAAAAAAGTATGACTTAGCTATATGGCTCACCTAAATGTAAATGTAATGTATCATAAGGGGTGCCAGGGTGGGGTAGCACCGGGTGCCCGTCGCGACCCTCCGGTTGGGTCGTGACAAAAGTGGTATCAGAGCAGTTCTGTCCTAGGGTGTGTCTACGAGCCGTGTCCAGTAGAGTCTTAGTTATTGGTGTGTTGCGCGGCACACTTATAAACAAGTGGTTGTGGGCATTTTTAGGAATGTTTGACCTTCTTTCTTCATAAGATCGTGCGATAGAGCTATGGCATAAGAACTTCTTTTCCTTAACTATGTCGTGTGTTATGTATTTCAGAGATGCCTGTAAAGAGAAAGGCTTCGGCAGCCGAAAAGGGAAAGACAGTGGCAGAAAAGCGGGCTGAAAGAGCACCGCCAACAGTTGTAGAAGAAAGTGAGTCCCAGAATGCGGCTCGATCTCAGTCCTCTCAGTCAATGCCTATTTCTGAGGAGCGTGAGGGAGCCCCAGCCCCAGCTCCAAACCTCCGGTTCCTCCACCAGATGCTTCAGGCCAAGATGTAAAAGAGGCCATTCATTTGCTTACTCAATAGGTTGTTTCCCATACTCAAAGGCGAGGACAGGGCAAGGTGATAAGACTGTTAGTGCAAGGGCCCGTGATTTCATTAGCTTGAACCCTCCGAAATTCTTTGGATCAAAGCCGGATGAGGACCCCCAGAATTTTATTAATGGAATGTTAAGGACGCTTCGCTTGATACATGCTTCGGACACCGAATCGGTGGAATTAGCGTCCTATAGATTGAGGGATGTCGCGATCCATTGGTACACGGTTTGGATGGCTTCACGGGGAGCCAATGCGCCTCCCTCGGTGTGGCAAGAATTTGTAGATGCTTTCCTCCGACATTATTTGCCTCCAGAGGTTCGGCGAGCTAGAGCTGATAAGTTCTTGAATTTGAGGCAAAGAAGCATGAGTGTCTTAGAGTATAGTCTCCGCTTCAATTCTTTGGCTAGGTATGCTTCGGCCATGGTAGCGAATATGGGTGACCGAGTGCACTGATTTGTCAAAGGCCTAGGGCCACATTTGATGGATAGGTTCTTGACTGCGTCCCTTTAGGACAATATGGATATTGCCCGCATTCAGGCCCATGCTCAAAATTTAGAAGAAAGCCTACAACAACAAAGAAGTGAGCGTGAGCATGATAGGGGATATAGCAAGAGGGATAGATCTTCGGGTCCGATGAGCGAGTTTAGAGGCGGGCACAGACAGTAGTTTTCGAGGCATTCAAGCCATTCTATGACTAGTGCGCCTCCACGGTTTTCTGGCCAGAGACTTGATAGATCTAATCATTCCGGGCTGAGTCAAAGTTTTTCGGGATCTCAGTTCAGAGGTGATTCGGGTCAGGCGAGGCCACCCATACCACGATGTTCCCAGTGTAGGAAGTTACATTGGGGTCAGTGCCGATTGGGTTCAGAGGTTTGCTATTCATGTGGTCGACCAGGCCATATTATGCGTGATTGCCCCTCCGTTGGTGGTAGAGGTAGGACCCAGCCTTCTGGGTCGGTAGCCGGATCTTCATCATCTGTACGCCCTATGGGGCCAGGTTCACATACGCCAGTTGGCCATGGTAGAGGCAGAGGGAGAGTCCCCAGTTCTAGCAGTCCTCAGCACCGTATTAATGCTTTGGCTGGACGCCAAGATCTTGAGTCTTCTCCTGATGTGGTCACAGGTATATTATCGATATTTTCTCATGATGTATATGCTTTGATAGATCCGGGCTCCACATTGTCATATGTTACTCCGTATATTGCGGGTCGGTTTAGAGTCAAACCGGAGTCGATCAAACTTTTTGAGGTGTCTACACCCGTTGGTGAATCGGTAATAGCTAGCCTAGTATATAGAAACTGCATAGTTATGATTTGTGACCATCGTACTATGATTGATTTGCATGAGTTAAAAATGGTAGATTTTGATGTTATCATGGGCATGGATTGGTTGGCTTCTTGTTATGCCAATATTGATTGTATAATGAAAATGGTTCGCTTCCAATTTCTGGGAGAACCAGTTAGAGAATGGAAAGGGAATACTGCGTCACTAAAAGGTAGGTTTATTACCTATCTAAAGGCAAGGAAAATGATCACAAAAGGATGCATTTATCATCTAGTTCTGGTTCAACATGTAGAAGCTGAACCGCCGACTCTTCAGTCAGTTCCGGTAGTAAATGAGTTTCTGGATGTGTTCCCGGAAGAGCTTCCAACCGTTCCTCCCAAGCGGGAGATTGATTTTGATATTGATGTGTTGCCACAGACTAAGCCTATATCTATTCCTCCTTATAGAATGGCTCCCGCAGAATTGAAAGAGTTGAAGGAGCAATTGAAAGACTTGCTTGAGAAAGGCTTTATTAGGCCTAGTTCATCCCCGTAGAGAGCACCTGTATTGTTTGTCCAAAAGAAAGATGGCTCCTTGAGAATGTGTATTGACTATCGGCAATTGAATAAGGTGATGATTAAGAACAAATATCTTCTTCCGAGGATTGATGACTTATTTGACCAATTACAAGGCGCCAAATGATTTTCAAAGATAGATTTGAGGTCCGGGTATCATCAAGTGAGAGTTAGAGAGAAAGATATCCCTAAGACAGCCTTTAGAACAAGATATGTCCATTTTGAGTTTCGGGTAATGTCATTTGGGCTAACTAATGCACCGGCAATATTTATGGATTTGATGAATAATGTGTTCAGGCCCTTCCTAGATCTATTTGTGAATGTATTCATCGGCGATCTCTTGGTGTATTCTAGATCCGAGGCAGAACACGCGGATCATTTGTCTACTATCCTTAGAATTCTTCAAACTCGAGAGTTGTTTACCAAATTTTCTAAGTGTGAGTTTTGGTTGAACTCAGTGACATTTTTGGGCACATTGTTGTAGCCGATGGTATTCAGGTAAATAGCCAAAAGATTGAGGCCGTGAAGACTTGTCCAAGGCCCACAACTTCGTAGCTTTCTGGGCTTAGCAGGTTATTACAGGAGATTTGTTGAAGGTTTTTCTTCTATTTCTTCACCACTCACAAAACATGATGCGCGCGCACCACAACAGTTGGGTACGGATAACCCTGAAGCCTTGGTAGGGCCAGGTATGTGTAACCCTGAGCCTTGGTTGGCCAGGTATGTATGATAACCGAGCCTAGCCATGGCCGGGTACGTGAAACACCGAACCTTCGTGGTCGGGTATGCTATGCAAATGCTATGTATATGATATGGATATGTAAATGAGTATGAATATGAGTACGGATACGAATACGGATGTATGTATGCAATCTCACATTAGAAATGGAAAGTCCCTATGAAAAGCAAGTAAGTGCTTATGACGATGATACTACTATCTCTCATCGTATGCTATTTCTTATGTTTCTTATTATGCTTCTATAATGATATTGATCGTGCTTTACATACTCAGTACATTCTTCGTACTGACGTCCTTTTTGTTTGTGGATGCTGCGTCATGCTCGCAGGTGGCCAGGGAGACAGGCTTGATCCATAGCTATATTTCTCAGGGACTACATAGCGGAGCTCCATTTCGTTCGGAGCTATAGCCTTTGGTATTGATTCTTTTGTGTACATAATTATGGACATAGTGGGGTCCTGTCCCGCCTATACGATATGACATACTCTCCTTAGAGGCTCATAGACATGTGTATATGGTTAGATGTGCTTGGCCTTGTCGGCCTATATTTTGGATAACATTTTGCTAGCCACGTCGGCTCATGTACATTGCTATAGGCATTGTTATTAATGGTGATATATATATATATATATATGTATGTATGTATGGTTGCCCAATGGAAAAAAAGTATGACTTAGCTATGTGGCTCACCTAGATGTAAATGTAATGTATGATAAGGGGTGCCAGCGTGGGGTAGCACCGGGTGCCCGTCGCGGCCCTCCGGTTGGGTCGTGACACTTGAACTCTAGTTTTTAATGGATTTTTCTTGGTTTGAATAAACACTTTTTACCCGGTTTTTCAAATTTTCCTTATAAAATTAGGTGGCAACTCTAAAAATACAAAATTCAAAAAGGGTCCGTAACTTCTTAGTAGCTTTTTATGCACCCGCGTAAGAGTGAACCGTAACAATACCAACTCAACACTGAACCCTTATGTCTATTCTACCATGTATGACCGCAACATAATTCTCTAATCAACTAGCTCTTAATTCCACGATATCCTTAGCATTCCTCTAAAGACGAAGACCTGGTGAACATACCCTTTATTGAAGGACCAGTACCACAGCTGCCCAACATCTTAAGTATCCACTCATCACAAGTACCCTTGCTTTCCGGTCTAGAACCGATAGCCACTTTCCTGAAAGAACTCAAAAACCATTACCATATAGTCACATCGAAGTCCAACTTAACTTTTCACGACTGAATACGAAATCCACTTTCGTACCAATTACAACCTTATCATGACAAACACGTCAGATACCAATTTTTCCCTTCCTAATAATAGAGATTAATCTATCCAAATCCTCTTCTTTACGCCTCTGTCCCATTAACATGAAAAATACTCATACCAAAATACCCTAAGAAATATTACTTTGCTACATGTTTCCCATAAAATTTGTCCTTTATGACCTTAATCTCAACTTCTCTTCTTTATTACACACGGTCACTATACTTCGTCCAAATCCGATGATCCTTACCGAACTTATACTCATCCGCGGATATCGACATCTAATACACTGCCACTGATGAATTGTTGACCTGCCATTACTACAACCGTTCCATGCACACCATCATAATGCCTTGAAAAAGTTGAAAATTTTCCCAAAACCAATCATATCATCGAAAAAATCACTCTTTTTAAGCCATAAATGCAATTCTGCGACTTCCGAGAAACCTAACACTGAAACATAGAGATCAAGTGAGATCAAGTGACCTTCTGTACCATCTCTCCCATTTCTCAAGAAAATCCCCACAATAAATGAGTTAACCACGATCCCACACAAATGAATCCTCAAGCCAAAGCTAGAAACTAACCTTGGTCACGCGTCCGAATCAGGATGACACATCTCATACCATACCACAACACGTCATAGACGAACCGTTTGCAAACGAATTTAATGAAGAGTTTCCACCATCCATGGGTGATTAAGATAAAGATATTCAGATACCAATTGAAATTGACTAGATACCAATTCGAATGAAGTAGTACGAAGGAATAAAAGAGTTCGAGGTTTCCTAAATGTCCCATATCCTCTGGCAGATAAGTACGGAGCTCATCGTACCGATCCGCAAGACTCTATTAGACATGTTCTTGTACTTATATACCGGGTAACCTAGGGATCTGATACCAACTTGTCATGACCCAAATCACTGATCGTGCGGGCACCTACCCGTTTCCCACCTAGTAGGCGAACCCGTACCTATGTTGGTACTTATGATATTGAGCTGATTCTTGAAGTTGACACATGTATTTCACTCATTCTCATTCTTCATGGCATACTGTTGAGATACTGTTGGTACTTGCTAAATCATTGTGATGAGCTTGGCTTGGTTTTTAAAATGAGAGTGACGTGAGAGTCTAATATCAGATGTTAGTTCCGGAATCGTGGATTGAGTGACTGCATGGACTCTGCGGGTCTCCTAGAGTGGTGCTGGTGAGAACCCCCCGTGGGCAAAGCTCTGGGGTCTCGTCTGTCTGTTGGGCAAAGATTCGAGACGAGTGGCTCTTATACTTCACGAGTCACCTTGGGTTGTGCTATCGAAATGTTGATATTTTCGTCCGGAGTACATGTGTACACAACGTTGCATAACATTGCATTTGCATTCATACATTATTGTATTGCACTGCATCTTGGCTTGTATTGAGATGATTTGGTGCTTTACTTGTGATGTTGGTTCGGATTGGGCACATTAGAACTTGGCATATTTGGGTTTAGATGTTCTACTTAGGTAATGACGTATACTTGGTTACGATTATGGTTGCCTTATACTTGTTAGTTTATCTCTTAGATCGTCATAGGATCAGTTATATGTTTGTCTTACAAAAGGATGTAGGATAAGGAATACTTTAAAGATAAGTGGACTCCTCTACTAAAAACGAATGGCTTAGTGGTATATGATTAGCGTAAACTGTTGCGAAAATTGATTGGTGGCCACTAGGGGAGAGTTGCATGAATTTAAGAGTGGTAATATATGTATGGTATTGATCTAGTTGTTTATCCTGCTTACTTGTGAATTCTTTTACTGATATGTGTTTCTAACCATTGTCGGCTTATGATGCTTACTCAGTAAGTGTGATTGTACTGATACTACTCTTGCTACATCCCTTTTTGGGGTGTAAAGTTTTTCAGGTGATAGATTTTGATATGTTGGGAGACGCACGGTACCTATCTTGAAGATCTCCTCCCACTTTATTCCGGGAGGGGGAATTAGTCCTATAGTTGTATTCTATTATGAAATTTATATTAGTCGCTCTTGTACTAGTCTAAACCAGGTCGATGGAAGTCGTATGAGTCTGTAACTATTTAACTGTTGTAATCATTTTCAATCTTGAGTTATTAAATAAATTGATTTTCGTTGTTAATTAAATATATTCATCGGATTGAGTGGATTGTCTTTATTTGGTTGATGTGTTATTTGATTAAAGGTTTGCCTACTGAGGAGGGAAAGGTAGGTGCATGTGCTATCCTAAATAGGTCGTGGTAAGTTCGTGTCAGAGCCTAGGTTACTGATCTCACAAGTACAAGAGCAATGTTTGGTAGAATCTCGTGGAATGGTATATAGACGTCCATGCCCATCCACGGGAGGCTATAGGGCATTTAAGAAATTTTCTTTCTTTCTCTCAAATCGTTGCTACTTCAGTTAAATTGGTATCTCGGAGGATCCAATTGGTCTCTAGGCGATTCTAATTGGTATCTACGTGCGAGATCAAGTCGTATTTTGGGATCAGATATAGTATGTGTTCGGTATGGTTGAGTTAAATTTTAGTTACAAAAGGGATTCGAGCATTGTATGATGTTACTGCCAGTTTTTGCGCCCCAGCTGTCAGTCTACCGCTGTGGTGTTTCCACTGTAGCGGGTAGACTACTACTAGAGCGGTACCCCAATTTTGTTCCTTGACCACTCCTGCGGCTCCCCTGCCGCCAAAGCGGGACCGCTGTAGCGGTCTGAGAGATCGTCGAAGCGGCATTGCAGGGTTCAGAGACCTGAACCCTACCATATTTCCAGCTGACTTTCCCCCCTATTCGCACCATTCAATAGATAGATTAAAACAACAGAAAACCCAAACCATCAGCGATATAAAGGCAAGCCCGACAAGGGCAAGAATCACTCAAGTCATTTCTACAAACACAATTATCATTACCAAAACAAGGAAACCAAATAGTCCAACATTCAACCAAAAATATCCGAACATTAAGCCCAAACAAGACTAGCCAAAAACCAAAAGATATCATCCAAACAGAAAGAAACAAATAAGACAAACAAAACAAAGCAATTGTCTAAATAGCAAAGCCTGACATGGGCAACCATAACACCATCTGAAAAGAAGGTGGGTGTGGGGGGGGGGGGGGGGAGGGGAGTCTCTAATCATCCATCTTGCTCATGGCATCATTACCGTCAGAGCTGCCAACTACTTTCACCTGTCCAGGTGTACCACCAACCTCTCGGGGTATCTCAGGAAGAAATACCTGTCAGAGTAATCCTCATCTCCTACGGGGATTGGCACACCACGACGCATGGTGCCCCACACTACCTTAACTCCTCTCTAAGACAGGATGTACACCCTATCCCAGGATCTGTTCCTGGCAACCTCATCATCGAACTCCTCCCGAAATTTCCTGTGGTCGGTGGCCAAAGTAGTGTGGACTGTTTGCAAGGAAGAAAGTGACTCACCCATAGTCTTCTGGGTCTCGAAGTAACCCTTCATCTCATCCCAGGTGACAAAGGCTGCAGCCTCCCCCGATGAACTAGAACCCTCGGAGAACATAGGCATTTTCTAGAACATACCCACTATCTCATCAAAGCATGAGTCTATGCGCTCAAATGGCCCCTGAAGGCGGGAAACTCCAGCCTCGGTCTCCTGACCGCCCTCGTCACCGACCTCATCATCAGCCCCAGCCCTACTGCCTCCCTCTCGGGCATCACTAACCTTCTTTTCTTGCTACCCTCTCTACAGACAACGGTAGTACCCCAACCCTTTACCAAAGGTGGGTGAAATAGATTATCACTGGGAACCTACTCATCCGTCGCATTTTCTGTTGGCACCTTAAACCTCTTGCATAGGGAAGTGATTAATGATGAAAACATCAAGCTGGCACCCCCATCCTTAAAGAAATCATTCCACTCATCAACCACCTAAGCACCTACATTAACAGGAATGTGCGCAAGGACACAAGCAATAACCAAGGCACGAAGAAAGGTCACATCACGAACATTCTTAGACGGCCGAACTCTGCGGGAAACAATATTCAACCACCTTTCTCCTCTGTAGTAAAATACTTGCTGGTAATCGCAACCTTACCATCAGTCCAAATAGAATGCTTTATCTCACTCTCATGAACCAGCACTGAAGCCAACCACCTCGAATCATGCTCCGCCGCCTTAGCTGCAAAGGGTGCCTCTAGGTGGTTTTCAAGTTTGTACACCCTATTGATTGCGTTTTGCCCCACTCTCACTTTAGTACCCCAAATGACTATCTCTGGGTTGGGAGAATCCCAGTTCACTGGAGGCAGCATGGCATAAAATTCCCTCACCCAGGTTTCATTGCAAAACCCCGGATCCTCAACCAAGCAGTTCTATTTGATTCGCTCTAATGGGGTAAGAAAATCTGGAGCCCGTTTATCCACATTAGCCATGTCAAAGCCCCGCTCTCATAGTAAGGACATGGGTAGCTGCTGCAAGTGTATTTGTTTACTCTCGGGAGTTGGAAGTTTCTTGTACGAGGGAATCTCCTCTCTGCCTTGAACTTGTTGATCCTCTTCTTAATTCTGTAACATCATACCTACAAAAGAATTAGAAAATTGTTAAATTCATATCTTATCGGTTTCGTATCATTGTAGAAGAGAATATCTTGAAGACCCGATCAAAACCCTTTCCTATCGCTGAATCCTTCAGTTACAGAATCTGCAGGCCTCGCTGCATCGGTGCCACCATAATGAGCCACAGACCATCACAACGGTCATGTGCAAGGATTCTTATGGAATGCTAAAGCGCTATACCAAGCACTACAGCGGTATCGCTGCAGTGGTCAGCCAACCACTAAAGTGGTATTGTCGTCCCGAGAAACCCACGAAAAATTTCCAGCTTCTCAGTACCAAAAATTTGATTCAAACACTTGTTTTCTAACACAGATCGAGCAGGAAACTAGTATGCATGAAGACCAAATCTATTGAAGGACTATTCTAACAACAAACCAACCCAAATTTCGAGAAAATTCAAAAATCTCCTTCAAGGAATTTCCTTTACGATGTTCAAGTTTTGTGGCCTAAATAAGTGCTATAACTACGCTACGTTCGATGGGGAGTTTATCCTAACGATTAAATGGTTCCAATTCCTCTTAAATTTTGTCCTAGTGGTTCATCAATCAAAAACCCAAAAATCCCAACTTTGGGGTCAAATTTTTGAATCTCAGGTGAATCATCTCCCGAATTCAAGTCTACTGTCTATCTGCAAGTGGAGGGTGACGATTTCTTACCTTTGTTTTGGAGATTCAAGCAAGCGAATGGAAAATGAGATTGCCCTTCTAACTCTTCCTATTCCTCTTATTCTTGAGAATAGGGGTGAGATATAAGAAGTGTAGCATGGGTTTGGAGTGAGGGAGAAAAAGGAAAATTGTTTTAGGGAGTTAGATTGTAGTAGGGAATGAATGGGGTGGAAAAAAAGAGATGTTTTCATATTTGAGAAGGAGGGGAAATGAAGGGAATGAGGCTGATGCCTCTTAATTCTCTAGTTCAGCGATACCGCTTTACCGACAGCCATGCCGCCGTTGCGGCAGCGCAGAAGCAGTGTACTAGCCACTCCGTCCTGCCGCCGCAACATTTCCTTACCATCGCTAGCGATCCTGCTAAGAATTCGGTCTGAACATTTTGATACATTTCAGGGTACTTCGAGCTTTATGACCACATAGTGGAACCCTAGTTTTTGGCTTATTGTCTTTGAATTCTGCCCGTTATATTATTCTGAGAAAACGTATGTAATCCAATGGATCCTGTTTATTCGTAGATAGAGTTCGGTTGGTGAGAATAGATTGCAAACCATGAGCATAGTGTGGGTTATGCCAAACTGTTTGATTTTTTATGTAAAAGGTGTTGGATTTTGCTAAGTCGCAAAGAGTCCCTCGGCTACGTTGTTCATTATATTCCTTTCTGTTGGGTTCAAGATACGAAGGTATGGACGTACGAATTATGATCCTGGCTGCGATATGTGCTACCCCCTCCGCACTTATTCGACTGCTCGCCATTCGGGGATGAACGATTGTTCAATTGGTATCTGATGTAACGACCCATTTCGTCGTTATTGCGATTTCTAAAATATTTGTTATGCTGACGCTTTGAGACATACTGGGTCCTTCTTACAACTCTAAAAACCTTTAACTTGATCAGGAAATGTACGAGTTGCGTATAAAAATTGGATATGGGCCACACAGACCTAGTGGTACTGCTGCAGCATCCTCCATGCCACCCCAGCGGTAGCGCAACAACGGTTGGTTTACCGCAGAAGCGGTGTAGTCGATTTCCTTCAAGGATCGTGATACGCTCAAATTACACCTATTAATGGTATAACGCGGACGTTGTCAAATATAGTAACCCAACGAGGTTGGGGTCGAATCCCACATAGAATATGATGTGAAAAGGTTACTAAAATTGTAGGATGCTTAATTTAGGTCTAATGTCTTAACCCGATGATTTTGGTAAAATTTGGGTGTTAAGGACTAATAGCTAACTAGTTGCTTTGGATGTGTAATTTAGGATAAAAGAAACCAAGGTTGTGTCCCTTTTAGATAGGGTGTATGATCATGTGTATTGATCTTGATATACTTCTAATGGATCATTATATGAATGCACTTAATCTCTATATGAATCTCTACTATTCCCAATAAATAAAGATTATCTCTTTCTATGATTTCCCCAAATATAAGAAGGTAACTATGAAGAACGGTTAATTATGCCAAGCAAATTCTTCTTATTCCTAAGTGAATTTATTAGACAAAGCTTTGAATCCTTATTATTTATTCTTACCAACCCTAATTATTTTCCCAAATAAATCAAGGTTTATGGCTCTGATCAATGTTTGCAATCATTAATTATGAATGAAGAATGAAGAATAAATAAACCCTAACAATCCATTATGCGTATATTCCTCACAAATCCAATCACAAAACACTCATCATTGGGTTCACAACCCTAGTAAGGAAATTTAGCTACTCATAGAAAAAGAAGAACAATTAGAAATAATTGAGATCATAATGCTTACGATTTGATTTCTTGGTGTTGAGGAAAAAGTAATTGCAATTGTTTGTAATCCAAAAGACTTCTAAAACTATGAGTATTTAGTGCTAAGAAGAATAAAAACTGAAATCTGATGTCTTTCGTACAAGAAACCTATCTCAGGTATTTATAAGACCCTTAGTCGTGAGAAGTGAAAAGACAAAATTGCCTGTTGGGTCCATTCTACGGATCGTAAAACTGTTATGCGGACCGTCAGTTTGCTACCCTTCAACCGTCAAACAGTCTCCTGCATTTTCTTATGATACATTTTGATAGACCGTCAAATATTATGCGGTCCGTAGAATTGTTCCGCAGGATGGACCTTCGGTGAACTGCTTACTGTGATCATTATACGGTACATTTGACATTCCGCATAAAGTTTTGCGGGCCGTCTAATTGCCCCGTAAAATTGCCTCTTCAGTGACATTTTATTTTCTCCATTTCTTTCTTCATTTTCACCAAATTCTCCAACTTTTTCCATCAAAACACTTAATACCAGAAATCCAATAAAAACACGTAAAATCACATAGACTTGCTTAAACACAAGTAAAACTTATAGCCGAAAAGCATCGATTGTGGCGTAAAATCACGCCACATCAACACCCCAACTTAAAGTATTTGCTTGTCCTTAAGCAAGCCATACAAAACAACGATTCAATATAACACCTAGATATCACAGAATAAGAATGTCTACATTGGTTTTGACTCTCAACTACTGGCAGGCATGTTTTTTTTTTCGTACAAGAACCACCCCATTTTTCAATTTTTCAAACCATATACACAACCCAAGAACGCTATGACTAATAATGAAGCTTCAATGCATGACATTACATTATTGAACGTATTATGATGCACACAAATGCTACTTTAGACGGTCACTTTATTTTGCTCAATTCTCATCCTTATGCCCACATAGACCAACGAATGTCCCAATACACATATATACAAAAAGAATGGGGCGGAGACGAAAGAGAAGAGAAAAACACTCACACTCACAAAGAAATTCATATCTACACATGCAAATACCATAGGCTTGCCCTTATTTTCTATGTTTTCATCCTAGGCTCGTTCGGTTATGATCACATTAGAACTTGTTTTGGCTTGTAATGTAGGCTTAGGGACGGGTAGGATACTTTTTGGATAGTAGTGACCTCTAATACTACAACATCTCTTCACCTTAATTCACCTCTTTTCTTTCCAACCCCTTTGTTTTCTTTCAAGTGTTTCGACCTCGATGTGGTTTTATTTCTAACAAACTTACAAATCTTTTTGTGTTACAATTTTTTTTTATATCTGCCACATCGAATCTCCACTAGAAAACTCCATCACCCCCAACCTATGTTTTTAACATCTACTCCACATTTAATTCACCCCCAACTTAGGCATTTTGCCCCATCTATCGAGTAGCATCTAGGAGGGAACGAGTGCGAAGATGGATTAATTACACAAAGGGTAAGATTTCAAATTTAGAAAAAGGTCAAAAGGCTCAAAAAGGAAAACTAGGGATATTTGAAATCTTTGGTAAGGCTTATTTAGGCAAAGTGACTATTTACACAAAGAAAGCCTAAGATCATCTCACAACCAAACTAACTTTCAGATTTCAAACAAGACCAACCGGGCAAGTTCTAGATTATACATGCATAAACAGAACCAAACTAACAGCTCACACACATATTGGAATAAGGACAATTATTTTTATACTTGTGACCTCCTAAGTAGTCATTCATCACACAAAATACCCCAATAATCATAATGTCATATAGAGAATCAATCATGTCAACCAATAACTGTTCTAAGTATGCATTTTTTTTCCTTTTGCGAGAGGTCCAAAATTTCCAACAAACCATACAAACATGCCATCAGTTACAGAGTAACACCAAATAATTCAAACCTACTCTATTCAACCTAAGCAAAATCCTAAACATGCTAGTTTAAAAAAATGACGCCCCTCAGGGAAAGAACTCTGCCAAAAAAAAGTCGAGGGGGTCCTAAACACATATATACACTATTCACAAGAAACACATAGCCCACCCCCAACTAAAGAGCATGCATTATCCCTAAGGCATGAAAATAATCAAAACGAACGGATAGGGCTACCTGAAACGCTCTAGGTGTTCTGCACGTCCCGAGGTGTGATCACCTCAGATCCGGTGCCTGCTCCGCTGCTGGACTTATGGTACCAACAGCTGGCTCTATCTGACTCTGAGAACGCGGTTCCTCCTCGGGACCCGTGGTACTGTCCTTTGCCGGTATCAAAACACTAGGCACTGTTACCTCAACAGGAAGGGCATCGCTGGATGACGCCCCCATAAAATAGGTCTCCTCAAGAGAGCGTCGCTGAACCTTTTAAAACTGCTTGTCCTCCTCACTTTCATCCTCCTCATCATCATCCTCTCCTCTATCCCTAGGCCTTTTTCTCATATCCCTGGGCGGTGAATCATCTCCTAGCAAATTAACAACTGGCAACAAAGAGGCCAAGTCTAAAGTCTATGCTGGTGGCGGGTTTGCAGACGCAACTCCCTCTTTAACCTTCAATGCTAGCATATCTGTCTTCAACTGCATCAAATTTTTTTGCATCGTCCCCAAGTTAACTGTGGGGCTTACCTTCTCAAGCTCAAGAATCCGCCGCTTAAGTCCATCAATCCGAGAATAGATAAGGCTATGGGAATTCTCCCACTTCTTTCTTGTAAGATCTAAGGCTGCATTCACCCTTTTATCTATATATCCCTGCAGCTGAACCATCAAGTTAGCAACCTAGTGGTCTTTCTTGTCTGCTTTCACAAACGCATCATGGAAGTTCTGAGCATTAAACTGCATCATAACGCCTCTAGGCAGGGCTATAGATGCTGGGGTCGCATAGCTGCTTTGAGAGGTCATAGTGCTGTGAATAACCAGAGCAACATGGGTAGAGGGCCCTGTAGATGTAATCGGGGTGCCTGAAATGGACTGAGATTCTGTGCTCGTATCAGTCGGCCCTTCCTGCGCCGTCTCGGGGGCTACTTACTCATTCCCCTAGGATGCTGGAGCAGGCTGCCCAGCTGTGACCTCTGTGGGAACAACTGTAGCAGTGTGAATATCTCCATCTTTGCTCTTCCAGAGATCATACACACTCTTGGCTGGTAACCGATGATCTCGATGTGCATAGTGATTAAGATTTTTCCGTAAGCACAATGTTGTAATGAGGCAAGGATATGCGAGTGATTACTCCTTGGTCAAAGCTTTCTGATGAATTTATTGAACCATTAACTCCCCCAAATTTATGTTGTACCTCGACATGATCGCAGCTATAAGTATGGCCTGCTCAACTGGCAACGTGTTATCTGACTGAGTGGAGAACAACTTGTGGATCAATACACTCCACCAAAATTTTCCTTGAACTGACAAATCCGCCTTCTTCACCGGTAACAAGGGGTTTCTACTCCATTAGGGGAACCCCTTGCTATAACTGAAGCAACACACGACAACTCAAACAACTTGTCTTTCCGATAACCACCCAACCTGTACTTAAGCTCATCTATGTTTGGCGGTGGTACATAGTCAGGGCCAAAGTAGAAACGATTGATTGTCTCGCTGGAAATATTGATTCTCAGGCCTCCGACTGCCACTTCTTCCAACGGGGGTGGTTTTTTCTTCTTAAGCTGAACCGGCTTGTAGGCATTTTTGACCTCCACAGCATAATTAACATATAATTCCCACACTAGAGACGAGATGTATTCACCTGGAGGGTGTCTAATGAAGTTCCACTTATGGTGGTCAATAGTAGCAAGAATTCATGGAAAACCCTCTAGTCTGTCTAGGCTGATTCTTTTCTCCTCATGGATGCTTTTTTTCGGGCCACCCCCTCATTCTCTTCAAGCCCCTGATCATATATTTCTTTGGAGCCTGACACAGAAAATCTGACGCTGTGCTCGGATCTTTCTTTCATCCAGATTTCCCGCAGCCTGGCAGCTTCCACTTCATCTTCCGAGCTGTTAAAGGATGTAGAAGTTCCCCTCTCTTCAGAGTGGGAGGACACTTGTACTTGAGTAGCACCCCTAGCTCAGGTGACTCTTGCTGCCAGTGGCTCGTCATCCCTACGCCAGTGGCCCCTTGGTCAGGCTCATCACGCAGCACCTGCGACCTGACGCTCTGTCCCTATCTCTACCTCTTGAAGTAGTTGGAGCACCTCCTCGAACTTTGGGAGGCATACCTGTGGAAAGCATGTCAGTATCACCTTCAAATTATGTTTTAAATGCAATGTTATTTTCTGCACAGAAATAAAGCGTCAAATATTTTTAAAACTATCGACATTTTTAAAACTGTCGCACAATTGGCCGTCAAATGGGAACTATCGACACTTTTAAAACTAACCATTTGATGATGAAGTTTGACGCTCTGCACAATTTTCTGCGGTCCGTCAAACCTACCGTCAAATGGTTACAGTGAACTAGATTGTGTCGAACCATTTGACGATGAAGTTTGCCACTCCGCAAAATTTTATGCAGTCTATCAAACCTACCATCAAATGGTAACAATACATCATGTCTAGTGAGGACTTTTGACGGACCGTCAAAAATTTTACGGTTTGTCAACCTTATCGTCAAAATTCCCTGACTTAGTTCTTGTCTTTCAGTGTTACACTTGACTTTTCAATTCAAAACATATGCTTATACATCACACACACTTGTAGACTCATATAAAGATGGGGTTACTAAGACTTCACCCTTTTTTGTCAATTTTTATGATTGAGGCATTTCACCGAACAGTTGTCGGGCATAACAATGTTTGAATCCACAAACTTGTACACAACCATTAGAATTCCCACCAACCCATCATAACATCATTATGAGTTCATCAATATCCAACCTTTGCACAAACCTCACCCCCAATGTAGATTATCAATTATGGAATACAAATCCCATTGATAGATCATGGGAATATATAATCAACCCATACTTTAGCAAATTGAATAAGAAGATCATGGGAATACAGAATCACATACCTGACTTTCTTGTTGGTGTGGAGAGTTAAGCACAAACAATAAAAACTTCTTTACACAGGGATCTTGTTCTCCCTTTTCTATATATTTTTGTTTGCTATCTGAGATGGCTGGGGATTTTGGGTAAGGGAAGGAGAGAGTTACACATGGAAAGGAGTAGGAAGGGCTAGTGGGGCGTGATTCTAGGAGATGGATGGGTGGAATTTTAGGGGTTTATGTTTGAGTGGGAAAGGGAAAGTGGAGGATTTACGTTTGGAACGATTTCTCATTTTTGAACCCAGCCTCCTTTTATTACTTATACTATGAAAAAAATAAAAATAAAAGACCTACCGTTAAAATTTTTTACGGACCGTAGAAAGTTCTACGGACCTTTCTACGGTCTGGGTACTTACCTGGGATAATGAACTGACAACCTTCAAACTGTGACACTTTTACGCTTCGTTTGACGGACCGTACAGAATTTTACGATCATCAAATGTTGGCGTAAACGCGTCACAGTGAGTCTATTTCTCTTGGACCACTAGACATTCCATTTTACGGTCCATCAAATATTTGACGGTCCGTATAATGTACTATAAAACAGTAACAGTGAGTACTATTTGCTAACTTAATTCTGCGCTTCCTTTTACGGTCCGTATAAATTTTGACGGACCGTAAAATCTGGCGCAAAATTTCCATCGGCGTTTTTTTAGACGTTTTCCTCCAACTTGTTCATATCCTGCCCCAAAACAAACATTACCCTATATGTTTTTACAAAAAAAAAAAAAAAACAACAACAAAAAAGAAAATAACCATTACAGTTGGGTTGCCTCCCAAGAAGCGCTTGAGTTAGCGTCTCAGCACGACGGTGGTACCTATTCACTCCTTATCAGTGAACACCGGGTCAACGTTCGTTCCGAGGTGCTTCAACCGGTATCGGTTAACAATTCTATCTCCCGAAACAATCCCGTGATAGTGCTTCACCCTCTGCTCATTCACCTTAAATGTCCAAGTTCGATCTCCAGACTTCAGCTCAATCGCCCCATGGAGTGAAACACCTACCACCTCTAACGGACCAGACCACCTTGACTTTAGTTTTCCCGGTAGCAACTTCAACCAAGAGTTAAACAGCAAGACAGGATCACCCTTGTAGAATTCTTGCTTTAGGATTTTCTTGTCATGATATTGCTTCATCCTCTCTTTATACAGTGTTGCGCTCTCATATGCCTGGTACCGAAACTCATCCAACTCATTGAGTTGAAACAACCTGAGCTTGGTCGCCTCTTCCCAATCCATATTCAAGTTCTTCAAATACCACATAGCCTTGCGTTCAAGTTCAACCGGTAAGTGACAAGCTTTTCCGAACACGAGCTTGAAGGGTGAAGTCCCAATTGGAGTCTTGAAGGCAGCCCGATATGCCCATAGAGCATCATCGAGCTTGCGGTCCCAATCAGTCCTATTTGCATTCACCATTTTAGCTAGAGTACTCTTGATCTCCCGATTGGATACTTCAACTTGCCCACTTGTCTGAGGATGATAAGGTGTTGCCACCCTATGTTTTACGCCATATTTCTCTATCAATCCCGCGAAAGCTCTATTGCAAAGGTGGGAACCACCATCACTGATAATAGCCCTCGGGTACCAAAACGAGTAAATATGTTCTTCTTGAGAAACCCCATGACACTCTTGGCTTCGTTGTTAGGTAAAGCCACCGCTTCTACCCATTTCGACACGTAGTCCACAACAACCAAGATATATTTCATGCCACCTGAACTCAGAAAGGGTCCCATAAAGTCAATCCCCAGACATCAAACACTTCTACCTCCATTACAAAATTCATAGGCATCTCTTGCCTTCTGCCTATATTCCCTTGCCTCTGATGTTGTTCACAAGACCTCACTAATAGATTTGCATCATAAAAGATAGTCAGCCAGTAATAACCGTATTCAAGAACCTTTACAGCAGTCCAGCTACCACAGTGATGACCCCCAACAAGAAAGTCATGGAATGCCTTTAGAATTGCCATCACTTCATTTTAGGGAACACAACACCGAATGATGTTTAGCGCAAGTTCTGAACAAATAAGGCTCATCCCAAGAGTATTGGCGAGAATCCCACAAGAACTTTTTCTTTTGGTAAGCTTTGATCTCCTCTGGAACTATGCCCATTACCAAATAATAGGCAATGTCAGCATACCATGGTGCTACCTCCATTGACACAGCCAACACCCTCTCATCTGGAAATGCATCATCTATATCTAGCTTATCAGAAGGTCTCCCAGCTTCTTCAAGCCGAGAGAGATGGTCAACAACCTGATTTTTAGTGCCCTTGCGGTCCTTCACCTCAAAATCAAACTCTCGCAGCAACAACACCCATCGGATCAGTCATGGATTTGCTTCCTTCTTCGCCATAAGGTATCTCAATGCTGCATGATCAGTGTATACCACGACTTTGGACCCCAACAAATAGGCCTGAAACTTCTCAAAAGCAAAAACTATGGCAAACAGCTCTTGCTCCATCACTGTGTAATTCATCTGGGCAGCATTCAGTGTTCTACTTGCATAATAGATCGGGTGCATAATTTTATTGTGCCTCTGGCCAAGAACAACACCTATCGCAAAACCACTAGCATCACATATAAATTCAAATGGAAAGGACCAATCAGGAGCAACAATAATAGGAGTAATAGTGGGGCGCTCCTTTAATTCATCAAACGCCTTCCGGTCCTTGTCATCAAACACAAACTTATCCTCTTTTTCAAGAAGCTTGCATAACGGGTTAGCAATCTAGGAAAAATCCTTGATGAAGTGCCTGTAGAACCCAGCATGTCCCAAGAAAATTCAGACACCTTTGAATGAGATAGGTGGAGGAAGTTTTGCAATCACATCTATTTTCTCTTGATCGACCTCAATTCCCTTTTTTCAGAGATTTTGTGCCCGAGGACGATCCCTTCCTTCACCATAAAGTGGCACTTCTCCCAATTTAGCATGAGATTCGTCTCCTCACATCTTTTCAGCACTTGACCTAGATGGCCAAGAAAATCATCAAACGAATCACCCACTGTAACACCCCGTCCCGTTAGAGTTCTAGTGGAAAAACTAAAGGTTTGAACGTTTTTTGAAAAGGGTTGACAGACCTTCTTGGGGAAACCATAAACCCTTTATTAGTTGGGAATTTAGGAAAGTACCCTTAATGAAAGTTGTAGCATGTAGAAATACATTTCTAACGATATAAGGATCAGGCCAATCAGAGTCCAGATCAAGGAGATATGATCGTCTCAAATGTCTAATAGAGGGGTGCTCAGATTCGATAGAATCGGCTAAGTTTTCAATACGTCTGCCTTCCAGTCAAATGTCTTGAAAATCTGTTGAGAATTTGAGAAACTTTAAAACATAAAAGTTGTAACCCTTTGAAATATCTTTCCAACGGTATATTGTGGAACCCAAACAGAGCTCTGTACAAGAAGTTATGTCCATTTTACTGAACACTGTGCAGAACCGACACAGGTCCCTTGTGAGGGTGCGGACACGTGCACTAGCCCAGCGTCGTGGGCCATGGAAACCCTAGGTTGAATTCAAGTCCCTAATTTCTTTCTAACATGAGTAAACCCTTCTAATCAATAGAGTTGTGAGTGGAACATTATTGTTGGGCGTGGAAACCCTAGAACTCAAATTCAAGAGGATTGAATGTCAAAAAGGTAATGCTTCTACACTCTAATAATTCATAATAGTGAATTGATGAGTTCTTGGGAGAATAGTAAATGAGTTTAGTAAAGAGAATTACACGAACTATAGTAGGGTTTTGGATTGTTGACTTGAGATTATTATAATCATATGGGTGATGGAGAATGATGTTAATTACACCTAATTGAGATTGTAGAATCACCTAGAAGTAATAGAATGGGAAATTGGGTGAAGAAACACCATTAATGGAGATTGTGGAGCTTTATCCCAACTAAGTGTTTGATAAAATGCTTACATGACCAAAGCATGGATATTATTGCTAATACAGAATCCCTTTGACTTGTATTGATATAGATCAAAGTTGAAAAGGTTGGCGAACATTGTATTACGCTCAAAGGCTGGAATTAAGGTATGTGAGGCTAACTATCTACGTTAGGGAATATTCATGATTCTCCCTACGCCTCATTCTTCATACTTGTCAGTAATTTGACTCAAAATAGAGTTTTGCCCTAGTTTCATGACATGATATAGAACTGTTATCTTCTAGGGTTGCAGTTACAAAATTCGTTCATGGTTGTCACTTTGAACATCATGAACTCAACACGTAATCTTTATAGACTTATGCATTGTTATAACATGAGTCTCAGTCAGTGTATAACCAGTTATTTACTTGAGTCCCATAATCAGAAACAATTATCATCCTATCAGCTATAGCCAGTCTCAGGCTTGTAAATTGTTAATGTTGAACACCTGTATCTGTATTTTTGGGCCCTAGGCCACAGTTTATGCATACGTATTGCTTGGGCCTGAGGCCACAGTTTTTGTGCACATTATTTGGGCCCTAGGCCATAGTTATATTTACAGTTTTACAGGTGATGCTTTATCCAGAATAGGGAGTATTTCAGCTTCTTGCTTTCCTGTTTAGTTCAGTTTCAATTTCAGTTCCAGTATTTTATTGCTTCAGTTGCTTTACATACCAGTACAATTCAAATGTGCTGATGTCCTTTTTTATTGCTTGGGGTATACAGGTTGACGACTCAACTAATTAGGAGTGCACGTATCAGCTACTGGTGAGCCCCAGATTCTTTCGGGGCGTTGTCAGCTATCCAGTTATTTCAGTTTATAGACAACTCTATTATTCAGTATTCTTAGAGGCTTCATAGACACAGTCCAGATAGTCAGATATTTGTTATGTTAGCCTTGTTGGCAGTTATACTCAGTTGTTCAGTTGTTTTGGTTTAACCATGTTGGCTACTCTCAGATGTTGTCAGATTGTCTAAGTATTTCCACATTATGATATTTCAATCAGACTTCCAGTTAGTCAGCATGTGTTAGTCTTATTTTATAAGTCAGTTATGCTTTAGTATCACATGTTGATTCAGCCAGCCAGTTGGCTCGCTCGGTTGCATGCAGTTGGTTACCAGGTGCCGTGTTACATCTAGGCCCAGGTTCGGGGAGTGACAAAGCTTAGTATCAGAGCCCTAGGTTCAAGTGTCTTAGGGAGTCTATGAAGCCGTGTCCAGTGAGGTCTCTTTTATATGTGTGAGGGCCCCACACATATAAATAGTTGACCACTAAGACATTCAGGATTGTCTCATTTCTTTCTACTCTAGATCGTGCCATGAAGCTTAGAGCAATAAGTAATCTTCTTTTCCAATCGAATTACGTACGTTTCGAATGCGCAGGCAACAAACAGGTAATTCAAGGCCTAACTGAGGTTGATTATCCATACAGGTACAATTGTGAAGTACTTGCTGGTAACACATTAGACTTGAGGTGTTATTAAAAGGTGAATAAAGCATAAGCTGCCCGAGAGCGGGTGTTGTATAATGAATGGGAAGTTGAATAATAATGATGTTCTTGAGAAAGGAGAATGGGATACAATAGGGAGAGGATATCAGAGAAATTAGAAAAAGAGCTAAGTCTGCAGGAAACGTAAATCATGGAGGATCTCAAGGAGGTGGGGGCAGACTATTTTCTATCGGAGGTCATCAGGACCCACTCCATCTGCAGCTACTGCACTAGTCTCGAGGTCTAGATATAATCAAAAGGGTCAGTTCAGCTAGAAACAAATTTTAAGGGAACGCCTCTCAGTGACATACTAGTGTGAGCCACAGAAGTTTTCATAATCTTATGTGCAACAAGTGTTATAGGAGACGCCAAGGGGTGTATCATTTTGGCCTTGATATGTGTTTCGGTGGCTCCTCTTAATTCTCAAGCCCAGTCAGGTTGTAATACAGCTAAGCGTGGTATTTCAGTTCTCAGTGAAGACTGCTTGGATGCTTCAGCAGGTCGTCAGAATAAAGAGGCATCCCCAGTTATCACTACAGATGAAATTTTCGTACGAACTATGCCTGTTAATAAAAGAGATGTTCATGACATAAGAACCATGAGCAGAAGATATTAAATTTTTGGGAATGGTTTTAGTTTGTTTAAGTTTAGTCAGATCAGAGTTAGAGAGTACAATGGTTGTAAGTTTCTATAAGAAGTAATTATTATTATGAGATAAGGAGATATGATAGTTCTCTCTTAAGCTCTGTGAGTAAGTGTTTATCCAAGATGTGTATAATCTGATATGATTTTGAAGTGTATAGAAAGTTTGGGTTTAGTTGTTCCAATCTTTCATATAAGATAGATGAAAGTTTCTTAAATGTGATCCATAGTTCAGAAAAGATAGTATACGACCATAGAATAGCGTCAGATGATGAGGGAGAGTTAGAAATGACTTAGGTTATTCAGAGCAGAATAAGAAAATATGAAGTTAGCAGGTGATTAACAGAAAATAGTATGTTTTGAGTAGATACAGTGTATTAGCAATTTCAGCAGAACTAGTAGAAGTATGATTTGATTTCCTTAGTCAGATGAACACCTTAAGTGGGTGACAGTTTGGATACATCCAAATGTGCGTTAGAAACCAAGGGATTAAATTAAATTCGGAGTAGAGTGTTTAGTGGAAGAAGAAATCAGCTAGGCCGTAAGAGAGCAAACTACAGAAGAACAGCCTTTAATAGTTGTCAAAAAGGGGTTTCCCTAAGATTTATAGTGTGAGCAGAGTTAAGTCGTTAATATAGAGTATGCCGGTTATGGATATAGTAGCAACCCGTTCATGTAAGTAATTTAGTTTTTCCTAATAATGAATTGCTCAAAAGTGAGTAAAACAAAAGTCGTTAGTGTTGTAGAGTACAAAGGAATTACAGAATATAAGGAACGTTAATTGGATCCCATCAAAAGAGAAGAATTTGTAAGTATAAGACGTTAGCCTTGGTCTAAGGGGCAGATGCATAAATTGGTGTAAGGGGCAGATTCATCATAACAGGTCTACCTCATTCAGTTAGGAGGCATGATCCGATTTGGGTGATTATGGACAGACTTATGAAGTTGGCACACTTCTTGCCTGTTAAGACAATAGATTCAGCACCAGACTATGCTAAGTTATTATTCGAGAAATTGTTCGACTTTATGGGACCCAGCGTCCATCATTTCATATCATGGTGCCCAGTTCACAGAAAACTTCTGGAGATCATTTCAGAAAGGATTGGGTATGAGGGTTAACCTCAGCACAACTTTTCATCCGCAGCCCGATGATCAGACAAATACGCTATTTAGATCTCATGTTATAGTATTCATGCCAGTCCAGTATTGAGTTAATCCAATATTATGTCAGCTTAGTATTCAGTTAGTTCAGTAGACATTCAGTTCAATATCTCAGCAGTTCAGTAATCATGTATTCATTCAGTTCAGCAAGCATGTGTCCTTGAGTTCAATGGTAATTGGGATGCCCACCTGCCTCTTATTGAGTCTAGTTACAAAAATAATTACCATGCTAGTATTGGGATGGCACTGTACGAAGCTTTGTATGAGCACAGATGTAGATCACTTATTGGTTAGTTCGAAGTTAGTGAAGTAGAGTTGTTATGTCACGACCCGACTAGGGGCCGTGACGAGTACCCGGTACTTGTACCGAGCACCCCTTATCTTGTTTCATATCCTTATTACTAATTGGGCCATATGACCTATACCATTTTTTTTTGTTACTTAACATTAACATTAGTAGCATAGTTATGAACCTAGGTGAACAACCTTTACTAACATATTATACATCGACTAGGACTTCTAAAAGTACAAAACATTTAACTGTACACATCTGTCTACGAGCCTCTAGACATAATACACATACACAAGAAGGGCCGAGCACTGTCACGCCCGAATATATATATATACACAAAATAGTACCAATAAACAGTGGCTCCGGAACAACTGGAGCACTCTCTATGAACTGCTGGTGGAGCTTCTAAGAACCGGATCCGTCTACCTGCTTACCTGCGCGGCATGAAACGCAGCGTCCACAAGAAGGGACGTCAGTACGAATAGTGTACCGAGTATGTAAGGCATGAAAATAGTAAAGAGAGGAATATAAATTGCAACCAATACATAATGAAATCATAGGACATATAGAGCAATAATAGAGTAACCTGTACATGTATGTGCCACCCAGGGCAGATGCCATGCATGCTAAGCTGTCTTTAAAAAAACATTTCGTGTTCATATATGAAAATAAAACATAATATATATTGCCGAGGCGTCGGCAGCCGATCCATTTAACCATGAATGTGTGTAAATATCCCGCGTCCGGGATGATATCAAGTCAAATACGGCTACATGTACCGTGTGTAACCCCGCGTCTATAGTGGTCTGCCCTACTCCCTTCTTCCCCGTGTACATATACATATATACGTATATACCATAGCATGCAAGCGAGCCCAAAAAGAAGCTATAACGTTATCGGAGTGACGTAAGGTCGTTTCATGTACTTTGGAATCTTTAATCATGGAATCATCATTGTCGTATTCATCATATGAACATTTCCTTCCCTGACATCATCCATGTCATTGTAGAACATACTCATCGTAATTGACAAAAAACTTACTTTTCCACAGACTTTGTTTTGGGAAAATGCGGGCGTTTGGAAAACTGTTTGAGCTATTGGGGAGAAGATCATACCTTAGGGTCAATAGATTAGTTAAACAACTATTGTTTAGTAGTCGGAATAGTAATCTAAAAGTTCCCCTTGATTATAGTACGGAAATAAGCTAAATGGAACAATAGGAGGGAATTTGGGAATAGTGGGCCCACCTCGGGTCAACCGGGGTGGCGTATCCAAATTGCATATAATAAGGTTCATGGAGTCACTTATGAAGGTTTTATCAAAATCCGGTTACATTTGGCAAGTTATAGAAGTAGGGGCCATTGTTTCAACAAGATATGAAAAATTTAAGTCAATTCTATTGAATGAAAAAGGGTTAATTTCAATCTCGGGTTTCTAGGAATAGGATCATCCCCGAAGTTTGTATTCAACCCTATTATGTCTAAGACATGCCGAAGAAGGAAAGTGAGACCTTACATACCTCTTTCCGCTCCTTTGGCTATCCCGAATTCAACTCGCAAATCCGCCAAAATCTACAAATTGGTCAAGTTTACCAAACATGATTAGTGCCTTTAGAATTGAATTCTTAAATGATACTTGGCTACCGAAATTTCGGCAGCACTTCCCCTGTAAACTACTCCATCCCACCAAGTTCAACTTGGCCAATTTCAATCAACAACAATCCAGGAATTCGACCTGGCCAAACTAACAACACAATATCAACGACCATACTAAAAATTTCCATATTCATTCCAAGTTACATTGTAACAACTCAATCAATATACTACTTCCTTCAAAACCTTCCAACTCCAATAAGAACATTAACAACATTATAATTCATAGACCAACAACACCACACTAACAACATTATCTTCCATACATTCAAGAACATTATTTTCAATTTACATAATCTCTAAAGCAAGTCTCCAACTACCATGATTTCTCTAAGATCATTAAGCTTTTCATTAGCAATCTAGAATCCACAATCAACACAATTTCACTCCTTAACCATTAAATCCTTATTTTACATCATGGAACTTACCATAACAACAATTATAATACTAAGTAAAATTAATTCACCACACCTTTCCATAAGCCACACCATTCGGCCAACACACCCCATATACATATTTTCATGAATTTCCATCTTTTCTACACTTTACAACAATAACCAACACACAACATAACACAACACAACACACAACACACACACACGGCTTGACTATGCAAGTCACGACCACACACATACATACTTCCATCACATAAATTTCATCCATTTTCATACCCCACCACATACTTACGCATCCACAACACATAAGAAAAAGTTCAAACCTCACCTTTTTACTTTGAACATTCACTTGGATTACTATTGAAGATTTGTCAAGCTTTGTGTTTTCCTTGCTCCAAAGAACTCTTCACTATGTTAAGAACCCTTCAAGGAATTGTTTAGCTAGAAGAGGTAGATTTTTGATGAAAAATTCCCAAAGTTCTTGTTGCTCTTGTTATGGCCGAAATGGCCTTTGAAGTGTTTCTCCCTCTCTCTTATTCTTCAAGACTCTTGAAATTTCTAGAGAATTATGACAAATAAAGATGACTTAGTCATCTTTTAAATTTGTTCATTAAAGCCCCATGTGGGCTTAAGCCCACTACTAGGTGGATGGCCAAACATGGCCCAATTAGCCAAGCCCATTTTTTTTGTGTTTTGCACTTCATGAAAATTTATTTTTTTCCAAATTCCAAATTTACCCTTCGTCTTCCTCCGTATATCCACGAGTCATATTGCAAATTTCCCTTTATGCCCTTGACCTTCCTTATTATTTCCACTTCTAAATTTTTCATAAGCAACTCATATGCCAAACAAAATAAAATATGGCCTTGCTTGTTGTCCCCCCGCAATTGTCTTGAATTATCCGATTGCACAAAATGCAGGATATAACATCCTCCCCCCCTTTAGAACATTCGTCCTCGAATGTTAAACGGCCTCATAGTGTATTATAGTACTTCGGGGAGGTCTCCTTCGTAGATATCTCACATGTCGCTTAGCATGTCCATTTTAGGATCTTAGATTGCCTTTATGTCGCAGGCCAATTGAGCTAGCTCCGAACGCTGGCTCTGTGCCAACAAGTCCCTTTTGTTGGTTCTTGAATCGTCATAGTCCATTTTAGGTCCAACATGTTCTCCCCTCCTTTATTAAGAGGGCCTACACACGCCTATGCCCTTTAAGCAATCGTTGTCTTCCGCGATCTTTTACAGTCGTAATTCCCTCTGCATAGGGTTTGTCACGTTTATCCCCTTGTTAGATATGTTCCCGTATATCATCGCATTAGGCCGTTCTAGCCTTGTGGGTGCGGCATCGGTCTTAGTCGGTGACATCCATACTCATACCCTTCATTACGTCCTTTGAATTTCATTCAGCTAGCACATTCTATGCATCGCGACACTGCTTGTTAGGGTTCTACAGTCACAGATAAGATGTCATGTTTGTATATAACTTTCCACCATTATTTTTTTTTCTTTACAATCACTTCCAAACACTAATCAACTTTCTGTAATCCTGAAGCTCTGTCATGCTTTCTCTTCTTCTGCTAGTCTAGTCCGTCTCAACTTACATGACTTATGTAGGGTTTCTAATCACTCCACACACTCTCATTTACATTGGGCTACCTAATTTCACATTCGTCTCTTGTTTCCACATTTACGAAATTTTCAGCATTTTTTTCCCAGGGGGTCACCCATCTTGATATTGCTCTCACCCTAGCACGCTTAACCTTGAAACTTTGGTGCATTTTAGTGCGTGAATGCTGGTATAATTATATCGACTGCCGCGCACTACCTATATCACCTAATATGGGACAAGTTGGGGGTCTTAGCAGTTTTCAAAACGTCCGCGTAACACATCTTTTCTTTGAATTACAATTCTAACCTCCGCAGTCCTCAGTATTCGTCCTTTTTCCTATGTGTATGGCTAATTTTTGTCCTAAATCTCCACATTCCCAGTAGTGGCGAAAACGCCTTAGTCGCAACAGGCATAGACATCCCAGCTCGTTTGATTTAGCTCGGGTTTCCCCTCCCTAATATGTTCAGCGATTTAGGGTGCGATATCTGACACGTAGAACCTGGATCAATTGATACTTGTACATTGTAGAAAAATACTGATAATATACCTGGAACGACATCAGGGGATGGCTCAGGATCCTGTCGGCCAGCTAGTGCCTAGGTATGATGCTGGGGTCCACTCGAACTGTGTGTTCCTTCTCGGCCTCTTTCGCTGCCTACTGCTATCTGGGACCTTTGCATTGGAGGGTGCGCCAATGATTGTGAGTCGCGTGTTACCTCCGTGGGCTGAACCCTTCCTCTGTCACGGCGAAATAGGCAGTCGCACATATAATGACCTGAGTTAGCACAAGTATAACAAATACCCAAACCCGCGCGACACGGCCCTGCATGGAATTTACGGCACTGAGGGCAGCGTGATACGGGTGGTCTCCACTGATTAAGCTCACCGCCACACTGGGAACCCAAAACTCCATAGCCCTGACCTGATCCGGCGGGCTGAGTTTGGTCTCTGTCGTACCTCCGTGGGAAATCACGCATCAAATGGTCAGCCCGACCACAGACAAAACAGGCACCTGTATCTAAGTAACACTGCCCAGAGTGTGGCCTGCCACATCGCGCGCACCGCGGTGGGGGTAGCCCCGTGCTACTAACATTGGCTCTATGCCGGGGCCCCGAAACTCGAGCACTCTGATCTGGTCCTGAATACCCCGACTGCTGCGGTGCCTGCCTCCTTCTATACTCACTTCTCGTTCCGGAAGGTCTAGCCCTTTTTCTGCGATCCTTATTACCAGAATCTATGCCTTGTTGTTGGGCTTGAGTAGCTACTATCTGAGTTAGCAGAAGGATGGCCCGTCTCATCTCCTGAAGTGAAGCATCAAGTAGGGGAGCGGGGAGTGCTGAAACTGGAATGGAAATCCCTTCTTGCTCCCCTAATGTCTGCGGAGTGCGATCAGCACGAGAGGGGGCCTTACTATGAGATTCGCCTTCTTCAATATTTACCGGTGACTCCCATTCAGTCTGCCTTTCCGCTACCGTCTTGCCCTTCTCGGCGGCTGTCGCTTTCATCTTCGCAGGTATCGTTGAAAATATAACACCGGATTAGGAAGAAGGAAAAACCCTTACTATAGCTCTATCGCACGATCTAGAATGCAAAGAAGGTCATATTTCCAAAATGCCCCGCAGCCTCCTGCCTATAAGTGTGGCGCGCTACACACCCATAAACAGGACTCTACTGGACACGGCTCGTAGACAAACCCCTAGGACCGAACTGCTCTGATACCACTTCTGTCACGACCCGACTAGGGGCCGTGACGAGTACCCGATACTTGTACCGAGCACCCCTTATCTTGTTTCATATCCTTATTACTAAGTGGGCCGTATGACCTATACCATTTTTTTTTGTTACTTAACATTAACATTAGTAGCATAGTTATGAACCTAGGCGAACAACCTTTACTAACACATTATACATCGACTAGGACTTCTAAAAGTACAAAACATTTGACTGTACACATCTGTCTACTAGCCTCTAGACATAATACACATACACAAGAAGGGCCGAGCACTGTCACGCCCGAATATATATATATACACAAAATAGTACCAATAAACAGTGGCTCCGGAACAACTGGAGCACTCTCTATGAACCGCTGGTGGAGCTTCTAAGAACCGGATCCGTCTACCTGCTTACCTGCTCGGCATGAAACGCAGCGTCCACAAGAAGGGACGTCAGTACGAATAGTGTACCGAGTATGTAAGGCATGAAAATAGTAAAGAGAGGAATATAAATTGCAACCAATACATAATGAAATCATAGGACATATAGAGCGATAATAGAGTAACCTGTACATGTATGTGCCACCCAGGGCAGATGCCATGCATGCTAAGCTGTCTTTAAAAAAAACATTTCGTGTTCATATATGAAAATAAAACATAATATATATTGCCGAGGCGTCGGCAGTCGATCCATTTAACCATGAATGTGTGTAAATATCCCGCGTCTGGGCATCCCGCGACCGGGATGATATCAAGTCAAATACGGCTACGTGTACCGTGTGTAATCCCGCGTCTATAGCGCTCTGCCCTGCTCCCTTCTTCCCCGTGTACATATACATATATACGTATATACCATAGCATGCAAGCGAGCCCAAAAAGAAGCTATAACGTTATCGGAGTGACGTAAGGTCGGTAGCCTCCGATTACATTATGAAATCGTCATGGTCGTCAGTCTCACCTTGAGGGAACAACAATTATAAGGCGAGACTATCCATAAAGGATAACATCATGAGAGAACATAGAACAGGATGATAAGGTATCGTTTCATGTACTTTGGAATCTTTAATCATGGAATCATCATTGTCGTATTCATCATATGAACATTTCCTTCCCTGACATCATCCATGTCATTATAGAACATACTCATCGTAATTGACAAAAAACTTACTTTGCCACAGACTTTGTTTTGGGAAAATGCGGGCGTTTGGAAAACTTTTTGAGCTATTGGGGAGAAGATCATACCTTAGGGTCAATAGATTAGTTAAACAACTATTGTTTAGTAGTCGGAATAGTAATCTAAAAGTTCCCCTTGATTATAGTACGGAAATAAGCTAAATGGAACAATAGGAGGGAATTTGGGAATAGTGGGCCCACCTCGGGTCAACCGGGGTGGCGTATCCAAATTGCATATAATAAGGTTCATGGAGTCACTTATGAAGGTTTTATCAAAATCCGGTTTCATTTGGCAAGTTATAGAAGTAGGGGCCATTGTTTCAACAAGATATGAAAAATTTAAGTCAATTCTATTGAATGAAAAAGGGTTAATTTAAATCTCGGGTTTCTAGGAATAGGATCATCCCCGAAGTTTGTATTCAACCCTATTATGTCTAAGACATGCCGAAGAAGGAAAGTGAGACCTTACATACCTCTTTCCGCTCCTTTGGCTATCCCGAATTCAACTCGCAAATCCGCCAAAATCTACAAATTGGTCAAGTTTACCAAACATGATTAGTGCCTTTAGAATTGAATTCTTAAATGATACTTGGCTTCCAAAATTTCGGCAGCACTTCCCCTGTAAACTACTCCATCCCACCAAGTTCAACTTGGCCAATTTCAATCAACAACAATCCGGGAATTCGACCCGGCCAAACTAACAACACAATATCAACGACCATACTAAAAATTTCCATATTCATTCCAAGTTACATTGTAACAACTCAATCAATATACTACTTCCTTCAAAACCTTCCAACTCCAATAAGAACATTAACAACATTATAATTCATAGACCAACAACACCACACTAACAACATTATCTTCCATACATTCAAGAACATTATTTTCAATTTACATAATCTCTAAAGCAAGTCTCCAACTACCATGATTTCTCTAAGATCATTAAGCTTTTCATTAGCAATCTAGAATCCACAATCAACACAATTTCACTCCTTAACCATTAAATCCTTATTTTACATCATGGAACTTACCATAACAACAATTACAATACTAAGTAAAATTAATTCACCACACCTTTCCATAACCCACACCATTTGGCCAACACACCCCATATACATATTTTCATGAATTTCCATATTTTCTACACTTTACAACAATAACCAACACACAACATAACACAACACAACACACAACACACACACACGGCTTGACTATGCAAGTCACGACCACACACATACACACTTCCATCACATAAATTTCATCCATTTTCATACACCACCACATACTTACGCATTCACAACACATAAGAAAAAGTTCAAACCTCACCTTTTTACTTTGAACATTCACTTGGATTACTATTGAAGACTTGTCAAGCTTTGTATTTTCCTTGCTCCAAAGAACTCTTCACTATGTTAAGAACCCTTCAAGGAATTTTTTAGCTAGAAGAGGTAGATTTTTGATGAAAAATTCCCAAAGTTCTTGTTGCTCTTGTTATGGCCGAAATGGCCTTTGAAATGTTTCTCCCTCTCTCTTATTCTTCAAGACTCTTGAAATTTCTAGAGAATTATGACAAATAAAGATGACTTAGTCATCTTTTAAATTTGTTCATTAAAGCCCCATGTGGGCTTAAGCCCACTACTAGGTGGATGGCCAAACATGGCCCAATTAGCCAAGCCCATTTTTTTTGTGTTTTGCACTTCATGAAAATTTATTTTTTTCCAAATTCCAAATTTACCCTTCGTCTTCCTCCGTATATCCACGAGTCATATTGCAAATTTCCCTTTATGCCCTTGACCTTCCTCATTATTTCCACTTCTAAATTTTTCATAAGCAACTCATATGCCAAACAAAATAAAAAATGGCCTTGCTTGTTGTCCCCCCGCAATTGTCTTGAATTATCCGATTGCACAAAATGCGGGATATAACATGTTAGGACTATACTTGGTCTATCAGGATATGGAAAAGAGAAATTGGAGAGCATTTGAGAACGGCTCAAAGTTGCTAGAAGTGTTACACAAATGTGCGGCAGAGGGACTTAGAGTTTCAAGCTGATGATTGGGTGTTTCTTAAAGTTTTGCCTATGAAGGGAGTTATGGGGTTTGGTAAGAAGGGGAAGCATAGTCCCGCTATATTGGACCATACAGAATCCAATGAAAGGTTGTTCAATTGGCTTATGAGCTGGAGTTGCCACAAGACTTGATTATTATGCATCCAGTGTTTCATGTGTCTATGTTGAGAAAGTGCGTGGAAGACCTGTTATTGGTTGTCCCGACTGATAGCATAACAATTAATGATAATTTGACTTATGAAGAAGTCCAAGTGAAAATCCTTGATCGCCAGGTTCGCAAGTTGAGGACTGAGGAGGTAGCCTCAGTAAAGGTTTTGTGGCGAAGTCAGAAAGTTGAAGAGGTTACATAGAAGCCGAAAAAGACATGAAGCCCAGATATCCATATCTTTTCAAAGAATCAGCAGGAAACAGTGAAGGTATTGTACTTCCCCTCTCAGATCTTTCCTTCTACAATTTTCAGATTATCAGTATTCAGCCTGTTAGACAGTCAGCTTAGTAGTTATTCAGTTCAACAGATAATTCAGTCTAGCCCTTTTCAGTTCAATTTCAGGTGCTCATGTCAGTTAGTGTGCACATGTCTCGGCAGCCACTCTCTACTAGAATCCATCATTCGAGGATGAATGATCCCAAGGGGGAGATAATGTAACACCCCATATCGTTAGAGTTCTAGTGGAAAAACTGAAGGTTTGAACGTTTTTCGAAAATGGTTGACAGGCCTACTTGGGGAAACCATAAACCCTTTATTAGTTGGGAATTTAGGAAAGCACCCTTAATGAAAGTTGCAGCATAGAGAAATACCTTTCTAACGATGTAAGGATTAGGCCAATCAGAGTCTGGATCAAGGAGATATGATCGTCTCAAAATGGCTAATAGAGAGTTGCTCAGATTCGATAGAATCAGCTACATTTTCAATACGTCTTCCTCCAGTCACATTTTGTGAAAATATGTTGAGAGTTTGAGAAAATTTAAAACACAAAAGTTGTAGCCCTTTGAAATTTCTTTCCAACGGTATATTGTGGAGCCCAAACAGAGCTCTGTACAAGAAGTTATGTTCATTTTACCGAACACTATGCATAACCGACACGGGTCCCTTGTGAGGGCGCGTGTGGAGGCGTGCGCTAGCCCAGCGTAGTGGGCCGATTGTACAAAAACACCCTCTCTGAATATTGACCTGGAGGGGGTCGTGGGCTGCATGTGCATTGATGGCCCATCGCATAACAGGTCGGGCTTCGGGTCAAAAGTCAGGATTTCACGTTTTAAGTTATATTTAAGCTTGGGGTTTATTTCCTTAACAACCCTAGTCACGAAAAATCACCCTAAAGTCAGAGAGAACAAGTACCCAGCCTCAAGAACCCTCCAAGGTAAGTTTTATCATGATTCTAGGTTGAATTCAAGTCCCTAATCTCTTTCTAACTTGAGGAAACCCTTCTAATCGATAGAGTTGTGAGTGGAACATTATTGTTGGGCGTGGAAACCCTAGAACTCGAATTCAAGAGGATTGAACGTCAAAAAGGTAATGCTTCTACACTCTAATCATTTACAATAGTGAATTGATGAGTTCTTGGGAGAATAGTAAATGGGTTTAGTGAGGAGAATTACACGAACTATAGTAGGGTTTTGGATTGTTGACTTGAGATTGTTATAATCGTATGGGTAATGGAGAATGATGTTAATTACACCTAATTGAGATTGTAGAATCACCTAGAAGTAATAGAATGGGAAATTGGGTGAAGAAACACCATTAATGGAGATTGTGGAGCTTTATGCCAACTAAGTGTTTGATAAAATGCTTAGATGACCAAAGCATGGATATTATTGCTAATATAGAATCCCTTTGACTTGTATTGATATAGATCAAAGTTGAAAGGGTTGGCGAACATTGTATTACGCTCAAAGGCTGGAGTTAAGGTATGTGAGGCTAACTATCTACGATAGGGAATATTCATGATTCTCCCTACGCCTCATTCTTCATACTTGTCAGTAATTTGACTCAGAATATAGTTTAGCCCTAGTTTCATGACATGATATAGAGCTGTTATCTTCTAGGGTTGTGGTTATAGAATTCGTTCATGGTTGTCACTTTGAACATCATGAACTCAGCACGCAATCTTTATTGACTTATGCATTGTTATCACATGAGTTTCAGTTAGTGTATAACTAGTTATTTGCATGAGTACCATAATCAGAAACAGTTATCATGCTATCAGCTATTGCCAGTCTCAGACTTGTAAATTGTTAATGTTGAACACCTATATCTGTATTTTTGGGCCCTAGGCCACTGTTTATACATACGTATTACTTGGGCCTGAGGCTACAGTTTTTGTGCACATTATTTGGGCCCTAGGACACATTTATATTTACAGTTTTATAGGTGATTCTTCATCCAGAACAGGGAGTACTTCAGCTTCTTGCTTTCCTGTTTAGTTCAATTTCAGTTTCAGTTTCGGTATTTTATTGCTTCAGTTGCTTTACATACCAGTACAATTCAAATGTGCTGATGTCCCTTTTTATTGCTTGGGGGAGATGCAAGAAACGGTATACAGGTTGATGACTCAGCTAATTAGGAGTGCATGTATCAGCTACTGGTGAGCCCCAGATTCTTTTGGGGCATTGTCAGCTATCCAGTTATTTCAGTTTATAGATAACTCTGTTATTCAGTATTATTAGAGGCTTCATAGACACAGTCCAGATAGTCAGATATTTGTTATGTTAGCCTTGTTGGCAGTTATACTCAATTGTTCAGTTGTTTTCGTTTAGCCATATTGTCTACTCTCAGATGTTGTCTGATTGTCTAAGTATTTCCACATTATGATATTTCAATCAGACTTCCAGTTAATCAGCATGTGTTAGTCTTATTTTATAAGTCAGTTATGTTTTGGTATCACATGTTGATTCAGCCAGCTAGTTGGTTCGCTCGGTCGCATGCAGTCAGGTACCGGGTGCGGTGTTACGTCTAGGCCCAGGTTCGGGCGTGACACCCACAATCGAGAACTCATCCATGAACACTTCCAAGTAGTCCTCTACTATGTCAGAAAAGGTCGACATCATGCACCTCTGAAAAGTGCCTGGAGTATTACACAACCCAAAGGGCATCCGACTAAATGCACAACTGTGATGTCGCCCTTCTTAGGAACACATTGGACTGGGCTCACCCATTTACTGTCATCAATTGGGTAAACCACTCCAGCATCTAACCATTTGATGATCTCTTTCTTAACTACCTCTTGCATATTCTCTTTCAATCTCCTTTGATGCTCTACACTCGGTTTGCTATCCTCCTCCAACTGGATTTTATGTTCACAGATTCCAGATGGAATTCCCCGAATGTCTGCTATGGTCCAACCAATAGCACTCCTATATTCACACAATACCTCCTAAAGCTGTAGAATCTGTTCCTCGATCAGTAGGGCTGAAACAATCACTGACAATGTATTGTTTGGACCAAGGAACTCATACTTCAGATGTGATGGGAGCTGCTTAAGCTCTAACTTAGGTGTCTCAATGATCGAAGGCTTTTCTAGAGAAGTTGTTCTATTTTCGAGATCAAGATTTATCTTCTTTGGGTGGTAAGAATATGAACCCAACCCAACAAGTGAATTAATTGTCTCCACATAACCTTCCATGTCTTCAGTATCAAAGTTCACAAGAATACTGGCTAGAGCTTCACCCAAAATTTCTTCTTCAATCTTGAACTCTACTGCCTTATTAACAACATCAAACGAATTAATTACCGAAATGCTCTCGTAAGCACTTGGTAATTTCATCCCCTTGCTAGCCTGAAAAGTAACTTTTTCATCATTGACTCGGAACTTGATTTCATTTTTCTCCGAATCCATCAGAGCTCTCCCTGTAGCAAGGAATGGTCTTCCCAGAATAATAGGGATGTCCCAATCAACAGCACAGTCAAGAATCATAAAATCAGCGGGCAACATAATTTCATCAACCACACCAACAGGCCTTTTTATAGACCTATCAACCATCTGTAACCTCATAGTAGTTGGCCCTGGCATCCCCAAACCTAATTGTTTGTATATAGCAAGTGGCATCAGATTAATACTCACCTCATTATCACACAAAGCTTAAGAAAAATCATGGTGCCCAACAGAACAAGGAATGGTGAACTCCCCAGGATCTTTTTTTTTTCTGAACAGTAGTAGTTGAGATGATGGAACTCACAATGTGAGTCAAACTCACAGTTTCATGTTGAAACATTTTCTTCTTGGTCAGCGGGTCCTTCAAATATTTAGCAAAACCCGGGATCTCCTTGACAGCTTCCAAGAAGGGAAAATTCAAAGATCTGCTTCAATTTATCACAAAACTTCTCGAACTTAGCATCTTCCTTCTTCTTTACCAACCTCTGAGGAAAGGGAGGTTTAGACTTGAAAAGCTGAGTCAAAGGGCGGAGATCCCCTTTTACAGTCTACTTGCTCGTGTTATCAGCCTTCTTCATAATCTCTGGAATATCAGCAACCTTCTTGTCAGTAGGATTTTCATCAACAATAATTTGTGCTTCATACTGCACCTCTTCCTCTTCATCTATCGGCTCAAGATCAACAACCTTCTTATCAGCCCCTTGGAGTATTTTACCACTCCTAGCAGTGATGGAAAACACACGGTCTACACCGCCTCCCTCATTCTTCAGATTCGGAATAGCGTCACTCGGAAGTCCTCCCTTTTTAGGAGGGTGATGCTCTTTAGAAATATCCCTCATCTGTGACTCAAGCTTCTGAATAGCCACTGTGTGGGAACCTACTGTCTCTGTCAGCCCAGATAAAGTCCTCTCAGACTTAGACTGATTTGCTAGAATCTTCTCAAGCATTGCTTCAACCTTCGAATTACCTTGCTTTGTTGACTGCCCTTTCGGTGGTATATAAGGATTAGAGCTTTTGTTCCCAAAATTGTTACTGTTGTTGTAACTCCCTTGGTTCACACCACCATAATTATTTTTGTAGTTTCCTGATTTGTTATAAGCACCTTGACCTTGCTGAGGTCTCCATTGATTCTGATTTTGGTCACCACCTTCGTAGTTCTTTCTTTGATAACCCCCTTGAGAGTTATTCACATAGTTAGCATCTTCAACCTTCATAGGAGGCCCATCATAAAACGGACCCTCTTGCGTCTGGTACATCCCTTTTGGCATACCTACATCATCCTCACAAACATTCACCTTTTTAATCTGGGTTTAATCAAACTTCTTTGTTAGCAAGGAAATATTTGTTGCAAGCTCTGCCAATGTTTGCTGGGTATCTAGATTCTCCTTTACCATATTCTTGGTCATAGCACTACCATAAGGTACAACATCAACATTGTTTGAGTGCCAAGTCTGATTATGAGTACTCAACTTGTCAAGTATGTTGGTCACTCGTCGATAAGATTTGTTCATGAAACAACTATCAACTGCATTGTTAGCAACTGACTGCATCACTGGATCTAGCCCTCGGTAGAACTTCTCCATTAATATGTGCTTCGAAAAACCATGATTCAGACTTTTCTGCAAATACTCCTTGAATATCTCCCTAGCTTCATATAGTTTTTCCCCAGTCGCTGCTTAAATTCATAGATCTTGTCATGAATTTCAGCCTTCTTGCTAGGAGGCTACCATTTCTTGAGAAAAACAGTCCCCATCTCTGCCCATGTAGTAATCGAATTTTGGGGCAGCTTCTCAAACCATGTTGTTGCATCTCCAGCTAAGGAATATTTGAATAACCTCAGCCAAATAGCATCTCGTGAAATATTTTTTTGGATGTGATTAGCACACACATCAATAAAATTCTGCAAATGACGTTGAGGGTCATTCTCGGTAGAGTTCCGAAAGTATCCCTCAAGCTTCAACAACTGGTATAGAGAGGAGTCAATTTTCACGCTAGCAGCTCCAACTCGAGGATGAACAATAGTAGAGGCATAGTCCTCCTCTGGAATAAGATCAGCGAAAACCCTCTCTTCATCTGATTCATTCGCCAGATTATTCAATCGATTCCCCTGGTTACCAGCACCTTGATTTTGCTGATCCTGATTCATGTTTACTTGGTTTACAAAGAATAGCAAACAAGGTGTGATGGAATAAGCAAAAGACTTCAATCAAAGCAAACACTATTTAGTAATTTCAAAACCGTATTTCTGGCAACGGCGCCAAAATTTGATACACTCAAATTACACCTATTAATGGTATAACGCGGACGTTGTCAAATATAGTAACCCAACGAGGTTGGGGTCGAATCCCATAGGGAATATGGTGTGAAAAGGTTAATAAAATCGTAGGATGCTTAATTTAGGTCTAATGTCTTAATCCGATGATTTTGGTAAAAGTTAGGTGTTAAGTACTAATAGCTAACTAGTTGCTTTGGATGTGTAATTTAGGATAAAATAAACAAAGGTTGTGTCCCCTTTAGATAGGGTGTATGATCATGGGTATTGATCTTAATATACTTCTAATGGATCATTATATGAATGCACTTAACCTCTATATGAATCTCTACTATTTCCCAATAAATAAAGATTACCTCTTTCTATGATTTTCTCAAATATAAGAAAGTAACTATGAAGAATGGTTAATTATGCCAAGAAAATTCTTTTTATTTCTAAGTGAATTTATTAAACAAAGTTTAAAGATTTGAATCCTTGTTATTTATTCTTACCAACCCTAATTATTTTCCCAAATAAATCAAGGTTTATGGCTCTAGTCAATGTTCGCAACCATTAATTATGAATGAACAATGAAGAATAAATAAACCCTAACAATCCATTATGCGTATATTAATCACAAATTCAATCACAAAACACTCATCATTAGGTTCACAACCCTAGTAAGGAAATTTAGCTACTCATAGAAAAAGAAGAACAATTAGAAATAATTGAGATCATAATGCTTACGATTTGATTTCTTGGTGTTGAGGAAAAAGTAATTGCAATTGTTAGTAATCCAAAAGACTTCTAAAACTATGAGTATGTAGTGCTAAGAAGAATAGAAAATTTAAATTTGATGTCTTTAGTACAAGAAACCTATCTCAGGTATTTATAAGACCCTAAGTCGTGAGAAGTGAAAAGACAAAATTGCCCGTCGGGTCCATTCTACGGACCGTATTGCCGTTATGGGGATCATCAATTTGCTTCCCTTCAACCGTCAAACAGTCTCCTGCGTTTTTCTACGATACATTTTGACGGACCATCAAATATTATGCGGTTCGTATAATTGTTCCGCAGGATGGACCTTCGGTGAAATGCTTACTGTGATCATTATACGGTATATTTGACATTCCGCAGAAAGTTATGCGGGCCGTCTAATTGCTCCGTAAAATTGCCTCTTCAGTGATTTGTTATTTTCTCCACTTCTTTCTGCATTTTCACCTAATTCTCTAACTTTTGCCATCAAAACACTTAATACCTGAAATCCAATAAAAAACACATAAAATCACATAGACTTGCTTAAAAACAAGTAAAACTTATAGCCGAAAAGCCTCGATTGTGGCGTAAAATCACGCCACATCAGACCGCCCCAGCGTTGCCTCAGTCGTAAAAGCGGTATTGCTGGAGCGACGTCTCAGACCGCAATAGCAGTTACGAGCAATGATTTCCCCTATTTAAGTTACATTTCGGGAATTGACCTCATTTTCTAAAACCCTAAAGAGTCCAGCCACCCCTGGAGCCTTTATGGAGCCAAAATTGATATTTTCTTAGGAAAGGTAATCCCTTTAACTCCTCCCATTCATTTCTTCCTATTAGTGATACTTATTAAGAGTCCCTCATTTAGAAACCACAAGAATGGGTATCACAATCTCCTAAGACTTAAAAAGATGATTGGTTAGTTGCTCTTAATATGGATTCATTGAGTTATTCCCTCTTGTTCATCACCTTATAATGGTTACTAACTTAGTTTCTCATTTCCCTACTAGATTATAAATGGGTCTCTTCTATGAATCTTGAAGACGGATTTCTAAAGGGTAGATAAAAATGGCAATTTGACCTAGCTATTGGCTTGAAATAGTTGATATTAGTCATGAATGGAGGTTAACAAATCACCTAGTGTTGTTATGAATGAAATCTAGAGGTAGGATAATTTCCCAAACTTACCTTATCAATTCAAAGTCTTTTATAAGAGTTCTAACGGTGAATCCTATTTTGGGTCTCATGATGTTATCGAGTTCCTTCTTGCGGATTACAACGTGGTGAAATAATTGAAGAATCAACGGATGCTCATGGCACCCGCTCGGCCTTGAGGTAGCTTACGGCTTCCTTTCGGTAGACTCCGATTAGTTTCCCATATTCATGTATTAGAAGGAACGGAGAATGCATGTGTAGGAATTGGAGAATTGGGATGGAATCATTGGGTGGTATTGTCGTTTGATTTGTGTGTTCGGGCTTGTGGCATGTAGATTCCTTAGGATATTTTGTATTGGTTTCCTTGAGAATCGGTGGTTTCTATGTGACTTGGAAGAAGTGGTTGATTTCATATTTTTTCTATGGTTTGAGTGAGAATTGCTATAAGATGTGCCTAGGTTGTGCTATGCTATTATTGTGGACCTGATTGGTATTAGGCGGGTGAAATGTACCAATGATTGTAAATTAGTTCTAGATTGGTAGTAGTGATGGCATGTCAATAGAAGGTGAAATTATCATGTAGTAAGCATTGATAAGCAGTAAAAGAGAAAGCGGTAATATTATGTTCTGATTAATTGTCCTTTTGTTAGTGGCTTGATGCCACATGCTATCAGTAGATGTTCAAACTATTGTTACATCTTGATTGTGATATGGTGGTACTTTACTTTTGAAGTTGAGATCATAATGCTTACGATTTCATTTCTGTGTCACCTGTGTAGTTGCTGATATATTGTTGGTGTACCCATACTGGGACTTGTGACACTTATATATTGTTAGTGTACTATGTTGGTACTTGTGATATTGAGCTGATTCTTGAAGTTGACACATGCATTTCACTCATTCTCATTCTTCATGGCATACTCTTGGTACTTGCTAAATCATTGTGATGAGCTTGGCTCAGTTTTTGAAATGAGAGTGATGTAAAAGTCTGATATCCGATGTTAGTTCCGAAATCATGGTTTGAGTGTGTGCATGGACTCCGTGGGTCCCCCAGGGTGGTGCCGGTGAGAACCCCCCGTGGGCAAAGATCCGGAGTCTCGTCTGTCTGTTGGGCAAAGATCCGGGATGAGTGGCTCTTAGACTTCACGAGTCACCTTGGGTTGTGCTACTGAGATGTCGATATTTCCGTCTGGAGTACATGTGTACACAACATTGCATTTGCATTCATACATTATCGTATTGCACTGCATCTTGTCTTGTATTGAGATGATTTGGTGCTTTACTTATGATGTTGGTTCGGATTGGGCACATTGGAACTTGACATATTTGGGTTTAGATGTTCTACTTAGGCAATGAAGTATACTTGGTTATGATTATGGTTGCCTTATACTTGTTAGTTTATCTCTTAGATCGTCGTAGGATCAGTTATATGTTTGGCTTACAAAGGATGTAAAGATAAGGAATAACTTAATGATAAGTGGACTCCTCTACTAAAAATCAATGGCATAGTGGTATATGACTAGCATAATCTGTTGTGAAATTGATTGGTGGCCACTAGAGGAGAGTTGGCATGAATTTAAGAGTCTTGATGTTATAACGAGTGGTAATATATGTATGGTATTGTTCTAGCTGTTTATCCTGCTTACTCGTGAATTCTTTTACTGATATGTGTTTCTAACCATTGTAGGCATATGATGCTTACTCAATACGTGTAATTGTACTGATACTACTCTTGCTACGTCCCTTTTTGGGTGTAGAGCTTTTTAGGTGATTGATTTTGATACGTTGGGAGATGCACGGTACCTATCTTGAAGATCTCCTCCCACTTCATTTCGGGAGAGGGAATTAGTCTTATTGTTGTATTCCCTTCTGAAATTTTTATTAGTCGCTCTTGTACTAGTCTAGACAAGGGCGTGGGAAGTCGGGATGAGTTTATAACTATTTAACTGTTGTACTCATTTTTAATCTTGAGTTATTACATAAGTTGATTTCCGATGTTAATTATATATATATATTCACTGGATTGAGTGGATTGTCTTTACTTGGTTGATGTGTTATTTGATTGAGGGTTCGCCTACCGAGGAGGGAAAGGTAGGTGCCCGCGCGATCCTAAATAGTGTCGTGACAGTACCACTTAAAGACACCCTCTGAAAATTCACCACAGCGACTAACTCTAGCCACACACTAATACAACTATGCTAAGTCTAGCCTAGTTTACCACTCAAGCGGTTGTGGATGTAACCTTGAGAATTTTGGACACCTACAAACAACTTCTTTTCACGGAAGAGCAGGTTTACAGTTTAAGCACAAAAGAAGAAGGACTCAACAACCAAAGGACCTAAAGCATCTTCTGTTCTGGACCTGGTCCTTCAGGTTGTTGTGGCTTTGTTCTTGAGGAACACCTTGAAAGGTGGAGACTTGCACTCTGGATTGAGCAATTTTGGATTGTGCGAGAATGAGTCTTCTCTTGGAAGATGATATCTTTATATGCACGGATAGAGAGAGAGAGAGAGAGAGAGAGAGAGAGAGAGAGAGAGAGAGAGAGAGAGAGAGAGAGAGTAGAGGTGACCACTCATGAAATTTGGACCGTTGATCAGTTGGCCTTGATGAGGTACTGTTGTATAGTTGCATTGTACTTTTCAGCCGCTCACTTTACAACTGCGGATTTGGACTTTCGGCATCAGTGATTAGAACCTTCATCTGGGAGAACTATTTCCTCATCTGTTCTTCGAACACGTTGTAAGTACTGGCTACACTGTCTGTAGCTCTACAACTGCATTGTTGGCTGAGTAGGCTGGAGACTTGATCCCATCTAGTCCTTCTGAATCAGCATCACTGGTCTCTCATATATGAGCAATTCCTGCAGACATCTGATCTTTCACGGAGCATGTTAGACAACCAGCATATGAAATATCATAAGGTTAACTAAGTTCAGATAGATGAATCTAATTATATCTGGTTCGTATATCTGGTTCCTTATGGTTTGTCATGTTATCAAAACATATCATTTCTTATCAATTTCCCCCTTTTTGATGATGACAAAAAGACATCCTTTGTATTCCCCCTAAGGACTAGATCCTTTACACAGATACCTCATTTATCCCCCCTGAGACTCAGACCTCGAGATATATAGTAGTATTCTGGTTCTTTGAGTGTGATTTGTCAAATCATCAAAACATGTCATGACATATCAATTTCCTCCTTTTGATGATAATAAACTCAGAGACAAACTTCCCTCTGAGAACCAGGTTCCCACTTGTTCCCCCTGCGGATCAGCCCTTCACTTGCCCAGCTTTCAGTCTTCTTTCCCTTTTTCACAGTTCCCCTTATTTTTCGCACATGTCTCTCTTATATTCTTAAGACTGCGTGTTATATGGAGAGGTCATATTGAGGACCGGGTTTCTTGCTCTCTCTAGTTTCACCAGGTTTGACAATCATCAATACATACATATAGTCATTTTCCTCCTTTTTAATGATGACAAACTGTCTCTCTCACATCATTCTTCCTCTCATTCGCACCTTTTTTTTTTGCTTCCCCCTTTTGGCATCATTGAAAAGAGTAATAAAAGTAGCATAAGCCAAAAAGAAGTTCAATAGCATTAACTCATGGCCACTAGGGCAACACAACATAAGCAAGAATAGTAACAAGTATTAAGATCATTGCACAAATCAGAGTAATTGCCTAGATTAGATTAAGCATATCAAAAACATAGTAGACTTAGTCAATACAAAATATGATGCTTAAATTGCCCTGAGTGCCAGTCATTAAGCGATGGAATACAAAGGGTCAGATATTCAGGAGGGACTAGGAGGGGCTCAAGAACTAAGGATTAGTGGGTCTAGACAAAGATTTTCAGTCTTTAGCTAAGAGTTAGCTTCCTTTGCAGCACCACAGAGACCTGGTTCCTTTGGCTTCTTGAGCATTTTCATTTCTCCATGATTTTCACATCATCTTCAATGTAATATCGTGCACAACGGGCAACCAAATATGCATAATAGGCTGGTGGACTCATGGAGACCGAACATGTACACCTTGCATATATAGCATAGCCAATTTGTAGCTATGCTGGATCCGTTCTCATCAACCAGTACATGGTAATGAGCCATGGCTATACCAATAAACATTATGCTCCATATGGTGGCACATCTTGGTATCTATCACAGTATCTGGGAAGGTGTTTCCATCCTTGTCTGACATGTTAGGATTGTTGTGATTCACAGAGAGCAGATGTGCATGTTGTCTCTTCGGCTCTACCACAAGGATTACTCGTGACAGATAACTTTCTTCCAATGGATTGCATGCATTGTGGATTGCATCCATTTCTTCCCTAATAGGTTCCTTCCCCTTCATCTGTTTCATCATCAGATCCTTCTAGTTCCTTCATTGCGATTTTTTTCCTTTAAGGCCTCTTCAAGCCCCTTAACAATTTCAGTTCCACTTTCCATGATATTAGATCCGTTTCGCTCCCCCGCATTTAGAGTCATCGAGGAGAAGGTCTACATAGGGCTCATAAAGTTCTTTATTTATTCTAGAGTAGTCGATGAAAGTGGGACGTACCAGAGTCAGACTATCTTTAGGATCTGGTAGTGATATGTTGGGGTTTTGATTCTGGCAAGTAAGGAAGGACGATTCAGATTTCAGATATGGTAAATTTTGTTTTTGGCAAGATCTGAAGAGGAATGGTTTTCTTTTGAGGTACGAAGAGGTTCAGCATGGACAGGCATTTAAAGAGCTCAGATCAGAATAGAAGCAGAAGTGTCTTATTGACATGGCATTCTAGATAGTTCTAGACATATTAAGCACTGAAGACACTACTAACCTTAGTCATGGAAACCAGGTCCGTTGACAATTTTGAAGGCCAGGAAAGAGCTCTGAGTTGTGCAACGTCATTTATGCTTATGTTGTCCTGACCCTGGCACGTGTGTGTACCTGTAACCGTACAAGTGTTAATTAGATGCTTCCAGAAAACACCTTTTAGCCTTGTACCTTTCCTCTTAACATAGCCAAGGCTGAAGAGGTTTGAGGAAGGGAAACAAGTTGAGCTCGATCAAACCTATCTCCTATAGATTGCTCCCTGTTTAGTGCCTTGGTGAAGATGTCTGCTACTTTGTCCACTGTCTTACATAATCAGTTTTTAGCAAGTAGAGTGATAGAGGGACCAGGTTCCTATTTGCCTTCTGAAGATTCTGCTGCTTCTACTGTTATTGCAGGGACTAGGTTCCCCTGTGCCATATTTTTAGTTCATGGGAGAATGTCTTACCAATTTTTTCCATGGCCAAGAATGACCTTTCTTGCCATTTCCACAAGACACACTCCCTCCTTGGTAGGCCTTGAGTTAGAGGAAATCATCCACTCTTTCAGTTATATGCCTTGAGCAGTCATTATTCATGTAAACATTATTAAAGTACTTTTTGACTGCCTCCTCTCACTTCAGGCTACTTTCTTTTCAAGAAATTAGGTCAGTCAACTCTTGGCTTCTTCTCAATCTTTTGACCAGTCCCAGATTTACTCCCATAACTTTTCATAGAAACATAAGGTCCATTGCAAATGATGTCCCACAGCTTAGATCCTCAGCCATGAAAAGTTACGCCTTCTCCCCTTTTACCATCCATGATATTCTCTGTTGGAACTTGGTGGTCTTATGATATATTATTCTTTCTCTAGGCTTGGTGAAATAGCCATAATGAAGATCCTCTCTAAGTTTTAGCCTTTTAGAAAGAACCCGCTCTGATACCAATTGATGCAGGCTATGCGTCCACGAAACAGTATATGAAGGACCTGGTCGTGTACCAGTTCCCTTATGCAATGCAGTGCGAGAATCAACACAAGATTTTTATGAGGAAAACTCCTTGCTCAAGGGATTAAAAATCATGACCTACCTCTATAGGATTTCAACTCCACTAACCGAGCAATTCAGGTTACAACTCTATCGTAAGTGAGGAATTAACTCCTATAATCCCTCACCCTTCCGATAATTCTTATGCAACCCTTGACTACCCCTAGCCAAGAACACAAATACACCTAGACTTACCCCATCCAAGTGTACCATTCAAAGGAACCCATCGGGAATTCACCATAGTGACTAACTACAATGCCCCACTTGGTCGTTATAGTGTTTTTGACCCATTTACCCATGTTGACCTTTATCCAAGTCCCGTCAGTATGATATATAACTTAATGAAGTCACTAGGTTGGTTCCTGCAAGGTTCGAGTGTAAATTGAGTCATTGATAGAGAAGCTAGTTAAGTTAACGAGCTAGAGCTGATCACCGTCAACGTCGGATGAGGATGACGCTGTGTCAATATTTTCAAAGTTCTAAAAAGTAAATATGATGATTTTGAACTTGCCCACAAGTTTTGGTAAGATTTCGAAGAGTTCCACATGGGTTTGGGTTTTGGCGCGCTCGTATTCGATGTTTTCACCATAGGACTTTGGCTAGAAAAGGCTCCAAATTGACTAAGCGACCTTTGTTTTATGTGAGGTTTGAACAATTAGATCTGTATCATAATTATGAAGCTATAGCAAAAAGGATCGTCGTGTTTCGCCTCCATATGAGGGAGTTATGATCATTTTTGTGCGGCTTATTCCAGTAGGTTCGTTGTAGCAGAATCAAGGTTGTCTTAGCGGGACCGCTGGACCGGCCATGGTGACCAACGCAGCAACCGACAGGGGCAGAATACCCTTTTTTTTATATTCCAACTCCAAGCCATTACTCATAAGATCCCAAAGTCAGTTTTGAAGAGAGAAAGAGGCAAACTTTATTCCATTCATTGGTGAAAGCAACTAGGAGGGTAAGTCCCCACCTTTATTTATTCCTTGGACTTTCTTCTTCAAGTTCTATGATTAGTTTAAGGTCCATCAATAGTGGGTAAAAATCCTAGAACTCTAGAATTAGTAAACCCTTAAATAATTGATGGGCTATTGATTTTGTTGTTGATTAATCATCTAGGAGTATATATTATCACTTTATAGGAAGGCAATTTGATTTTTTATGGTTGAAATTGCATGTTGATACTTAGGGTTCTAATAACAATTGGAACTTTGTCCTAAAATCTATTTGAAAGGGTGAAATTTATTAGAAATCCATGAATTGAAGGTTAATGATTATAGAGATAGAAGTTGTGATAAATTCACCATTAAAGGATGATTTCATCCATTGAAAAGGGTAGAAGTAAGTGGGTCTTCTTCCCCAAATTGTTGTTCTTGTTTAAACACAAGGGTTTTTGCTTACTTAGCACCATATTGTTAGACTTTGACCGTTCTGAGGCTCTTCGAAAACAGAAGGCTTGTGTGGAGTAGTTTGTGGCTCCTGTTCTGCATTCGAGGTAGGTTACAACTTACTTTAGTTAGACTTTGATTAGCAAAACGTATGTATTGTGTAGAATTGACGGGAGAAAGCATGATTAGGTCTTCAGACATGGTATTTTGGTTGGATATTAGCAAGATTGGTATGACTTCTGATTTTGAGGGATCGTCGCCATTACATTATGTACTAAAATATAAGGTGTAGTTGTATTCATATTGTGGTGATTGGGGATGGATTTCTATTAGGTTGATTGGTGTTGATAGTGGCTTGTTGCTATATTATTGTGATTACACTTATTATATAAATTGTCGTGTTGTACTCAGTTCTCTCTTATTATGACACATATTATCGGAGAAAGGAAGGTTAATGAGTTTAGGCTTGAATTGTGATATAAACTTATGACAGTACGTAGATGAACACTTGATGTATGATTTACTTTTCATGATAATATGTCGAAACATGGAGCATCTTAGTGATACAAGACTTAGTTGTGAGGCGTACTTTCATTATGTGGAAGTAAAGAGGGACGTAGACTCTTATGTTGGTTGAGATGGTCTGTGTGATTCAATTCATGGTTGAGTTGATCTAAGTCTTGATATGACATATGGCTCGTGACTTGTACCTTCATCGTTAGTTTATTTGCATTGATTTACCATGTTTACACTTATTTATGCATTCATACACTCATACATGATGGAAATGGTTTGGAAATGATTCATGGAAGACTCGTGGCATGATGCCTTGTGTTTGACATTGATATTGCTATTGTTCATAGTCTATACATACTAATGAACTGGAATACATTGAGACGTATATTGCGATGCGAAATAAGTGAAGAAGTTAATATAATCTTCTTGTTAAACTTGTGATACTGTTTGATACATGGCACTTGATAAATTGATCATTGAGAGTGATGTGACAGTGTTACTATACAAATGAAAAGACACATTTGACTGGGGGTGAGGATGTGACCTGGATATAATCAGGCACATTTGACCGGGGGTGAAGATGTGGCCAAGTTGTGAGCTCGGGTCTGAGAAGTTAATCCGGAACGAGTGGTACATGGACAACATGGGTCCCTTGAAGGTCATGACTATTGGGGAATGATGCCAATTAACATGTGTGTACACGAGTAACTGAGGAGTGAGGTATTTGGCCAGTGCGTTGCATTGCATTGCATGCACTTCATCATATTTTGCATTGCACATCATTACATTTTATTCTGCATTGTTACATGCTCATTCAGTTCTAATTTTGGTGTGGTTTGTTGAATTCCTATTATGATATAAATATGACCATTGACTGAGTTAAATTATGGAATGGTGACTCTACCTAGGGACGAAAATTGGACTTGTGATTATCAGGTGAGATTATTGAGACTTGACAGACTTGTGGTTTAGAAGCCTCATCTTAGGTTATGACTCTGTTATAGGATATTCTGTGACTTGAATTTGAGTATTAAGTGCCTATCTGTTTATCCTGTTGATTTTATGCTTATATACATGAACTAATCTTAGTCGGCCTATGATGCTTACCGGTACATAGTGTTTGCACTGGTACTACCTTGCTGCACCCTTTTTGAGTGCAGATTGTGTTCCAGAGATTTCATCAAGGCTACACCTCTAGCTTGAAGCTCGTTTGCTCGATCAGATGTGAGGGTGAGCTTCTACCCATTCCATGCCACCTGAATATCTCTCGTTTCAAATGTCTACTTTCATTCCAGACATTATTTGTTATTACTTGACATATACTTCATTCTTTAGAAATTGTTGGTTAGAGTTCTTGTACAATGACTTTCAGATTTTGGGGGTGTAATAGTTAAGACTTCCGCACTTATATTATTTATTATTTATGACTTGGTCAGACTATTTATTCATTCACATGTTCGTTGATTAAATGATTAAAGAAGTTAAAATTGGCTAGTGATTAATGGGTTAACGGGTAAGGGTTTGCCTACAAGTGATAATAAGGTAGGTGCCCGCACGATCGGTAATTTAGGTCGTGAGAGTTGGTATAGAGCCAGTTTCGTGAATCTAGTAGAGTCTTACGGATCGGTATGAAGAGCTCCGTACCTATCTGCGAGAGGCTATAGGACATTTAGGAAACTTCCACCTCTTTCATTCTTTTGTGCTACTTCATTGAAATTGGTATCTAGTCGATTCCAATTGGTATATAGTCGATTCCAATTGGTATCTGCACTTCCTTGTCTTATTCTTCCACGGATGGTGGAAACTCGTTTCCTAGACTCTCATGTGTGAGTGGTTTTTTTATGACATAACTCGATATGGTACTAGATGTGTCTTCCTGATTCGAACGCGTGACTAAGTTCAGTTTTTAATTATCATTTGAGGTTTCCGTTATGTGGAATGGTTGTTGAGACTCGTTCATTGTATGGGTTTTCTTACGAAATGGGAGAGATGGTACGAAGGGTTACATGGTCTCCTTGTTTTCAGTGTTGGGTTGCTCGAAAGTCATATAATTACTTTTACGTCTTAAACAAGTATGACATATTAGTGATATAATTGTTTTGGGGCATAATTTTAGAACATCGTTGGGGTGTTATGATGGGGTGTGGTACGAGTGTAAGTTATGTAGGGATTTTCGGATTTGACAAAAGTATAGTGACCGCTACGGGTGGCGTGATAAATTAGACCTCCGCTGAGAATTCTGAGGCCACGGGTGAGTCTGTAGTATGTTTTTACATTAACATGCATGTTTAGTTTGTAGTTGTAAGGCCTCGAATGAATAGTTGGGATGGGGAGTGAAAACTTGGTGGAAAACCAAGCACACTGGTTAAGGGGCGACCGCTGCAGCAAAAGGGCTTCGGGAACAGCTAGTCCGCCATAGCGAGGCACAACTCACCAGCATGGGTAATTAGGTGTGATGGGGTCCGTTGTAGCGCTGGGTTGTTCGCCACAGCGGGACTGTTGTAGCGAACCATCGACCGCCGCAGCGGACGTTGAGTAGTTTTCTTTGCACTTCCTAAGTTAAAGCCCTTGAAACCCTTGTCATTCCTTCCATCATTCTCTAAGCATACTTGGGAGATTTTTGAGAGCTTTGTACCTATTGTGTAAGTTTGGCCAGTTCCTACTACGACTGGTGTTACTACTCGGTTAGTTAATCACATAAGAAGGGATAATCGCATGAATGGTTAAGGGTGTTCTGGTTAAGTAAGGCATCATAGTGTAAATTAGTGATGAACGTTGAATCGACTCGAGTTGTAGAGAGCATTTAAGACATTTAGATTAAGGGAATTCGAGCAAAGGCACCTTGGTAGATATACGTTAGAGCAGTAATAGGACGGTATAGATGGTATGTTGGATTTATAAAGTTTTCGGTTTTAGAGTTTAGTGAGCTAAGGGAACTCAAGGGTGTAGAAAGGATGGCTTGCTACTATCTCTAGGATTGACTCGGCTAGTTTGCAAGACTTGTGATTTGTGGTTTCCTATTGAGGGGGTTTGAGAAATGATTAGATGGTAACTATGACTGGGATTTGAATAGAAATCAGGATTACTTAGGTCAGTATAGGTTGTGGGGTTGTTGTTTTACATATTTCGGACGAGGTGTGATCTTTAGTACGCTTAAGGAAAGGAATCTACAAAATGAACTAAGTGATATGACATATTTTCGTGAGGGTTCGTGATCAGCGACTAGTGAGAAGCAAATTTCAAGTAACCGACGTGTTAAGGCTGAAGGAAGTGGTTTGTGTTGTTCGCAAATAGATAGTTTTGTAACACTTTATAGTAAATGAGCTAGTATGGGTTAGAGGAGAGGGTTTATGGAAATTACTATAATGTGAAGGTTAGGATTATATTTACGAGATGGGGTCGTATTCCTGTTAGTGGCTTATGTGATGGATATTACTAACCAGATAGCTTGAATGAGCTTTTTTAGAATATAAGGGGCTAGAATTAGTTGCCGCAGATGGGTGATAGGACTGTGATTGGTTTCGGGCTTGTGGTGCGTGTTTACGTTTTTCTAGAAAATTATGGTGTTAAGAACAACTCTAAGGGAAAAAGATAGGTTAGCGAAATTAGAGTATTTTACCAATTTAGAGTGGGTTATAATTGTGTCTATGATTAAATATTTGTGCTGTTTTGAGACATGTTCTTAGGTTATAGTCCGCCTTCTTACTCCCCGTCTTCATTCGAGGATGAACGATTGGTAAATTAGTATCTGATTTAATGGCCCGCCTAGTCGTTATAGTATTTTTGACCCATTTACCTTTGTCGACCCTTCCCCAAGTCCCGTTAGTATGATCTATGACTTAATGAAGTCATTGGGTTGGTTCCCGCAAGGTTCGAGAAATTGAGTCATTCATGGAGAAGCTAGTTAAGTTAACGAGTTAGAGTTGACCACGATCAATGTCGGGCTAGGATGACCTCGTGTCAATGTTTTGGAAGTTTCGTACATATCTGCGAGACACAGTTAATGGGCAGGTGCCAGAACGATTGGTAATTTGGGTCGTGATAGTTGGTATCAAAGCCAGGTTCGTGAATCTCGTTGTACAAGGACTTTTTGGCCAGTTCAAGGTCAGTCGTGAGCTGTAGGAAAAGATAGAAAAATGAATTCATCTCAAATCAAAAGTAGAAGACTCGGACGTGTCTAGTAGAGTCTTTCGGATTGGTACGAAGAGCTCCGTACCTATCTGCGAGAGACTGTAGAACATTTAGGAAAATTTCACTTCTTTCATTCTTTCGTGCTACTTCATTCAAATTGGTATCTAGTAGATTCTAATTGGTATCCGCACTTCCTTATCTTATTCTTCTACGGATGGTGGAAACTCATTTCCTAGACTCTCATGCGAGCAGTTTTTTTACGACATGACTCGATATGGTACTAGATGTGTCTTCCTGATTCGGACGCGTTACGACATGACTCGTTGTGTTGAATGGTGGTTGAGACTCGTTCATTATGTGGGTTTTCTTGCGAAATGGGAGAGATGATACGAAGGGTTGCATGGTCTCCCTTTTTTCAGTGTTGGGTTTCTCAGAAGTCACATAAGTAATTTTACGTCTTAAACAAGTATGATATATTAGTGATATGATTGGTTTTGGGCATAAGTTTAGAACTTCGTTAGGTTGTTATGATGGGGTGTGGTACGAGCGTAAGTTAGGTAGGGATCTTCGGATTTGACAAAAGTATAGTGACCACTAGGGGGTGACGTGATAAATTAGAGTTTCGCTGGGAATTTCGAGGCCACAAGTGAGTTTGTAGTACATTTTTACATTGAACTGCATTTTAGTTTGTATTTGTAAGGCCTCGGATGAATAGTTGGGATGGGGAGTGAAAACTAGGTGGAAAATCGAGCACACTAGTTAAGGGACGACCGTTGCTGCGGAAGGGCTTCTACCACAGCGAGTCTGCCATACCGAGGAATAGCTCGCCGGCGAGAGTAGGCAGGTGTGACGGGGTCTGCTGTAGAGCTGGGCTGTCCGCCACAGCAGGACCGCCATAGCGGACGGCTAGTAGTTTTCTTCGTACTTCCTAAGTTAAAACCCTTGTCATTCCTTCCATCATTCTCTAAGCATAGTTGTGTGGATTTTTGAGATCTTTGTACCTATTGTGTAAGTTCGGCTAGTTCCTACTACTACTGGTGTTACTACTCGGTTAGTTAATCGCATGAGAATGGATAATCGCGCGAATGGTTAAGGGTGTTCTGCTTAGACAAGTAAGGCATCGTAGTGGTAAATTAGTGATGAAGGTTGAATCGACTCGAGTTGTACAGTGCATTTCAAAATTTTAGTTTAAGGGAATTCAAGCAAAGACACATTTGTAGATATACGTTAGAGCAGTAATAGGACGGTATATGTGGTATGTTGGATTTAGAAAGTTTTTGATTTTAGAGTTGAGTGAGCTAAGGGAACTCTAAGGTATAGAGAGGGTGGCATGCTACTATCTCCAGGATTGACTTGGCTAGTTTGCAAGACTTGTGATTTGTGGTATCCTATTGAGGGGGTTCGAGAAATGATTAGATGGTAACGATGATTGTGATTTGATTAGAAATCGGGATTACTTAGTTTAGTGTAGGTTGTAGGGTTGTTGTCTTACATGTTTCGGATGAGGTGTGTGTTATATCCCGTACTTTTGTACATTGGGATATTCTAAGCTAAACGCGACAAGTTAAATACAAGACTATTTTAGGGCACGAGGTAGAGACTTTTAACTCCCGATTTCAATGCACAAGTTGCCTATAAATTTTATTTGCTATAGGAATATTATTGGAGATTAGGGATTAATTAACCATGATTAGATTATTAAGTGGGATTAAAATTTAATCACTTCATTAATTAAGCCTAAGAGGACGTGTGGGCCCCACCCGAATAAAAAAAATGAAAATCAGAAAAATAACAAAACAAAGTGCAATGGTGAGTCAACAAAGGAGGGAGTACGTGTAACAACATTGGCAATCATATATATAGAATTGAGTATAGTGCAAATGACATTTTTCAAGTCATTGTTGCAAACTAAACTTCAAGAACAAAGAAAATGTATTCATGACTGTTTCGGCCAGCTTGATTTTTGAAGGAGGAAGCTGATTTTTGTCGCCTAATAAAAGTTCTAAAGTGAAGGCATGGAGGTGGAGATGGAAAGGAAGGCAAACTCTCGGCCACAGCCATTGTTGGCCGAGAAGGTGAGCTTTAGAGAGGACATAATTAGGAGTAAAATTCTTAAGATAATTGTTGGTGTTCAAGGCATACAACAACGTGTAGTAGTTGGTGGAGAAGCAAGAATAAGTATAAAACCTTAAGACACAAATTGGAGCCAAGTATTCAAGGTAAGAATTGATCATTTCTTTTACATTTAGAATGAGTTTGGATGTATTGTGAATATGTATAAATGTAAATTGAGTGTATAAAAGTTGTGCACGTTGGTGTTAAATTGTTGTTGTTGAAGTTTATATTGAAGCCGTGTGTGTGGGGGGGGGGGGGGGGGGGGGGGGCTGTGTTAAATGGGATTGGTAGGTTGATTTAATTGAAGTTTTGATTGTTGTGGTCGTTACAAACATTACCGTGAGGATGGAGTTTAAATGGTCCAAATTAATGTTGTACTCGTTGTGGGCTGTGGTAAAAACTAAGATAGAGTTAATATAGTTTCTTGTATTGTATAATGATGTAGTTAAACGTGAGTTTGATCTGTAAAAAGAAATGGTATGTGTTGATGAAGGAAAGCAGTCCAAGCCGTGGACTGTTTTAGGAAAAAGGATGGTTAAATTACTTTGAATGTTGATTGTTATTGTCATGATTTCTATAATAGGAATAAGGATAATTGATGGTTAAAAATTGGAGTTGAAGTCGTTGTGGGCTGTTGTAGAAGTTAGTATGTCGTTAATATAGTTTCTTGCAATTATGTAAACAATGTTGCTAAATGTGTTATTGTTGTTGTTTTGGTTGAAATTGGGAAATTGCGAGTGGTATGGTATGTTGGTTGGGCTGTCCGGAATTCCCTCGAGTCATGCTTAAATAGTCTCGGATTGATACTTGAATGCATGACTAGTGATATTGGCTTAGCGATAGTAGCTGGATTGAATACGAATGGAACGTCGTCTAAATTGTTTGGAAAGGGATATTAACATTAGAATACGTATTGAATTCCCTCGTAGCCTAATCGTAGTTTTTGATATCTTAATATAGGATAAGGTACTATTGGGCAGCGTGTACGAGTTGTATTACGACTAAACGCTGAAGGTATGTAACGCCTATTCCCTTTTTTTTGGGGGGGTTTCCCATGAAAGAACGAGTCTTTAATGCCTCTGGCCCCATCTTACTAATAAAAAAAAAAGTAAACGGAGCCTGGATACTTCATTTTTTAGTCCAACCAAGCCAACCATAAATTATTCTAATTGATAATAGTAATATGAATCCCCTCAAAAATGGATCTAATTGCACTTCACGCTCCAAATTTTTGATGATTCAATTTATCTTTCTTGGGCGAAACGGGGGATATCTCGATCGGGGGAGAGAACGGGGAAATACCATATGACCCAATAAATCTCTCAAGTTCCAAGCATGACTCATGATTTTTTTTCGTTTCTTGATATTAGAACTTTCAGGATAGTCGAGCTATTGTCTCGAGTCCATTATATGACTAATATATGATGTATAGGATTCCCTACTCTTAAAGAATTCCATAATTAAAGGCGTACTTGACTTTCATAAGCTACTTCACATTAATTTGATACATGTATATGATCCATGAAACGTTCCTTGTTATAGTTCGTGATGACTTTTAGAAAGAACTAATTATGATTGTTATCCTGATACCTGAGAGCTGATTAGTTACTTGTCTATTGAGTCTCGAAAGATGATTTTTATGTATATGGTTGCTTATCACTCTGCTCGTGCCTACCGTTACACCCTTCACTGAGTCCCGGGCCAGGATATGTTTTCGTGCGCTGATCCACTGTATTATTCACCGAGTCCCTCACTAGAGAGCCGGGACATGTTATATATATATATATGATATGGGGACGGCGGCCAGGATGGCATATGATCATTTATTCACCGAGACCCTCACTAGAGGGCCGGGACACGTCATATGTACATGTATATGCTGATTTTATATGCTTATATACAATATGATTATCTAGTTATGATTATTAAATCCTATAATGATTTGGGTATGATGTTGACACATATGATTTATATTTAAAGGTCTACAGACCCTGTCTAGTAGAGTCTTGTTTATCGGTGTGTTGTGCACAACATCTATAAACAGGAAGCTACAGGACATTTAGGGTGTTATCTTTCCTTCTTATTCTAGATCGTGCGATAGAGCTATGTTATCAGGGTAATTCCTCCCTAACGGATTGTTATGTTTACAGTGATGCCTTCAAAGAAGGCGACAGCTGCCTAGAAGGGCAAGTCAGTAGCTAGAGAGACCAGTCAGACCCGGAGGATTACTAGGGCTTATGCCCAATCTGCGCCTGAGATTAGACTCCAGTCAGCGAGCTCCGCTACACCACCATTACCAGAGGAGCCTAGGGCAGCTGCAACTGCAGATCAGGGGACGGCTCCACCGCCAACTCCTGAGGTTCCAGCACCCGAGCCTCCAGCTCCCCAGCCAGGGGCGGAGGATAGGGCTATGAGGGATGCAGTCCAGTTATTGACCAGGTTAGTGTCGGGGCAGGCTCGCAGACACGGATTTGGAGGTGATTATGCGGACAGACATGATAGTTTGAGGGTCCGTGACTTCTTGACTTGTAACCCCCCAGAGATTCTATGGGTCGAAGCCAGCAGAGGACCCACAGGATTTTATTCTACAGATGCTGCGTACGTTGCGGAGAATTAGAGCTTCCGAGACTGAGTCGGTTGAATTGCCTTCATATCAGTTGCGTGATGTAGCGGTTAATTGGTATGAGTCCTGGGAGTTGTCTAGGGGCGAGGATGCTCCTCCAGCAGTATGGGACGAGTTCGTGGAGGCCTTTCTGGGCTATTTTCTGCCTTCGGAGATGAGGCGGGCCAGAGTTGATAGATTTCTATACCTAAGACAGGATGGCAAAAGTGTTCGAGATTATAGTCTCGAATTTAATTCGCTGGCTAGGTACGCGCCCACTATTGTAGCTGACATGGCTGATAGGGTGCATCGTTACGTGATGGGGCTGGATCATTATTTGATTGATAGCTACATGGCAATAGCTTCTCAGCCCGGTATGGACATCGCTCGAGTGCAGGCATATGCACAGGGAGTTGAGGACCGACGTAGAGGACATCGACCTGATAGAGAGCATGACAGGGGTCAGCATAAGAGAGTTATATCAGCTGGGTATTCTGGTGAGTTTCGAGGCGGGCAGCCCCAGAAGCATCATAGCAGATATCCTTCTCAGCCGGCACGGAGTGCACCGCCACGATTCACTAGTAGGAGGTTTGATAGCACGAGGTATTCAGGAGCTGGTCAAAGCTCCATGACTTCAGGTTTCCAGATGCACAGGAATTCAGGCAAGACGAGGCCATCTATACCTCAGTGCCCTCGATGTGGCAGGCACCATCCGGGGGAATGCCGTCGCATTACTGGTGCTTGTTTCTCTTGCGGCCGTCAAGGCCATACTATGAGAGAGTGTCGATTTGGGGGTGGTGAAGGTGGCGCAGAGCCTACGGGATCAGTTACTGGTTCATCCTCTTCTGTAGCTATGCGCCCTATGGGGCAAGGTATTCCGACACCAGCAGGCCGTGGCAGAGGCCGTGGCAGAGTTTCCAGTTCTAGCGGTCCTTCGAACCGCATATATGCTTTGGCTAGCAGACAGGATCAGAAGGCGTCGCCAAATGTGGTTACAGGTATACTATCGATTTTCTCCCGAGATGTATATGCATTGATAGACCCAGGCTCCACATTATCATATATTTCTGCATTTGTTGCTAGTAGAATTGGGATAAATCCTGAATTGATAGAACCATTTGAGGTAGCTACACCAGTAGGAGATTCTGTCATAGCAAGGCAGGTATATAGCGATTGTTCGGTGATTATATATAGTCGTTGCACCAAAGCAGATCCGATAGAGTTAGATATGACTGAATTTGATGTTATTATGGGTATGGACTGGTTAGCTTCCTGTTATGCTAACGTTGATTGTAGAAACAAAATAGTCCGGTTTCAGTTTCCAGGGGAGCCAACCATAGAATGGCTTGGAAATACAGCATCGCCGAGGGGTAAGTTTATTTCATACCTCAAGGCAAGGAAGATGGTTAGAAAGGGCTATATTTATCATCTAGTTCATGTGCATGACGTGAAAGCAGAAGTACCGACTCTCCAGTCAGTCCCGGTAGTTAACGAATTTCCAGATGAACTTCCAGGACTTCCTCCTGAGCGTGAGATAGATTTCACTATAGACGTATTGCCAGACACTCAGCCCATATCTATTCCTCCTTACAGAATGGCACCTGCAGAACTGAAAGAATTTAAGGAGCAGTTGAGGGATTTATTAGAGAAGGGCTTCATTAGGCCCAGCACATCACCTTGGGGAGCACCAGTATTATTTGTCAGAAAGAAAGATGGGTCGCTGCGGATGTGTATTGATTATAGGCAGCTGAATAAAGTAACAATAAGAACAGGTATCCCCTCCCCAGGATTGATGATTTATTTGACCAGTTGCGGGGTGCTAAGTGTTTCTCGAAGATAGACCTGCGGTCAGGCTATCACCAGGTGCGGGTAAGAGAGGCAAACATTCCGAAGACTGCGTTCAGGACCCGATACGGGCATTATGAGTTTAGGGTGATGTCCTTTGGGTTGACTAATGCTCCAGCAGTATTTATGGACTTGATGAACCGAGTATTTAAGCCATTCCTTGACCTGTTCGTGATTGTGTTCATTGATGACATTCTGGTCTACTCACGATCAGAAGAAGAGCATTCAGATCATTTGCGGATGGTACTTAGGGTCCTCCAGCACCAGAAATTATATGCTAAATTCTCTAAATGTGAATTTTGGTTGACTTCAGTAGCATTTCTGGGGCATATTGTTGGAGCTGACGACATTCGGGTAGAGTAATTTTGTCGTATTTGGTACTACTTGGTAACTAATGGCATGTATTGTGGTTTGTTGGAAATTTTGGACCCCTCGAAATTTTGAAAAATGCATACTTAGAACAGGATTGATTCTTTATATGACATTATTATTATTGGGGTATTGTGTGTGATAAATGACTACTTAGGAGATCACAAGTGTAAAAATAATTGTCCTTAAGACAATGTGTGTGTGAGCTGTTAGTTTGATTCTGTTTATGCATGTATAATTTAGAACTTGCCCGGTTGGTCTTGTATGAAATCCGAAAGTTAGTTTGGTTGTGAGATGATCTTAGGCTTTCTTTGTTGAAATAGTCACTTTCCCTAAATAAGCCTTACCAAAAGTTTTATATACCCCTAGTTTCCCTTTTTGAGCCTTTGACCTTTTTCTTGGCTAGCCAATTATGAAAACTTACCCTTTGTGCAATTAATCCATCTTCGCACTCGTTCCCTCCTTGATGCTACTAGTTAGATGAGGCAAAATGCCTAAGTTGGGGGTGAATTAAATGTGGAGTACATGTTAAAAACATAAGTTGGGGGTGGTGGAGTTTGCTAGTGGAGATTCGATGTGGTAGTTGCGTATATATATATATATATATATATATATATATATATATATATATATATATATATATATATATATATATATAAATAAAAAATAAAATAAAAATCAGAAAATTGTAACACAAAAAGATTTGTAAGTTGGTTAGGAGTAAACCACATCGAGGTCGAAAACTGAAAGAAAATAAAGGGGTGGAAAGAAAAGAGGCGAATTAAGGTGACAAGATGTTGTAGTGTTCAAGGAGGGTGAGTCACTAATATCCAAAAAGTATCTGACCCGTCCCTAAACCTACATTACAAGCCGAAACAAGTCCTAATGTGATCACAACCGAACGAGCCTAGGATGAGAACATAGAAAATAAGGGCAAGCCTATGGTATTTGCATGTGTAGATATGAATTTCTTTGTGAGTGTGAGTGTTTTTCTGTCCTCTGTCGTCTTCGTCCCATTCTTGTCGTATATATGTGTGTTGGGACATTCTTTGGTCTATGTGAGGGCATAAGGATGAGAATTGAACAAAATAAAGTGACCGCCTAAAGTAGCGTTTGTGTGCACCATAATATGTTCGATAATGTAATGTCATTCATTGAAGCTTCATTGTTAGTCGTAGTGTTCTTGAGTTGTGCATATTGCTTTAAAGTAGAAAGTTGGGGTGGTCATTTAAAGGAAAACATGCATGCCGGTAGTTCAGAGTCAAAACCAATGTAGACATTGTTACTGTATGATATCTAGGTGTTAGATTGAGTCGTTATTTTGTATGGCTTGCTTGAGGACAAGCAAATACTTTAAGTTAGGGGTGTTGATGTGGCGTGATTTTACGCCACAATCGACGCTTTTCGGCTATAAGTATTACTTGTTTTTAATCAAGTCTATGTGATTTTACGTGGTTTTTAGTATGTTTCAGGTAATACGGGGTCCCTAGAGCCAAAGTGTGGAAAACAAGCAAAAAAGCTGCAAAACTGGAAACAATTGGACTTTCTGGAAAATTTCGTGGAAAATTACTCTGCGCGTTCGCGCAGGTAATCCACGCGTTCACGCCCACGTGCGTTATTAAGTCCACGCGTTCGCGCAGGAACGACACTCGACCGCGCTTCATGAAGAGCGTGATTCCACGCGTTCGCGCAGAAACGTTGCGCGTTCGCGTAGAAGGATTTTCTGCCCAGTTCGACCAGAACTTGGGCTTTGATGATTTCTGCCATTCTAGTTCCTATAAAAAGCCAACTAGGGTTTTATAAACATATCTTTTGTTATATCCCGTGTTTTCGCACATTTGGAAAATTAGAAATAATCTTGACTTGTAAGAAATAAAGTCATAACTGATTCCATCTAACACATGAGTTGTTTATGAAAGAATATTAATGTGGAAGTGTCGAGGAAGGCTAAGGGCAAAACGTGGAATTTTAGAAATTAGTTTCGGGAATTACAAAAATAAAATTTGTAGCCAATTGGGCTTGTAAAATAAGAAACAAATGAGGCCCAAATCAAGGGGGGGTGGCCGGCCAACATGACCTTGGCCCAAACCCATTTAAGTAGTCATGTGCTTGGTCATGTGACAAACAAGATAAAAGGGGATAAGTCTTCATTTCTTCAAGAAAATTCAAGAAAAATCAAACAAGCAAAAGAGAGAGCAAAGAGTAGAGGGTTCGGCCATGTCCATGATTTTTCACCCCTCAAAAATCTTGTTCTAAAAATTGTTGTCTTGTGATTTTCCTACTAAATTAAGTGCCCTCTACAACTTGGTGTAGTTGTTTTGGAAGAAGGAACACTTGATACCTCAAGTTGATCATATATTCAAGTGAAGAAGATTGGAGAGAAAGGTAAGAATTCATTTCTTTTTATTGTGTTATGAAGTCTTGTTTGTGTTGTAGTATGTAGAAATGAGTTGATTGTATGGAAAAATGGAAGATTTCAAAGTGGGTATGGAATATAGTGTATGGCCGTGTGTGTATATACATTGTATGTTTATGGTGAATTGAATTTATGTTGTAGTCTAGTTGTGTGTATGATGGAATTCACATTGAGAATGGAAGTGGAATAAATTGGGTGGAAGTTGTAAAAAGAAGCATTGGCCGTGTGGTACCTCTTAGAGGAATGGGAATGAATCAATTTTGTTTAACATGTTAGCTGTGTTGTTGTGATGCTTGCTATGTAACTAAAGATAAATGATGTGAGTTTGTATTGAAATGGAATGTAGAAGCTTATGTCGATTAGGTATGATCTTACGACATTATAAAAAATGAAGTTGTTAGGGTGCAAATTATGATGATCATTGATAGATTTGGAAGATGGAAACATGTTATGAATACGTATGCCAAAGATTAGGAGTTTTGGATAAATTATGACTTTGGCGGAAAGTTTGTATATTATGTATATCGTGTGTATAATTTGAGGAAACGATATGAAATGCTTCTAAATTATGTTGTGATGCTCTAGATTGATGATGAATGTGAAACCATTAAGATTAGTTTGGAATTTAAGGTTGAAGTGAAGGTTATGACATTGTGTTGGAAAGAAGGCTAGTTGTGCCATATTGTGTATTTTGTAGTTATGGTTATTGTTGTTAGTGTTGTTGTTGGGTTGTTGTTCATTATTTTGGCCGAGTTGAATTCTCGGGGATGCTATATGTATAGGGGAAATGCTGCCCAAATTTCTGTAGAAAAGTGTTGACTTTAGATTTAAGCCTAAAGCCTTATGGTTAACATTTGGTAAATGTGACCATTTGCAGATTTTGGACGAAACGGGAAGTGAACTTGGAAAGGCGTAAAGTGCGTAAAAGGTATGTAAAGCTACCCCGATTCTTCTTTTGGCATGTCCTAGATGTACTAGGATCGGATTCACGCCTCGGAGGATATTCTGCTCATCGGAATTCGCATCTGAAATTGTCACATTTTCATTCAATAGAATTGAACCCTTTAAGTCTGCTTTGATGAAAAATTTAGGCAAACTTCCCCAACTGATTAGAAAGCTATGGAATGTCCCCAGAACCTTTGTAGGTGACCCCATAAGCCTAATATGCGTAATTTGAGCCCACCGCCTTGTTTGTCCCGAGGTGGGCCCACTATTTCCGATTTTACCCTTATGGTCCTTTGTAACTTGATTTCAAGCAATTTTTAAGGAAACGTCTTAACTACTTTTCCAACTACTAATGATACTTATCCTGGATACTATATTGAGTCTCTGTAAAGGTACGATATTTTGTATTACGTTTAGCTCCACTATTCCCGCTTTGCTCTTTTATTGTACTATTGCCTTATTTTCGAATAATATAAAATAAAATGTTGTAATTCTTTCAACTACTAAGGAAAATCGTTTGCTGACTCCCTCGAGTTTGGTAAGCTATTTTGGAATATGAAAAAGATTTCAGGAGGATTATTCTTCCGTAACGCATTATGACATATGACATACACTTGCTATGATTCCGTCCGACTTCGTTGATTTGATTTGTCATTCGATATGCCTCATGGAGTCTCTGGAAATATATGATATTTTTATTGCATTTAGTCTCTCACTACTCCATTCGTGGATGCCTCAATGTTTCCCACACTGAGCCCGGGCCAGGATATGTTGTCAAGCGTATTCCACTGCATTGTTCACCGTGCCTCGATGTGAGGGGGCAGGTATACCTGTACATGGGTTTTGGAGTATGCTGTGCCATGTACACACATTCTGATATGATATGATCTGATATGGCCATCTGATATGATATGTTATGTGACGGGGTTATCCCCTACTCTGTTCCTTATGTATGGTGGCACCAGCGTCGGGGGGTGGCCACGTTTTGTTTGCTGAGCCCCTTGGCAGGGGCCGGATATGATGTGATATATGTTTTCGTACACACTCCTCATGTCTTGAAAATATGCATTTGATACTTCGGATGTCACATTCACTGCTCTGTGAGTTCTGTTTCGGTTAAAATCTTGTTACGCAATGGGACCAGGTACGACATATGTTTTCAACAAATACTATTTATGCTTTATGATCAGTATTTTCCTAATCTGGATATTCTGTCCATTTTCTGTACCTTCTGCTTTGATGATGACTTTGTTTACTACGTTCTGTGCTTTACATACTCAGTACATATTTCGTACTGACCCCCTTTCTTCGGGGGCTGCGTTTTCATGCCGCGCAGGTACAGAAGATAGATTTGCTGACCGCCTACCTAGGACATCTATTCTGCTATATTGGGAGCGCTCTTTTGTTCAGAGCCGGTATATTGGTACAGTCTGCCGCTATTATATATATGTACACTATTCAGGGGCATGACGGGGCCCTGTCCCGTCTTATGAGTCTGTCATGTTCTGTAGAGGTCTGTAGACATACTTGTGTGGGTTCTGTATATGTTTGGGTATGATATGATCTGTGACAGCCTCACCGGCTTCCATGTACTGCGTCGGTTCGTTTATGATCATTACCAATGCCAAGTGACTTTTATATTTGAAAATATTTTGTTGTTTGCTAATTTGGGTTATGGGGTACGTTTGGGTGTCCAGCACGGACACTAGTCGCGGCCTACGGAGTTGGGTCGTGACATCTTTGGCAGTTTTCACAAGTTTGGAGGCTAGGGTTTCTACAAAAATGTTCTTTCTTTTATTTAATCCTTGTTGATGGAAATCTCTTGGTGACAACTAAGATTGATACTCTTGTTATGCTTATTTATTCATCTGCATTATTCTTAATCAAGTAAGTTCTTGTTATTTTAATTATTCTTGTTCTTGAATGTTTCTCAATGGATTAGCTAACCCTTGAGCTCGCCCATTCACTTTGTTTGAAACTCGGAAGAGGAAGAACTGGGTTGGATAGAATAATTAACATGAATTTGGGGCGTTAACCCTCATCTAATGGAAATTGACCTAGGAATAGGCGATACCACTTGTAGCCATATTCGGGTGTTCTTAATGCTCCTAATTGCTTGAGGGATCTTCAATTGGGTAGTCTAGTTAATCTTCAGAAGAAGTTAATTTAGAGTCATTATCCGAGGCTAAATAACATAAACTTGCTATTATTTATAATTCGTGAAATATATTGGATCGTTACTTGAGAAGTAGTTTCCTTTATCCCATTCTTGTTGCCATTGATCAATTTTCTTGCTTTCTAGATTAGAATTTACATTTTCGTATTTTATCAAAACCATATCAAAAATCACCATTGATGCGTTCGGTCTAGCTATTGTTAGTGATAATTCCTAATCTGCTTAAATCGCCTACATATTGTTCTCTGTGGGATTCGACCCCAACCTTGTTGGGTTACTATATTTGACAACGTCCGCGTTATACCATTTCTAGGTGTAATTTGAGCGTATCAAATTTTGGCGCCGTTGCTGGGGAACAATTGGTGTATTTTGGCTAATCTAGGAAATAAGCTAACTTGCTTTGAACCGAACCAGTAAATATTTGTGTAGTTGTTTTATTTGCTTGATTTTATTATATATATAAAAAAAATGGGATTATCCCATGAGAATGGGTCGGATAGAAGTTGTTCATACTTTGATGACCCTTGTCCTTACTGTGGAGGACCCCACTCTTGCCAAACTTGTTTAAAGTCTCCCGGGGGAGGATTGTGCGCACAATCTCGAACTTTTGAGTGGAGGATATGTGATAGATGTGGAGATCAAAATGGTCATTTGGCTAATTGTGCTTATGTGTCCTTCCCTTCCCCGAACCCCCACTATGATGATTCTACTTTGTGTTGTGACATTGATAGGGATATGGAAGTGGAAGAAGTTGAGATTGGTCAAAATGAAGAGTTCAAGCTCATGATGGAATGCATACTTGAAGGAGGAAATGAAAAGCAAAAAGCCTTGGAGGAATACTTGGAAACTAGTCTCCAACATGGCTTGATGAATGAGCACAAAAATCTTCCATGGGCATTTGAACAAAATCAAGAAGAACCCATTTTCATTAAAGATGCCAAAGAAGAAAAGAAACTAGAGTCAACCATTGTCTTGAGAAAAATGGTGGAAATTGACTCTAGGTTGGAGGAAAATGAGAATGTCAAAATCCGAAAAAATTTACAAACTGGGAGGTTGAAGTCTCACTCCAAGCATTTTTCAACATTGGATTTGTATGGTGATATGGGAATTGAGCCACATACATCCATGTTGGATGGTGAAGAAGAAAGACAAGTGCCTTACATCTTGCAATTCGAAAGAGTAAGAAGGCAAAATGACATTCCTCATTTGAAAGCCAAGAAGTTCAAAATGAAGAAGTTAACGTTTGGCTTGTTCATCTACTTACCACCCCCCACCGCTCGTGGTCACAAACTTGAGTCCAAGTTGGGTGCCCAATTCATAAGCTTCAAATGGCGAGAAAAGCGGTAAAGTTGGTAATCGTCGTGCTGCAACGTTAAATTAAGCGCTTGGTGGGAGGCAACCCACCATTTATAAATTTTTAGAATGGTTTATTTTATTATTTTTGACTAAACAAAAAAAAAAAGAAAAAAAAATTTAGTCAGCGAGAACGCGCCATATAGCCACGCGAACGCGCCAACTCGCACTTTCCAGGCATACAAAACAGAAGAACAAGGGGCATAACCCCCATTTTCCTTCCTCCTCTCTCACTTTTCTCTCAAACCAACTACAAATTTTAAGAAAAATTCTTCAACTTGCAACCACAAGGTATGTGATCCTCTCATTCTCTTGTTCATAGGGTTGTTTTTATCATCTTTTCATGTTAGAAATTGTGAAAGAAAATTTTGACTTTCACTTGTTTAAGCATAAAAAATTGATGAAATTGTTGAATTTCTTGTCATATAGATTGTTGTTTGTTGTTGAGTGATGTGAGTTGAGAGTTGGGTGTTGATATATGAAAAAGAAATGGGGCAAAATACGTGCTTAAAATCATTGAATTGAAGCCCCAAAAATCATGCCCATAACCTGTTTGTGAAAATGCTTTTGAAAATCTTAAACGACTCAGCGCGATCGCGCTGACACATGACGCGAACACGCAGATGCAAATGAAATAAATCAACGCGAACGCACAAATTTTTGCGCGAACGTTCTGAACAAAAGGCAATGAAATGGCGCGGATGTGCTTGTTTGTTGCGCGAACGCGCTGAAGAAAAAATGGCAGCTCACAATCAGATTTTTATGCGGAGCACAGCATGAAGAGGCGGAAAATGAGGAAGATTTTGTCCGGCCAGAGCCCAGCAGCTCCAGTTCCGAGAGTGAGCAAAGATGACCATAGCACTCAGTGCTAGTAGGTATGCCTAGGATTTTTATTGTTTTTAATTTTTTGTTTTTTGTATGCTTATGGGATGCAGTGAGGACCCTGCAAATTTTTGAGTTGGGGGTGGCTATCTGGTATTGTTGTATCGTAAATATGTGTTTAGGAACCCCCTCGGCTTTTCTTTGCCAGAGTTCTTTTCCTGAGGGGGGTTTTATTTTGCTGAAACTGGCATGTTTAGGATGTTACTTAGGTTGAGTAGAGTAATTTTATCGTATTTGGTACTACTTGGTAACTAATGGCATGTATTGTGGTTTGTTGAAAATTTTGGACCCCTCGAAATTTTGAAAAATGCATACTTAGAACAGGATTGATTAACATGATTGATTCTTTATATGACATTATTATTATTGGGGTATTGTGTGTGATAAATGACTACTTAGGAGGTCACAAGTGTAAAAATAATTGTCCTTAAGCCAATGTGTCTGTGAGCTGTTAGTTTGATTCTGTTTATGCATGTATAATCTAGAACTTGCCCGGTTGGTCTTGTATGAAATTTGAAAGTTCGTTTGGTTGTGAGATGATCTTAGGCTTTCTTTGTTGAAATAGTCACTTTGCCTAAATAAGCCTTACCAAAAGTTTTAAATACCCCTAGTTTCCCCTTTTTGAGCCTTTTGACCTTTTTCTTGGCTAGCCAATTATGAAAACTTACCCTTTGTGCAATTAATCCATCTTCGCACTCGTTCCCTACTTGATGCTACTAGTTAGATGAGGCAAAATGCCTAAGTTGGGGGTGAATTAAATGTGGAGTACATGTTAAAAACATAAGTTGGGGGTGGTGGAGTTTGCTAGTGGAGATTCGATGTGGTAGTTGCGTATATATATATATATATATATATATATATATATATATATATATATAAAATAAAAAATCAGAAAATTGTAACACAAAAAGATTTGTAAGTTGGTTAGGAGTAAAACCACATCGAGGTCGAAAACTGAAAGAAAATAAAGGGGTGGAAAGAAAAGAGGCGAATTAAGGTGACAAGATGTTGTAGTGTTCAAGGAGGGTGAGTCACTAATATCCAAAAAGTATCTGACCCGTCCCTAAACCTACATTACAAGCCGAAACAAGTCCTAATGTGATCACAACAGAACGAGCCTAGGATGAGAACATAGAAAATAAGGGCAAGCCTATGGTATTTGCATGTGTAGATATGAATTTCTTTGTGAGTGTGAGTGTTTTTCTCTCCTCTGTCGTCTCCGTCCCATTCTTGTCGTATATATGTGTGTTGGGACATTCGTTTGTCTATGTGAGGGCATAAGGATGAGAATTGAACAAAATAAAGTGACCGCCTAAAGTAGCGTTTGTGTGCACCATAATATGTTCGATAATGTAATGTCATTCATTGAAGCTTCATTGTTAGTCGTAGTATTCTTGAGTTGTGCATATTGCTTTAAAGTGGAAAGTTGGGGTGGTCGTTTAAAGGAAAACATGCATGCCGGTAGTTCAGAGTCAAAACCAATGTAGACATTGTTACTCTATGATATCTAGGTGTTAGATTGAGTCGTTGTTTTGTATGGCTTGCTTGAGGACAAGCAAATACTTTAAGTTGGGGGTGTTGATGTGGCATACTTTTACGCCACAATCGACGCTTTTCGGCTATAAGTTTTACTTGTTTTTAATCAAGTCTATGTGATTATACGTGGTTTTTAGTATGTTTCAGGTAATACGGGGTCCCTAGAGCCAAAGTGTGGAAAACAAGCAAAAAAGCTGCAAAACTGGAAACAATTGGACATTCTGGAAAATTTCATGGAAAATTACTCTGCGTGTTCGCGCAGGTAATCCACGCATTCACGCCCACGTGCGTTATTAAGTCCACGCGTTCGCACAGGAACGACACTCGACAGCGCTTCATGAAGAGCGTGATTCCACACGTTCGCGTAGAAACGTGGCGCGTTCGCGTAGAAGGATTTTCTGCCCAGTTCGACCAGAACTTGGGCTTTGATGATTTCTGCCATTCTAATTCCTATAAAAAGCCAACTAGGGTTTTCTAAACATATCTTTGGCAGTTTTCACAAGTTTGGAGGCTAGGGTTTCTACAAAAATGTTCTTTCTTTTATTTAATCCTTGTTGATGGAAATCTCTTGGTGACAATTAAGATTGATACTCTTGTTATGCTTATTTATTCATCTGCATTATTCTTAATCAAGTAAGTTCTTGTTATTTTAATTATTCTTGTTCTTGAATGTTTCTCAATGGATTAGCTAACCCTTGAGCTCGCCCATTTACTTTATTTGAAACTCGGAAGAGGAAGAACTGGGTTGGGATAGAATAATTAACATGAATTTGGGGCGTTAACCCTCATCTAATGGAAATTGACCTAGGAATAGGCGATACCACTTGTAGCCATATTCGGGTGTTCTTAATGCTCCTAATTGCTTGAGGGATCTTCAATTGGGTAGTCTAGTTAATCTTCGGAAGAAGTTAATTTAGAGTCATTATCCGAGGCTAAATAACATAAACTTGCTATTATTTATAATTCGTGAAATATATTGAATCGTTACTTGAGAAGTAGTTTCCTTCATCCCAATCTTGTTGCCATTGATCAATTTTCTTGCTTTCTAGATTAGAATTTAGATTTTCGTATTTTATCAAAACTTTATCAAAAATCACCATTGATGCGTTCGGTCTAGCTATTGTTAGTGATAGTTCGTAATCTGCTTAAATCGCCTACATATTGTTCTCTGTGGGATTCGACCCCAACCTTGTTGGGTTACTATATTTGACAACGTCCGCGTTATACCATTTATAGGTGTAATTTGAGTGTATCAACCGACGACACCTACTGAGGTACGTAGCTTTCTGGGGCTAGCAGGATATTACAGGAGATTCGTAGAAAAGTTTGCTTCGATTTCAGCGCTTTTAACAAGGCTAACACAGAAGGCAGCTAAATCCCAGTGGACTGATGCTTGTGAACGGAGCTTCCAGTTGCTAAAAGAGAAATTAACGACAGCTCCAGTTCTAACCCTCCCCGAGGGGCCAGATGGCTACGTTATTTATTGTGACGCTTCTGGTGTTGGGATAGGTTATGTATTAATGCAGCATGGCAGAGTTATAGCCTATGCCTCCCGGCAGCTCAGAAAGCACGAAAGAAATTATCCTACTAATGATCTGGAACTAGCAGCGGTAATTCATGCTTTGAAAATATGGAGGTATTATCTATATGGCGTGCATGTTGATATTTATACGGATCATAAAAGCCTCCAGTATATTTTTAAACAAAAGGAGCTAAATTTGTGGTAGAGAAGGTGGCTGGAATTATTGAAAGATTATGATGTTGATATTCTATACCATCCAGGGAAAGCGAATGTTGTCGCAGATGCACTTAGCCGCAAGTCTATGGGTAGCTTGATGGACGTGCAACCAGGAAGGAAGGAAATAGTCCGTGAGATTCATCAGCTAGCTAGTCTTGGAGTCGGTTTGGCTGATTCTGGAGATACTGGGATTTCTGTCCGAGGAGTTGCTGAATCCTCTATTATGGAAAAGGTAAAGCGACACCAGTACGAGGATCCTATTCTTGTATACTACAGGGATGCAACACTTCAGAAGGATGAGACCCCATTCGAAATTGCACCAGACGGAGTATTACGATACAGAGGCAGAATATGTGTACCAGAAGTTGCAGGGTTGCGGCGACAGGTTATGGGAGAAGCACACTATGCCCGTTATTCTATTCATCCAGGGTCAACAAAGATGTATCATGACCTTAGATGCTTGTATTGGTGGGATGGTATGAAAAAGGATATAGCAGAGTTCGTTGCCCAGTGTCTGAATTGCCAAAAGGTCAAGATCGAGCACCAGAAGCCTGGGGGATTGTTACAGGAGATGGAGATTCCGACCTGGAAATGGGAGATAATCAATATGGACTTCGTCACAGGTTTACCTCGCATTCCACGAAAATATGACTCTGTCTAGGTCATCGTTGATAGATTGACAAAATCAGCCCACTTCCTTCCAGTCGGGACTACATATTCAGCTGAGGATTATGCCAGATTGTATCTTAAGGAAATAGTGAGACTTCATGGGGTTCCCACATCTATTATATCAGATATAGGTGCTCAGTTTACAGCTAACTTCTGGAGATCCTTCCAGGAGGGATTGGGGACACAGGTGAGTCTCAGCACCGCATTTCACCCTCAGACTGACGGACAGGCCGAGCGTACCATCCAGACACTACAAGATATGTTACGGGCCTGTGTTATGGATTTCAGGGGTAGCTGGGATGATCACTTACCACTTATTGAGTTTGCTTATAATAACAGTTACCATTCTAGCATCCACATGGCACCGTATGAAGCTCTATATGGCAGAAAATGCAGATCACCTATAGGCTGGTTTGATATTGGTGAGACTAAGTTGATAGGCCCAGCTATAGTTCAGCATGCTGTCGATAAGGTAAAACTCATTCAGGAGAGATTACTGGCAGCCCAGAGTCGACAGAAATCATATGCAGATAATCGACGTCGACACTTGGAATTTCAGGTTGGTGACTCGGTATTCTTGAAGGTGTCACCCATGAAGGGTGTTATGAGATTCGGCAGGAAAGGAAAGCTTAGCCCGAGATACACTGGGCCTTATCAGATTGTTCGTAGAGTAGGCCAGGTTGCATACGAATTAGACCTACCATCTGATCTGGAAGCAGTACACCCAGTGTTTCATGTGTCTATGCTTCGCAAATGCATTGGTGACCCCTCCAGGGTATTCCCTGTGGATGATATCCAAGTGACAGAGGAGCTATCGTATGAGGAGAATCCTATAGCTATACTGGATCGTCAAGTGAGTTGATTGCGCACCAAAGACGTAGCTTCTGTTAAAGTATTGTGGCGAAACAATAATAGGGAGGAGATGACTTGGGAAGCTGAAGAGGAGATGAAGAAGAAATATCCTCATTTGTTTACTACGCTTACATGTAATCTAAACTCCTTTCTTAGTTGTGTTAATTGTCTCACCAATCTATATGTTGGCGATAAAGGGAACCTTTCCCAAGACTCTTATAGAACCCGACGGGATTAATTTAACATTCGAGGACGAGTGTTCTAAAGGGGGAAGGATGTTATATCCCGTGCTTTTGTACATTGGGATATTCTAAGATAAACGCGACAAGTTAAATACAAGACTATTTTAGGGCACGAGGTAGAGACTTTTAACTCCAGATTTCAATGCACAAGTTTCCTATAAATTTTATTTGCTATAGGAATATTATTGGAGATTAGGGATTAATTAACCATGATTAGATTATTAAGTGGGATTAAAATTTAATCACTTCATTAATTAAGCCTAAGAGGCCGTGTGGGCCCCACCCGAATAAAAAAATAAAAATCAGAAAAATAACAAAACAAAGTGCAATGGTGAGTCAACAAAGGAGGGAGTACGTGTAACAACATTGGCAATCATATATATAGAATTGAGTATAGTGCAAATGACATTTTTCAAGTCATTGTTGCAAACTAAACTTCAAGAACAAAGAAAATGTATTCATGACTGTTTCGGCCAGCTTGATTTTTGAAGGAGGAAGCTGATTTTTGTTGCCTAATAAAAGTTCTAAAGTGAAGGCATGGAGATGGATATGGAAAGGAAGGCAAACTCTCGGCCATAGCCATTGTTGGCCGAGAAGGTGAGCTTTAGAGAGGACATAATTAGGAGTAAAATTCTTAAGATAATTGTTGGTGTTCAAGGCATACAACAACGTGTAGTAGTTTGTGGAGAAGCAAGAATATGTATAAAACTTTAAGACACAAATTGGAGCCAAGTATTCAATGTAAGAATTGATCATTTCTTTTACATTTAGAATGAGTTTGGATGTATTGTGAATATGTATAAATGTAAATTGAGTGTATAAAAGTTGTGCACGTTGGTGTTAAATTGTTGTTGTTGAAGTTTATATTGAAGTCGTGTGTGTGTGTGGGGGGGGGGGGGGGGGCTGTGTTAAATGGGATTGGTAGGTTGATTTAATTGAAGTTTTGATTGTTATGGTCGTTACAAACATTACCGTGAGGATGGAGTTTAAATGGTCCAAATTAATGTTGTACTCGTTGTGGGCTGCGGTAAAAACTAAGATAGAGTTAATATAGTTTCTTGTATTGTATAATGATGTAGTTAAACGTGAGTTTGATGTGTAAAAAGAAATGGTATGTGTTGATGAAGGAAAACAGTCCAAGCCGTGGACTGTTTTAGGAAAAAGGATGGGTTAAATTACTTTGAATGTTGATTGTTATTGTCAAGATTTCTATAATAGGAATAAGGATAATTGATGGTTAAAAATTGGAGTTGAAGTCGTTGTGGGCTGTTGTAGAAGTTAGTATGTCGTTAATATAGTTTCTTGCAATTATGTAAACAATGTTGCTAAATGTGTTGTTGTTGTTGTTGTTTTGGTTGAAATTGGGAAATTGCGAGTGGTATGGTATGTTGGTTGGGCTGTCCGGAATTCCCTCGAGTCATGCTTAAATAGTCTCGGATTGATACTTGAATGCATGACTAGTGATATTGGCTTAGCGATAGTAGTTGGATTGAATACGAATGGAACGTCGTCTAAATTGTTTGGAAAGGGATATTAACGTTAGAATACGTATTGAATTCCCTCGTAGCCTAATCGTAGTTTTTGATATCTTAATATAGGATAAAGTACTATTGGGCAGCGTGTACGAGTTGTATTACGACTAAACGCTAAAGGTATGTAACGCCTATTCCTTCTTTCTTTTGGCATGTCCTAGATGTAAGTAAGATATAATATGAGCCTTGGGGTAATCCTACTCTCTAGTTCCAAGCATGACTCATGATTTTTATTCGTTTCTTGATATTAGAACTTTCAGGATAGTCGAGCTATTGTCTCGAGTCCATTATATGACTAATATATGATGTATAGGATTCCCTACACTTAAAGAATTCCATAATTAAAGGCGTACTTGACTTTCATAAGCTACTTCACGTTAATTTGATACATGTATATGATCCCTGAAACGTTCCTTGTTATAGTTCGTGATGACTTTTAGAAAGAACTAATTATGATTGTTATCCTGGTACTTGAGAGCTGATTAGTTACTTGTCTATTGAGTCTCGAAATATGATTTGTATGTATATGGTTGCTTATCACTCTGCTCGTGCCTACCGTTACACCCTTCACTGAGTCCCGGGCCAGGACATGTTTTCGTGCGCAGATCCACTGTATTATTCACCGAGTCCCTCACTAGAGGGCCGGGACACGCTATATATATATATATATATATATATATATATATATATATATGATATGATGATATGGGGACGGCGGCCAGGATGGCATATGATCATTTATTCACCGAGACCCTCACTAGAGGGCCGGGACACGTCATATGTACATGTATATGCTGATTTTATATGGTTATATACAATATGATTATCTAGTTATGATTATTAAATCCTATAATGATTTGGGTATGATGTTGATAATTATGTTTTATGTTTAAAGGTAAGTCTTATGGTTTCTGGTTGTTACCTGGGGTCCTACACCCCTCATTTCAGATATGATCCTATTTACTATATTTCATGCTTTACATGCTCAGTACATACTCCGTACTAACCCCCTTTCTTCGGGGGGCTGCATTCATGCCCGCAGGTACAGACGCTCGTTTCGGAGATCCGCCAGCCTAGGACATCTATTCAGCTATTTTGGAGTGCTCCTTTGTTTCGGAGCCTAGCTTTGTGGTATAAACCCTTTTTATTATATATATATATATATATATATATATATATATATATATATATATGTGTGTGTGTGTGTGTGTGTGTGTGTTATTCAGGGTACGGTGGAGCCCTGTCCCGTCATATGGTATCGTTGTTGCTCTTAGAGGTCTGTAGACATATGTGTGGGTCTGTATATAGTTGCTGTTTTGTTGTGTAGACGTAACCTATGTTTTGGGGCGTACCCATTCGTAGTGGCAGCCTTGTCGGCTTGCGTAGATATATATATTTTTTTTGTGGAAGGTGTGTATAATGGTAGCCTTGTTGGCTTATGTACTACTGGGACGTTCCCCTATATATGACAGCCTTGCCGGCTTATGTGTGATATAATCTGCTGAAAGTTGTAACTTCTCAGGAGACAGGTGGCTGTGATATGCATACATGCTACAGTTTTAACGCAACGTCTTGCCTTATATATATAAGTCCCTTGTTATGCTAGCTGTAGATGATTATAGTTAACAGGTGTATACGAGTGTCCAGCTCGGGCATTAGTCACGGCCTACGGGGTTGGGTCGTGACAGTGTGATCATTAGTACGCTTAAGGAAAGGAATCTATAAAATGAACTGAGTGATATGACATAATTTTGTGAGGGTTCGCGGTCAGCGACTAGTGAGATGCAAGTTTCAGGTAACCGACATGTTAAGGCTGAAGGAAATGGTTTGTGTGGTTCGCAGATAGATAGTTTTGTAACACTTTATAGTAAATGAGTTAGTGTGGGTTAAAGGAGAGGGTTTATGGAAAGGGAAAAGGGTCAAATATACCCCTCTAGTTTGTTTTATTAGTTAAATATACCCTTCGTTAGTGAAAGTTAACAAAAATACCCTTGCCGTCTTCAAAATTCACACTTATGCCCCTATTTGGATGGAAATCCCTAAATCCTCTCAAATTACCCAATTTCAAAAAAATCACCCACTTATTTTATTGACCCGCCCCGCCCCGCCCCACCCGACCCTCCTATCATCATCATTAAACTCTAACATCATCTTCTTCCATGGAGAAAAAAAGAAAAAAAGCAAGAACACACTCAAATGATAAAAATTCAAAATTCACCTCAAATTTCATCTTTAAATCCAAGTCCAAGCCAATTTGGAGTTCGATTTAATTGCTCCGAATTTACTTCAGCCAGGTGTCATTGTCTATGACGGCGTTTGTCATCTCTGTCATAACGGTATTCATTCCCAACTTCCTACTTTGTGTTTGCATTCCTGCTTTTTAGCTATATATATTGTATTTTTGTTTTGCTTATTGCTTTGATTTTTTACTACATTTGTGTCTCGGAAGCTTTAAATGAGTACGTAATCATCAAGTATAGTGTGTGTTTATTCGTGTTTTTAGCTGTATATTGCATTTGTGCTTTGATTTCTTACTACATTTGTGTCTCGAAAGCTGTAAATGAGTACCTGAGTGTGTTTATTGTACTGTTTTTGTATTTCTAGTTAAATTAGCTGTGTTCATTTTTCTTTTGAAAGTGAAATTATCAAATGTATTGTGTCTATGACGGTATTCTCAACTTCCTAGTGTCTGTGTGTTTATTCGTGCTTTTTGCTATATATGTTACAAAATAAAAATGCAAGAACACACCCAAATGATAAATTTATTGCATCAATAGTTGAAATTGGATTTAAAGATGAAATTTGAAGTGAGTTTTGGGATTTTATCAATTGGGTGTGTTCTTGCTTTTTCTTTTTTTTCTCCATGGAAGAAGATGAAGCTAGAACTTGATGATGATGATAGGTGGGTCGGGCGACGCAGGTCAAGAAAAAAAGTGGGTAATTTTTTTGAAATTGGATAATTTGAGAGGATTTGGGGATTTCCATCCAAATGGGGGCATAAGTGTGAAGTTTGAAGACGGCAGGGGTATTTTTGTTAACTTTCACTAACGAGGGGTATATTTAACTAATAAAACAAAGTAGAGGGGTATATTTGACCCTTTGCCCTTATGGAAATTCCTATAATGTGAAGGTTAGGGTTATATTTTCGAGATGAGGTCGTATTCGTGGTAGTGGGTTATGTGATGGGTATTACTAATCGGATAGCTTGAATGAGCTTTTTTAGAATAAAGGACTAGAATTAGTTGCCCTAGATGGGTGATAGGACTGTGATTGGTTTTGGGCTTGTGTTGCGTGTTTACGTGTTTCTAGAAAATTGTGGTGTTAAGAACGGCTCTAAGAGTAAACGATAGGTTAGCAAAATTAGAGTATTTTATCAGTTCAGAGTGGGCTATAATTGTGTCTATGATTAAAGGTTTGGGCTGTTTTGAGACAATGGGTTATCGTCAGCCTTCTTATGCCCCGTCTTCATTCGAGGACGAACGATTGGCAAATTATTATCTGATGTAACGAACTGCCTGGTCGTTATAGTGTTTTTGAGCCATTGATCCTTGTTGACCCTTCCCCAAGTCCCGTTAGTATGATCTATGAATTAATGAAGTCATTGGGTTGGTTCTAGCAAGATTCGAGTGTAAATTGAGTAATTGCTAGAGAAGCTAGTTAACTTAGCGAGTTAGAGTTTACCACGGTCAACATCGGGTTTGGATGACCCAGTGTGAATGTTTTGGAAGTTCTAACAAGTAAACATGATGATTTTGAGCTTGTCCATAAGTTTTGGTGAGGTTCCGAAGAGTTCCAGATGGGTTTGGGTTTTGTCGCGCTCGTATTCGATGTTTTCACCGTAGGTCTTTTGCTGGAAAGGGCACCACATTGATCAAACAACCTTTTTTTGTGTGAGGTTTGAACCATTATATCTGTATCGTAATTATAAAGATATAACAAAAAGGATCGTCATGTTTTGACTCCGTATGAGGGAGTTATGACAATTTTTGTGCGGACTGTTCCAGCGGGTCTATTGTAGCGGACTCAGGGCCTCCGTATGAGGGAGTTATAACCATTATTATGCGGACTGTTCTAGCAGGTCCGCTGTAGCAGACTCCGGGCCAGCGTAGCAGGACCGCTGCAGTGGCCATGGTGACCGCTGCAGCGACCGACAGGGGCAAAATACCCTCGTTTTATATTCGAACTCTGAGCCATTACTCACAAGATCTCAAAGTTAGTTTTCAAGAGAGAAAGAGGCAAACTCATTCCGTTCATTGGTGAAAGCATCTTGGAGGGTAAGTCCCCACCTTTATTTGTTCCTTTCCCTTTCTTCTTCAAGTTCCATGATTAGTTTAAGGCCCATCAATGGTGGCGAAAATCTTAGAATCCTAGAATTAGTAAACCCTTAAATAATTGATGGTTTATTGATTTTGTTGTTGATTAATCATCTAGGAGTATAGATTATCACTTTCTAGGATGGGAATTTGATTTCTTATGGTTGAAATTGCATGTTAAGACTTAAGGTTCTAACAAAAATGGGAACTTTGTCCTAAAATCTGTTTCAAAGGGTAAAATTGATTAGATACCCATGAATTGAAGGTTAATGATTGTAGAGATAGAAGTTATGATAAATTTACCATTAAAGGATGGTTTCATCCATTTAAAAGGGTAGAAGTAAGTGGGTCTTCTTCCCCAAATTGTAGTTCTTGTTTAAATACGTGGGTTATTGCCTACTTAGCATCATATTGTTAGCCTTTGACCATTCTGAGGTAATTCGAAAACAGAAGGCTCGTGTGGAATAGTTCGTGGCTCCTGTTCTGCATTCGAGGTAGTTTACAACTTATTGTGTAGAATTGATGGAGAAAGCATGATTAGGTCTTTAGACATAGTGTTTTGGTTGGATATTAGCTAGATTGGTATGACTTCTGATTTTGAGGGCTCGTCGCCATTACATTAGGTACTGAAATATGAGATGTAGTTGTATTCATACTGTGGTGATTTAGGATGGATTCCTATTAGGTTGATTGTTGTTGATGGTGGCTTGTTGCCCTATTAGTGTGATTAGACTTATTATCTAAATTGTCGTGTTGTACTCAGTTCTCTCTTATTGTGACACATATCATCGGAGAAAGGAAGGATAATGAGTTTAGACTTGAATTGTGATATAAACTTATGACAGTACGCAGATGGACACTTGATGTATGATATTCTTTTGATGATAATATATAGAAAAATGGAGCATCATGGTGATACAAGACTTAGTTGTGATGTGTACTTGCTATATGTGGAAGTAAAGAGGGACCTAGACTCTTATGTTGGTGAGACGGTTTGTATGATTCAATTCATGGTTGAGTTGATCTAAGTCATGATATGACTTGTGGCTTGTGACTTGTACCTTCATCGTTAGTTTATTTGCATTGATTTACCATGTTTACACTCATTTATGCATTCATATACTCATACATGATGGAAATGGTTCGGAAACGATTCATTGAAGACTTATGGCATGATGCCTTGTGTTTGACATTGATATTACTATTTTTCATAGTCCATACATACTAATGAACTAGAATACTTTGAGACGTACATTGTGATGTGAAATTAGTGAAGAAGTTAATATAATCTTCTTGTTGAACTTGTGACACTATTTGATACATGGTACTTTATAAATTGATCATTGAGAGTGATGTGATAGTGTTACTATACAAATGAAAAGCCACATTTGACCGGGGGTGAGGATGTGACCTAGATATGAACAGGCACATTTGACCGGGGGGAGGATGTGGCCTAGTTGTGAGCTCGGGTCCGAGGAGTGAATCCGGAACAAGTGGTACATGGACAACATGGGTCCCCTGCAGGTTATGACTATTGGGCAATGACACCAATTAGCATGTGTGTACATGAGTGATGAGTAATTGAGGAATGAGGTATTTGGCCAGTGGATTGCATGCACTTAATCATATTTTGCATTGCAATCATTACATTTTATTCTGCATTGTTACAGGCTCGTTTAGTTCTTATTTTGGTATGGTTTGTTGAATGCCTATTGTGATATATCTTTTTTGGCACTGTTTGTTGTGTACGTTCATAGTAGCCTTGTCGGCTTTCTCAGTTATATATATGTTTTGGGTGTGTGTGCCCCATTTAGATAAGATAGCCAATTTTATATATATTCAGAGTGTGGCCTTATCGGCTGGTTGGTATTGTCTGTTTGCAGGTAGGCCCTGTCGGCCTAAGTTGAGGAATTACCCCTCCAGAGTTACAGATTCAGAGTGGTTACTCGGGCCGAGTGCGGTACCGGGTTCCGGCCCCGCCTCTTCAGATTTGGGGCGTGATAGAAAGAAACTGAAGAATTGACACGCTCACAATTAAGTACAAACACTGCACAATCCAAGAACAATAACTCAAGTATAGAAGTATCACGTTGGAATCCATACACTACGAGAATGAAGTAATCACTAAGCACGTCCACATAAGACTTGCAGTAATGTGAACCACAATAGATCTCAGTAGTCTAAGGTCATAGCCTAGGCAGAACCTCTAGTCCTCGAATCCATCAAGTTTCTAGGTAAGTGATTAATAACCACGCATCATCTCAAATAAATCAACAACTAAGAAATCAAGGCTGAATGCACCATGCAATACAATAGATACAACAACCAGAATAAGAGATATGATGGATGTAATATGAATGCATGTATGATGCCATGCAATGCACTGGCCAACTGTCTCATATAGTAAATACATGCTACGGACGAAATTACCTCCACATCTCAATAGTCATGACCAATGGGGGACCCGCAAAGTCCATGTACTACTCTCACGATCCCGGCAAAGACCTCCGGCACAGACACTAATCTCTCTTTTACACTCTCCGGCAAAGACCTAGGAGGCTACACTCTCTCACTTATCATCATTTCCAAACACAGTTTATAACAAATCATCATACGAAAGAAGAATGTATGCCATGCATGATATCAATTACACTTGTCATAAAGTACACTTCACAATTTTAAGCCATTTCCATTGTCCTTCTATTTCCAATGATAATTGAGATATCAAGAGAGCGATGAATGCAAATGCAATTCACAAACATACCAAATATGGCCACAAGCCAACATAACACCTCATAGAACCAACCTAATTGGATTTCACCTCCCCACCACTAGCCATTCCGCACACAGCCCAGGGATGGCTACTATATCAAGTATGTCCAAAGAATCATGGACATTTCCTTCTCACTTATCATCATCAGCACCAATCAACAGTAATATCAATGTTTCGTAGAAATGACGATGAATGCAATGCAAAATAACAATATCAAGTGAATCATATCAATCCCAGTTGTGCCACATATGCACACATATCACAATATCAATATCAAGTCTAGTTTTTTCCTCTATACATGATAATGTCAAGATGAGTGAGAGACTACCGTATTATAATCACAATATGGAAACTAAGTACTACTCTAATATCACAACAAGCCAATAAATCACAGAGAGGAAACAAGCCCACAAATCAGTCAACAATACCAACCTAAGCATATCCATCCCAACTTTATACCTGAAGGTGTAACATGATTTCTCTGAAAGTAACTAAGTCTACATATGCTTCGCTAACTGAAGTCTAACCGAAATGTAAGCCATAACCTACCTCACTGCCGAACTGGAGCCACAGACAATCAAATTTGAGCCTTGCCCTCCTGAAGAGCCTCCAAGTACTCAAAGTCTAGCCATTGTCGAATTCTAAGTTAGAAACAAGAAACAACGGTACCCATATTACTATACATTCGTTCGAATAAAAATCAACTAAGTAAAAGAAAAAAAAGGGCCCACAAGGGTAAAAAGGTTATTTCAAAGATGGAATAGGTAACTCAATGTTCTAGGAGTTCAATTCTACTCCCAATTGCTAAATTAGATCAAGTGTTGATTAATTTCATCATTCAAGTCAAAACCCCTATTTTGGGGTATAAACCCTAACTTTCAATCTTTCAATTTCTCAACTAGAAAGGAAGATTCAAGCCTATTCGTTACTAATTCATGATATTCCATGCTTATATTAGTCAAATACATCAATTAATCTCATATTGGAAGACTTCATTTCAAATAATAAATAAAGGTCAAAAGCCAACTTTGTCCTTTGGTTCTCTAGATTTTCTACCATAGATTCATGCTTAAGGAAGGTAAATAAAGGGAATCACGGTTGAAAAGACTTACCCAAGAAGAATCCACCTAGAACCTCTTCAAATCGCCTTAGAGACACTTAGGAGAAATAATATTTGGAATGGGAAATGAATGGGTGTCACTAAGCGTTAAATAGAATCTGATTCTGCATTTTTCGCTGCAGCAGTAAGGGGTCCGCTACAATGGATCCATCACCGCGATCCACTAAACGCTACAGCTCACCTGCCCCAATGGAGCTCAGTCCGCTGGAGTGGATTTCATAAGGATCCGATTAACTCACTTCATTGGACCAGGCCTCGCTGAGATGGGTTCACTGTGGCGAACAATGGCTTACCCCAGCAAGACATTAGACACTAGCAAGTTGCTGGTTTCTCACCAACTTCTTCCCAACCTAAAAATCACCCAAGACCTTCCAGATGCAAAAGAGACATGTAAACATATATAAAAACACACTACGGACTCACTCGTGGTCTCAGAATTCCCAACAGAGGTCCATTTGACAGGGTCAACACCCAATGGTCAAAAAATAAATTTTCAACCAATAACCCGAAACTCTTCCAAGTGCCTTGGGAACCGAACTGAATATCCCACCAAGTCATAATAGACCCTCCGGAAATATCAGAATTGACATATTTCAAGAAAAGGTTTGTTTATCCAAAAGTCAACTATCGATCAACCACTTTTCAATTTAAGGCTCTGTTTCTCATAAGTTCTGTGATTAGCGACTGGCGATAAGCACATTTCAGGTGACCGACATGTTAAAATTTATGGAAAGTTTGATTGCGTTGTACGAAGATGGGTACTTTTGCTGCACTCTTCACTGGATGAGCTAGAGTTGTTCAACGAGAAGGAATTTCGGGAATCTCTATAATTTGAAGGCTAGAGTTATATTTTCAATGTAAGACTGTATTCGTGGTAGTGGATTATGTTGTAAGTATTACTAACTGGGTAGCTTGGGTGAGCATTTTGGATATCAAGACTTAGGAGTAATTGCGCAAGGTTGGTGTAAGAGATTGCGAGATTTGATACTTTTGGAATTTTGATAGGCGTACCAAGGTGTTAAAATTGGAGATTCAATGGTTAAAAGTGTATTAAATGAGGCTGTAGGTTTTGTGCTGAAATATTCAGGATCATGAGCAAGTTAAGTGGAAACACGAGAGGAATTTGATGTTTTTAGAGTTCACTGGTTTTGGTCAGATTTGCGTATCGGGTGCAAGTTGAGAAATATGAAAGTTGCAATCATAGAGCATGGTTCTTCGTACTAAGTTGATGACTGGGATAAAATTCAACCTTTGAAGTCGAGGTGACATAGGATTTATTATTCATGTTAAAAAAATTAGAATTGGTAGCCACAGATATGTGATAGGACTGTGATCGGTTTCGTAAAGGTTCGAGCCAGTTCAGGTGACCATTGGTGATATATAGGAAGTTATGCATTTTTCGGATCAGAATTGTTCAATTTGAGCTAGGGCACTATGTTTATATTACTAGAAGGATACATAGGTTTCTAGTAAATCACCTTCAATGATTTGATGGATTCCACTTCAGAATCGGGGTATGCGAGTGGACTTGATAGTATTTTACCAAGGACAGCTATTTGGATAGTTATAATGGTTTACAATAGAACTTGGTGATTTTTTGAGGAGGTACAAATGGTTAGGGAAGATCTTAGAGTGATCAGATGGGTTCCTACAGATTTAGTTCGGCAAGGTAATTAGTAGGTATGCTGTCAGTATGGTGATTTAAAGATTTGAGAAGGCTTAGGTGATGGGTTTTGGATAAGTGGTTTCAACACCGGGTTACAAAACTAACATACTTAGAACTAATGCAATCGGCTTGGATAAGATCAATTTTGATGGAATTGTTTGGAGTTTTCCAAGATAAAGCAAGGATTCTTTTCTGATGAAAGGAAGTTATGATTTAGGCTTGTGACACGTGTTTAAGTTTTCTAAGGAATCTTGGTGCAACTTGACGGCGTTGGAAGGCGTGCAAGAAATATTAGTATAACAAAAAATGTTTTACCGGTTCAGAGTGGGCTATGGTTTGTCGCTATATCTAAAGGATTGTGTTGTTTGGGGAATGTTTTTGGAACCTATCCATCGTGTTCAGAGGTGTGGTTATATAAAATCAGAGAATTCAAGCAGAGGCAGTTCATATATTCGGGGATCAATCGCAAAAGAAATTTTAAGTATGGAAAATATGAAAATTTGAGTGTTTGAGCTAAGTTAAATGGAGTTTTGATTGATAAGATTAAAGAGCAATACTATAGTCGTATTTCATGCCTATGGAGGTTTCCAGGTGGCTTTAATGAAGATTCCTTGGTTGCAGTCTACTTCCGTACCTCCCTTTATCGTTCAAGAATGAACGATTGTTTAATTAGTATCTGATGTAACGAACCCTTTGGTCGTTTAGGGATCTTATCCTTTTACTCCTCTTGACCCTTCCCCTATCCTCGTTAGAGCCTTGTTTGATCTTTCGGAAAATTAGAAGTTCTAAGTTGAATATGTGGGACCTTTGACCAATAGTTGACTTTTGGGTATTGATGCTCTTTTGTGGTTTTCGTCGGTTCCATTAGGTCGGAATGGCAGATTATGACTTGTTAAGGTGCTTGGTTCGATTCCTTAGGCACTCAAGGGTGTTTTGGGTTATTGGATGGAAACCTTGTTTTGGGGTTTGGGGGTTGACCGGGTCAAGATGACCCTAGTTGGGAATTATGAGGGTGCGAGTGAGTTTGTAGCATCGTTTATGGTCTTTCTGCATATCTAGCTTGTGTTCGGGAGGTCTCGAGGTAGTTTCAGGTGTCAAAACCAAGTTTGGATGTCCTACTTCGCGATCGCGAAGGAGGGACGCGATTGTGAGCCAGGTGGATCTTTGGCTTACACGATGGCCTAATAGTATCGCAAACGCATGGACACACACTTTGGGGGCAGGTCGAGTCCTGCTTATACAAGAATGCATGCAAGGTGTATTGATCGCAAGAGGTTTCTTAAGGGCAGGTCGTGTTTAGCCTTAGCGATCGTGTGTCCTCAGATCGCGATCACGAAGATATAATTGTAGCACAAGTGATGAAAATCCCAAAATCTGAAATCTACCTCGTTCACCAAAATTTCAAGTTCTTGAGTTCGTTTTGAAGGATTTTCAAACAGGTTTTGTCAATCTAAGTTTGGGGGTAAGTTTCTAATCCTGATTTCACTATTTCCAATTGATTCTTATAATTAATTGATGCTTAAAATTGCGTTTTGGGTTGATAAGTTGTGGTTTAGAAACCCTAGGCTTAAATTGGGGGAAAAGTAAAATAGGTTGCTAAATTTGTGGCTTTTTATTTGATTTTTGGGATACAAGTATTTTCGGTGTTGGGTAATATGGTTTTAAAATAAAATTCCCGTTTTGCCCTTGTGGGCTTGGATTTCTTTTGTAAAAGTTCTTTTTGACTCGATTCGTGATTTGGTAATGTGGGTATCATTAGACTCTGGTTCTAACATAGATTAAAATTTTGATTAGACTTCGATCGTCTGGAATCTATACGGAAGGGAATGGCTTTGGCTAGAGGTTAGTGGCACATGTTCGGCTTTCGATGTAGGTTACGGCTTATCTTCTTAGACTTTGATTAGCAACTCGCATATGTTATGTAGATGTTGACGGGGAAAGTATGATAGGTCTTCGGGCATGGTTGTGGTTTTTAATCCACTAGGTTGGTCTGATTTCTGATTATGTGGGCTTGTTGTCGTTCTTTATACAACATGTGGTGTACTTGATTATGTGATTTTGGTGGTACGGGATGTATTAGTTCTACTTGTTGGAATTGAGATTGATTTTCTGATACGTTTCCATGGCAGTTTGATAATTCGTGCAAAGATTGAATTGGCTTTTTGGTGCTTTGTGAATTCCATGTCATATTCATGGGCATTGTTACATGTGATCCCTCATTCTTTCATTCATACATCATGAAAGAGTTATGGAAAAGGGATTAAAATGGAAAGAAAGAGAAAGATGAAAGTGACATATGATTATTGCAGTGATCCGAGGTTTGTACATGATATGTTAATAGAGACACGGCCTGTAGTCCGTCCGAGGTGGCTAGTACATGGACGCCGCGGGTCCCCCACGGATCATGCCTATTGAAACGACAAATGCTTATAACATGTGTGTACATATTTAAGTATTGGCCAGTGCATTGCACGACATTGCATCTCGCATTATCGCATCACACATTGTCTTATCGGATTCTTCTTGGTGTTGTACCTGTGTTATGATCTAATAGATGAGGTACTTTTTTAGAACTGGGCATACTTGTGGAATAGAAGCTTAACCTAAGCTATGACTAGATGATTTGGGATATGCTGTGTATGTTGATTGCCTTATTTGTTTACTTGGCGATTTCTATATTTCATATGCGTTAACTAATCTTAGTCGGCCTATGATGCTTACCAGGACGTGTGTTGTATGGATACTACTCTTGCTACACTCTTTATGGAGTGTATAGTTGTTTTCAGGTTGGTGTTTGAGACCTCCTGATAGATCCCGAGGATATCACAAAGATTTCTGGGTGAGCTATTAGCTGAACCTGTAGCCCAGAGTCTCTTTGTCCATTCTCTTCTGACGGACAGTATTTATTTTTATTTGGAGATTGTATTTCATTTCAAACTTTGTAAATCCTTGTGGAAGCTCTTGTACAAGTTAAGACCCGGTTTTTGGAATTTTTATGATAAAAGTATTCTTTCCACATTTGCTTGTGTTTCATTAATTAATCAAATTGTGTTTACATATAGTAATTCCGCACTAGATTTCTCACAAAGAAGTAAAGGATTTTGGGAATGGTTCGCTTACCAGGGGGAATAGTATCGATACCATCATAACCATGATTTGGATCGTGTCCGACTATTCATGGATGCCGACATCCTCATCACTTCTACAAGTGTTGGTTCCTCGATGGGAACTTGTGATTCTTCTTCTGTCGCCATTGTACCTATTAAAGACACTTAACAAAAAAGCGAACACATTAAGTTAGTAAAAAACAACTCACAAACTCTCAAGTAGCAGCACCTTTGATTTGCCTCACAAATTGCTTCGGCCAATGATTATGTTCTTGTTAATCCGATTATTCACAAGGGATTTAATTTCTACTCTTGGCCAGAATAGATTCTTGTTTAGCTTAGAAGAATGGGCGCCTCAATTCAAACTAGCGGACTATAATCAAGAAGTTTCAATGAAGTTAAAAAGAGAAAAGAACGAAGAAAAATTTGTATGAAAAGAAAAATAGGACGCAAGAACTAGTTAACAATCAAAACAACAAAAACAAACAAAAAATTTTGGGGGTTTTTTCCCCTGAGTTTTGACTCTTTTTTTTCCTCTTTATAGTAACAAAACCCAAGATTAGATTATTTGGAACAAACCTAAATCAAGCTTTGATACAATAAAGGATATGGAAAACAAGAAATTAATAAGAAAAAGTAAAGGATAGTGTTACAGGTTGTGCATCCACCAAGCAGTATATGAGGGACCTGGTTGTGTATCAATTCCCTTATGCAGTGTAGTGTGTAAAGGACACAGGATGTTACCGTGAAAAACTCCTTGCTCAAGGGATTAAAAATCGCGACATATCCCAGTAGGATTTCAACTTCACTACACTAGCAACTTTCGATTACAACTTATTGAAAACAAGGAATTAACTCCCATAATCCCCCACCCTTACAATAGTTGATACCTAGGAACTAACTCTCATAGTCCCGCCACACTTACAATACACCGATTGTAAGCACCTCCACTTGACTAATTCTAGCCAAGGAAACTAATACACCAAGACTAAATCTAGCCTAGTGCACCATTCAAAAACTTGTGGAAACACACTTCCAAAAAGCACACTTTGAGAATTTAAAACACCTACAAATAGCTTCTAAACAAGAAGAGTAGGTTTACAATTTAAGCACAAACGAACAAAGACTTACAAAAATATAAAGAACTTAGACTAAATTTGTGTCAGGATTAGGTTCTTCAGTTTGGCAAGTGACTTGTTCTTTAGAGAACTTAAGAACTTGTGACAGCAAGGATTTGCTCGATTTATATTAGGTTTTCCAGTCTACCAAATATGTTGCCATTATGTTGTGTATATAGTGGGAGCATGTGGGGCTAAAAAAATACCACACTCTTCAATTTTGACCTAAAGCATGGGCCAACTCACTGTTGTACTTGTGTGCAACAAGTGGCTTGGCTTTACAGCCGTCTCTACCGACAGTGTAAGGTGCACAGAGAGCAGATTACAGACCAGGTCTCTATCTGGTTCTGAAATAGTTTGATAATTATCAAAACACGAGTGCACTTTGAAATATAAATTTCCCACTTTTTGATGATGGAAAACTCATAGACTGTTGTTCCCCCAGAGAACCAGCTTCCCACTTGTTCCCCCTGTGAAGCAGACCATCATTGATAAGGCACATGCAACATATTAGCAACAAAAAACCAATTTCAACTGAACGATAAAAATTGCCACAATATCATCATATATCAATCTTCCAGTTCTGCTCAGCACATCTTCCCACAGTTGTGAGTTTTCAGCAAAATTATTCGACATGTCTTCCCCCTTAATCACTGCATGTTCAGTTCAGTTCACTTCTACCTCACAATTATATCTTCCTCCTTTTGGTATCATAAAAAAGATTAAAGCGCAGCCAACAAGAAGCTTGGATATATTAACTCAAAGCCACAGGGGCAACATAATCATGAGTAAGATAGAGGAAGACAAGCTAGAAATAATGCACAAGAATACAACAATATTGTCACGACCCAGTTTCGCTAGGTCGCGAAGGCACCAACCTTTCCACCTCGGTAAGCGAACCCTTATCCCAAAAATCTTAAAAACACATGAATAAATAAATAAATAAATAAATAAATAAATAAATAAGCGGAAGAGATAGAAATACTTAAGTTTGATGATAATGATATAAGAACATGAGGAAGTAAGAAAATACATCAAATCCACCCAAAGTCCGGTCTAACCATATAAGAGCCTCTAGCTAGATACTACAAGTCTGAAGGTAATAAAAATACATCAATACTCTCAAACATATGTCTTAGAACGGAAATAAAGACATAGTAGATAAAGGAATCTTCGGACAACGAACGTCCCCCTGCTCACCCTGAAGACTCGAATCAGCAGATCCTCGAATAGCTATCAGCCACGAGGTGTAGAGGTCAAACCTACCTAGAACTCTGCATTCATAAAAGAATGTCGTAAGTGCAGGTCAGTACAAACAACAAGTACTGGTAGTTATCATAGGCCGACTAAGACTAGCTAATGTATATCAAGACGATAAAGTAAGATAAACACATAAACCAACAATTACAAGTAAACAATAAGCTATATCCACGGTACAAGTCATCAACTATGTTGTAGCATCTAATCCCATTTGTGCCAAGTCTCGGTTTAGAAATTCGAATCAATATATCACAGTAGTATCACAACAACCAATAGAAACCAAGATACAATGCAATGCAATAATGTATGCAGGATCAATGCAATACATATGCAGCTTTGTATAACATGTCCCGGACGGAATGACTCCACAAATAAATAATAAAAGAACAATGGAATAACTGGTAGATTGTTTTAGATCGCTTGAGCCCTTGATCAATTAGTAGGGCATTCTAAACCTATGTCAACGCGTCTCGGCGATCATGACCCATAGGGGACCCGCGAAGTCCATGTATCACCAGCTCCGAAATATGACCTCGGATCACAAGCACACTCTTACGATCCCGAAAAAGACCTCGGGCATCGGACTCGGGCATTGAACACTCATTTATCTTTTCCTCTATCGGGCAGAAACCTTAGAGTCTACACTCTCTGATATATCATCATTAGTACCAGAACAATGCATATATAAATGTATCATAGGAATGCGTATGAATATGATGAAATGTGATATCAACAACCAATATAATCAGAAACAGTACCACACATGGCACACAAGTAACATCAACAATAAGGCTACACATTAAGCCACAATGAATCACCATTCTTATCTTAATATCGAAGGAGTAAGTACCGCAATATCAAATCCATGATATATTACTAGCCACAAGTATCAATGTCTCAATGTATCAACGAAGTACAAGTAAATATATTAAGATGAGTCAACAACACAATATGGTTGATAGCCCCAAATCATACAACAAGGCCCAACCTAAGATAATATCCATCCCAATATCGTACGCGAAGGCTTACATGCATTCTCCAACAATATCATCTAAAAATACGCTTCGCTAATCGAAGTCTCACCATAAGGTAAACGGTAACCTACCTGGAAGGCCGAACAACAAAGTCTTCAAGAATCACTCCTTAGTCTTCCCTTTCCTTTGAGCCTTGAGATAATGAAAGTCTAACATATCCAAATCATGGAATTTGAATCAAGAAGGACATCAAACAATCCCTACCTCTATCCAAGACCCAAATCCCTAACTATAGAATAGGGGTTTATGAACTAGAAGGGTGAAATTAGGAATATAGAGGTCTCAACATGAAATTAAAGCTTTAGGTGATCAATTTACATCAATATCGAGCTAGAAGAACCAACAATTTACTAAAATTCGGATTCTAGGCAAAACCCCCAAATTTTGGTATGAACCCTAACCTCTTATCCCATAATTTAGCCACTAATTAGGAAGAATCATGCTATAGTAGGTTTTAATCCTCAATTCCATACTGAATGAAGCTAACCCAATTAATAAATCATGATTTAGAAGCCTAGAAAGAAGAACCAAGAAACCCTCTTTTAAATCATCAATCACTTAAACTATCAAGATAAAGGAATTCTAAGGTGATTAAGGACAATCAAAAAGTAAAGGGGTTAGAAGAACTTACCAGTAAGAGTTTCCTCCAAGAATCTCCTTGAAAAGCTCTCAAGAACTCTAAAATTGAAATAATAAATAATGGAAAACTTAGGGCTTCTAATGCTCAGTTAATGAATTAATCAACCCGATACCACTTATGCTACAGCGGGACAGCCACAGCGGTCCCGCCTCGATGGCCACTCAGACCGCTGCGATGATTATCCATGAAATGCACTTAGCCGTTGTGGCGGCCATCCTACTGCTATAGCAGTGCCGCTACAATGGGCACCAGAATCAGATTTCCCCAAAATAATCACAATCTCATCATGAAATCCCGACTATCTCCCGAGGCCATCTGCTCACATACCACCTATGCAACCACACATAAAAACAAGCAACGAACGCACTCATGGCCTCGAAATTTCCAATGGAGGTCTCGTTGACCGAGTCAACCCCCAATACCTTAACCTCAACTTTCTAACCAAAGTCCCAAAATGCACCCGAATGCATCGGGAACCGAACCGAAGAGATGCCCAAGTTATAAAAGACCATCCGGACCTCTCAAAATTTACAAATTTTTGAAAAAGGCCCGTTTATCCAAAAGTAAACATTGAGTCAACTCTTTTTCCCTTAAAGCCCAATATTCCAAAAAGTCACTTAAATCAAATCCAAATACCTCGGGAAGCGTGTCGAGGGTCCCCGTGGGTCAAAAGTGAGCTAACAAGCTCGGGAAAAGGTCAAAAGTGCCAAAAAGACTATATTGATCAGCGGGTCGTTACATCAGATACCAATTAAACCATTGTTTGTCCTTGAGCAACAAAGGGAAAGGAACGAAAAAATATATGAATTGAAAAATAACTGAGGATATCGACTACACATGTAGGACTCGGTCTCCCGAGTGGCCTCCTCATCAGGACGATGCTTCCATTGCATCCTCACAGAAGCAATCTTCTTAGACCTCAACTTTCGAACCTGTCTATCAATGATCACAATTAGCTCCTCCTCATAAGTCAAATTCTCATCAAGCAATGCCGAATCCCAACGAACAATATAAGTGCCATCGGCATGGTACTTCTTTCATATAGACACATGGCAGACGTGATGAACTCCTGCTAAGCCTAGTGGCAAGGCCAACTTATAAGCAACATCGCACCACACGGTCAAGATTCTCAAATGGCCCAATATACCTCGAACTCAACTTGCCTCTCTTCCTAAACCTCGGAACACCCTTCATGGGTAAAATATTCAATAGAACTTGATCACTAACAGCAAACTCTAAATATCGGACCTTCCGGTTCACATACACCTTCTGTCAACTCTGAGTTGCCAAAAGCTTGACCTGAATGACCCTCACTCTCTCAAAAGACTCTCTCAACAGGTCTGTACCCCAAGGTCAAACCTCAAATACATCAAACCAACCAACCGAAGATCTACATCTCCTACCATACAAAGCCTCGAAAAACGTTTTGTCGATACTCGAGTGATAACTGTTGTTATACACAAACTCTGCCAACGACAAGGACTGATCCCAATGACTACCAAAGTTGATAATACAAGCTCTCAACATATCCTCAAGCACCTAAATGGTCCATTCGGACTGCCCATTGGTCTGGGGGTGGAAAGCTATATTAAGATCCAATCGGGTACCCAACTCATCATAAAAAGCTCTCCAGAAATGTGAAGTGAAGATAGTACCCCGATCAAATGTGATAGAAATAGGAACCCCATGAAATCTCATGGTATCACAAATATATAACTTGGCCAACTTCTTTGAGGTATAGAAAATCTGAACTGGAATGAAATGAGCGGACTTAGTCAATCGATCAACTATCACCCAAATTGAATCAAACTTATCCAAGGTCTTTGGAAGACCCACAACAAAATCCATGGCAGTCCTCTCCCACTTTCACTCAGGAATGGGCATCCTCTGAAGTACGCTATCGGGTTGCTGGTGCTCATAATTAACTTGCTGATAATTACCACACTTAGCCACAAAATCAGCTATATCCCACCTCATACGACGCCACTAATAGTGTTGTCTTAAATCACGGTACTTCTTAGTCACCCCCAGATGAATGGAATATCGAGAGTTGCACGCCTCAGTCAAAATCAAATAAATCAAGTCACCAACATCAGGAACGCACACACCCCCCCTTAATGCTCAAAGTAATCTCTGAATCAATCATGGCCTCACCTCTTAGAACCCTATCTGGAATCTTGTTCAACTGAGGATCCTCAAACTTTTGAGTCCTGATCTGATCTAATAAGAATAATCTCGCCCCTAAATAAGCTAAAACTCTACCTGGGGCTGAAATATCAAGCCGAACAAAACTGTTGGCCAGAGTCTTGACCTCCATGGCCAACAGACGCTCGGCAACAACCAAACCGGCTAAACTCCCCATACTCGTGACCTTGCGACTCAAGGCATCAGCAACAACATTGGCTTTTCCTGGATGATAAAGAATAGAAAGGTCATAGTCCTTCAGGAGCTCCATCTATCGGTGCTGCTTAGAATTAAGATCTCTGTGGGTAAATACGTGCTAAAGGCTTGGTGATCGGTGAAAACCTCACAATCAACACCATACAAGTAATGCCTTAAAATCTTCAGATAAAATACCACGGCTAACAACTCCAAATCATGGGTAAGGTAATTCTTCTCATGGTTTTTCAACTGACAGGAAGCGTATGCTATGACTCTACCCTTCTGCATTAACACATCACCCAAACCCATACAAGATACATCACAATAAACTGAGAAATGCTTACCATCCATAGGTAATGCTAGAATCGGGGCTAAAGTTAGAGGACTCTTGAGCTTTTGAAAGCTCTCCTCACAATCATCAGAACACTGTAAGGAAATATCTTTCAGGGTCAATCTAGTCAAAGACGAAGCAATAGAAGCAAAACCCTTCATAAATCGGCGGTAGTAGCTGGCTAAACCCACAAAACCACGAATCTCGATCACAATAGTGGGCCTCGCCGACTCACTGCCTCAATTTTTTGAGGATCAACTATGATCCCGTCCTTAGACACAATGTGGCCCAAGAATGCCATAGACTCCAACCAAAACTCGCACTTCGAAAACATAGCAAGTAAGCTATTCTTCTTCAACAACGCAAGTATAGTGCAAAGAAGGCTATCACGTTCCTCTCTACTCTTGGAAAACACAATCAATAAAGGAGTCAAGGAATGGCCAAAAGATGTCAATGGGCAAAAAATGTCATTCATCAAAGTCATGAATGCAGCCGGGGCATTAGTAAGCCCAAAAGACATCAACTAGGAACTTATAATGCCTATATGTTGTCCGAAAAGCTATTTTCGGAAAATACTCATCCTTGATCCTCAATTGGTAATAGCCTGAATGCAAGTCAATCTTCAAGAACACCGAAGCACCTAAAGCTGGTCGAATAAATCATCAATACTAGGCATAGGGCACTTGTTCTGAATAGTAACCTTGTTCAGCTGGCGATAAACAATGCACATCCTCAAAGACCCATCTTGCTTCTTCACAAACAACATAGGAGCACCCCAATAAGAGATACTCGGTCTAATGAAACCATTGCTCAATAAATCTTGTAATTGCTCTTTAAGCTCTCTCAACTCGGCAGGTGCCATCCGATATGGTGGAATAGAAATAGGATGAGTGCTCGGCTCCAAGTCAATATAGAAGTCAATGTCGCGATAGGGTGGCATACCAGGAAAATCAGCCAGGAATACCTCCGCCAACTCGCTCCCAATGGGAATGGACTTAAGGGGTAGAGATGCAACAGTATTATCACGCACATGATCCGAATAAGTTAAACACCCCTTGTTGACTAGTTTCTTCACCTGAAGGAAGGGAATAATCTTCTTCAGAGCAGGGCTTACAGTACCACTCTACTCAAGTTTAGGAATGCCCGACATGGCTAAAGTGACTATCTTGGAATGACAGTCCAAGATCGTATGATAAGGAGAAAGCCAGGTCATACACAAGATAATATTAAAGTCCACCATATCAAGAATCATCAAATCTATCAAAGTGTCATAACCCATAAAAGTAACCAAACACGACCTATATACTCGATGAACCACAACAAAATCTTTGGCCGGAGTAGACACATGAACATGTACAACTATGGTATAAAAAAGTAAATTCCAATAAATGGCATGATATGCAGACACATACGAATAAGTGGATCCAGGATCAAATAACAAAGATGCTGCTCTATGTCGGACAAAGACGGTACCTGAAATAACAGCATCTGAGGCCTCTGCCTCATGTCTACCTGGGACCGAGTAATACTGACCCCACTACGTCTAGATTGAGATCCTCCTCTCGAAACTCTAGGACCCACCTATGCTAGCCTAGGATCCACCTTTAGAACCCTGATGACTGGCACGGCCTGACTAAGCGCCGCCCCTTGAAGAAGCACCAGCTCCGCCTCCTGAAAATATTAGAGTCCTATGGGGCTGATAACCCTGCTTGGGACGTAGACAATCACGAAAAATATGACCAAATCCTCCACACGTAATAATCCTTAGAAGGTGGAGACTAATAGACCGAAGTTGAAGACCAAGCTGGAACAACCCTGTCCACTGGTCGAGAAAATGAGCTCTCAGGAGTTCTCTGTGTGCGTGGCCCACTAGATGAAGCCTGCAAGGCTGAATGCATAGGGCGGCCAGAATATGGCAGATACGGCCTAGAAAACTACCCGATGCCCCTCTAGCTGGAACCACCATAACTCCCAAACTATCGCTACCTCTTCTCACTAACCCCTCCAAATGCACGGGCCTTAGCGACCTCGACTAAAGAAGCATGCTACACGATAGACTGGAAGGAAGCCCCCATATCCTTAAGCTGAAGGCAAGGAATTTGAAGAGAACTAATGAGCCCACCAATAAATCGCTGAATCCTGTCAGGCTCAGCAGGGACCAAAGGAGCTGAATAACGAGCCAAGTGCAACTAGTGGGTAACATAAGCCTCCACAGACAATCCCCTCTACTACAGATGTAGAAACTCATTCCTACATGCCTTACTGAAATCCCGAGACACATATTTCTTAATAAAGGCCCGATGGAACTGTGTACAAGTCAGCGAAGGAGAATCCTCAGGTCTGTAAGTACTAAATTACCATCACCAAGTCTTCGCATCTCTACGAAACTGGTAGGACACATAGTAAACTCCATGGGACTCAACAATCCCCGTCCTATGTAAAAAACTTATGCATGTCCAAGATGAACTAATACGCATCCTCTCTAGATGTGCCTGAGAATCTCGGCGGCTCCAACTTCCCAAACCTCCGAACTAGATCCTGATCAATCAAGGTCATAACAGGGCCTACCACGGGCCTAAGATCATCTCCCGAGGCTGGCACTACATCAATCCGAGAGCCATAGCCGCAGCAGGGTGTGCTGCACGAGTCGGTCTCTGCTCAGGGGCTTACGCCCCAACTCTAGTCTGTGATCCTCCTCCCGGAGAAGCAACACTAGTTGCAGTCTACTGGGCATCCAAATAGAGTAGTACACGTGCCATAGCATCTTGCATCATCTGCTCTGAAGTGGCCTCAGGGTATGCCCGTGCTGGAGCCACATCATCCTTAGCGGCCTAGTCTGGAACCTGCAGAACCTCAGGCTCTGGAGACGGAGACCTCTCACGCTGCTGCCCTACCGCAGGAACCCAGCCCCTGGCTGGGGTAGCCCTATGTCCTCTAGCTCTACCGTGTCCTCTGGCTATCGCTCGCCCTCAGGTGCCAGCCATAGTTGTAGGCTCTAGCACCTGGTCTCAGGCTATCATAGCTCGAGTCCTCACCAACAGTTGGGAAAAGAGATCAGAGTCAGATAAAAATTTGATTGCTTCGGATACCAATTAGAATAAAGTAGCACGAAAGAAGGAAAGAAAGTGAAGTTTCTTAAATGTCCTATAGCCTCCCGTAGATAAGTACGGAGCTCATCGTACTGATCCACAAGACTGTACTAGATACGCTCTTGTATTATAGATTGGGTAACCTAGGGCTCTGATACCAACTTGTCACGACCCAATTTTGCTAAGTCGGGCGGGCACCTACATTTCCACCTCGGTAAGCGAATCCTTATCCCAACAATCTTAAAAACACATGTATAAATAAATAAATAAGGGGAAGAGAAAAAAATATAGAAGTCTGACGATAATTATATAAGAACATGCTGAAGTAAGGAAATATATCAAATCCACCTAGGTTCTGGTCTAACCATACAAGAGCCTCTAACTAGATACAACAAGTCTGAAGGTAATAAAAACATATCAATAGTGTCAAACATATGTCTTAGAACAGAAATAAAGACATAGTAGATAGAGGAATCTTCGAGCAACGAACGTCCCTTTGCTCACCCTAGCTTTCCACCTTGGTAAGTGAACCTTTATTCTAACAATCTTAAAAACACATGAATAAATAAATAATAAGCGGAAGATATAGAAATACGTAAGTCCGACGATAATGATATAAGAACATGTGGAAGTAATGAAATACATCAAATCCTCCCAGAGTCGGGTCTAACCATACAAGAGACTCTAACTAGATACTACAAGTCTAGAGGTAATAAAATAGATTAATAGTCTCAAACATATGTCTTAGAACGGAAACAAATACATAGTAGATAGAGGAATCTTCGGGAAGCGAACGTCCCCCTGCTCACCCTGAAGACTCGAATCAGCAGATCCTCGATCAGCTATCAGCCATGAGGTCTAGAGGTCGAACCCACCTAGAACTCTACATTCATAAAAGAACGCACCAAGTGTAGGTCAGTACAAACAACAAGTACTGGTAGGTATCATAGGTCGACTAAGACTAGCTAACATATATAAAGAAGACAAAGTAAAATAAACACATAAACCAACAAGTACAAGTCAACAATAAGCTATATCCATGGTAAAAGTCATCAGCTATGTTGTAGCATCTAATCCCAATTATGCCAAGTCTCAGTATAGTAATTCGAATCAGTATATCACAGGAGTATCACAACAACTGCAATGCAATAATGTATGTAGGATGAATGCAATGCATTTACAGCTTTGTAAATATGTCCTGGACCGAATGAATCCACGTCTCGATGATCATGACCCATGTGGGACCCGCGAAGTCCATATACCACCCACTTCAAAATATGACCTTGCATTACGAGCACACTCTCATGATCCCAACAAAGACCTTGGGCACCGAACACTCCATCGTTCTCGGCAAGAAACCTTGAGCAACGAATACTCATCTCTCTTTTACCCTCTCCGGTAGAAACCTCGGAGCCTACACTCTTTCACATATCATCATCAGTACTAGAACCATGCATATATTAATGTATCATGGGAATGCGTATGAACATGATGAAATATGACATCAACAACTAATATAATCCGAAACAGTACCACAGATGGCACACAAGTAACATTAACAATAAGGGTACACATTAAGCCACAATAAATCACCATTCTTAACTTAATATCAAACGAGTAAGTACCGCAATATCAAATCCATGATATATCACTAACCAAAATTATCGATGTCTCAATGTATTAACGAACGACAAGTAAATATATCAAGATGAGTCAACAACACAACGGGTGGCTAGCCTCAATTCATACAAGAAGGCCCAACCTAAGAAAATATCTATCCAGACTTTGTACCTCAAGGCTTACATGCATTCTTCGATAATATCATCTAAACATAAGCTTCGCTAATCGAAGTCTCAACATAATATAAACGGTGACCTACCTGGAAGGCTGAACAACAAAGTCTTCAACAATCACTCATTAGTCTTCCCTTTTCTTTGAGCCTCGAGATAATTTAACATATCCAAATCATGGAATTAAAATCAAGAAGTACATCAAACAAACCCTACTTCTATTCAAGACCCAAATTCCCAACCTATGGAATAGGGGTTTATGAACTAGAAGGGTGAAATTAGGAATATAGAGGTATCAATATGAAATTAAAGCTCTAGGTGATAAATTCCCATCAAGATCAACCTAGAAGAACCAATAATTTACTCAAATTCGGATTCTAGGAAAAAACCCCAGATTTGGGTATGAACCCTAACATCCAATCCTATAATTTAGCCACTAATTAGGAAGAATCATGCTATAATAGGTTCTAATCATCAATTCCATGCTTAATGAAGTAAACCAATTAATAAATCATGATTTAGAAGTCTAGAAAGACGAACCAAGAAACCCACTTTTAAATCATCAATCACATAATGAACTGTCAAGATAAAGGAATTCTAAGGTTATTAAGGACAAATGGAAAAGGAAAGGAATTAGAAGAACCCCACCAATAGTTCCGTTCAAGAATATCCTTGAAAAGCTCTTAAGAACTCTAAAGTCAATATCATAAAGAATGGGGAACTTAGGGATTTTAATGCTCAGTTAATGAATTAATCGGCCCGATACGGCTTCTACGACAGCGGGACAGCTGCAGGCACTCAGACCACTGCTACTTACAGCCATGAAATGCACTTGGCCGTTGTGATGGCCATCCCACCGCTATAGCGGTGCCGCTACAGCGGGCACCAGAACCAGATTTCCCTAAAATAATCACAATCTCATCCTGAAATCTCGACTATCACCTGAGGCCATCTGCTCACATACCACATATGCAGGCATAAATAAAAACATTCTACGAACGCACTCGTGGCCTTGGAATTCCCAACGGAGGTCTCATTAACCGAGTCAAGCCCTGATACCTCAACCTTAACTTCCCAACCCAAGTCCCAAAATGCACTTGAATGCATTAAGAACCGAACCGAATATACACATAAGTTCTAGAAGACTATTCGGACCTCTCGGAATTAATGGATTTCTAAAAAATATCCTTTTATCATCAACTTTGAGTCAACTCTTTTTCTCTTAAAGCCCAATATTCCAAAAGCCACCCAAATCAAACCCAAACACCTCAAGAAGCGTGTCAATGGTCCTCGCGTGTCAAAAGTGAGCTAACAAGCATGGGGAAAGGTCAAAAGTGACTATAACGACCAAGTGGGTCGCAACAAATATGCCAATAGAAAGATCAGCACAAGTGCAAATAGTAATCAATTCAGTATACAAAAATAATAGTTAAACTGCAAAACTGCCAAAATTCAGAAAAAGGTGACTTCAATTTTATGCAAAAAGGATGGGGCTAGGAAGGATTTTCTCAATAGTGTAGAGACTTAAAGGGGCTGAGCAAGTATGGGTCAATTTGGATGGGCTTGCCAATCATTTATCATCTCATCTCTGTGTGCGTCCAGTTGAGTTCTCAACTAATCGCTCTTTGCCTTCACAATTTCTTTTTCTGCTTCTTACCCAAAACCTGGTTCTTTCGGTCGTTCAGCCAGTTGGGCTCTAAGAAGGGCATTTTTCTCCTTGAGTTGTTTGATCTCTGCATTTTTCGCTTCATGAGCTCCCCTTTCAGATTGACATCAAATACTCTTCCAAAGAGAACCTTTTGTTTTTGTAGGTTCTCTTTATTCTTTCTTCCTTCTACTCTTGGAGGAACCTGGTCTCTCACTTGTACTCATCTTCTTGAGTAACGATAGGGCACTTGGTTCCTCTCCACTCTTCTCTTCTCAGCTTTGAACACCCATATTTTCACTCAAATCACCTTCCAACTTTGGTTCAGGCAAATGCTTATTTTCAATCATCATTTTTTTTTTTGAATATTTCCGTATCAAAGGTGTCTCCTCTTCATCTTTAGAGTCCTTAACGTTTGGCATTTCTACGGTATAGCGAGAGCTTGATTCATCAGATCTAGTTAAATCACTACCGAGTAGCCTGAATTTCCTTTTCTTAGCCCATTGCTTTCCTGCATCATAGTTTGCCCCTTTTATTTTCACCAATTTTCCATTCTTGCCACCTATGTGATCATATGTTCTCTTTTGATCAAAGATCGCCGACAGGGATGCAAATTTCCTAACCGTTCTACGCTTGTTGAGTTATGAAGGAACGGGTATAGGAAGACTAAAGTTGCTTTATTTATTCCATGATCAGAGGAAGTTGAGTGCTTTGAGGGTAACGATTTGGACTCCATTTTCTTAGACTTGACGAGGATTGGTGATGTTTGATGAGCATTTGGTGACAAGACATAAAAATGAAGAGTTTAGATGAGTAATGTACAAATGAAGTCCTGAAGTTCAAAGATTTGGGAAAGTAAAATGAAAGAAGGATGAGGAGAAATGTATTTAAAGAGGTAAAGGTGGCACTTTAGTATAGGTGCAAAAGGGAACATGTGATTTATTCAAAAAGGAAGTGACGGCTTGGTGCGGAAATTCTTTTGAAATTTCTTGGAAGAGGAAATGACATATGACATAGCTAGAATTTTTTTTGCAGTTCAAATACATTTATGAGTACTGAAGGAATTTATGACCTGAGAAATAGAGACCTGGTCTATGATCAAAATTTTTAAAGTATCATGCCATCACTGTGAACAGTATAGAATTGCTTATTCTTGAATTCTCATGATCCTTCCATGCATGTATACCTGTAATGGTACAGAAGTGAGTTACACATAGCCAAAAAAGCACTTCTCAGCAGTGTACCTTTTCACTTATTGTAGCCATTTTGAGAGCTGCCTTTCTACAACATTGGCCGTAAGAGACCCTTCCTTTTATCATCACACCACAAACATCCTACTATAAGGGCTTTTAGGGGAGACTTCTTAACCATAGTTATACCTTGGAGCTTTCACAGTTCATCAGTTTATGCTGACTGTTCCTTTGTTTTCCACCTTGTTATGCGATGCTGGTGATTGGATTTGGGAACCCAAACCAGCTCCGTTCTTTGTAGTTATAGAAGGGGTGAATCAGACTCTTTTTAGCCCTTACTGGTAGTACATTCCTTCTTTTCTTCAAATGTACTTTCATTTGAGGACCTGCTCCTTTCACTATGGTTCCCTTCATGACAACACTCCTATTCTTTTGAGCAACACCAGCCTTTACCTTGTAGGACTCTTAGTGATGACTTGTTTTCCTAAAAGGAGGAAATGGCTGCTCTTTAGTTGTGGGAGCATGTTTGCTGTGGAGATCATAAGGCATCTTCTCCTTCCCAAAGCCAAGTCCTCTTCTGCCATTTCCTTTTTTCTTATTTCTAGAGGAGATTGCCTTAGAAGACAATGACCACTTGAGAGTTTTGTCAAGGTTGAACTTATCCCTTTCTAGATCTATTCTTAGCAGTTCGTTTTTCTCAATTTCAGCAGTAAGACTTGACTTTACTTTCTTTAGTTCAACTTCAAGCTCTAAAGAAGTCTCACTAGCTGCTTCTCTTCTTTTAGAGGAGGTTTCCATCTCTTGTCTCACTTAACATTCCAACTAGATATTTTGTTAGTTTGTCTCAAACAGCTGTTACTCCATTTCTTTAGTTATCACGCACAAGTCCTCCTTATCCAGTTTTATTTCATCAAGAGCAAGATTCAACTTCTTTCTCTCAGCAACCAGAGCATGATAAGCATCAATTAATACACTTGATAGTGATATGAGTTTTTTCTTAGAGGAATCTCTCAAGTTTTTCTTTACATCAAAGAAATTTACCTTTTTGTTCTCATCATCAACATCACTTGTGTCAGATTCAGCCGTGCGTGCAGGGTCTGACTTGCGCTCAGTTGCTCCATCGTCAAATGCCATCATGGACAAGTCCTATTTTTCATTTTCATCCTCAAACACACTTGAGAAGTCTCCCTAGGCTGCAAATTCTTGCTTCACAATCTCATCAGTGGCCTTGACCCTTCTGAAACTCCTATCGAGGACCTGGTTCTTCGTAGCAGTTCTGTCATAATTTTCCTGCCTGGTTTGAGGACAATCCTTCATGAAATGACTAGGTTTCCCGCACTTGTGACATGAGTAGTCGTTTCTGCTAGGGTTTCTAATTTTGGGGAACATACCATTTTTCTTTATCATCTTATGAAACCTCTGTGTGAGATAAGACATTTTGGAATCATCATCACTGGACTCTCCCTTTGCAACTTTGAGAACTAGGCTTTTCTCCTTCTTCACCTCATTCTTTTCTGCCTTCTTTATGGTCATTTTCATCTCATACGTCTTGAGGTTTCCAATAGGCTCGCCAACAGTCAACGTATCTAGATCTTTGGCTTCAAAGATAGCATTTACCTTGCTATCCCAGGAGTCAGGTAATACACCAAGTATCTTCCTAACCAGTGTGGTAGTTGTGATAACTTTTCTAAGAGAGTGGAGCTCATTGATTATGGAGGTGAATCTAGTGTGCATCTTATGAATAGATTCACTTTCTTTCATTTTAAACATCTCATACTTAGTGGTGAGCATGTCTATCTTTCAGTTTTTTACCTGAGTTGTTCCTTCATAAGCAGTTTGGAGAGCTTCCCAGATCTCTTTTGTTGATGAACAAGCTGAGACTCAATTGTACTCATCCGATCCTATTCCACACACAAGAATCTTCTTTGCTTTATAGTTCTTTTCCACTTTCTTCCTGTCAGCTTCATTGTATTCCTTTCTTGTTTTGACAGTGGTTTTTTTTACCGTCTTTACTTGTGTGAACTGGGATATAGGGACCATCATAGATGATATCTTAAAGCTCTGAATCTTAGGCCATGATAAAGTCATGCATTCTTGTCTTCCACCACCCGTAATATTTTCCGTTAAATCTGGGTAGCCTAGTGAAAGACTGTCCTTCTTCGATATTTGGTAGGGCTGCCATTTTACAGATTCTTTCTAGGTGTTAACCTTTTGGAAAGCACCTGCTCTGATACCAATTGTTACAAGTTCTGCGTCCACTAAGCAGTATATGAGCAACCTTGTTATGTATCAGTTCCCTTATGCAGTGTAGTATGTAAAGGACACAAGATGTTACCGTGGAAAACACCTTGCTCAAGGGATTAAAAACCACGACCTGCCCCAGTAGGATTTCAACTCTACTACACGAGCAACTTCTGATTACAACCTATTGCAAACTAGAAATTAACTCCCATAATCCCTCACCCTTACAATAGTTGCAGCCTAGGAACTAACTCTCATAGTCCCTCCACCCTTACAATACACTGATCGCAAGCACCTTCACTTGATCTACTCTAGCCTAGTGTGCTACTCATAAGCTTGTGGAAACACACTTCCAACAAGCACACTTCGAGAATTTAAAACACCTACAAACAGCTTCTAAACAAAAAGAGTAGGTTTATAGTTTAAGCACAAACGAATAAAGACTTACAACAACATAAAGAACTTTGACTAAATATGTGTCTAGATTGGGTTCATCAGTTTTGCAAGTGACTTGTTCTTGACAGAACTTGACAACTTGTGTCGGCAAGGATTTGCTCGATATTGATTAGGTTTTCAAGTCCTCCAAATATGTTACCATCATGTTGTATGTATAGTGGGAGCATGTGGGGTGAACAGAGACCACTCTTCAATTTTGACCTAAAGCATGGGCCAACTCACTGTTGTACTTGTGTGCAGCAAGTGGCTTGGCTTTACAGCTGTCTTTGCCAACAGTATAAAGGCCACAGAGAGCAGATTACAGTTCAAGTCTCTATCCGATTTTGAAACAGTTTGACAATCATCAAGGCACGAGTGCACTTGAAACTATCAGATAGGTAGAAAGACATAATGGAAGACATAATCTTGCAACTAAAGCTCTAAATAGTATTCAACCAAAGCACCAAACTCTTAGGACGACCTCAAGAGAACTAATGTCCCAAGCAACCAATCCTCTCAACAAGGTTCACAATAAAAAGCATAGCAAGCTCACAACTCTCAAAGAATATTTTAGTGTTTAGCATCAATATTCCAAATAATCTAAGTCTTCAAGAAATATTAATTCTACTGCTTATATAAGATAATAAGGAAGACTAGCTAGCCATTACAGTTATACCCTTAATGAAGTAAGGACCTTATTTGGTTAGTCTTCCTTCGGAAATGAAAATTGAAAAGGCTTGCACTTAAGTATTAGCCTCTTTGCATGCATAGTCATCTTCATCACTCTTCTCTATTCCTTCCTCCTATGCAATCATCAACACTTGAAATCCCCCGGAAGGCTCAAGAGTGTACTCAAGTACGTCCCTCTATAACGACCCGTTTAGTCATTATAGTATTTTCGATACTTTTGACCCGAGGGGACCGTTGACATGCTTCCCGAGGTGTCTAGATTTGATTCGGGCCACTTTTTTTGAAATTTAGGCTTTAAGCGAAAATGAGTTGACTCAAAGTTGACTTTTGGGTAAACGGACATTTTTTTGAAATTCATCGATATTTCGAGAGGTTCGGGAGGCCGTTTAGAACTTGTGTATATCTGGTTCGATTTCCAATACACTTGGATGCATTTTAGGACTTGGGTTGGGAAGTTGAAAATGAGGTATCAGGGGTTGACTCGATCAATGAGGCCTCCGTTGGAAATTCTGAGGCTACGAGTGCGTTTGTAGCGTGTTTTTATGTGGGTCTGTGTATGTGTTTTGTGAGCAGATGGCCTCGGGAGTAGGTTGGGATTTCGGTTGGAACTTGGAAAAATATTTGGGATTCTAGTACCTGGTGTCCGCTAAAGCGGCACCAGTGCCGTCCCAGCGGCACCGCCTTAGCAGTGGGATAGCCACTGGGTGGCCAAGCCAGTTTTGCACAGGCGACGGCCTGAGAGGACGCCGGGGCGGTGGTGCCGTGGCGGCCCCGATGCCGCAGTTGGGGTATCGGGCCCGTTATTTAATTAAGTGTGTATTAAAAATCCCTTAGTCTATCATTTATCACCATTACGAAATTTGATCTCGTGAGAACTGTGCTAGAGGAATCTTGTGGGAAATTCTTGGTGGTAAGTCCTGCTAATCTCCTTACTAATTCATGACTCCTAATCATCTTAGAATTCCTCTTTTCTTATTAGTACCTTAGTAATGGAAGATAAAAAGTGGATTTCATGGATATTCTACTCAATCTTTTAAATGATGAAATTGATTAGGTTTATGATAGATTATGATGTATAGAAGGTTATTAATCATATATCTTCCATTATTAGTGTTGTACCCTTGAATCTAAGAGTTAGGGTTTATAACAAAAATTGGGGGTTTTTCTTGAATTTTAAAATTGGGTGAATCTTTGAGTTAATTTAGCAATTAGTTGATGGGTTTTGATCACCTAGTGTTTAATTTGATATTTTACCCTCGAGTTTCCCGTTTTGTCCTTATGGAGCCCGTTTCCACAAATTCTAGGGTTGGTTTTGACCTAATTTGAATGATAGCAATATATGTATCAATCTTTATGATTTCTAATCTAGATTACGAATATGCCTAGACTTCTTTGATCTTGAGGCTCAGCGGAAGGGCAAGACTAAAGAGTGATTGTTTGTGTATTGTTGTTCAGCCATCCAAGTAGGTTATGGCTTACCCTTTGTGAGACTTCATGCAGCGAAGCATATATTTAAATCATATTGTTGGAGACAACATGTAAACTTTCTCATATAAATTTTTGTTTGATATTGCCTTTGGTTGGGCCCTGTTGTTTGATTGGGGATAGCCACCCCGTTGTGTTGTGACTTGATTGTTCTATTGTGTTGGCTTGATGCCACATGTTGTTAGTAGATATTAGGAACTGTTGTTCCATCTTGATTGTGAAATTGTAGTATCTTACTGGTTGATGTTGATAAGAGGATAGCGTTCTATATGAGTTGTTTCAAGATGTTATTGGCGTACCCATGTTTGGTAATTGTGTTATTGATTCGATTATTGATATTGGCACATACATTGCACACATTCTCATCCTTCATGATATACTGTTGATACTTGATGAGACACTATGATGAGATGGACTTGATTTTGGATGAGAATGATGTGAGAGTCTGATACCCGATGTTTGTCCCGAAATCGTGGATTGAGTGAGTGCATGGATTCCGCGGGTCCCCCAAGGTGGTGCTGGTGAAACCCTCCGTGGGCAAAGATTCGGAGTCTCGTCTGTCTATTGGGCAAATATCCGGGACGAGTAGTACTGAGACTTTGCGAGTCACCTTGTATTGTGCTACCGAGACGTGGAGGTATTCCGTCCAGAGTACATGTGTACATAGTATTGCATGGCATTGCATTTTCATTCATACATTATTGCATTGCATTGCATCACATCATGGCATATAATGAGCTTGATCTTTTCCATCGCTTGTTGAATCAATTCTGGATGTATTAGTTAGGTCTCTCTGACTTCAAACCATCCAATTGGCAATCTACATTTCCTTCCATACAGAGCCTCATACGGAGCCATCTGGATGCTAGAATGATAGCTATTATTGTAGGCAAATTCAATAAGTAGCAAATGATCATCCCAATTGCCTCCAAAATCCAATACACATGCCCACAACATATCTTCTAAGGTCTGAATAGTGCGTTCAGCTTGTCCATCGGTATGTGGATGAAATGTCGTGCTGAGTCTCACTTGAGTTCCCAAACTTTCTTGAAAAGACTTCCAGAATTTAACTATAAATTGTGCCCCTCTATCTGTTATAATGGATGTCGGGAAACCATAAAGTCGCATTATTTCCTTAAGATACAACCTTGCATAGTCTTCTGCTGAATATGTAGATTTGACCGGAAGTAAATGGGAAGATTTTGTATGTCTATCAACAATTACCTATATGGAGTCATACTTACGCCGAGAACGAGGCAAACCTACAATAAAGTCCATGTTGATCACCTCCCATTTCCAGGTTGGAATTTTCATGGCTTGCAATAATTCTCCTGGCTTCTGATGCTCAATTTTTACCTGTTGACAATTGGGGCATTGAGCTACAAACTCTGCGATATCCCTCTTCATTCCATCCCACCCATACATTAACTTGAGATCGTGGTACATCTTTGTCGCTCCTGGATGAATAGAATAATAGGAATAATGAGTTTCTTCCAAAATGTAATGATGTATTCATGCAACATCTGGAACACATAGCCTGCCTCGGTACCTAAGAACCCCATCTGCAGAAATCTCAAATGGTGACTTCTCCTTCTGAAGAAATATATCTCTATAGTGACTTAACCGGGCTTCATATTGGCGCCTTTTCACTTCCATATCTAGGAATGAAACAGTTGGGTTGTGAATATCAACTCCTGCGTTGCCCGAATCGATTAAACGAACTCCTAGGCTAGCTAGTTGATGGAGCTCATGGACTAATTCCTTCTTTTCCAGCTGAACATCACCTAGGTTGCCCATAGATTTACGGCTAAGAGCATCAGCCACCACATTTGCTTTTCCTGGATGATATAGAACATTCACATCATAGTTTTTCAATAATTCTAACCATAGCCTCTGCCATATATTCAACTCCTTTTGCTTGAAAATGAACTGGAGACTTTTTTGATCTATATAAATATTAACATGTACACCATACAAATAGTGTTTTCACATCTTTAGTGCGTGAATAACCGCAGCTAATTCAAGATCATGGGTCGGGTATTTCTTCTCATATTTCCTCAACTGCCTGGAAGCATAAGCTATGACCCTACCGTGCTGCATCAACACACAGCCCAACCCAACACCGGAGGCATCACAATACACAACATAACCTTCTGATCCTTCAGGAAGCATCAGGACTGGGGCTGAATTCAGTTTATCTTTCAATTCCTGGAAATTGTGTTCACAAGCATCAATCCATTGAAATTTTACTGATTTTTGAGTTAGCCTCGTTAGTGGTGCATAAATATAAGAAAATCCTTCCACGAACCTTCTATAATAACCTGCTAAACCCAGAAAACAACGGACCTCCGTAGGTGTTGTAGGCCTTGGCCACGAATTCATAGCTTCAATCTTCTGAGTATCAACCCGAATGCCATTAGCTGAGATAATATGACCCAGAAAGGTTACAAAATTCAACTAGAACTCACATTTTGAAAAATTAGCATACAATTCACGAGTTCGAAGAATTCTAAGGACAGTGCATAGATGATCTGCATGCTCTGCCTCTGATCGGGAATATACCAAGATGTCATCGATGAACATGATCACAAATATATCTAAGAAGGGTTTGAACACATTATTCATCAAATTCATAAACACTGCCGGTGCGTTAGTCAACCTGAATGACATTACGCGAAATTCATAATGCCCATATCGGGTTCTGAAAGCTGTTTTCGGAATGTCTTTTTCTCTAACCCTCACTTGATGATACCCTAATCTCAGATCAATCATAGAAAACCACTTAGCACCTTGTAGCTGATCAAACAAATCATCGATTCTCAGAAGCGGATACTTATTCTTTATCGTCACCTTGTTCAACTGCCTATAGTAAATGCACATTCGTAAAGAACCATCTTTCTTTCTTACAAATAAGACCGGTGCTCCCCATGGTGATGAACTCTGTTTAATAAATCCCTTCTCGAGCAAATTTTTTAGTTGTGCCTTTAGCTCTTTCAATTCTGCAGGAGCCATTCTGTAAGGAGGAATAGATATAGGTTCGGTGTCCGGCAACACATCGATAGTAAAATCAATTTCTCGTTCCGATGGATGGCCTGGAAGTTCATCTGAAAATACATTCGGAAACTCATTTACTATCGAAACGGATTGAAGAGTTGGCAGCTTTGCTTCGGTGTCATTAACCCGGACTAGATGGTAAATATAGCCTTTAGCGATCATCTTCCTTGCCTTAAGATAGGAAATAAACCTACCTCTTGGGGATGATGTGTTACCCTTCCATTCAAGCACCGGTTCTCCTGAGAATTGAAACCGAACTGATTTTGTTCTACAATCCACATTAACATAAGAAGAGGCCAACCACTCCATGCCCATAATCATAACGAAATCAAACATTTTTAGCTCAATCAAAATAGTTGTAGTCCGATGATGACATACCACAACCACACAATTTCTATACACTTGTCTAGCTACTACTGGGTCTCCTACAGGAGTAGACACCTCAAAAGGTTTAATTGACTCGGGTTTCACCCCAACACGATCAGCAATATATAGAGTGATATAAGACAAGATAGAACCCAGATCAATCAATGCATAGACATCATGAGAGAATACTGATAAGGTACCTGTGGCAACGTCAGGAGAGAACTCAAGATCCTGGCGTCCGGCTAAAGCATAAATACAGGGCTGGGAGCCACATGAACTGGATGCTGCCTCTCTGCCCCTACCACGACCTGCCGAAGTCTGGAGAGTCTACCCTACAGGGCGCACAGATGAAAAAGAACCAGTTGTGGATCCTACAGGCTGGCCCCTATCTTTGCCACTCATCGACGGATAATCACGTTTTATATGCCCAATCTGACCATAGGCATAATAAGCATCAGAGCCTCGGTGACATGGAACCGAATGAAAACTACCACACTAGGTGTATCGTGGTAACTGTGGTCTCCTCTGACTGGGATCTCCTCTAAACTGGGAACCCAAAACTCCCAACCTCTGACCCTATCCTGAATAAATAGGGCGGTCAAATCTCCTGCCCACAAATTGAGGAGGTGCACTAGTCGCATATGGCCTGAATATCTGGAATATGACGGCCTCTAACCCCCTCTATACTCGCTACTAGCACCAGCAGATCTGGCCCTCTTGCTCTGCCCTTTATCCATATCACCCTCACCCCTTTGCAGTTGCTGCTGCTCTTCTAAATTCTGAGCGTGAGCCTAAATACGAGAGATGTCCATCCCCAACTGTAGTGAAGCTGTCAAGCAATCTTTAATCATATGTGGCCCTAAACCACTCACAAATCTATGCACCTGGTCTCCCATCTCGGCTACCATGTTCGTAGCATACCAAGCCAATGAATTGAAACGAAGGCTATACTCCCGAGAACTTATATTCCCTTGCTTTAAATTTAGAAACCTGTCAGCTCTGGCCCTTCGAACCTCAGGTGGCAAATAATGGTGAATGAAGGCATCTACGAACTCTTGCCAAACCTGAGGAGGTGCATTTTCCCCTCTTGAAGAAATCCAATTGTTGTACCAAAGGATCGCAACATCATGGAGCCTATAAGATGCTAACTCCACGAACTCAGTATTTGAAGTATGTACAATCCTCAACATCCTCAACATCTCGTCTATAAAACCTGAGGATCTTTATCCGGCTTAGACCCGAAAAATTCTGGCGGATTCAAACTCATAAAATCACGGGCTATAGCACTAGCAGCTCTGTCACCTAGACCCGCATTCTGCCGCTGAGCTTGAGCAGCATCTAGCTGAGTCAATAGCTGAATAGCCTCGGTCATCTGTTGACCTCAAGCACCCGGTGGAGGAACTAGAGGCATAGGAGTTGGAGTGGGAACCCCTCCTTGCTCCTCTAGAATAGGCGGAGTATGAGAAGTATGATGTGGAGCCTCGTTATGGGATTTTCCCTCTTCTATATTCACCGGGGGCTCCTGTTCAACCCGCCTTCCTGTCATAGTCTTGACCTTCTGGGCGGTTGTCACTTTTCGCTTTGCCGGCATCGCTGAAATCATAATGTACAATTAGGGAAAAGGAAAATCTTATAATATAGCTCTATCGCACGATCTATGAAGGATAAAGATGGCCATTATTCCTAAATGCCCCGCAGCCTCTAGTTTATAAGTGTGGTGCGCTTCACACCCATAAACAAGACTCTACTGGACACGGCTCGTAGACACACCCTAGGACGGAACTGCTCTGATACCATTTTTGTCACGACCCAATTAGGGGGTCAGGATGGGTACCCAAAGCTGACTACCGAGCACCACTTGTCATGCCATCTATCATACTCAACTTGGACATATATCAGCCTCAACGCAAGACTTATCATGAAGCAATCTCCAAATATCACCCAAAATATATGTGCATACATAAGCCTATAAGGCTACAAAATGATGTACGAAATATACAATGAAGAGGTCTCATAACATGTACTACCCACACATAAGTATCTACTAGCCTCTAACTAGAGTACTGAAATCATAAGGACGGGACAGGACCCCGCCATGCCCCAATATGTACAAAAAAGAATATACCAAGAAATGGCGACTCCGGAGTAGTGCAGTGCTTCCACAAATCTGCTGAGTGAGCTCTTAAGCGTCTGCGCCATCTCCCTTTCTACCTATGGGCATGAACATAGTGTCCATAAAAGAAAAGGACATCAGTACGAACAATATACTGAGCATGTAAGGCATGTACAACAGCATAATAGAGAAATAAAGGAGCATAAGATGAAGAGCAAACCTGTAACTGACTGCCTCTTAAGGCGGAGTAGTGCATGCTTACTTTTATAGTAAAAATAATATCATATCATACATATATAAGCTACCCGACCATATAGGTACGGTGTGATCATCATTAGCCCGCGTTCAAGCCTTCCGCGTTCGGGGCATAAGCTGCCCACTGTAGTGGTGTGTCTGCCCGTCCGTCTATAGGGTGGCACGGTGTTATACTGCCCGGTCATGTAGGCACGGTGTGATCATACATAAATATAACATAAGGAATGCATGAGAGCCCAAATGAAAGCGATGACTCTATGGGAGTGACATAAGGTCAGTAACCTCCGATTATGCTATGAAATAGTCATGATCGTCGTGTCTCACCTTGAAGGAATTAGTAACATGAGATGAGACTAACAACAATGAACAATCATCAAGGAAATCATAGAATAAGATCATAAAACTTACAAAAGCATCAATTCGTAACTTGGAATCTTTTGAATTAGAACCGTCGACCTCAGCATTATCATAAAACACATCTCATCTCAATCTCATAAAGAACCTTTAACCTTCATCTTTTAGGTTTTAAGAAGATCGTGGGAATATAGGGAAGAAATCACAATATAGGAGTCATGCCTTTGAAATAAGAGGACTAGCCTTACATACCTTTACATCTCCTTAACGACTAAGCGTTCTCCTTCCAAGCTCACAACTCTACATTCAAGGAAATTCGTACTACATTAGATTCTTAGAAGCATACTTAGTGTCACGTCCTTAGTCTTCAACTAAGCGCACGTGCGGCACTTGACAACTCGCTCACGTTCTTGCACAACTTGCTCACGATCTTGCTATGCCAAGTCAGCGTAGATTACTACACTCAAGATCGCTAAGGGAATAGTAATTGAGAAAGACAAGAGAAACTTGCTAGAAGGAAGCTTTTTATTAGAGAGAACTTGAATTGTTTTGCTTGATGATTTACAAATGAATGACCTTCCTATTTATACTACTCACCTAGGGTCTAGTATGTAAATAATAATTATTATATAAGTCCCTACATATTTATTAATAAGCCCCTATTCTAGAAATCTCTACACAACTAGATTATTCTAAGGACTTTCCATGCAATCCCATAAGGTTCTAAGGTCTTCCATGAGAAATCTCCATATTTCTCTAGAACCTTCTCACATAAGCTAGCCTCCTCTCCATGTAAGCATCCACATAAGCTTTCTACATGGCAAAAACAGTTCCACGTGGCGCCTAGGTGGCATGATGATGTGGCGGGTCATCACACTCTCCCCCACCCGATGTTGCGACGACCGCGGTGCAATGCTGCTGTATAAACTCTCGAATATTGTCTTTAAATTGCCACAAGTCTTCGTACCACCCCCATGCGGCCTCCTCCGGTGATTTCCCCTTCCAATATATGAGGAACATGGCAGTGTCTTTTTGCCCTTGTTTTCGCCTGGCCTAGTAGTCAATGATAGCCTCAATCTCGCTATCGTGTGTGGCGGTGACGGTAATTGGTGCATGACTTGACCCTTTTCCGGTTCATGCTCCAACTCAATCTTGTGATCCTGCTCACGCCTAAGAGGCAAGCTCTTAGGTAGCTCTTCGGAAATACCATCTTTGTTTTCTTCGAGCAAATTATCTATCCAATGCGGCGGAGTCTCTTGGGTACTATTATCTTCCTTCAAACTTGTACTGGTTGCCATGAATGTTGGCTCCTCTTTCTTGAGCCCCTTGACAAGCTGCATAGCTGAAAGTTGTGCATGGCCCTGTCCATGCGACATAATCACTGTAGGCACCATGCAAGCGCCTTCTCGCTCCATGACCAAGAGACGTTGGAGGTAGGAATCGATCATCGCGTGGCAATTCCTGAAGAATTCTTTCCCTAAAACAATGTCAAAGATATCCATAGTAGTGGCGGTAAAATTTGTCGTACCTTTCCAATCGCCCAATTTGACACTAACGCCATTAGCTACACCACGAGCATTTTCCGGTTTCATTCACGGTCTTGACGAGGCCGTTAATTAGAGTGAGCTTCAACTGTAGTCTCTTCGCTACGACCTCGGTCACAAAATTATGAGTCGCCCCAGTGTCTACCAGTGCATGAGGGGGCTTGTTATTGATGGTGAGATCCACGTACTGGTTTTTATTATCATTGGTTTGACTATCTTGCTTCGCGACAGCGCCACATAGTCTAATCGTCCCCAACTGTGCGATTCCCGTACTCTGTGTTTGCGTTTTCTCGTGACTTGCATGTACCATAGTGCTAATGCTCTTCAGGTCAGGGAAATTTTTGAAGCTGTGAGGCCGTCCGCATAAGTAGCATCCCTTCTTCTCGTTCTGCGCCTTCTTTTCAGCATAGCCCTGACGACCACCTGACTTCTTGCCGTCAAACTTATTTGCATTTTGAGTCTTGGAGTATTGTTGTTGTGACTCCTTGCTCACGCCACGGTCTCCCCCAACTTTGGCATCGCTACCCCTTGACTCATTGCTTTGTACTTTGCCGTGCTTGTCATGCCTGAAGTCCATCAAAGACTCGGCCTCTACTATGGCTTGGTCTATGTCTACGACTTGACGGCGTTGCAACTCCTGCTTCGCCCAATTTTGCAACCCGACTATAAAGTTAAAAAACAAGTCATCGCTAGTGAGATTGGGAATTTGAAGCATAAGGGTGGTGAACTCCTTGACATAGTCGCGAATGCCCCCTGTCTGCTTCAACTCTCTAAGTTTGCGCCTTGCCTCATACAAGACATTATTTGGGAAGAACTGTCGCTTGAACTCATGCTTGAACTGATCCCACGTGTTGATTGTGCATAGACCTCTGTCAGTATCAGCTACCTTTCTTCTCCACCATAGCATGGCAGTCTCTGTTAGGTACAACACAGCGGTATTGATCTTGGCCTCATCGTCCCTTACTTTGCCATGCTTGAAATAGTTCTCCAAGTGCCAAAGAAAGTTCTCCACCTCTTGTGCATCACGAACCCCTTTGAACACTGGTGGCTTAGGAGCCTCGATCTTAGCCTCTCTCATCACGACAACATTGTTGGCTGCCTCAGTAGCACCAACGTTGACCTGCTCTTCGAGTGCCACTATCTTTGCCTTCATGGCATCGATAGTACTCAACGCCTCCATGAGTCTGTACTCTAAGGCAGTGATGGTTTGCTTTACCTCAATCTCAGCCTGCATGTGCCCTTCCAAGTCATTTCGGATGCTTTCATTCTCTTCAAGAGTATGCCCCCCAAGAATGCTAAGAGTGTTCTCCACCTTGCCCTAACGTTGGCCAAATATGTCGATGGCGTCCATCCCCACGTTAACCTTCATAACCTACTCTTTACCGAGCGAGACGTCCTCGGACAGGACCTCCACGTCATCCTCGCTCGCCTCAGTGGTAGATGGTTCTTGGGATGTAAGCCTTTCATTTGGCACAACCTCTGGTGGCACCTCCTGGCTCCTGTTGGCGTCATTCCTCTTTTTGTTATGGCCCTTCTTGCCAGTAGCATCCTGAATGACGTTGGCTTGGGTTTTAGCAGCGTTGATTTCTCCGTCGTTTGCCATTCCCTCAGTCGTAACCTTTGCTCTGATACCACGTTGTCACGTCCTTAGTCTTCAACTAAGCGCACGTGCAGCACTTGACAACTCGCTCACGTTCTTGCACAACTTGCTCACGATCTTGCTATGCCAAGTCAGCCTAGATTACTACTCTCAAGATCGCTAAGGGAATAGTAATTGAGAAAGACAAGAGAAACTTGCTAGAAGGAAGCTTTTTATTAGAGAGAACTTGAATTGTTTTGCTTGATGATTTACAAATGAATGACCTTCCTATTTATACTACTCACCTAGGGTCTAGTATGTAAATAATAATTATTATACAAGTCCTTACATATTTATTAATAAGCCCCTATTCTAGAAATCTCTACACAACTAGATTATTCTAAGGGCTTTCCATGCAATCCCTTAAGGTTCTAAGGTCTTCCATGAGAAATCTCCATATTTCTCTAGAACTTTCTCACATAAGCTAGCCTTCTCTCCATGTAAGCATCCACATAAGCTTTCTACATGGCAAAAACAGTTCCACGTGGCGCCTAGGTGGCATGATGATGTGGCGGGTCATCACATTACGGTCTAAAGTAAACGACTAAGAGCTAATGAAAATCGGGCAACACCTCCTTTGTTTCTACAACTTTCCCCATACAATGAACAACTCCCAAACATCAATGACAACACCCATAATATCATAATCAATAATCCTCACCAAGTTATGCATTATCCAATTCTCAAAATTCCCTTTCAAGGTCATCCACCACCATAAATAAAACACAACGCCATACTCATTCATATATAATACTTCTTCAACATTATTAATGTCATTCATAGTAAGATTATACTCATATCATATCAAGAACTATGATTCATGTCAAGTTCTAATCAAGAATACCACTATTTCCACATTTAAGCTTCATATTATATTTTCTTTCTTAATCCAAGTCATTCAACCCCTCAATACTCTTAATAACGTGTAATGAACATGAGACTCACCTTTGATGATGTAGGAATGGACTTTGGATGAAAATACTTCACTTGAAGAAAACCCCAACTTCAATACCAAATGAATTCTTGGCTTCTACCAACCCTAGTAGGCCTCTTTTGCATTTAATCCCCTTGATTCTTGGTAGTTAGTCCTTGTTTTCTCTTAGGTTTAAGTTAGTATAATGGAGGGAATATTCTAGAGCTTTCAAGACTTGTGGAGAAAGTGAAATCTGAAAAAAATAAAATAAAGAGCATGGTTCGTCTATTTATAATGGAAACTGGAAAGTTCCAGTAAAGAGATTCAACGAGCGGGTCGACGACCCGTCGACGGTCCATCGACTTATGCTTGCAAATCTCTGATTGCAAAAACACATGGACGGTGCACAGCGACGGTCCATCAATATGTCGATGACCCGTCGACAGTGACTGGTGTCTGCAAAATTCCCTGATTCAGTTTAGATTTTGTCGATTTGATTCGTTCAGCTTCTAACTCCGTAATTTACCCAGAATACCTATTGATACATTTCTACACAGAGTACAACACCTGTCGACAGTGACTGGTGTCTACAGAATTCCCTGATTCAGTTCAGATTTCGTCAATTTGATTCGTTCAGCTTCTGACTCCGTAATTTACCCAGAATACCTACGGATACATTTCTACATGGAGTACAACACTTTATGTTCCCAAAATCGGGCACGGGTCTCTATCCTCAAGACATACTCAACTAGGAAATCATTAGTTCTACCATGACGAGGATGAGGGGCGTAACAATACCTTCCTGAAGTGATTCTGTCAAACACTCATCCATCAAATGCGGTCCCAAACCATTCACAAACCGGTGAACGTGATCTCCCATATTAGCTACCATGGCCAGAGCATACCTGGCCAAAGAATTAAAACGAACGCTATACTCTAGGGCACACATATTCCCTTGTCTAAGTTTCAAGGACATATCAGCTCTGGCCCGTTGAACCTCTGGCGGCAAATAGTGTCGGAGAAAAGCATCTACAAACTCTTTCCATACCGGTGGGGGTGCGTTGACTCCTCTAGAAGACATCCAAACAGTATACCAATGAACCGCAACATCCTGTAATCTATAGGAGGCCAATTCTACCAACTCAACATCCGGAGCATGTATTACCTGCAATGTTCTAAACATTCCATCTATGAAACTCTGCGGATCCTTATCTAGTTTTGACCCTAAGAATTCTAGAAGGTTCAAACTAATGACATCACAAGCTCTAGCACTGACAACTCTATCACCATGACCCATACCTTGCCGCTGGGCCTGAGCGGCGACTAACTGGGTCAGCAAATGGATGGCCTCTCTCATCTCCTATCCTGAGGCATCTGGTGGAGGAACTAGGGGTGTTCGAGCTGGAGCTGAGGCTCCTTCATGCTCCTCTGAAGCAGGCGGTGAGTGAGAGGACCGAGATGGAACCTCATTCTGATACTCACCCTCCTCTATATCTATTAGTGGTACCCGTTCAGTCCTCTTACCTGCCACTGTCTTGGCCTTCTGGGCTGCTGTAGCTTTTCTCTTCATAGGCATCGCTGAAAACATAACACACGGTTAAGAAAAGGGAAATTCTTATATCATGGCTCTATCACATGATCTATAATGAAAAAGAAGGTCAATCATTCCTAAATGCTCACAGCCTCCTGTTTATAAGGGTAGCGCACTTTACACCCATAGACAAAACTCTACTGGACACAGCTCGTAGACACACCCTAGGACGAACTGCTCTGATACCACTTTTGTCACGACCCAACCGGAGGGCCATGACGGGCACTCAAAGCTAACCTACCGAGCATCTCTCATCATACTCTCATAATCATTTCTGTGTGAGCCACATGGCACTCATAATCACCACAAACCAAAAAGACACAAGTTCTATCGAACATAGGCACATTTATATAAACATGATTAACCATGCCCATATATACAAGCCGACAAGGCTACACAAAAATGATATACAAAATATAGACCGATAAGGTTATGAGATATCTAGGTATGTACATCTATCTACGAGCCTCTACATGGAATATGTAATATCATAAAGACGGGACAGGATCCTGCCATGCCCAAGTATGTACACAAAAGAATAGTACCAACTGACTGCAGCACTGGATCCAATGGAGCACCTCCATGCAATAACTGATGAAGCAGCCTAGGGGTCTGGTCTGTCTCCCTATCTACCTGCGGGCATGAACACAACGTCCACAAATAAAAGTACGTCAATATGAACAATGTTCTGAGTATATAAGGCATGAATAGCAACATAATTAAAGCATGAAGGTAAAGAGAATAATTTGTACCTGGTAATACCTCTTAAGACGATTGCCATATATACTTAACCTTTCTCTAGAGGAAATATTTCATACATATATACATATGACAATACCATACCCGACCATATAGGCTCGGTGGCGCCCATACCCGGTCATAACAAGACTCGGTGTTATCCTTACCCGGTCATAACAGGGCTCGGTGTTATCCTGACCCAACTGCAGTGGTGTGCACAACAGATATCATACACGGCCATATAAGCTCGGTGTCAACAAGAATAGCTATATATATATATAACATACAAGAGAATCCAAAGGAAATATTACTACTCTATCAGAGTGACATAAGGTCGGTGAACCTCCGATTTCATATAATGGATTCATCCTCATCATCATCATCATTTTCATCATCAATATAGAGAATGTTTGTCAACAATATCATGAAAACATTGAGAGTTATGAACTTCTAGCGTTTCTAGGAAGTAGGATATTATGGACATCTTAGATGGATTCACAATAAGGAAAATCATGCCTTTAGAAAGAAAGGGTTAGCCTTAACATACCTTTACCTCTTCTTAACTAATTAATGTTCACCTCCAAATTCCACAAAATTTACATCCATAAGGATTCATACTGAGGTTAAGTCTTGAAAACACTCTTAAGTTCAAACTAATGTAATTAACGAGTTAACGAAATTTGGGCAGCACTTCCCCTATTTTATCGACTTCCACCATATTATAGAACAACTCCCAACAACAATAATAACATCCAAAATACCATAATCAACAAGTTATATTCAATTTAAGCTCAAATTTATCCAAAATCCCCCGTTTAAATTCATTTCATAGTCATCATCTTCACGTCAACACTTTATGACTTCTCCACTTTAATTCTTTTCCTTTCCAAGGGTGACTAACATTTACATCACCTCAATCATGTAAATAATAAGAAGAACATACCTTATAATGGAAGAACTTCACCTTACTCAACTCTTTCCAAGATCAAGTTCACCACCAGCTTAAAGAGAAATAAGAACAATCAATCACCTTCCATGGATTATCTTTGAGGTTTTGATGTTTGATCTTCTCTATTGATGATATGGAAAGGTTTGGAATGTTATGGAACCTTCAATTACTCACAAGAAGTGTGGAAAAATAAGTGTGGAAAGTTAATGTGAATAATGTCGTCCTTTGGGGTTTGAAAAGGTTCCCAATTCGCCCCACCGCTCTGTGTTGCGGTGAGTATGCGGCTCAGCATACTGAGTATGCAGCCGCATGCTCCATACATAATATGGGGTGGTGTTAGGAATAAATCTCTGCAAAACTTTCGAGTTTTCTGCCAATATGCGGCCCAGCATACTGAGTACCCCGCCGTATATTGCCCCATTATCCCCGGTTTCGCGAAAACGCGTTCTTTTCGATTCGTTTGACCTCCAATACTCATGGGACCTTCTTGGCACCTATTTATAACTTAATTGACCATATAAGTCGAACTATAGCTCACCCTCAGGGTAATTCTAAGCAATGTATAATTCAAATGATACGAAATTTTCCCAAAACATGACTCAAATTCCAATCTTTCGACAAACTTACTTCCGCCGCTTTATACGACTCTAAAACCTCAAGGTACATACTTGGAATTGTTAGATACCCTTCTTAGCCTTATAAGGGCTTCATGTTCACTTTAGGCTTGCGTTAGCTCACTTATAATGTAAACGACACGAAGTTTCCAAGGTGTAACAGATACCTACCAGTACTGTGGTTTTGTACTGACCTGCACTTGCTGCATTATTTTGTGAGTGCAGAGTTCTAGGTTGGGTCTTCTTCGTCTCCCATTGTTGATTGCCCCTATCAGGACTACTTCGATTTTACTGGGTGAGCACGAGACGTTCGCTGCCTCGAATACTCCTCTTATTATGTCTTATTTTCTATTCTGAGACATAGACAGATTTGATGTATTATTATATTACAGACTTGTATTTTTTCACTTAGATGCTCTTGTATGGCTTAGACCAGACCCTGGGTGTATTTATTATTTCCACACTTTCTTCTATATTATTATCGTAAGACTTACGTGATTATTTTCTTCCGCTTAATTGATTTATTTATTTATGTCTTTATATTCATTGGGTTTAGGGTTCGCTTACCGATGTAGGAAAGGCAAGTACCCACACGGCTTAGCCAAATAGGGTCGTGACAAGTTGGTATCAGAGCCCTAGGTTACCCGATCTATAATACAAGAGCGTGTCTAGTAGAGTCTCGTGGATCAGTAAGATGAGCTCCTTATTTATCTACGAGAGGCTACAGGGCATTTAGAAAATCTCACTTTCATTCATTCTTTCATGCTATTTTATTCTAATTGGTATCTGAAAAAATTGAATTGGTATCTGACTCTTATCTCTTCTCTTACAGATGAAGAGGACTCAAGCTACTATAGCCCGAAGTCATGTGCTAGAGCCTATAGCTAGAGGTGGCACCCGAGGGCAAGCGACAGCCCAAGGATGTGACAGAGCTAGAGGTCGCGGGGCTACCCCAGCCAGGGATAGGGTTCCTGCAGTAGGACAACGGTGCGAGAGATCTCTATCACCGGAGCCTGAGTATCAGCAGGATCGAGACCAGGCCACAAAGGATGGTGTGGCCCCAGCACGGACACAGCCTAAGGTTACTTCTGATCAGGCCATGTAGGATACTATGGCTAGGGTCATACTTCATCTAGATGCCCAGCAGGCTGCCGCTAGTGTCACTACACCTGGTGGAGGTTCACAGACTAGAGTTGGGGTGTAGACCCCTGAGCAAAGACCTACTTAGGTAGCACACCCCGCTGCAGCTATGGCTTCCTATATTAATGAGGTACCCACTCCTGGTGATGATCTTAGGCCCATGGAGGGTGCTATTATGACTGTGCCTGATCAGGATCTTATTGGGAGGTTCAGGAAGTTAGAGCCACCAAGGTTTTCGGGTACTTCTTCTAAGGACGCTTATGAGTTCATCCTGGATATGCATGAGTTGCTGCATAGGATGGGGATCATAGAGTTGACTATGTGCCCTACTAGTTTTGTGCTATGACTTGGTAGAGGTATTTTGTGGCTTGCAGACCTAAAGGTTCCCCTCCCCCAACTTGGACTCAGTTCTACCGGGCTTCCTTGAGAAGTATGTGCCCCGAACTTTGAGAGAGGCGCGTAGGGAGGAGTTTCTCCATCTACAGCAAAGAGGTATGACTGTGGTGGCCTATGTAACTCGTTATCTGTATCTGGCCCGTTATTCCACCCTCTTCATCCCTACTGAGTCTGACAGAATTAGGCGTTTTGTGAGTGGGTTAGTCAGACGCATGTTTTTGCTCGTGGTACTGGACGAATGGGCCACCGAAGCTTTCACTAAGGGGTTAAATCCCTTAAGCTCAATTACTTTCCGAAAGCTCAAAGAGAACATCCTGGAGTTTCAGGCTACGACATGGGAGAACGTCCATAACAAGTATGAATCGAAGATCCGGGTGGAAGATGACTTGCTGGGTTCTCCTGCAGGGTATCCCTCTGGAAAGCTGGATAAAGGATTCAGCCCAGATCGAGGCTCTTCCAAGAACCGTTTTCAACCTTATTCGCTACTAGATACGTCCAGTGGTGGGTCAGGCTATAGATCTCTAGAAAACCAAGTGCTAACAAACAAAGAGGGACGTGGAAAGAACGATCGTGAGTTGCATCATAAGAACAGTCCCTCCGGAGCTTCTTCAAGGGAACTGGGCACCCAAAGCTTGCAGATTATAACTTTACTATCAACGAATTGCAAATGTTAGTTGTATTAAGAACTTATCCGGCATCGCGCCTCCCGAAGCCTGTACGATTCGATCCTAGTACTAGGGATCAGATGATGTCGTGTGAATTTTACGAGGCCCCGGGGCATAAACTTAGGATTGCAGACACCTCTGGGAGGAGGTAGCCAATATTCTTTCCAGGGGACATCTCGAGAATATCTAAGCGATATGGCAAAGAAAATTATAGGAGAGCCTAGCCTACAGAAGGAAATAATTCTCTCGATGCCCCACCTCAGGTGATCAAACATGATTTTTGGTGGGTCAATGATTGCCGGTACTAGTTTTGCCACATCCAAGAAAATGAAGATTTTTGTAACAAGAGAGAATATTATCCACGAACTCCCATACGAAGGCATGATTATCTTCATAGATAAGGATGCGGAAGGCATAACTTTGCCACACAATGATGTCTTAGTCACCACTGTGCTCATCGATCACTGCCAGGTAACATGTGTAATGGTTGATTTCGGGAGCTCAGCCAATATTATTCACTGGAAGGTAGTGGAAAAGATGGGATTGCTGGATAAAATCATACCGGCTGTGAGAACCCTTTTTGGTTTCAACATGTCCAGTGAAACTACCAAAGGGGAGAACGACTTACTCTTAGAAGTTGGAGGAATCATCAAAATAACCAAGTTCTGTGTGATCGATTAAGACATGAGGTATAACATAATCTTCGGGAGACCTTTTATCCATGACATAAAGGTTGTGCCATCAACTCTCCATGCTATCAAAATTTCCCACTTGGTAGGGAATCAGGCAAATCTAAGGGGAGAAACCGGCGTGGAAGGAGATGTTCGCGATCGAGAAACCTGCGGCAACCATATCAGCCGTAGCTGACAAATAACAATCACTGGTTCCGGAGCCCACACCAGCTGCACTTCATCAAACTCCTTAGAGGCATGAGAACACAGTGGGTCCGGAAGAAGTTGAGGATGAGTACGGGGTTCTGAGGTATTTCTAGCTACCTGACGACTCAGACGCCACCAAGTGTACCACTGCAGAGCTCGAACAGATCTCTTTGTATTCGAATCTGCTGGAAAGAATGGTATACCTGGGCACAGGGTTTACTCCGAAGATCAGGGATTTGTTTCTTAATTGTTTAAAGGATAACAATGATTATTTTGCTTGGTCCCCCAAAGACATGAAAGGGATACCCACGGACATGGCAACCCACAAGCTTGGTTTGGACCTCGGTTCCCGGCTATGGACCAGAAAAAGCGCCCTATTTTCGAAGTCTGCAACAGGTTTGTCAAGGAAGAGGTATCTTGTTTGTCGAATATAGGATCCATCCGGGAAGTTAAATACCCGAATTTGTTAGCTAACGTAGCTATGGTGCCAAAAAAGAGAAATAAATCCAGAATGTGCATCGATTTTAAAGATCTTAATAAAGCATGTCCGAAGGACACATTTCCACTTCCCAATATCAATCAAATGATTGACGCTACAGCCTGACATGAGGTAATGAGTTTTCTCGACGCTCACTCTGGGTATAACCAAATATGAATGCACTCGGAGGATTAAGAGAAAGCATCCCTCATCACGAATTTTGAAATGTATTGTTATAGCGTGATGCCCTTCGAGTTAAAAAATGTTGGGCCACTTACCAAAGCCTTGTAAATAAAATGTTTGAGCAGCAAATAGGTAAGAAAGTGGAGGTTTATACTGATGACATGTTAGTTAAGAGAATTCGAATAGAATACTATCTTTGTCATTTGCAGGAAACGTTTGAGATCTTGCGGTAGTTTAACATGAAGCTCAACCCGGAGAAATGCGCATTCGGAGTCAGGTCAGGAAAATTCCTGGGTTTCCTCTTTTCTCAAAGAGGTTAGAGATAAATCCAGAGAAAATCAAAGTAATTGAAGACATTATGGATACTCTGGAAGATGTAAAAGTGGTGCAGCGGTTGACTGGTCGTATCGCCGCACTCAGTAGATTTATATCCAGGTCTTTGAAGAAATTCTTCTTTTTGCTCAAAAAGAAGAACGACTTCGACTGGACTCCAGAATGTCAACAGGAGCTCTGTGATCTAAAAGCATACTTCTCTTCACTGTCGCTCATGTCAAAGCCAAAGGACGGTGAACTGTTTATAATTTATCTGGCCATCTCGAAGGTTGCGGTAAGTGCTGCCTTAGTCCAGGAAGAACAAGGTACGTAGTCCTCTATTTATTATGCAATGGAGTTATTTCTGGGGCCAAAACACGATGTCCGCTTCTGGAAAGATTGCCATTTTCCCTAGTGATGGCATCTAGAAAGCTTCGGTCATATTTCCAATGCCTCCCAATTGCTATCGTGACCATATTCCCCTTTGCAGAATGTGCTCCATAAGCCTGAATTATCAGGGCGATTGGCAAAGTGGGCGGTCGAATTAAGTGAGTTTAATATTGAATACAAGCCACGAACGGCAATCAAGTCGCAAGTTCTCACAGACTTTGTTACCGATTTAGTCTAGGTTTGACCCCTCATGCTAAAAAATAAGTTTTCTTGGTACCGAGGGACTACACCGGGAATGTGGATGCTTTATACTGATGGGGAATCCAATGTAAAAGGAACTAGCTTGGGGATAGTCTTACACACCCCTATAAGAGAAATCCTGAGGCAGGCGATAAATAACGTGCCTCTGACTAACAACGAAGCGGAGTAAGAGGCTTTAATCGTAGGTCTTGAGTTGGCTCGGGGGCTAGGTACTGAGATCATCGAGGCAAAATATAATTCCTCGCTAGTAGTAAATCAAGTTCACGGGGTGTTTAGGCTAAGGAAGTATGCATGCGCTGATACCTAGAGAAGGTCATGAGATTGCTTTCCAGGTTTCAGGAGTGGGCAGTGATACACATGCCTAGGGAAGAGAATGTGGAAGTAGAAACATTAGCCAATTTGGGTTCTTCCACGGAGCCAGCGGGGCCTAATTCAGAATCAGTAGTCCTGTTGCTCCACTCAGCACTAGATTAGCCCGAATATGACAAGGTTAATTCCACCAGCTTGGTATGGGATTAGTGCAATGAATTTTTGTATTACCTGAACCATCGGAAGGCACCAGAGGACCCAAAAGCTTCAAGGGCTTTGCGAGCTAAAGTTACCCGGTATTGTGTCATTAATGGTTTGTTACACCGGAGGTGTTTCTTTTTTTCCAAAGGAAAGATGTATAGGGCCCGAAGAGACTGACTACGTGATGAGAGAAGTCCATGAAGGGATTTGTGGTAATCACTCTAGTGTGGAGTCTCTCACTAAGAAGCTCCTCAGGGCCAGATATTATTGGCCTAGAATGGAGAAATATATGAAAGACTTTATCCGGATATGTGACAAATTCCAGTGACATGCTCAGATGTTGCACCAGTAAGGCGAAGAATTGCATCCAGTTGTATCCCCTTAGCCTTTCATGAAAAGGGGGACGGATATAGTAGGGCCATTTCCGGCTGGTCTATGAAAAATAACATTCGTGTTATTAATCATTGATTATTTCTTTAAGCAGGTCGAGGTGGCTGCATGCCAGAAGATCCGAGACAAGGAAGTGATCGATTTCATTTGGCAGCACATTATCTTTCACTTTGGCATCCCGAATGAAATAGCTTGTGACAACGACCCATAGTTTATTAGGTCAAAAGTCACTAAATTTCTCAAGGACTTGAATATTAAGTCTATCACCTCGACCCCCTATAATCCCAGCGCTAATGGCCAGGTAGAGTCAACTAAAATGACCATAATCCAAAATCTGAAGAAGAAATTGGATGACGCCAATGGAGCGTGGCCGTCCAAACTGCCTGAGGTACTTTGGGCCTACCGAACCACAGTAAAGTCAAGCACCGAGGAGACTCCTTTCTCTCTAGTATATTAGGCGGAGGCATTAATCCTGGTAGAAGTTAGTACACGAAGCCCGAGGTGCATTTTGACCGAAGAACAGTCCAATGTCCATGCTATGCTAGTACAACTAGATCTACTCGAAGAACACGTGATATGGCATCGGTATAATAAGTAAAGTGTCATATCATTTAGAAGATGAAGATGGGAGGGCGCTTATAAAGTCGTCGGTATAACAAGTAAAGTGTCATATCATTTAGAAGATGAAGATGGGAATTAAATACTGAGCAATTGGAACGTTATCTTCCTAAAAAAATATTACACTTTATCAGGAAAGTGCGGCCAGTGAGATTGCACTTTTTTTTTTCCTTCGCTCGGTTTTTGTACCAATTGTGTTTTTCCAGCAAGGCTGTTCCGTATTGTTTCCTGAATGTTTTCCCAGAGGTCTTATCTAGTGCTTGGAACTTCATCCTCTACTCCCAAACACTAGGGGTACAATATGTACTCGCATAGAGTTGAGACTCAGCTATAAGCGAAAAGTCGTGACAAAAATTGTATTGGTACCGGGGACTGCCTGAACCAAGGATTGTGAATTCATGTAACTGGACTGACCACACTAGATGGCAGCCGGACTACTTTTCACTTGCGTTTGTAGTTCAAAGGGAATTAATAATATTGTCCTTCTTTTGAAAATTTCTTGCCATGAAAAGCAAACACATTAAATGGATGCAATTTATGAAATATCGGAAAATAAGTGCCAAAATGAATCAGAGACGTCCTTTTCTAGAACATCAAAAAAATAGGGCCCTCACTTATAAATAATGCATCAATTAAAAGGAGAATAAGTTCAAACACCATAATAATCGAATGAGATTGCACCGGCATAGTAACCAGACAAACTAAGCAAATACTTGGCAGTTTCTGCTAAAAATAGTTCAGAACAAAAGAAGGACTGATAGGGCAAAATTAAACCCCTCGGATAAAAAGCCCCAAAGGCTTTAAATCAAAGCCCCTCTTTTCTTATCTTTTGGAACAAAGGACTGTTATTCTTGGCAAAAGGAGAAATTAATGTAAAGAAGTGACTTAAAATAAAAATCATTGAAAGCATAAATGCAGAACATTCCATAGAATACTCCGAGTTAGAAATGGCTTGGAGTCAAAAGTTCCATAGGCCCGCGGAAGAAACCGATATGCTCGGTCCCATGTTCCGCTCAGGCATAACCAATAAAAAATAAAAGAGGCAAAGGTCCGCAGAGCAAATTGCTTAGAAATACTACTCCAAAAAATGTTAAAAGACACACAGGCCCAAAACCATAATCTAAGGGAGAGGATATGAGCCCCAGGCACCTGAGGCCCCGCCGGATCCTCTCTATCTGGGTCACTCTCCTCGGAGAACTAAAGGTTGGCCATTTCTGATTCATTAGCAACGAAGTCAGCATCGGCGTCCAGTAGAGCGTCCAAAAGTTGCAACTTATGGTCAAAAGCGCCCTGGAAAGCATCATGATGCACCTTCAGAGTTATGAGGTCACAAGATAAATTTCGTTTGTGTTCATCGGTAATATGGAGGCGCTGAAATTTCTCACTCCAATTTTGGATTCTGGCCCTTGAAGCCTTCAAACTTCTTATCTGGCCCCGAGTTGCCTTTAGTTCGCTTTCTAAATGGCGAACCCAAACTTGTTATTTTTGCTGATCAGCCGTAGTTCGAAGAGCTTCGAAAGCTTCCTTATTCACTTCCATATTTGCCTATTCATAGCTCAGTCACAAGGATTGCTTCAAGGATTCAGAATCCCTACATCTCACTCAAAGCCTTTCCACTTCTCTACGTAGACGGTTCTCTGAGGCCAGTGAATCATCAGCTACTTTTTTGACTATTTGCACGGCATTGGTAGCAATTACATAACTCTGGAGTATCTATTTGGCAAGTTGGGACAATAGCTCCTTCAGGTCTTAACCTTAGTTGTTGTTTGGGTGCAAACTCTCCCCCGGTTCATGCAAGGGGAGCTGTGCTACGAGGGGCTTTAGGCAAGGTTTCACAAGGTTCTCCGGAGGTGGCAAGGCAGTTTTACCCCCGATGTCATGGGAATTTGTGTGCGGTGCTTCATCATCAATATTTATAACCTCACGATTGGCCATCATAAGTCCCCTCCATTCTTCAAGCAGGCGGCGTCTGGTCCTCACCCGGGATCTGATTCCTTAAGCGGGTGTTTTGGCAGGCTGTGTAGGGCTCCGAGCTCTGTGCTTCCGGCTACTGGAGGATTGGGTGACGACTTTCATGGTATTAGACAATGCGGTGTCACTAGATGGGATCTTCCACGTAGATGGTCTCCTCATGGGAATTCCTTATCAGAGAGAGGGTAAAAAACTAAACACGATAGAGTAGGGGAAAGGTGAATCAAAGGTTTTATCTTGACCTCTTACCATGATTTTTTCCCTTCCACCAGTCGGAGGTAAGACGCCTCCAGGTTCTGGAGATGTTAGGGGATGCTCGAAAAAGGTCCATTACCTAGTCAAATATTTCGTGCATATATCTAGACGCCACAAGAGTAGCTGGGTAGAGTAAAATGTTTAAAATCATTAGAGAAACGTGTTAAGAGTGTGATGAAGATAAATGGAAGGAAAAAATAACGAGTATTGTTCTAGGCCTCCGGGAAGGGGTCTGGAGAGGGGAGGTGTAGAAAATCTATCCGGATCATGACAAACCGGTCACACCAACTGTCACGCCCCGAACCATGGCCTGGGCGTAACACGGCACTCGGGCCTTACTTGCATGTGTCCGAGCGAACCTCATGGCTTGCTTGTCAACATGGGCATCAAAATAATCTAATCTATATGATACAATTTAAATAAATCATGAAAATGTAGTTTGCGGAATAAAGTCTTGAAATTATCTCATAGTATGAAATATCATGGAAACACAATAGTTTGCAAACATAAAAGCATAACTGACTCTGTGAACTAACATATGTCTATGAAACCTCTGAAACATGTCTGAATACTAACTACCAGGACATGGCCCTGGACTACCATAAACTAAATACTAATGCAAACTCCATGTTGAACCCCGAGAGAAGTGGGGCTCACCAATAAGCTGATATCTGAAGTGATCCTACTGCGCAGATGTATGCTCCTGAAAACCGGTATCTGCACCGTGAAGTGCAGGCCCCAGGCAAAAGGGACGTTAGTACATGGTGAATAGTACTAGTATGTAAAACCTGCTGAAATGAAGAACATGGCACATCATAGATATAGGATATGAACTGAAACTGAATGTAACTTGAACACGAACATGAAACGTGAGTGAAGTCTTAAAACAGTAATCAATAGAAATACTTGTATGTAAAACTACTTTGTATCGTGGGGAATGCTATAGTATAACCGACAACATGGTCTGGTACTTGCGTCCTACCAGCAGAACACTCACAACCTTGCCAGGGATATGAGATTTAAGTAATAATAAGCATGTAAGAATCCAAACTGCATAATGAAGGTGTTGCCTCCTTGCTGACAACCCTTATCCTACGGTGGCTACGTAGTTTCAGGCTATCTGAGCCTTCTCGGTTAACTAAGCAATTCCCAAAACATGAACATAATATAGTTGGCTAAGAAGCCCATGATTTTCGTAAAATAACTTGTAAATAACTTGTAATCATGATTTCACGAAATAACTTGAAAACGTGGTTTCATGAAATATCTTGTAATATGGTTTCATGAGATAACTTGTCATAGTCTTGCAAACATGTTCTTGATTCATGAGTAATAACAATAGTTCATAATTATATATATATAATTGACTTGAAAACATGCTTGTAACTTGCTACATAAAATCATAAAGTTTCATATAAACATAATGAGAATACATGAGGAAGAATTCATGATTCATGGATTAAGCTAGGGTTCCTAATAACCGTAATGGAAGATTAGGAATATAATAACGAATATAGATACAAAATTCATGTACATAAATACGGGCTACCAATATGTTGGGTTTAATGCCCTAGGGTTTGAACTTCATGGATATCAAGAAACGGAGCATGGGGAAGAACGTAGAGATTCCCTCATGTGGATGGAAGTTCTACATACCTTAATTGCTCCAAAACTTGAATTAAAGACTTGAGCTTTGAAGAAGATTTCCAAATTCTTGAACCTTGAGATGGGTTTTCTTGAAAACCCTAGTTTTAGAATGATAATTTCTTGTTTAGATTACAAGGATAGGTGTTAGAATTTAGTTGGAATAATTTGAGTAGGCTTACCTTGGTGTTCTTGATGATGGAAGAGGGTAGAAAGTCATTCTAGGGCTTGAAGGAATGAAAAATAATGAGTTGAACTAATATGGACGAATATATAGTGTTCTGGAACTTTGCACTTTACGTCCAACAAAATACTGGCCGTATTTCAGTTTACGGGCCGTAAACTGCAATACGGTCCGTATTCTGCCATATGGACTGCACTGCATCTCTTCAGTAAAATGGCCATAACTCTTTGCACAGATGTCCGTTTGACCCCCGTAAGATACCGTTGGAAAGGTATTTCAATTCTATATAACTTTCATCAAGGAAGTTTTCCCAAATTCAAAACACGTTTTGCAATACGGGCCGTAAAGTGAAATACAGTCCGTATTTAACCATATGACCTCAAAATGTCAAATTCCAGAATGTTCAGAAATTCTTGGTTTCAGTTTACGGGCACTGTTCATGGTCGTAAATTGAAATACGACCACTGTTCATGGGCGTAAAACACCATATCACAACCGAACGGAAAAATTTCACTTCCCACATTCTTTATCTGATGTTCTAAGTCTAGGATCGTGGTCAAAACTTTCGTTAAGGTACGGGGTGTTACACCAACCCCATTCGAAGTCATCTTCAATGCTAGTTACCAACCTGCTGCTACCCCGAGCAAACAAATGAACCATCCCGCCCTGGAATAGACAGGGAGAGTAAAGGAGCATCAAGTGGTCAATAGTGAAGGGAAGGTCAGCTCAATCGGCCAAGTACTGAATGCAGTAGATCGTCCTCCATAGTTGAGGCGCAAGTTGTCCAAGGTAGACTTGATATCGGCAGTAGAAGTTTTTGACTATCTCAGGGACTGGAAGTGTGAACCTTATGATAAAAGGGTATGCGTGAACCATGGTATAACCTTCGACGTGACGCGTCATCCTGCCCTCTGCCTCGACAAGGAAGGCCACGACTTCGGGGCCCCAGTGGCAGTCTTCATATCCCTTGGGGAGGTTCTCATTAGCAATCAACGAGTGTATTTCCCTTATGAATTCATGGTGATTATGTCACGACCCAACCAGAGGGCCATGACAGACACCCGGTGCTAACCCACCTTGGCACCTCTTAACGTACATTCATATTCACATCTAGGTGAGCCACATAGCCTACTAATGATTTCTGTACATCAATAATACTAATCTCATTGGGCAACGACACATTTATATCATCATCAACAGCTATTCCCGTATCCATATATACAAGCCGACGAGGCTAACAAAATAGCATACAAAACATGAGCCGACAAGGTTGAAGGACATCTAACCATACATGACTATCTACGAGCCTCTAAAGAGAGTCTGTGACACCATATAGACGGGACAGGATCCCGCCATGCCCATATGTATGTACACAAAAGAATTATACCAACAGCTGCAGCTCCAGATGAAATGGAGCTCCTCTATGCAGTCCCTAAACAAGTAATCTATGGATCAAGCTTGTCTCCCCGTCTATCTTTCTTGACATCGGAGAACTCTATCTCTCAAAATCTCGAAGGATGATTCCTTCTTCTGAGGGAGTTTATTTTTGTAATGATCTATCATGGGATCATCGTACTGGCACTCTTTCCCTTCAACTACTAGTGACGAGACCGCTGAATTCTGAATGATAGCTCCCGTACTGCCTGAGTCCACTACTCGAACTCCTAGGCTAGCTAATTACTGGAGCTCACGAGCTATTTCTCTTTTCTCTAGCTGAACATCGCATAAACTTCCCATGGATCTACGGCTAAGAGCATCAGCCACAACATTTGCTTTCCCGGGATGATATAGGATATTAACATCATAATCTTTCAACTCCAACCATCGCCTTTGCCGCAAATTCAATTCCTTTTGCTTGAAAAAATTCTAGAGGCTCATATGATCTGTGTAAATATCAAGATGGATGCCATACAAATAATGTCTCCACATCTTCAATGTATGAATCACTGCAGCCCACTCAAGATCATGGGTGGATAATTCTTCTCATGTTTGTGCAACTACCTTGAGGCGTAGGCAATCGCCTTACCATGCTGCATCAATACACATCCTAATCCAATGCCCGAAGCATCACACTAGACAACATAGCCTTCTGGTCCTTCTAGAAGTGTCAGGACTGGGGCAGAAGTTAATATATTCTTTAGCTCTTGAAAACTACACTCACAAACATATGTCCATTGAAATTTAGCTGATTTTTGGGTCAACTCTGTGAGTGGTGCAGAGATAGAAGAAAAGCCTTTTACAAACCTCCTGTAATAACTTGCTAAGCCAAGAAAACTACGAACCTCCGTAGGTGTTGTAGGCCTTGGCCAAGTCTTCACAGCCTCAATCTTTTGGGTATCTACCCGAATGCCATCGGCTGAAATAATATGCCCCAAGAAGGTCACCGAATTCAACCAAAATTCACACTTAGAAAATTTGGCAAATAACTCTCGAGTTTGGAGAATATTAAGGATGGTAAGCAAATGATCCGCATGTTCTACTTCAGATCTAGAATATACCAGGATATTGTCAATGAACACGATCAAAAATAAATCTAGGAAAGGCCTGAACACATTGTTCATGAAATTCATAAATATTGTCGGCGCATTAGTTAGCCTAAATGACATTACCCGGAACTCAAAATGGCCATATCTTGTTCGGAAAGCCGTCTTAGGAATATCCTTCTCCCTAAATCTCACCTGATGATACTCGGATCTCAAATCTATTTTTGAAAACCATTTGGCACCCTGCAACTGATCAAATAAGTCATCAATCCTTGGGAGCGGATATTTATTCTTGATCGTCACCGTATTCAGTTGCCGATATTCAATGCACATTCGCAACGAGCCATCTTTCTTCCTCACAAGCAACGCTGGTGCTCCCCACGGGGAAGAACTAGGCCTAATAAAACCTTTTCTAAGCAAGTCGTTCAATTTCTTCTTCAACATTTTAAACTCTGCGGGAGCTATCCTATAAGGAGGAATGGATATGGTTTTTGTATCCGGAAGCACATCAATAGCAAAATCAATCTCCAACTCAGGATGGAGGCCTGAAAGCTCATCCAAAAATACATCTGGAAACTCATTCGCGACGGGGACAGACTGAAAAATTAGCGATTCGGCTTCTATATCGTGAACCCGGACTAAAAGATAAATACAACCTTTAGCAATCATTTTCCTAGCCTTGAGGTAGGAAATAAACCTACCTTTCGGGGACGCTGTATTTCCTTTCTATTTTAAAACTGGTTCTCCCGAAAACTGGAAGCGAACCATTTTCATTCTACAATCAACATTGGCATAGCAAGAAGCCAACCAATCCATGCCCATAACAACATCAAAGTCCGTCATTTTCAACTCATGTAAAGCAGCCATAGTGTGATGATCACAAATCACAGCTACACAATTTCTATATACTTGACTAGCTATCACCGGTTCACGAACGGGTGTCAATACCTCACAAGGTTGGATTGACTCCTGTTTGACCCCAAATCGACCTAAAATATATGGAGTAACGTATGACAGTGTAGATCTCGGATCTATCAATGCATATACATCAAGATAAAATACCGACAATATACCTGTGACGACATCAGGGGAAAACTCAAGATCCTGTCGCCCAGCCAATGCATAAATACGGTGCTCAGGATAATTAGAACTAGGAGCTCTTCCTCTACCTCTACCATGGATAATTGGCACCTGTGAACCTTGCCCCAGAGGGCGTATCGATGATGAAGACCCAACTGCCGATCCTGAAGGCTGGACTCTACCCCCTCTACCAATCGAGGGGCAGTCACGCATGATGTGGCCTGGCCAACCACATGTATAGCAAACCTCTGAGCCTAATCGATACCGGCCCCAATGTAACTTCCCTCACTGAGAACATTGTGGCACGGGTGGCCTTGCCTGACCCGAATCACCTCTGAAATGAGAACCTGAAGCCCTAAAATTCTGACTCGGCCCGGGGTGAGTAGATCTATCAAATCTCTGACCCATAAATTATGGAGGTGCACTAGTCATTAAATGTCCTGAATGCCTAGAAAACTGCTGCCTTTGCCCTCCTCTGAACTCACTAATTAGACCCGAAGACCTAGCCCTCTTGCTATACCCTCTGTCGTGCTCACGCTCACTTCTTTGCTGTTGTTGGCTTTCCTCCAAATTCTGAGCATAGGCCTGGATGCGTGAAATATCCATGTTGTCTTGAAGGGACGCAGTCAAGCATTTATCCATCAAATCTGACCCCAGGCCACTCACAATCGGTGCACTCGATCACCCATATCCGCTACCATGACCGGAGCATACCTAGCCAAAGAATTGAAGCAGAGACTATACTCTAAAGCACTCACGCTTCCTTGCCGAAAATTCAAGAACTTATCGACTCTAGCCCGCCGAACCTCTGGAGGCAAGTAATGTCGGAGGAAAGCATCAACAAATTCTTGCCATATTGGGGGAGGTGCATTAACTCCCCTTGAAGCCATCCAAACTGTATACCAATGAACCGTGACATCCCGCAATCTATAGGATGCTAGTTCTACCGATTCAATGTCTGAAGCATGCATTAACCGAAGTGTCCTCAACATCCCATCAATAAAGCTCTAAGGGTCCTCATCTGGCTTTGACCCGAAGAATTCCGGTGGGTTTAAGCAAATAAAATCACGGGCTCTTGCACTATCAGCCCTATCACCTTGACCTGTACCTTGCCACTGGGTCTGAGCGGCAACCAACTGAGTGAGTGAATAAATAGCCTCTTTAACATTTTAGCCCAAAGCATCTGATGGAGGAGCTGGGGCTGAGGCTCCTTCATGCTTCTCTGAAGCAGGTAATGAGTGGGAGGATCTAGACAGAACCTCATTCTAGGATTCATCCCCCTCTCTAATTGGTGGCAGTATTCTTTCAGCCCACTTTTCCATCACTGTCTTGCCCTTTTGGGCTGCCGTAGCTTTCCTCTTTATAGGCATTTCTGAAATACATAATAAACGGTTAAGGAAAGAGAAATCCTTATATCATGGCTCTATCGCACGATCTTATGAAGAAAGAAGGTCATTCATTCCTAAAATGCCCGCAGCCTCCTGTTTATAAGTGTGGCGCGCAACACACCCATAAACAAGACTCTACTGGACATGGCTCGTAAGCACACCCTAGGATAGAACTGCTCTGATACCACTTTTGTCACGATCCAACCGGAGGGCCATCACGGGCACCGGGTGCTAACCCACTCGGGCACTTCTTAATGTACATTCATATTCACATCTAGGTGAGCCACATGGCCTACTCATGATTTCTATACATCAATAATACTAATCTCATTGGGCAATGAAACATTTATATCATCATCAACAACTATGCCCATATCCATGTACACAAGCTGACGAGCCTAACAAAATATCATATAAAATATGAGAGACGGGACAGGACCCCGCCATGCCCATATGTATGTACACAAAGGAATAATACCAACAGCTACAGCTCCGGACAAAATAGAGCTCCTCTATGCAATCTCTGACAAGTAATCTATGGATCAAGCCAGTCTCCCCGTCCACCTGCGGGCATGACGCAGCGTCCACAAACAAAAGGACGTCAATATGAATAATGCACTGGGTATGTAAAGTATAATCAATAACATAATAGAAGCATAAGAAATAGCATAAGATAGACGAGTCATGAAATGAAAGAGCTAGGTATACCTCTAGCGACGTTCATTATATTTACTTACCCTATTTCTAATGGGAAATTTCCATTTCCTACATTCATACATTTAGAAGTATCATACCCGAGCATAGAGGTTCGGTTTCTTACATACCCGACCATGATAAGGTTCGGTGTTACACATACCTGTCCTTACCAAGGCTCAGTGTCATCCTACCCAACTGCAGTGGTATGCGCGCGATATACGTCAGACCCGGCCATAGAAGCTCGGTGTTACATAATAGCCATACATACTTATAACGTATACATACTGGTCCATAAGTATCATCAACATCATTATCATCATCGTTTTAGTTACATCTTTCCTTAAAGGATCAACTATCATATAAAGGAGGCAATAGCATCGTGAAAATATCGAGAATCATGAGCATTAGTAATTCTAGGGATGGAGTCATTTAGAAGACATTTTGGAACCCATGAGAAGGTATATAGCAAAGGAATCATGCCTTAATGAAAGAAGGGTTAGCCTTACATACCTCGTCGTCTTCTTAACTACTGAACATTCACTGTCGAAGCTTGAGAGATCTACATTTAAAAGGATTCATACCATGGTTAAGCCTTAATGCTACTCTTAAACCCAACCAAGAATAATTCATGATCTAACGAAAATTGGGTAGAATTTTGCCTATTTCATCGACTTTCACTATATTACAAAACAACTCCTAAACATCCATAATAACATTGACAATATCATAATCAAGTAATCACATTTCATTAAGTCTTCAATATTCATTCTCATGTTCAACTTATACTAAAACCTTCACACCCAACCTTAGCACATTTCCATACAACACTTCCTCATCATCATTATTATCTTCCTTAACAATATTATATCTATATCGTACTAAAATCATGGCTCAGATTAGTTTACTACTCATAAACATCATGAAATCTATATTTAGAACTCATCCTCTACATTTCTCCTTTCACCCAAGTTTTGTTACAACCATGCATTCTTAATAACATGAAATAAGAATGAAAATAACCTTATTATCTCATAGGAACAAGCTTTGGAGCAAGATATCAACTTGTGCAAAACCCTAGCTACAATACCCAAGCAAATCTTGAAATCTACTAACCCTATGGATCCTTCTAACACATGAACACTTCAATTCTTGCTATTTGATCTTTGTAATCTCTTGGGTTTGAGTGAAATATGTTGGGAGAATGGTTTTGGGAGCTCTTAAGACTTGGAGAGGAAGTGGGAAATGAAATAAATGAACAAGAGGGCCATATATAACGAAATAGAATTCTAGCCCGACCCAGATTACGGCCAATTATACGGGCCGTATAATTTATACGGTCTGTATAATTGGACCGTATAATCTCACCATGAAATCAACTCTCTCTAGAAGTAATCTTCGGACCATTATATGAGCCGCATAATTTATACGGTCCGTACAAATGGCCGTATAACTGGGAATTTCCGAATTTCATTCTCGTCGACTTGTTTGACTTCCAATCCTCTTGGAACCTCCTTGGCACTTATATAACCCTTCATTAACCATGCAATAGGCCCTATAGAATCCCCTCAGGACCTTACCAAATAAATATTATCTTAACATGTTACACCTCGGAAAATCTTCCTTTGTTGCTCAATGAATGAACTAGTGAGGAGTATGAGTATACGATATTTCCATGAGTAAGAAATGACAATTGATGGCCTTAAGTAAGATTTCAAAGGCAATCACAATAAGAGATAGTTTATGCTCCATAACGACTAATTATAGGTTCTGAAAATGTGGAAAGTTGCAGATTTGCATTTTGGCCAGTTGGACGTAAAATGAAATACGGACCGTAAAGTGGTATATGGCTCGTAAACTGCCATGTCGTATTTTGACTTCCAAAACTTCAACTTTCTGTCAAATGTTCAAATGGTTAAATACGACTTGGAATACGGCCCATAAACTGCGATCGTAAATCACCATGATCCCCAGCATACTTTCTGGTTCTGTTATGCTTAAATACGGCCACGAAATACGGCCCGTAAACTAGAATACGGACTGTAAACTGGGTTTACGATCATTGTGCACTTTCGACGACTGTTCATTTCAGATCAGATTTTGGGTTATTAGAAAGGGGACCAAGTTTATTATTTCATTTCATTTCATTTCTACATGACACCCCTTCTCTCTAAAACATCTCTCTACATAAATTCCACAAGAATTCAAGGATATTTTGTGATCAACAACATAAACTAAGTGAATCAAGTATAAGAAAACCCATTAAGGATCATCATACAAGTCAAGAAATCTCATTGGAGATAAACTAGGGTTTTGCTCAAGTGGAGTATTATCAACCAAGGCTTGTTCCTACGACATCTAAGGTAAGAATTATGATGTTTCTATGTTGTTTAAGGTATTAAAGAGTTGAAATACTTGTATTGTAGAGAGGTATGGCAAAATGGGTCATGAATGTGGAATAGTGCCATTTTGAGAAATAGTTTGAATTGAGTTATGAGTCTGAATGTATTGTAACGTAAATGTGTTATAAATGATGTTGAGAACATGAGATGAGCAATGTACGTGAATGGACATAGTCGTGTGTTATAGCCATGGATATGAGTAATTGAAAGCAAATTAAGAAATGTGGATAATGCGGATGATTAATGACTATTGCTATGGTATTGTGAATGTATTATTAACGTTTGGGAATTGATATACGTTATGGAGGAATGTCGTATAAATAAAGGAGATGTTGTCCAATTTTCTCTAGCTTTAGTCGTATATGCTAGCTATCGATTCTCATGATAATATGACTTCAATGAAGGTAGAAACGCTAGCATTGGAGGTGAACGCGCAAGTCTAAAATAGTGAACGAAAAAGGTATGTAAGGCTAACCCTTCTTTCATAAGGCATGGTTCTTTGGCCAAATATCTAACTCTTCTATGAGACTATGATGTCCTTCAAATGACTTGATCTCCCGAGCTAGTAAGCTCATGATTCTTGATATGCCACGATTGTACTAAATCCCTTGTATGACGAGTAAGCCGATAAAGATAAATGTGATGAATGACGATGATAGTATAATGATGTTGGTGACGATGATGATAATGATGTTAATAGTAAATATGCTTATGAGCTATTATGTATATGTGTCTATGTATGACTATTATGGAACCCCGAGCTTATAAGGCCGGGCAAGATATGTAAATAAGTATGTATATGATTACATAACGCGCGCACACCTCTGCAGATGGTACGGATAACCCTGACGCCTTGGTAGGGCCAGGTAGATATAACCCTGAAGCCTTGGTAGGGCCAGGCATGAGTAACCTTGAGCCTTGGTTGGCCAAGTATGTATGAAACACCGGTCCTGCATGGTCGGGTATGCTATGTAAATGTTATGTGTATGATATAATTATGTATATGATATGAATACGAATATGATACGATATGAATGTGGATAAGGGTATGTATACGAATACGAGTACAAATATGGAATGGATACGATTTGGATGTAAGTACACAAATACGCATTAGAAATGGGAAATCCCTATGAAAGGCATGTAAGTGCCTATGACGATGATATCACCATCTCCCATCTTGTGCTATTTCTTATATTGCTTATTATGCTTCTATATTGATATTGATCATGCTTTACATAATTAGTACATTCTTCGTACTGACGTCCTTTTGTTTGTGGACGCTGCGTCATGCCCGCAGGTGCACAGGGAGACAGGTTCGATCGATAAAGGTAGTCTCAGAGACTACATAGCAGAGCTCCATTTCATTCGGAGCCATAACTTTTGGGTACTTATTCTTTTGTGTATATAATTATGGGCATAGCGGGGTCCTGTCCCGCTTATGTGATATGTTATACTCTTCTTAGAGGCTCGTAGACATGTGTATATGGTTAGATATGTCTGGCCTTGTCGGCCTATATTTTGTATATCATTTTGATAGCCTCGTCGGCTCATGTACATTGATGTGGCATAGATGCCAATGATGATATAAAAGCATCGTTGTCCAATGGGACTAGTATGATGAATGAATAGAAATGTATGTTTAATTGTATGGCTCACCTAGACGTAAGTGAAGTGTAAGCCAAGGGGTGCCCGGGTGGGCTAGCACCGGGCGCTCGTCGCGGCCCACTAGATGGGTCGTGACATAACTATAGCGAAAACCTTTCCGAACACGACTTACATTTCACTTCCTTCAACAAACTAAGTTTCACATATCCATATGACTTCAAAATGTTATAGTACGCACTTTGAGCTGCCTAATGCTCTCCTTAATGTCATAAGGATTTCATGTTCATCTTAAGGTCACATTAGTCTACTCACAAGGCAACAAATCCGGAATTTCCGAGGTGTAACTGATTATCAATGCGAAAATCCCCCATCTAAGCACAATCAAGAGGAAGAGTTTCTGCAGCAAGAGAACCAAGGTCTACCGCTTGGGTGGTCGAAGTTGCAGGGTCTTTCCCTTGCCATTGAGACCCATTGTCACCTGAGGAGTTTGAAGGGGAAGAAGACATGCGAGATGGGCTAGGAGAGGCTATGGCTGGGTTAAAGTCAAAAAAGTTGTAGAAGAAGAAATAGGGTTTGAAGGCAGAATATGCTAAGTGCATGCAACGAAAGAAATAAAAGGCGTATAGATGGGAGTGGATGGAAGGAACTTTTGAATTTATGTAGGAAAGAAAATCTGTTGATTTTCGTAAAATGAGTCCTCACATGCAGTCATGAAACGTTAATTGTCGTCGTCTTTAAGAGACAGTCACAGCTCTGATGCCCATCACGTCGATTGATGTGATGGGATGTTTGTGTTTCCCGCGCAAAAAAAGGATAAGTACTAACCTCTTTCAATCCCGGTCATACTTGTTCGAGTCATCGAGAAGGTGGGGACTATCTGTGTTTGGTTAAATTCGTATAACACAAGTGAACCAGTATAGTGGTGACACGTGGCAAGAAACATGAGTCAGCATTTAGCTTTCCCGGAGGAAGCTCTTTAGTAATGAAAGCGTATTCGGTTTCGAAAAGATCGTTAGAATGGCCTCGGAAGAGAGACCAATGGTCTACCGTTACGAATGAGGTGTTACACCTTCCGTGAAGTGTTAATAAGGCTTTGTTGTCTTCTTTATTGCTCATTATTACGAAGGAATTAATTCTCATTATTAGTAGGGGCACGATTCATGGAAAGTGTACCCCAAATTCCTTGTATAAATAGGATTTGTCATTCCATTGTAAAGCATGTGAAATCCAAGAGCAATACACAACACCATTCCACACTTGCCTTATTTTTAAACTTTTATTACTTTAGTTCGGAGTGATTGAGGGTCCGGTTGGCAACCTTACCAGAGTCATTAACTCAAAGCTCCACCAAGGCTCAGACTATCTCTAACTTGTGTTGTATTTACATTTCGTTTATATCGATTTTACTGCATATTTTATTGCTTTATTGGTCACTTTGATCCACATGTCCTTGACAACGAACACAAATTCAACTGAACTATTTTTCGGGTAAACAATGTCAACAACATCAATGCCCTTTAATGGTATTTTTAAGTCATTCTTCAAGTTTCTTCGTCCCGATTTTCCTCGTCTTAATTTGTATAGTTGATATCATGTACCTATGGAATTACAAGAAGCCCTAAATGGAGTTCTTCCTCCGTCTTTGACAAATAAGCTCAAGCAAAATTTGTATCAAAAAATCCTCCTAATAAAAATATATATACAACCTTTGCAGCCTACATCAAAGTTCATTCGAGAATTGTATTCCGTATGCTTCAAAGTTTCATGAGAATATCTTTTGCACGTTTTTATTGTGATTCAAAAGGCAGCCAAAAAAAGAAATTAAAGGAAGCAATTAGTTGACTGAATCTGGGACAACCGGTACATATATGTCCATTTCTAGTTTCTAGTATTATATGCTGGAAGCCATCCAATTTTAAGTCCTCTATTTTGTCTACTGCTAGGACAAGGGGAGGATAAGATTAGAATCACAAAATCAAGAATTAGGCGTTCCTAATTCTACTTTTATGGTCACATAGTTCGAAACCCGTATAAGGAAAAAATGGATTGAATATGCATACCACCTCACAAGTTGGGATATGAGTTGGGGTAGGAGTAGTGCTATACAACCTACTGTATTTGACAGTCAATAACAGTATTAATCCATGAACCATTTTTGTAGCAAAAGGATATTTCCACATCCCACTATCCTTTTTTTCTTCTTCTATATTCTTCTACTTATCTATTATTGTAAGCCTGGACATCTACCTTATATATGTGTGTGTATACATCTGATATGTCTTACGCATACACAATGGCGGAGGTCGGACTGCAGATAATTAAATGTCACATTTGAAGTCGAATCCATGACCTAATTAAAAAGCTTTTTATTTGAAATCTCTTTGACACTACGCCAGAGGCCTTTTTTTTTTTTTTAAAATGATTATAGTGTCCGATCCAATTTGTACTCACCTCGACTAATTTCACGTGGTGCTACTTCATGCCAAAACAGTTACTAATTAACTCCATCCACCAATGCTTGGAAGATGGAAGAAATCGCCTAGTCTTTTAAAGTTCAATAATCAAACTATAATCAACTAGGATTACAGTTTTATAGTACTAGCTTGGTCTAAATTATGTACGTGTGTACAGTTAACTATCTGCTTTGAACAGGATGGGATCATTTTGTTCATGCATATTAGGTAGTATATTAGTGTTTATTTATTTATTTATTTATTTATTTATGTACATTTGATACGCGTTGGGGAAATCATGCTAGCTGTGAAACCATGAATTTCCAAGATAGCAGAAAACTGAATGTATAAGTTATAACTAGGGGTGTACATGAACCGGGTCGGTTTGGGTTTTTAAAGACCAAATCAAACCAATTATATCGGGGTTTTAAATCTGTAAACCAAATCAAACCAACAAAAGTCGGGCTTTTCAACCTCGGTTTTCTCGATTTTTTTTGGGTTGCTCGGGTTTTTCTGGTTTTTGTTTTCAGGTAAAGTCTTCTTACAAAACATATAACTTGTACTTCAAATATTTTTTTAGTCCTAGTAAGATACGACTATCTAATTAAGATACTTATTAAGAAAATAACAAAAAATGTGAGATGAGAGATGATATTGTATTAAAATATTCAACAAAAAAATGTAATGAAAATGAATAAAATAAAATGATTATAATCTAAAAGTACTCAGTCATGCTTTAATAAATACAGCTAATTTATAAGGCATGTGGAAAATTATCATAATCTAAAAGTACTAAGTCATGTTAAATTAACAAGTTATGCTAAAATAAGTTTTTACCCTAAAATAAGTATGCTAATGAGTATTAATTACATGACTAGATATCAAAGAAAATAAAATAAAATTAAGTTATGTATTTTCACTTTCTCAACCAATATAAAACTAAGGAATAGATATCCAACATTATTATCATTCCTAGTGTTAAAATTGACTTCGTTTATTAGCATTAGTATTGATTTGATTTTTGTTAACTTTTATTTGAGTTTCTAATATCTATGAGCTATAAAATTTATTGGACTATTCAAAATTCTAATTCCAAGCTTGAAATAATATGTTAAAAGACAAAAAACTATGAAAAAGTTTAAGAAACATTTATAAATTACATTATAAATAAATATTTTTATGTATAAAATATTTTTGAACTTTTATAAAATGTAATGCCGGGTTGTTTTGATTCGGTTTGACTTTTTTTAGTTAAAACCAAACCAAACCAATATTGTTCGGGTTTTTCTTTTTAAAACCAAATCAAATCAAACCAAACTACTAATCGGGTTTTTTTCTCGGTTTAGTTCGAATTATCGATTTGATGCGGTTTATCGGTTTCCTTTGTACCCCTTGTTATAACCATCCAAATTTGGTCCTTTTACTTTCAAGAAGAGTTAATATACATAGTTTTTGTATTTACTAAATTGCAGTGTTTAGAAAACATTTTTAAACAATATTTTGGGTTGGGGCTGGGTAGGCGGACAGGGGGCACTTTCTTGAAATAAATAAATGGAAAAAGCTTTACTTACGGCCATTTATGATTTTGTCCCAAATAATTGGAAAACGACATTCGTCTAATCACACTCTAAACTGAAATGATGACCAGAAAAAAGGTCTTAATTAGACGGGACATCATTTGAAATGTGATTCTTTTCTCTATCACATATCGTTGCTTAATTGTTCTTCTATTGTTTTCCTTCCTTCTTCATGCTTATCTATATGAAGTGTTTTGTGACGTGCATGAAAATATCTCTCCCTCCATATATCAAAAAGGCAGAAGCAGATATCAGAGATGGACGAACCAGGTGGATGAAAAAGGTTCGTGAACATGTTCCAAACAAAATCTTGCAACAACAAGGATTTGTAGAAGAACTACGGTAAAGACTTGGCGGTCAAGTATGAAAGATTTCTTGCCATATTTGTCGAGATTAGTAAGCCTTCTGCAAGGAAAAAAAGCTGACTCATCAAGGCAAGAATCAAGTACAACACAAAACTTTATTGCGTGTTAGGGTCCAATAAGGAGAAGGTTTTGTCACCGACATGCTTGCTTGAATTGTTATAAATACTTAGGTCTTACCAAGAAAAAATTAACGCACCCACAAAGAGAGAATTCAAAATATTGAGCGATCAAAAGACATATCCAGAATCTTCAAGAATCTAGGGTTGCGTCCCTAGTGAAAGAAGACGGATAGAAGGAGTTGTTCTACTGAATAATGTTTTCCAGTACTTGTTATGTCCCGCATTTTCGTATGTTAAGCTACGTCATAAGTAAGCTAATGTGGACTCGTAGGGGCTACAGATTATTGTTATATCGCATGATTACGATAATGAATATATGAAGTATATTGAAAATTATTTTATTTAAATGAATTGATATCAAGAAATTAATTATGTGCGTAATTTGTTAAATGTTCGGATAAAGTGGGAAATTGGGAAATTAATTAGTAAGTGTAGCGGGAGACAAATTGGCATAGCCCCCAACAAAGGGGCAAGTGTCAACAACCATGACACATGGGTCCATTACAAAGAAAGGGGCATATGACTAATACTATTTGAGGGATCTGTTGGGGGAACATTTTGGGACAAGAATGTATTATGTGGTGTTGACCTCACGGTTTACACATAGGGATATATTTAAGATCCCTTTAATTATGTTTCTCATGAAAGAACAATATATGAAAAGGCAGCAACGTGTCTTTTTACGAAGTGTTAATAAACGGATGCTACTCAAGAAAATATAGCAAGGTTCTACGCAAGAGAAAAAATACAAAGAACAATATAAAGGTTATGCCCACGTTGATTTCCTCCGGGTGATAGCAAATTGAAGATTTCTTCGTAATGAAGTAAGGTGTCGGGAAGCCCTAAAGAGAGTGATAAAGGTACGATTCTTCATCTACAATCTTCTACAAATTCGTATGAACATCTAGGGTATGTATTTGTTAAGAACTCACGGGACGGTGTTCGGAAGCCGTGAGTTCAATTGTTTGGAGTTGTTATAGGCTATTGTTGGATTCTTCATGCTGAGATAAAATTCGGGAGATGTTATTGAGCTAATTTCTCTCTATGGATAGTAGTTGATGTTGAGGTTGTTATACTTAATGTATTTGGAAGAAGAAAGTGTATAAAGTATCGTATACGAAGCGTATATTGAACTATTTGGGTGTATACCTTATAGTGTTATTAATGTGAGTTTAGACAGACTTATATGAGGTTGTTGTTGTTGTTGTGGGTAGTTGCATGTGTTATACAAATTAAGGAATGGGGGAAATGTTGCCTGTTTAATTTTAGAATCGATTTATCATTTGATATACGCGTTATACTAGCATCATCTAAGTGCATATATGTATTCCTTTTGTTATAAGATTAGCGTAAGTGTTACGACGAGTTTCTTGTTGGATTATAATGACGACTTGAGGTATGTAATGGCTATCCTTCCTTTTCTTGGCATGATCCGTAGACAGTAAATGCTTATCGAATCTTAAACAAAGAGAACTATTCTTTATAGTTGTCATAGAGGTGTAACGTTTCTAGATGTGGTATTATATCTTCCGAGTGATTCTTATCCGCTTCTTAGTTCAATGTTGGTAGATGAGTTAGAGAAGGCATGTTGACATCTTCATATATTTCAGTCTACACATGATATACAACATGATATATACATATATTTTCTATAGCCTGGCTACTTGGTCAGTGAGACATTTTCTTTAGCCTGGCCACTTGGTCAGTGAGACAGATTTGTCTGGCCTACAAGTCAGTGAGATAGATTGCCTAGCCGAGGGGTCAGTGACATAGATTTGCCTGGCCGACGGGTCAGTGAGACAGATTGCCTAGCCTTATGGTTGATGAGATTTTATAGGTGCCTGGCCACTTGGTCAGTGAGATATACATTATTATTATATTGTATTTCATACAAGACAGGCCAGGTGAGGTATTTAGGACATTATTTGATCTTCAGATTATAATGCTCTTAGTTCAGTTTCAATTTCAGTTATGTATTGCCTTACATACTCAGTACATTATTTCGTACTGACGTCCCTTTTGCCGGGGGCGCTACATTCATGCCTGCAGGTATAGTTAGACAGACTGGCAGACCTTCCCAGTATATAAGATCTGATATCAGCTGTTCGCGAGCTTACTTGTTTGGAGTTGCCAGGTATTTTGGAGTCCTTCTTTTATGCTTACAGACTTGATGAGTAGGTCGGTGCCCTGTCCCGACCATGATACAATTATGTTTTCTTTAGAGGCCTGTAGATGAGTCATGTATATAGAGTGTCAGTGTGATAGCCTTTTCGATTTTGTGTATATCTATTTTGATATTGTTGGTCTTGTACGACCATGGCAGCCTCATCGGCTTGCTCAGTTATAAATTGTCACGACCCAAATCAATGAGTCGTGACGAGTGTCTGGCCTCTAGCGACCAAACACCCCTAAACACGTATCTGAAACATACTGAACATCAAGGGCCCATAAATGGCATGAATTGATCTCATAAATGGGAAACATCAAGACTCTGTACAATCTGTATATACACATATATACTGAATAACAGTGCAGGACAGCTAGGCCGCTACATATACTGTACACAAAAGAATGGAAGCCGACAAGGCTACATCATCTGACTAATACATACCACTGTCTACAGACCTCTACTGGAATGAAAGCTATAGAAAGGACAAGACAGGGCCCCGTCATACCCATATGCATACACATCTCAAAAGGGTAGCATACCAAAACTGATTGCAGCTCCGGATCAAATGGAGCGCACTTACCACTGCTAGATCTAGAGGTTCTACTAAGCTGGACCACCTGTCTGTCTACCTGTACCTGCAGGCATGAACGCAGCCCCCCGAGCAACGGGGAGACAGTACGGATAATGTACTGAGTATGTAAGGCATAATAACAACATATATACATACAATCATGAATAAGATCCGAACTCATAAGCTGAAATGACTATATGCATGTACTTGTATGAACTAGTATCTGCATGTATCTACATAAATCTATGTAACTGACAATGCCACTGTGGGCACACAACATACATACTCATGCCTATCAATGAAGGTCATACATCTATATATGTGTGCGTATATAACGCCTGTAAAGCCTTTTTGGCATCTCGTCATATCATATCGGCTCCTCTGCAGCCATAATCAATATCATCATCAATGTGCACCAGTTGATCAGGTGGTAATGCGTATGTAACGCCTATCTCCCTTGTCATGCCCCATATATATATAATGCCTTCTGGTCATGGGTCAATGTTCATAAATATATAATGCATGAATCAACTGTATGCATAGAACTGCCTACATAAGATTGGACCCATGAACAGAAGGATCACTCATAAACGGGGTACATGAACATCAAAGACTGAAGTACTCCTAATGCTTCTAGGAATAGAGTAATATGGAAGCTCGCTTACTCGCTTGTTTGATCATACCAAAAGAAAGAAAGGATAGCCTTAACATACCTTGGCGTATATCAAATCGCCCAACCTCTACCTCTTGAACTTGTAAATGTACAATTAAGATAACATAGGCCTTAATTAGACTATTTACCTCGCTTACTAACCATCCTCAAATACATATAAAGCATAACGACTTATAGACAATAATTTCACGCTTACACCTCTTCAACTTCCCATTCAATCCAACATTAACCACAACAACAATAACAACACTTATATAAAAATATATACTCAAATTTATCCCCATCATCTCTTCAAATAGCCTCAAGTCACTACAATACCCTTCATCAACTTACCACTTCCACAAATACCCTCTCTTTACTTAGAATCACTTAAACTATTAATAATCAACTTAAATATAAGGGTCTAAATCATTTACATAACTTGAGGGGTCTAAGATCCTAAGAATCACTTCAACTCCAACTCCCTAAGCTTCATAACCTTGAAGAAACCCTAGACGCAACCTTCTTCTTCACAAGCTCAGGTTTTACGAGGCTCGGATCTTACCAAATCTCCACTAATATGATGGAAAATATTGGGAGAGAATATATTAGGGTTTTTCTGATTTGGAATGGAGGAAAATATGAAATAGGGTCGTGAACCACCTATTGCAGATGGAAGGCTGCGGGACCCTGTCGAAGCCGCACATCGACAATGTCGACGACCCGTCGACGATGACTGGTGTTTGCAGATTTTTTTCTAATTCGGTTCAAATTGCGTCAATTCGATTCGTTCAACTTTTAACTTTATAAATGCTAGGAATATCTGCTAGTACCCTTGTACATGAGCTAGGACACTTTCTATCTCCAAAACTCAGACACGAGCCTCAATTCCAAGGGCATACTCGACTAGGAAACCATAGGTTCTACTGCTACGAAAGTGAGGGGTGTAACATTCCCCCCCCCCCCCTGCCCCCTTAGGAACATTCGTCCTCGAATGTTCGAACACTCTTGGGCTATAAAACTTTTGGCAGAGTTTCCCCTGTACTTATACCCATCCGTCCTGCACACAACAACCTAAAATAATGCCACATAGGGCCACATATTATAACATGCAATACCATGGCCTCACACGACCAATCACGATAATTGAAATGAAATAATACCTGGGGTGATGATGCTTCTGTCACGACCCAGCTAGGGGCCGCGATGGGTACCCGGGGCTAGCCACTAAGCACCACTCACTCTACCACTCATCTTGCTCACTTAAGGCCCTTTTATCAACTTCATACACGAATTATAGGAAAAACATATTTTAGATAGAAATAATAATGCTTTATATACATTTTTCTCTCGGTCATCAAAATAATATATACATATAATAACATCTTGTGAGACCATCTAACCCACACTACGTATCTACGAGCCTCTACTGACATACAATACATCTAGACGGAACAAGACTCCGTCGTGCCCAAAATATGCATATATACCAAAAGAATAATCATAAGCACCTCCGGACTATGGAGTGCTTCCAATCAGCTGATAGCTCCTAAGAATCTGGGTCAAGCTCGCCTTCTCGTCTACCTGTGGGCACGAACATTGCGTCCAAAGAAAACGGACGTTAGTACGAATGTTTTACTGAGTATGAGAGGCATAAACAATAACAATACATCAAAGAAATAAGAGAAGTATCAAATATGGAGCAACTATATCTGGCTGTGAATCATATAGGAAGTAATACATGCTGACTTACTTTATGCTCATCATCATCTCATGTATGCATAACATGTATATGTGCAAGTAAACTGCCCGACCATATAGGTGCGGTGTGATAATCAATAACATTAGCCCGCGTCCAGGCATCCCGCGTCCGGGGTACCATCTCATGACGCCCACTAGTGGTGTCTGCCCATGCCATTTGGCCATGGTGTATAACATAGCTGCCCGCCTTAGCGGTGACTGCCCGGCCAACTAGGCGCGGTGTAATATGATCATGACTTGCTCATCATAAAATACTTATAATAATGTGCTTATCATCGTACATGCATAAGGACTCTAGAAAAACTGTATGTTATCGAGGTGACGTAAGGTCGTGAACCCTCGATTCTATTATGAACATTCTGCCTCACCTTGAAAGGATTAGTATATATGGTGAGTGTATACAAGGAACGACATCATTTACTTTATAAGAACGCCATATCATATCTCTTGACTCATATAACTATTCATGATCTTAGGCTCTTGGCTTTCCGGAATATAGGCGAATCATAGAAAGGAAGAGAAATCATATCATGAGATTCATGCCATAGAAATAAAGTGACTATCCTCACATACCTTTGTCGTTTAGCTAAGCTATCGTTCACTTGTTCTCCTTCGATATCACGTCGTTACCTTCATGAGAGAATTTGGGCTAACGTTAGTTAATCGACTACAAGAACGCATTGTGATTTCTAGGGACATTTGGGCAGCATTTCCTTTATTTCTACTACTTTTCCCATATTCTATATCAACTCCCAACATTCACAACAACATCCACGATATAGAGACCAAGAATCATCATTTATATACATTGAGTAAAATCCACCATTTCTCTCCAATTTTTCCACATTTAATGGTTATAGCTCATTATCGTGTTTTCTCTTATATAATACTCATTTCATGGTCTAAACATCGTTTACAACGTATTCATAACCATAATGCATCAACATTCATGATTCCATTCCACTATCATTCAATTGTGACACTATTCACTCACTAATGGCCAATTTTCTATATTCTTCTACATTTCAAGTATCTAAGCCTTCCAATACCTTGAAAAACATGGTATAGTCATGAAACATACCTTAGATGTTGGTTGAACAAGCCTTGAATGAGAATACTCATCTAGCACTAAAACCCTTCTTCACCTCTTTTGGAATTTCTTAAAGGAGATGACTTCCAATTTGATTTCATACACTTTGTTCCATAGATTTGGTGTTGGTGATCTTTGTTTTCCTTTGATTTCTCTTGTACTGGAAGAGTGGAGAGTTTTATAGATGGTTCTTGAAGTGTGGAGAGTGGATGAAATGAAAATGAAATGAAAAACAGACCCTTACATTTAAACTTAAAAGCTGGCCGAGCCAACTTATATTGACCAACATACGGTCCGTACTATTTATACAGACCGTATGTATGGGTGTACATTTGGTCCAGTGGCTGGTGGCCTTCTTGGCCAATTATACGGTCCAATCTACGGCTAGTATAAATTAAACGGTCCGTAGATTGGGCCGTATAATGCCAGTGATTCCGTTTTCGTTCTAGTTGTCTCGTTTGATCTCTGATCCTTATGGAACCTTCTTGGAACTTGTTTAACATCTCAACATAAACCTAAAGGGCGTTATTACACTTCTCTAAGACATCATTATGCCATCACAAAATCGTTGCTCGTTATTCTTACCCGATACACCACATATGGTTTGCTTTTCTTAGCAACTATCTTTCCTTATCTCCCTTGCTTTTAAATTCTCGTTTAGGGTTGTCAAATACTACTTCTTACTCATCAAAACACCGTATACGTCATGACCTTCGTTGTCCTATTCACAGTACATGTAAGGGGAATTTTTTGAGGTGTAACATCCTTCCCCTGTTTTGGAACATTCGTCCTCGAATGTTAAACACTCGGGATTCTACGAACATTTCGCCAGAGTTTCCCCTGTAATTGGGCACTACCAACCTGTCACAGCAACCCATAATATAATTGCCTCACAGGGCTACATCATAATATCAACATATCTATGGCCACACACGACCAACAGTATAAAATAAAGCATACGTACCTCATCTCGTCGACGTTGCATCTTGAATCTCCTCTGGGGGTTGGAATAAATGCGGATATTTGGCTTGCATATTCTCTTACGCTTCCCAAGTCATTTCTTCCCAATTATTGTTTCGCCACAAGACTTTTACTGAAGAAACCTCTTTATTTCGAAGTTTTCGCACCTGTCTATCTAAAATGGCAACCGGTACTTCTTCATATGTCAATTTCTTTGTCACTTGGGCATCATCAACCGGAACTATTCTTGTTAGGTCTTCAATGCACTTGCGGAGCATTGAAACATGAAAAACTGGATGTACGGACTCAAGCTCGGAAGGCAAGTCCAGTTCGTATGCTACACGACCCACCTTACGGATAATTCTATAAGGTCCAATTTATCTCGGGCTCAACTTCCCCTTTTTGCCAAACCTCATTACCTCTTTCATTGGCGATACTTTCAAGAATACCCAATCATTGGCTTGGAATTCCAATTCTCGTCGGCGGTTGTCCGCATAAGACTTCTGGCGACTTCTGCTTGTTGAATCAAGTCGGGGCCTATTAATTGTGTTTCTCCGGTCTCAAACCATCCAATTGGAGATCAACATTTCTTTCCATACAATGCTTTATATGGAGCCATTTGAATACCGGAATGGTAGCTATTGTTGTATGCGAATTCTATAAGGGGTAAATGCTCATCCCAACTACCGCCAAAATCCAACACACACGCTCGTAGCATATCCTCCAAGGTCTGAATAGTACGTTCGGCTTGTCCATCCATCTGTGGACGAAATGTCGTACTGAGCTTGACTTGGGTACCTAGACCTTCCTGGAAGGACTTCCAAAACTTGGCTGTAAACTGTGCCCATCTGTCTGTAATAATGGCTAATGGAATTCCGTGAAGTCGCACAATTTCTTTCAAGTACAACCTAGCATAATCTTCCGCTGAATACGTGGTCCTGACTGGAAGAAAGTGAGCTGCTTTGGTTAATCTATCCAAGATCACCCATATAGAATCGTATTTGCCTCGGGAGCGAGGTAATCCTACAATGAAATCCATATTAATTTTTTCATCCCATTTCCATGTAGGAACCTCCATTGCCTGTAATAAGCCCCATGGCTTTTGATGTTCAGCCTTTACTTGTTGACAATTTGGACATTGAGCTACAAATTCCGCTATGTCCCGTTTCATGCCATCCCACCAATACAGTGATTTGAGGTCATGATACATCTTGGTCGCACCCGGATGAATAGAATATCGCGAATAGTGTGCTTCCTCTAAAATTCGTTGGCGCAAATTTTCCACATCCGGTACGCATAGCCTGCTCTGATATCTACGGACCCCATCTATGGAAACTTCAAATTGAGACTTGTCTTTTTCACGAGATAGGTCTCGATAATGGCTTAACTGAGAATCTTCATATTGTCGTTCCTTCACTTCTATACTCAAAGAGGACACTATGGGGTCATTGATGCTAATATTTGTGCTACCCGAATCAATTGCACGTACTCCGAGATTTTCTAATCGATGGAGCTCACGAACCATTTCTTTCCCTTCTGAAGGAAGTTCACACAAACTACCCATTGATTGACGGCTAAGCGTGTCGGCTACCACATTCGCTTTTCCGGGATGATATAGAATATTCACATCGTAATCCTTCAGTAGTTCTAACCATCGCCTCTGCCGCAGATTTAACTCCTTCTGTTTGAAAATATGCTGGAGACTCTTGTGATCTGTATAGTTATCGACGTGCACACCATACAAATAATGCCTCCATATCTTTAAGGCGTGAATAACTGCGGCCAATTCGAGATCATGGGTTGGATAATTATGTTCATGTTTCCGCAATTGTCTCGAGGCATATGCAATGACCTTGCCATGCTGCATCAATACACATCCTAGCCCCCACACCGGAAGCGTCACAATATACAACATAGCCTTCTGGCCCTTCTAGAAGTGTTAACACTGGGGCTGAAGTCAATCTGCCTTTCAACTCTTGGAAACTACGCTCACAAGCATCGTTCTACTGAAATTTCGCCGACTTCTGGGTTAGCTTCGTTAATGGAGTTGAAATAGACGAGAAGCCCTCTACAAATCTTCTATAATATCCCGCCAAACCCAGGAAACTACGAACTTCCGTAGGCGTTGTAGGCCTTGGCCATGTCTTCACAGCTTCTATTTTCTGAGTGTCGACTCGGATGCCATCATCTAAAATAACATGACCTAGAAATTCCACAGAATTTAGCCAGAACTCGCACTTTGAAAATTTTGCATATAATTCCCGAGCTCGAAGAACGCCAAGAACAATTCTTAAATGATCTGCATGTTCTGATTCTGTGCGAGAATACACCAGAATATCATCGATAAATACTATCACGAAGAGATCCAAGAATGGCCTAAACACATTATTCATTAAATTCATAAACACTGCTGGGGCATTTGTCAACCCAAACGACATCACTCGGAACTCATAGTGGTCATACCTCGTTCTGAAGGCTGTTTTGGGAATATCTCCTTCTCTAATTCTCACTTGATGATAACCAGATCTCAAATCTATCTTGGAGAACCACTTAGCGCCCTGTAATTGATCAAACAAATCGTCAATTCTGGGGAGGGGATACTTGTTCTTTATTGTTACCTTGTTCAGCTATCTGTAATCGATGCACATCCGTAGAGATCCGACCTTCTTTCATACGAACAAGACCGGTGCTCCTCACGGCGATGAACTGGGCCTTATAAACCTCTTTTCTAGAAAGTCCTTCAACTGTGCCTTCAGCTTTGTCAATTCTACCGGAGCCATTCGATAAGGAGGAATAGAATTAGGCGCAGTGTCAGGTAACACATCAATAGCAAAGTCAATTTCTCTTTCCGGAGGAACACCAAGAAGTTCGTCTGGAAATACATCTGGGAATTCATTCACTACCGAAACAGACTGGAAAGTTGGCACCCTTGCTACTGTGTCATGAACCCGAACTAGATGATAAATATAACCTTTAGCTATCAGTTTTCTTGCCTTAAGGTAGGAAATAAACCTACCCTTTGGAGACGCCGTATTACCCTTCCATTTAAGCACGGGCTCTCTCGGAAATTGAAATCGAACCATCTTCGTCCTGCAATCAACATTGGCATAGCACGAGGCCAACCAATCCATACCCATAATTACATCGAAATCTATCATTTCCAGCTCGATCAAATCGGCTTTGGTCTGGCGGTCACATATCACAATGACACAATTTTTTTACACTTTCCTCGCTATTACCGGATCACCAACCGGAGTGAATACCTCAAATGGTTTAATTGGCTCGGATTGCACCCCAATACATTCAGCAACATACGGAGTGACATAAGAGAAAGTAGAATATGGATCGATAAAAGCATATACATCACGGGAAAATATAGTCAATGTACCTGTGACAACATCTGGGGAAGACTCAAGATCCTGTCGCCCAGCTAAAGCATATACGCGGGGCTGAACAACACCTGAAGTAGATGTTCCCCCTTTACCTCTGCCTCTACCTGCTGTAGTCTGAGAAGTCTGTGTTGTCGGGCGTACTGAAGAAGACCCAGCTGCTGATCCTATAGGCTGAGTCCCAACTCTACCTCTCGCCGAAGGGCAATCTCTTATCATATGGCCAACTTGCCCGCAGGCATAACATGCATCCGAACCCTGACGGCACTGCCCGGAATGCAATCTACCGCACTGGCTGCACCGCGGTACTGGAGGTCCCCGCTGACTAAAATCTCCCCTGAACTGAGAATCTGAGGCCCTCGAACTCTGGCCCTGTCCTGACTGAAAATAACGATCAAACCTCCTATCTGAGAATTTGGGAGGCGCACTAGTCACTGACTGACCTGAGTGTCTAGAGTGCATCTGTCTCGGTCCCCCTCTATATTCACTGCTCGCTCCGATAGATCTAGCTCTATTACCTTGTCTTCTGTCACTATCACGATCACTTCTTTGCAGCTGTTGTCGTTCCTCAACATTCTGAGCATGGGCCTGTATTCGAGAAATATCCATCCCGTCTTGCAAAGAGGCCGTCAGAAAATCTCTAAACAAATATGGCCCCAGCCCACTCACGAATTTGTGTACACGATCGCCCATGTCGGTCACCATAGTCGGGGCATACTTGGCCAGAGAATTAAACTGCATACTATACTCTCGAGCACTCATACTTCCTTGCTTCAGATTCAAAAACCTGTCCGCTCTAGCTCGGCGGACCTCGGGCGGTAAATAGTGACGAATAAAGGCATCCACAAATTCCAGCCAAACCGGAGGAGGCGCATTCTATCCTCTTGATTCCATCCAATTGTTATACCATAATACCGCCACATCACGGAGTCTATAAGAGGCCAACTCCACTGATTCGGTCTCGGAAGCATGAATAATCTTTAAGGTCCTCAATATTTCATCAATGAAGTTTTGCGGATCTTCGTCCGGCTTCGACCCAAAGAACTCCGGAGGATTTAGAGTCATAAAATCACGGGCTCTCGTACTAGCTGAATGATCACTCGGGCCCGCACTCAGTCACTGTGCCTGGGCGGCAACCAATTATGTCAATAGATGAATAGTTTCAGTCACTTTTTGACCCAAAGTAACTGGGGGAGGAATTGGAACTGAGGCTCCTCCTTGCTTTTCTACATTGGGCGAGGCCTCATTTTGTGATTTGCCTTCCCCTACATTCGTCGGGAGCTCTCGTTCTGCCCGCCTTTTCATCGTAGCTTTGCCTTTCTGGGCGGCTGTAGCATTTCCCTTTGGCGGCATTCTGAAAGCACAACACACTTTTAGGAAAAATGAAATCTTATGTATGGCTCTATCGCACGATCTAATAAGAAGAAAGATGGTCATTTTCCTAAATACCCTGTAGCCTCTTGTTTATTAGCATGGCTCGCAACACACCATAAACAAGACTCTACTAGACACGGCTCGTAGACACCTCCTAGGACGAACTGCTCTGATACCACTTTTGTCACGACCCAGCTAGGGGCCGCGACGGGTACCCGGGGCTAGCCACTGAGCACCACTCACTCTACCACTCATCTTGCTCACTTAAGGCCCTTTTATCAACTTCATACACGAATTATAGGAAAAACATATTTTAGATAGAAATAATAATGCTTTATATACATTTGTCTCTCGGTCATCAAAATAATATATACATATAATAACATCTTGTGAGACCATCTAACCCACACTGCGTATCTACGAGCCTCTACTGACATTCTATACATCTAGATAGAACAAGACTCCGTCGTGCCCAAAATATGCATATATACTAAAAGAATAATCATAAGCACCTCCGGACAATGGAGTGCTTCCAATCAGCTGACAACTCCTAAGAATCTGGGTCAAGCTCGCCTCCCTGTCTACCTGTGGGCATGAACACAGTGTCCAAAGAAAACGGACGTCAGTACGAATGTTGTACTGAGTATGAGAGGCATAAACAATAACAATACATCAAAGAAATAGGAGAAGTATCAAATATGGAGCAACTGTATCTGGCTATGAATCATATAGGAAGTAATGCATGCTGACTTACTTTATGCTCATCATCATCTCATGTATGCATAACATGTATATGTGCAAGTAAACTGCCCGACCATATAGGTGCGGTGTGATAATCAATAACATTAGCCCGCGTCCGGGGTACCATCTCATGCCGCCCACTAGTGGTGTCTGCCCATGCCATTTGGCCATGGTGTATAACATAGCTGCCCGCCTTAGCGGTGACTGCCCGGCCAACTAGGCGCGGTGTAATATGATCATGACTTGCTCATCATAAAATACATATAGTAATATGCTTATCATCGTACATCCATAAGGACTCTAGAACAACTGTATGTTATCGAGGCGCTACATTCACGCCTGCAGGTATAGTTAGACAGACTGGCAGACCTTCCCAGTATATAGGATCTGATATCAGTTGTTCGCGAGCTTACTTGTTTGGAGTTGCCAGCTCTTTTGGAGTCCTTCTTTTATGCTTACAGACTTGATGAGTAGGTCGGTGCCCTGTCCCGACCATGATACAGTTATGTTTTCTTTAGAGTCCTGTAGATGAGTCATGTATATAGAGTGTCAGTGTGATAGCCTTTGCGATTTTGTGTATATCTATTTTGATATTGTTGGTCTTGTATGACCATGGCAGCCTCAACGGCTTGCTCAGTTATAAATTGTCACGACCCAAATCAATGAGTCGTGACGAGTGTCTGACCTCTAGCGACCAAACACCCCTAAACACGTATCTGAAACATACTGAACATCAAGGGCCCATAAATGGCATGAATTGATCTCATAAATGGGAAACATCAAGACTCTGTACAATTTGTATATACACATATATACTGAATAACAGTGCAGGCCAGCTAGGCCGCTACATATACTGTACACAAAAGAATGGAAGCCGACAAGGCTACATCATCTGACTAATACATACAACTGTCTACAGACCTCTACTGGAATGAAAGCTATAGAAAGGACAAGACAGGGCCCCGTCATACCCATATGCATACACATCTCAAAAGGGTAGCATATTAAAACTGATTGCAGCTCCGGATCAAATGGAGCGCACTGACCACTGCTAGATCTAGGGGTCCTACTAAGCTGGACCACCTGTCTATCTACCTGTACCTGCAGGCATAACGCAGCCCCCCGAGCAACGGGGAGACAGTACGGATAATGTACTGAGTATGTAAGGCATAATAAAAACATATATACATACAATCATGAATAACATCTGAACTCATAAGCTGAAATGACTATATGCATGTACTTGTATGAACTAGTATCTGCATGTATCTACATAAATCTATGTAAATGACAATGCCACTGTGGGCACACAACATACATACTCATGCCTATCAATGAAGGTCATACATCTATATATGTGTGCGTATATAACGCCTGTAAAACCTCTTTGGCATCTCGTCATATCATATCGGCTCCTCTGCAGCCATAATCAATATCATCATCAATGTGCACCAGTTGATCAGGTGGTAATGCGTAAGTAACGCCTATCTCCCTTGTCATACCCCATATATATATATATATATAATGCCTTCTGGTCATGGGTTAATGTTCATTCATAAATATATAATGCATGAATCAACTGTATGCATAGAACTGGCTACATAAGACTGGACCCATGAACCGAAGGATCACTCATAAACGGGGTACATGAACATCAAAGACTGAAGTACTCCTAATTCTTCTAGGAATAGAGTAATATGGAAGCTCGCTTACTCGCTTGTTGGATCATACCATAGGATCATACCAAAAGAAAGAAAAGATAGCCTTAACATACCTTGGCGTATATCAAATCTCCCAACCTCTACCTCTTGAACTTGTAAATGTACAATTAAGATAACATAGGCCTGAATTAGACTATTTACCTCGCTTACTAACCATCCTCAAATACATATAAAGCATAACGACTTATAGACAATAATTTCAAGCTTACACCTCTTCAACTTCCCATTCAATCCAACAACAATAACAACACTTATATATAAATATATACTCAAATTTATCCCCATCATCTCTTCAAATAGCCTCAAGTCTAAATCATTTACATAACTTGAGGGGTCTAAGATCCTAAGAATCAGTTCAACTCCAACTCCCTAAGCTTCATAACCTTGAAGAAACCCTAGACGCAACCTTCTTCTTCACAAGCTCGGGTTTTACGAGGCTCGGATCTTACCAAATCTCCACTAATATGACGGAAAATATTGGGAGAGAATATATTAGGGTTTTTCTGATTTGGAATGGAGGAAAATATGAAATAGGGTCGTGAACCACCTATTTATACTCGAAATTAAAAAAAAAACTACAGCGGTCTGGTTCGACAAGCGAGTAGACGACCCGTCGACGGTCAGTCGACTTGCGCTTGCAGATGGAAGGCTGCGGGACCCTGTCGAAGCCGCACATCGACCATGTCGATGACCCGTCGACGATGACTGGTGTTTGCAGATTTTTTTCTAATTCGGTTCAAATTGCGTCAATTCGATTCGTTCAACTTTTAACTTTATAAATGCTAGGAATATCTGCTAGTACCCTTGTACATGAGCTAGGACACTTTCTATCTCCAAAACTCAGACACGAGCCTCAATTCCAAAGGCATACTCGACTAGGAAACCATAGGTTCTACTGCTACGAAAGCGAGGGGTGTAACATTCCCCCCCCCCCCCCCCTGCCCCCTTAGGAACATTCGTCCTCGAATGTTCGAACACTCTTGGGCTATAAAAATTTTGGCAAAGTTTCCCATGTACTTATACCCATCCGTCCTGCACACAGCAGCCCAAAATAATGCCACATAGGGCCACATATTATAACATGCAATACCATGGCCTCACACGACCAATCACGATAATTGAAATGAAATAATACCTGGGGGTGATGATGCTTTTGTCACGACCAAGCTAGGGGCCGCGACGGGTACCCGGGGCTAGCTACCGAGCACCACTCACTCTACCACTCATCTTGCTCACTTAAGGCCCTTTTATCAACTTCATACACAAATTATAGGAAAAACATATTTTAGATAGAAATAATAATGCTTTATATATATTTGTCTCTCGGTCATCAAAATAATATATACATATAATAACATCTTGTGAGACCATCTAACCCACACTGCGTATCTACGAGCCTCTACTGACATACTACACATCTAGACGGAACAAGACTCCGTCGTGCCCAAAATATGTATATATACCAAAAGAATAATCATAAGCACCTCCGGACAATGGAGTGCTTCCAATCAGCTGATAGCTCCTAAGAATCTGGGTCAAGATCGCCTCCCTGTGTACCTGTGGGCATGAACACAGCGTCCAAAGAAAACGGACGTCAGTACGAATGTTGTACTGAGTATGAGAGGCATAAACAATAACAATACGATCAAAGAAAATAAGAGAAGTATCAAATATGGAGCAACTGTATCTGGCTGTGAATCATATAGGAAGTAATACATGCTGACTTACTTTATGCTCATCATCATCTCATGTATGCATAACATGTATATGTGCAAGTAAACTGCCCGACCATATAGGTGCGGTGTGATAATCAATAACATTAGCCCGCGTCGAGGCCTCCCGCGTCCGGGGTACCATCTCATGCCGCCCACTAGTGGTGTCTGCCCATGCCATTTGGCCATGGTGTATAACATAGCTACCCGCCTTAGCGGTGACTGCCCGACCAACTAGGCGCGGTGTAATATGATCATGACTTGCTCATCATAAAATACTTATAATAATATGCTTATCATCGTACATGCATAAGGACTCTAGAACAACTGTATGTTATCAAGGTGACGTAAGGTCGTGAACCCTCGATTCTATTATGAACATTCTACCTCACCTTGAAAGGATTAGTATATAAGGTGAGTGTATACAAGGAACGACATCATTTACTTTATAAAAACGCCATATCATATCTCTTGACTCATATAACTATTCATGATCTTAGGCTCTTGGCTTTCCGGAATATAGGAGAATCATAGAAAGGAAGAGAAATCATATCCTGAGATTCATGCCATAGAAAGAAAGGGACTAGCCTTACATACCTTTGTCGTTTAGCTAAGCTATCGTTCACTTGTTCTTCTTCGATATCACGTCGTTACCTTCATGAGAGAATTTGGGCTAACGTTAGTTAATCGACTACAAGAACGCATTGTGATTTCTAGGGAAAATTGGGCAGCATTTCCTTTATTTCTACTACTTTTCCCATATTCTATATCAACTCCCAACATTCACAACAACATCCACGATATAGAGACCAACAATCATCATTTATATACATTGAGTAAAATCCACCATTTCTCTCCAATTTTTTCACATTTAATGGTTATAGCTCGTTATCGCGTTTTCTCTTATATAATACTCATTTCATGGTCTAAATATCGTTTACAACATATTCATAACCATAACGCATCAACATTCATGATTCCATTCCACTATCATTCAATTGTGACACTATTCACTCAGTAATGGCCCATTTTCTATATTCTTCTACATTTCAAGTATCTAAGCCTTCCAATACCTTGAACAACATGGTATAGTCATGAAACATAACTTATATGTTGGTTGAACAAGCCTTGAATGAGAATACTCCTCTAGCACTAAAACTCTTCTTCACCTCATTTGGAATTTCTTGAAGGAGATGATTTCCAATTAGATTTCATACACTTGGTTCCTTAGATTTGGTATTGGTGATCTTTGTTTTCCTTTGATTTCTCTTGTAGTGGAAGAGTGGAGAGTTTTCTAGATGGTTCTTGAAGTGTGGAGAGTGGATGAAATGAAAATGAAATGAAAAATGGACCCTTACACTTAAACTTAAAAGCTGGCCGAGCCAACTTATATGGACCAACATACGGTCCGTACTATTTATAAGGACCGTATGTATGGGCGTACATTTGGTCCAGTGGCTGGTGGCCTTCTTGGCCAATTATACGGTCCAATCTACGGCTATTATAAATTATACGGTGCATAGATTGGGTAGTATAATGCCCAGTGATTCCGTTTTCGTTCTCGTTGTCTCGTTTGATCTCCGATCCTTATGGAATCTTCTTGGCACTTGTTTAACATCTCAACATCAACCTAACGGGCGTTATTACACTTCTCTAAGACATCATTATGCAATCACAAAATCGTTGCTCGTTATTCTTACCCGATACACCACATATGGTTTTCTTTTCTTAGCAACTATCTTTTCTTATCTCCCATGCTTTTAAATTCTCGTTTAGGGTCGTCAAATACTACTTCTTACTCATCAAAACACCGTATACGTCATGACCTTTGTTTTCCTATTAACAGTACATGTAAGGGGAATTTTTCGAGGTGTAACAGCTTTAGACTAAACCTCCTGTACTGCTGGAAACAAATGCGGGTACTTAATCTTCTTCGCTTCTTCTGCTTCCCAAGTCACTTCCTCAACATTCTTATTCCTCCACAAGACTTTAACGAAGGCTACATCCTTGGTTCGCAACCGACAGACCTGTCTGTCCAATACAACCACCGGAACTTCTTCGTATGATAACTGCTCGGTCACCTAGATATCATCCACTGGTACCACTCTTGAAGGATCTCTGATACATTTACGAAGCATAGATACATGAAATACTCGCTGTACAAAGTCCAACTCAGAAGGAAATTCTAGCTCATATGCCACCGTGACCACAGTACGAATGATCTTATACGGCCCAATATATCGAGGGCTCAACTTACCCTTGTTGCCAAACCTCATCACTCCCTTCATAGGCGAAACTTTCAAGAAAATCCAATCGCCTATCTTAAGCTCTAGCTTGCGTCACCGATTATCCGCATAGGATTTTTGTCGACTCTGAGCTGTTAACAATCTCTCTCTAATCACTTTCACCTTATCAACTGCTTGCTGAACTAAGTCTGGGCCTACTAATTGATTCTTCCCGACATCAAACCATCCTATGGGCGATCTACATCTCCGCCCATATAAGGCCTCATAAGGAGCCATCTGAATACTAAAATGGTAACTATTGTTATAGGCAAACTCAATAAGAGGCAAATGATCATCCCAACTGCCTTGAATGTCAAGCACACAAGCTTTCAACATATCCTCAAGTGTCTGTATAGTACGCTCCGCTTTTCCATCTGTCTACGGGTGAAATGCAGTACTAAGACTCACCTGAGTCCCCAATCCCTGCTGAAAAGACTTCCAGAATTTAGCTATGAACTGTGCTCCCCTATATGAAATAATTGTTGTAGGAACACCATGAAGTCGTACAATTTCCTTAAGATAAAGCTTCGCGTAATCCTCAGCTGCATAAGTAGTCCTGACAGGCAGAAAATGAGCTGACTTGGTAAGCCTATCAACTGTGACCCATATCGAATAACACTTCTGCTGAGTATGGGGCAACCCTGTAATAAAGTCCATATTAATTACCTCACACTTCCATGTCGGAATCTCCATAGCTTGCAACAGACCTCTGGGCTTCTGGTGCTCTATTTTGACCTGCTGACAATTTGAACACTGAGCAACAAATTCTGCTATATCTCTCTTCATACCATCCCACCAATAAACTTCTTTGAGATCATGGTACATCATTGTTGAGCCTGGATGAATAGAATAGTGAGAGTAATGTGCCTCCCTCATAACCTGCTGACGGAGCCCTGCAACATTAGGGATACATAATCTACCTCGATACGTGAGTACTCCATCGCCTGTAATCACAAAGGGTGTATTTTCTTTCTGAGGTGCTCTATCTCGGTAATGAACTAAAACAGAATCCTCATACTGACACTCCTTTATCTCTACTACCAACGATGACACCGTCGTGTCTTGAACAGAAACACCTGCATCACCTGAATCTACTAATCGAACCCCGAGGCTAGCTAATTGATGAACTTCACGGACCATTTCTCTTTTCTCTGGTGGTACATATGACAAGCTACCCATGGATTTACGACTAAGAGCGTTGGCTACTACATTAGCTTTTCCAGGATGGTACAGAATAGCCATATCATAATCCTTTAGCAACTTTAGCCAACGCCTTTGACGTAAGTTCAAGTCCTTCTGCTTAAAGATGTACTAGAGACTCTTATGATCAATATATATATTAACATGGACACCGTATAAGTAGTGCCTCCATATCTTCAAAGAATGAATCACTGCCGCTAGCTCAAGATCATGGGTTGGATAATTCTTCTCGTGCTTCCTTAACTGCCTAGAAGCATAAGAGACAACCTTACTGTGATGCATCAACACACAGCCCAATCAAACACCTGAAGCATCACAATATACTACATAGCCATCTATTCCTTCTGGAAAAGTCAAAACTGGTGTTGAAGTCAACTTATCCTTCAACGTCTGAAAACTCTGCTCACAAGCATCTGTCCATTGGAACTTAGCTGATTTCTGAGTCAATTTAGTCAATGGGGCTGAAAGAGAGGAGAATCTTTCTACAAACCTTCTAAAATAACCTGTCAAGCCCAAGAAACTATGTATCTCTATCGGTGTCGTGGGCCTTGGCCAATTCTTCACAGCCTCAATCTTTTGGGCATCCACTTTAATGCCTTCTTCTGAAATAATGTGGCCCAGAAAAGCCATAGAGTTGAACCAGATCTCACACGTAGAAAACTTGGCATACCACTCTCTTTCTCGAAGAATTCCAAGCACTGTCCGTAGATGTTCTGCATGGTCAGCCTTTGACGGTGAATAAACCAAAATATCATATATGAACACAATCACGAAAAAATCTAGAAAGGGCCAGAATACATGATTCTTTAAATCCATGAATACGGCTGGGGCATTAGTTAGCCCGAACGACATAACACGAAACTCATAGATTCCATATCTAGTCCGGAATGCCGTCTTCGAAATGTCCTCTTCCTTTACCCTGACCAGGTGATATCCTGATCTCAAGTCTATCTTCAAGAAATATTTAGCGTTTGCAACTGATCGAATAAATCATCGATCTGCAGGAGTGGATACTTGTTCTTTACAGTCACTTTATTCAATTGCCTATAATCAATACACATTCGCAAGGAGCCATCCTTCTTTCTTACAAATAACACCGACGCTCCCCACGACGATGTACTAGGCCTAATAAAGCCCTTCTCGAGAAAATCCTTCAACTGCTCCTTCAATTCTTTAAACTCTGCAGGTGCCATCCTATAAGGAGGGATAGATAATGGCTGAGCGTCTGGCAATAGGTTAATAGTGAAATCAATCTCCCTCTCTGGGAGAATGCCTGAAAGCTCATCTGGAAATACTTCTGGGAACTCATTAACCACAGGAACAGACTGAAGAGTCGGCGACTCTACTTGCACATCTGAACTCGAACTAGGTGAAAAATATACCCCTTTCTGATCATCTTCTCTACCTTAAGGTAGGAAATAAAACTACCCCTAGGCGAAGCAGCATTGCCCTTCCTCTCTAGGACTGGCTCGCCTGGAAACTGGAATCGAACCATCTTTGCCTTACAATCAACATTAGCATAACAAGAAGCCAACTAATCTATGCCCATAATAACATCAAAATCAATCATGTCCAACTTGATCAGATCTGCTACGGTATGGCGGTCACAAACTATAACAACACAGCCCCGGTATACTCGCCTAGCTATAATCGGATCACCAACTGGCGTGGACACCTCAAAAGGTTTAATCAACTCGAGCTCTATCCCAAACTTGCCAGCAACAAAGGACGTAACATATGATAAAGTGGAACCTGGATCAATCAGTGCATAAACATCATGGGAGGAAATTGATAATATACCTATAACAATATCAGGAGACGTCTCGCGGTCCTGTCTGCCAGCCAATGAATACACGCGGTGCTGAGGACCGCTCAAGCTGGATGCTCTATTCCTCCCTCTACCTCGCGCTGCTAGCGTTGGAAAAACTTGCCCTAAAGGGCGCACTGCAGTAGAAGAACCAACCACAGACCCTGTAGGTTGAACAATACCTATACCAACCCCTATCGGGCACTCCCAATCCTGTGGCTTGATTGACCACAAGCATAGCAACCTTCTGAGCCCAGCCGATACTGACTTGCATGTAACTTGCCACACCGGGTACACGCGGAAAAAGGGGCCTCGTCTTGCCTGAATCCAGTCTGTACTAAGAGCTTGATAATTTAGAACTCTGGCCCGCTTTGGAATAAGAAGGCTGATCAAACCTCGGACCTGAAAACCATAGAGGTGCACTCCCTGCTGAATGGAATGGATATGGGGGATACTACGGTCTCTGCCCCCCCCCCCCCCCCTAGACTCACCCCCGAACTCTAAAGTCCTGGCCCTCTTGCCATGGCCCCAGTCACGGTCACGATCTGTCCTCCTCTGACGCTTGTGATCTTCCAGATTCTGTGTATATACCTGTATGCGGGAGATATCCAGGCCTGGCTGTAACGCAGCAGTCGTACAAGCATCTATCAAATGTGGCCCTAGACTAGCCATAAAGCAATGAAATATATCCTAAATCTCAGCCACTATGGCTGGGGCATATCTAGCCAAGGAATTGAAGTACACGCAATACTCCTGGACACTCATACTTCCCTGCTCAATAAGTAGAAATCTATCTGCTCGGGCTCGCCTGACCTCAGGAGGTAGATAATGGTGAATAAAAGCATCTGAGGACTCTCGCCACACAGCTAGAGGGGCATTTTCTCCCCTAGATAACTCCCAAGTCTGATACCACTGTACTGCAATATCGCAGAGCCTATACGAAGCCAACTCCACAGAGTCGACCTCATCTGCGTGCATAATCTTCAAGGCCCTCTGCATACCATCAATACAATCCTAGGGTCTAAAGTTTGATTTATCACTAAGAACGCTGGAGGACCTAACCCAAGGAAGGTCTTAACCCTCGAACTACTAGTCCTATTTGCCTGGTCAACCCCAACTCCCTATCGCTGCGCCTGGGCGGCTACTAATCTACTCAGTAACTGTATAACATCCCTCAGATCCTAGCCCAGTGCGTCCGTCTGAGCAATTGGGGCAGGTGCTGGATGTGGGGTATGTGATATCTCAGACTGCCCCTCACTCTGAATCTCATACTGGACCCTCGTGGTCGGTCGAGTACAGCCAGTGGCCTCACCGGCCGCTCTCTTGCCCTTCTGGGCAGCTGTAGCTTTCTTGCGGGGCATCGCTGAAATCAGAACAATTCATTAGAAGTGAACGCTTAACACATGGCTCTATCGCACAATCTAAGAGAGAAAGAATGACATCATCCTAAATGTCCTGTAGCCTCCTGTTTATAAGTATGGTGCATAACACGCCCATAAATAAGACTCTACTAGACACGGTCTGCAGATAACCCTAGGACGGAACTGCTTTGATACCACTTCGGTCACGACCCACACCGATGAGTCGTGACGAGTGTTTGACCTCTAGCGAATAAATACCCCTAAACACGTATCTGAAACATACTCAAGGGCCCATAAATGGCATGAACAGATCTCTTAAAGGGAAAAAATCAAGACTCTGTACAATCTGTATATGCACATACATACTAAAGAACAGTGCAGGCCAGCTAGGCCGCTACATATATTGCACACAGAATAATGGAAGCCGACAAGGCTACATAATCTGACTAATACATACAACTATCTATAGACCTCTACTGGAATGAAAGCTGTAGAAAGGACGGGACAGGGCCCCGTCATACCCATGTGCATACACATCTCAAAAAGGTGGCATACCAAAATTGACTGCAGCTCCGGATCAAATGGAGCGCACTGACCACTGCTAGATCTAGAGGTCCTACTGAGCTGGACCACCTGTCTGTCTACCTGTACTTGCGGGCATGAACGCATACGGATAAAGCACTGAGTATGTAAGGCATAAGAATAATATATATATATATATATATATATATATATATATAAGGATCATGAATATGATCTGAACTCATAAGCTGAAATGAGTATGTGCATGTACTTGTATGAACTAGTATCTGCATAAATCTATGTAACTGACAATGCCATTATGGGCGCATAATATGCATGATCATGCCTATCAATAAATTCCATACATCTATATATGTGTGCGTATATAACGCCTATAAATCCTCTTTGGCATCTCGTCATATCATATCGGCTCCTCTACAGCCATAATCAATATCATCATCAATGTGCACTAGCTGATCAGGTGGTAATGCGTATATAAGGCCTATCTCCCTTCTCATGCCCCGTATATATATATAATACTCGTGTGTATAACGCCTTCTGATCATGAGTCAATGTTCATAAATATATAATAAATGTAATGTATGAATCAACTGTATGCATAGAACTGACTACATAAGACTGGACCCATGAACAGAAGGATCACTCATAAACGGGGTACATGAACATCAAAGACTGAAGTACTCCTAATGCTTCTAGGAATAGAGTAATATGGAAGCTCGCTTACTCGCTTGTTGGATCATACCATAGGATCATACCAAAAGAAAGAAAAGATAGCCTTAACATACCTTGACGTATATCAAATCGCCCAACCGCTACCTCTTGAACTTATAAATCTACAATTAAGAGAACATAGGCCTCAGTTAGACTATTTACCTCGCTTACTAACCATCCTCAAATACATATAAAGCTTAACGACTTATAGACAATAATTTCCTTTGTAAGCTTACAACTCTTCAACTTTCCATTCAATCCAACATTAACCACAACAACAATAACAACACCTATATATAAATATATACTCAAATTGATCTCCATCATCTCTTCAAATAGCCTCAAGTTACTACATTACCCTTCATCAACTTATCACTTCCACAAATACCCTCTCTCTACTTAAAATCACTAAAACTCTTGATAATCAACTTAAATATAAGGGTAGAAATAATTTATATATCTTGAGGGGTCTAAGATCCCAAGAATCACTTCAACTCCAACTCCCTAAGCTTCATAACCTTGAAGAAACCCTAGAAGCAACCTTCTTCTTCACAAACTTGGGTTTTACGGGGCTCGAATCTTACCAAATCTCCACTAATAAGATGGAAAATATTGGGAGATAATATATTATGGTTTTTCTGATTTGGAATGGAGGAAAATATGAAATAGGGTCCTGAACCACCTATTTATACTCGGAATTAAAAAAAAAACTACAGCGGTCCGGTTGGACAAGCAGGTCGATGACCCGTCGACGTGTCGACAGTCCGTCAACTTGCTCTGTCGACCTGCGCCTGTAGATGCAAGGTTGCGGGACCCTGTCGACACCGCACATCGACGGTCCATTGAACATGTCGTCGACCCGTCGATGATGACTGGTGTCTGCAGATTTGTTTTTGATTCGGTTCGGATCGCGTCGATTCGATTTGTTCAACTTTTAACTCTATAAATTGTCAGGAATATCTGTTGGTACCCTTGTACACGGGGTAAGACACTTTGTATCTCTAAAACATATATATATATATATATATATATACATTTATTTGGGTGTGTGGGCCTAGTTCAGATGAGATAGCCAGTTTACATATATTCTCAGAGTGTGACCTTGTCGGGTTGTTGGTATTGTCCGTGTACAGGTAGGCCCTATCGGCCTTAGTTGAGGGTTACCCCTCTAGAATTACAAACTCCAAGTGGTTCGCTTGGGCCGAGTGCGGCCCCAGGTGCTGGCCACGCCTCTCCAAATCTAGGGTGGGTCAGTTCTAGTGTGTAGAATCTTGTATTTGATTGTTCTATCGAGTTGTATCTTTATCCACTTTCAAAAGAATAAAAGTAGATGCAAACATTATAACTTCAAGTAGGAGTTTACTAGTTGAAGATAACTTTCTAGTAAGAGTTTAGGTAGCAAGGCTGAGGTAGGAATTAGGCTGCAGAGTTTGTAACATAATTTGCAGTTGGCTCACAATTGTAGTGGAGTTTGGGATAATCCCGCAGGTCTATAGGTCATTATTTTTATCACCCTTGTAAGCCGGATGGTTTCCACATAATCGTGTGTCTTTTACTTGCATGTTTATTTTTATTCTGCAAATACGTTCATAGCATGGGTTAGGTAACGTGTTCTGTGCATAGGCGAAAAGTAGGTACATATTGGGACAGACACCTTGGTCGTGCAAAGCTAACAAGTGGTTTCATAGCAGGTTCTCTTTGAAAAGGTTAACACTTTTAGAGAATACCATAATGGAACCAAAAAGACAAAGCATAGGGGAATCAATTTACTGACCTCCACTGTTCTGACGCGAGCACTTCTTCTTGTGGAAGAATAGGATGCAAGATTATCTAACAAGTATGGACTATAATATGTGGATAATCACGTCAGAAGGCCCACTGATCCCTATGAAGACTATCCATGATGGAACAAGAAGGCCAAAGACGGAAGAGGAGTTCACTGCTGAGGATATTACAATGATAGAGCTACATGCAAAAGCAGTCACATTCTACATTGTAACTTCGGAAAAGACTAGTGCCACAGAATCTCAAGTTGCTATAGCACAAAGGAAATATGGGACTTGCTTGCACAAAAGGATGAAGGTATGACTAAAGAAAAGCAACTCAGAATAGATGTGCTCATGAAGAGACATGATTTATTGCTATGAAGGAGAACGATTTAATCAAAGACATGTTTAATAGATTTGTAAATATTATCAGTAACCTCATAACACTTGGCAAGACCTTCTCCAACGAAGCTTTAGTCATGAAAATCCTATGGAGTCTTTCTCCTTCGTGGGATCCGAAAGTCCTGGCCATCAGCGAAGCTTGTGAAATAAGCACCATACGGATAGAGGATCTATATATGAACTTGCTAACACACGAAGCAAAAGAATAATCCTCAAAATTAAGATACAGATCAGTGGATTCAGATAACGACACAGAAGAACCAAGAGTAGACAACTTTGCACACAAGAGATGTTCTGTCTTTGGAAAATCAAACTCCAAATTGGAAATGGTTCACCATGGAGAGAAAAAGGAAAGGGGCCCATGACAGCAGCTTCAAGTCTAACATCCAAGAAATACTTAGTGGAAGCATATTACAAGGCTCGAATAGATGTTTTAGATTTAGACTCTGACATTGAAAAGACCAACGGACAAGGAATAATTGATCTTAAAAAAACTAGATGACCTCCCCAAGAAAAGTCTCATAACATTTTCAAGCTGCTAAGCACCATTCCTAGCTTAACAAAAGGTTCTAGGAGATCAAAGAAGAGCGAAAAGAAACAAATCTGGGAAAAATTGCATATTGAAGGAACAGGTAGCCCAATTTGGTTCATACGTAGCAGCTCTTGAAGCTGAAACTTGATGTGTCGTAGAATTACTGCACATTTGATGCGTTCTGACGACAAGTTTTACCTGTTTTTAAGAAAGTTGATGTCGTTTTTATGTGTTTTTGTTGTGTTTTAGGTAATTGATGACCAAAAGGCAAAAAAAAGGAAATTTCTTCCACCTTTCTGGTGGCTTTGCTTAAAAAAAACAAGGAAATTTCACCAGAAGTCCAAAAAAATCAAAAAAGTACAGACCGTACATTTACACTGGGCCCGGGTGGCAAGAAACAGAAGGCTTGACTTTTGATAAGGCTTGATACGATAACATTGTACGGACCGTACACTTATGTACGGGCCATACTTCACACTGTATATTGAAGGCAAATCCACTGACGACAATTGAAGGAAGAATTGTACGGATCGTAGTTCTTGAGTACGGGTTGTATAATCTGGAGTACAAGTTGACCTAGAGTTGCAGATTGAGAGACCGTACAAAATTATACGGAAGTACGGCCCGTACTTGGTTCTGTTGGGGTAAATTTTTTCATATGTAATTTCCGTGTTTTGGACTTTTATAAATAGTTGTTTAGTTTTTTGTTGGTCATCTATCATTTGTTTTTGAGACCTTTATTCCATAGCATTAAATATTCCATAGTTTGGAAGCTTTTGAGAACAAGATTCCTACTTTTCATCTTCTTTATTCCATTTTAAGCATTAACGACTTCTTTGTTACTTTGTCTTTCATTAACTAATATGAGTAGCTAATTTTCCGACTAAGGTTGTGGACCCAATGATGGGTGTCTACTATAGAATATACATATAATGGGTTGTTAGTATTTATTTATTTCTTATTCTTTCATGTTGGTTGATGGTTGCAAACATCGACTTAAGCCATAAACCCTTGTTTTGCTTGGGAATGTGAGTTAGGGTTAGTAGGAATAAGTAACAAGAACTCGGGCGTTAACCCTTGTTTGATAAACTCACTTAGGAATAAGAAGAGTTTACTTGGCAGAAATTAACCGTTCTTAAATTCAACTCTTTTTTATTTGGAAAAATCATAAATAGAAATACTTTCTAACTATTGGGAAATATCAGGAAGTCAAATAAGTATTAAGTGCATACCTTACAACAATCCCTTAGAAGTATATCTTGGTAACACCTATAGCATTACATCTCATCTAAAGGGGACACAATCTTGGTTTCTTTGTTGCAATTAATTACAATCCAATCAAAATAGCTAGTAGAAACAAAACTCTTTTACAAACTTATCGGAATACGAAATTAGACCACAAGTTAAGTACCTCACTATAACAGTAACATTTTTACACCCTATTCCCTATGGGACTCGACCCTAACCTTGTTGGGTTACTATCTTTGACAATGTCCATTTTATGCCGTTTGTTAGGTGTAATTTGAGCATATCAAATTTGTTGCATCAAATTTTGGCGCTGTTGCCAGAGAATAAGGTTTGAAATTATTATATCGTGTATGCTTTACATCAAGTCTTTTTTCTATTCCATCACACCTTGTTTACTATTTTCTGTGAATCATGTGATTATGGCTAATAGAGGTAGAAGACGTGGAGCAAATGGTGGTAAGGGTGTGCAAGTAGTGCCCCCACTACAGGAAGTTGATTAAGAGGAAAATGTGTTTGCGGATTACATGCAAAAGGTGGAATATGCATATGCTATTGTTCCGCCAAAGGTTAATGCCGCAAGTTGCAAGATTGATATCACCATCTGTCAATTGCTCAAGTTCTAAGGGTATTTTCGAAACACTACCTACAATGACCATCATCAACACTTGAAGAATTTCATTGGTGTGTGCCAAACACATACCCAGAATGTTGTTACTCCTGATGCAATTCGATTAAGAGTTATCAAATACCCTTTAGCTGGCCAAGCAAGAGATTGGTTTTAGAAGTTACCCCATAGTTTTGTTCATACTTAGGGTGAGCTAGTGAGTTTCTTTCTCAAGAAGTAGTTTCCTCCGAGCAAGAAAACCGAAATATGAGACAACCTTTATGAGTTTAAGCAACTTCCGGGGGAACAACTGTATGAAGCTTGGGAGAGGTTCAAGAAGTACTTGATATGGTCTCTGAATCATGGTTTTCCAGAGGACATATTAATAGAGAAGTTCCATACAGGGTTAGATCCGATGACGCAGTCAGTGGCAAATAATGCAGCAGATGGGTGCTTCATGGACAAGCATATGCCTGGATCACTCAATTTCTTGACAGATTGACTACACATAATCAACCATGGCATTCGGGTGGTACTGATTGTGTAGCATACGGGGCTCCGTAAATCAATAATATTGTGAAAGAAAATTTAGAGAGGGACCAAACTATTGCTCAACTTGCAACCAATATTACTTTGCTTACCAAGAGGTTTGATGAAAAAGAGGAGAAGAAAGTGAATGTTATTGAAGATGTGCAGACTTTTCCGAAAGAGATGTACCAAGATCCTGAGGTTCCATATCAAGAGGGACTGCCTATGCAATATGAAGATGTCAATTATGTTAATAACTCTTAAGCGGGTTATCAAAGGCATAATTGTAAAGGGTCCAGATATCAGAATCAGAATCAGTAGAGACCTCAACAATAAGGGGAAGTTAATCAATATAAGGCAAGTTAATCAATATGTTCAGAATGATTATGGTGGTTCAAACCAAGGGAACTACAACAACAGCAACAACTTTGAAAATAGGAGTTCCAATCCCTATGTTCCACCAACGGGTCAATCAAATGATCAAGGGGGTTCTAAACTGGACAGCATCCTCGAGAGGGTGCTAGCCAACAAAGAGAAGTCTGATAAGACATTAAAGGGGTTGACTGAAGCTGTGGGATCTCACTCTACTTCCATCCCAGAGCTTGAGTCATATGTGAGAGATATTTTGAGAGTGTAATACCCTCCATAAAAGGGGAGCACTCCTAAGTGATACAGTTCCTAATCTAAAAGGTAGTGGTGGAAATCCAATAGCCAAGTGCCATGCCATCACTACTTGAAGTGGGAAGCTACTTAGAGGTGGGGGTGCGAAAGTAGTTAAAAAAGGGACCAATAGAAGAAGAAGATGCAAAGGCGCATTTGAGGTGCCAAGTGTGCCAGAGAATCCAAAGGCTCAAGATGTGAGAAATGACAAAGGAAAATGTAAGGTGACAGGGGCACTTAGGACCTTAACTCAATTGATAAAATCTTCACCTCCCTTTCCTTAAAGGCTGGTGAAGAAGACAAGGGATGCCAAGTGCCAACGATTTTATGATCAATTGAAGCAGCTATCAATGAATATTCCATTCATTGATGCTTTCCAAGAGATGCCAGGTTTTGCTAAATATTTGAAATACTAATTAACAAAGAAGAATCCAATCAAACATGATATCGTAAGTGTCACTTACTGTGTTAGTTGTGTCATCTCCACAACTAGAGTTCAGAAGAAAGAGGATCTAGGGTACTTTACTATTCCTTGCACTATTGGTCATCATGATTTTGTACGTGCTCTTTATGACAATGGGGATAGCATTAACCTAATGCCTTTTGCTATATTCAACAAATCAGGATTGGGAATGCCTAGACTAACTAGTATACGATTGTAGATTGTTAATAGATCGATAAAGAGGCCAGTTAAGGTTGTTGATGATGCGCTTGTTTCAGTTGGCGAATTCCTTCTCCTGACGGATTCTGTGATTCTTGATTGCGAAGTAGATAGATTTCTAGTTTTTTGTTGATCAGGTGACACCCAGATTTGAACTGGGGAAACGTATTTGAGAAATTTGAGACATCTAAGTCATACAAGTAAAGAGATATATTCATTGATAAGAAAAAAGAAAAAACGTGAACGGTCCAACAATCTTGGGGAGAACTTTCCTTGCTACCTGAAAAGGCTCTCATGGATTCTGTCATGACCCAACCGGAGGGCCATAATGGGTACCCGGAGCTAGCCTACCGAGCACCTCTTAGCATACCTTTTGTTATCATTATAGGTGACCCATGAAAGATAACGTATGAATATCATAATAAAAAAAAGGGCATGGATTCACAACCAGGGAATCATGCCATTTGAAAGAAAGGGTTAGCCTTACATACTCAGTACATTATTCGTACTGACGTCCTTTTTCTTGTGGATGCTGCGTTCACACCGCAGGTAGGCATGGAGATGGATCAGATCCTTAGGTGCTTCATCATCGGATTCTCAAGAGCACTCCATTTGCTTCGGAGCTGTAGTCTCGTGGTATTACTCTTTTGTGTACGTATTTGGGTACGGCGGGTTCCTATCCCATCCTTATGATTTCTTGTACTCTATATAGAGGCTCGTAGACGAATGTGTTTAGCTAGACATCCTATAACCTTACTGGTTCATCTTCTGTATATCATTTTTGGCAGCCTTGTCGTCTTGTATATGTGTACATGGTCTTAGTTAATGATGGTTAAATAGACGGGCTATTATTTTTGTGAATCCATGCCCTTTTTGAATATGATATTCATACATTATCTTTCATGGTCCACCTAGAATGAGAACAAGAGGTATGCTAAGAGGTGGTCGATAGGCTAGCTCCGGGTGCCGGTCATGGCCATCCGATTGGGTCGTTACAAAAGTGGTGTCAGAGCAGTTCATCCTAGGGTGTGTCTATGAGCCATATCCAGTAGAGTCTTGTTTATGGGCATTTAGGAATGATTAAGCTTCTTCTTCATCATAGATCGTGTGATAAATCCATGATATAAGAATTTCCTTTTCTTAAGCATGTGTTATGCTTTCAACGATGCCTGTGAAGAGAAAAGTAACAGCGGCCCGGAAGGGCAGGACAGTGGCCAAAAAAAGGACTGAGTGGGAACCGCCGGCAAACATAGAAGAGGGTGAGTCCCAGAATGAGGTTCCATCTCGGACCTCTCATACTCCACCCATTTCAGAGGAGCACGAAGGAGCCTCAGCTCCAGCTCCAATATCCCCAGTTCCTCCACCAGATGCTTCTGGTCAGGAGATGAGAGAGGCCATTCATTTGCTGACCCATTTAGTAGCCGCTCAGGCCCACCGACAGGGTACGGGTCATTGTGATAGACTGTCAGTGCTAGAGCTAGTGATTTTATTAGTTTGAACCCTCCAGAATTATTTGGGTCAAAACCAGATGAGGACCCTCAGAGCTTTATAGATGAGATATTGAGGACATTGCGGATAGTACATGCTTCTGATATTGAGTCGGTAGAGTTGGCCTCTTATAAATTGCAAGATATGGCAGTTCATTCGTAAAACACCTGGATATCTTCTAAAGGGGTAAATGCACCTCCCCCGGTATGGCAAGAGTTCGTAGATCCTTTTCTCCAGCACTATTTGCCGCCAGAGGTTCGACGGGCCAGAGCTGACAGGTTCTTGAATCTTAGACAAGGGAATATGAGTGCTCGAGAGTATAGCCTTTATTTCAATTATTTGGCTAAGTATGCTCCAGCCATGGTAGCTGATATGGGGACCACGTACACTAGTTTGTGAATGGTTTAGGGACAAATTTGATGGATAAGTGTCTGATGGCCTCACTTCAGGAAGGTATGGATATCTCTCCCATTCAGGTCCGTGCCCGGGATTTGGAAGAGCGGTAACAACAGCGGAGGAGCGAGCGTGATTATGATAGGGGTTATAGTAAGAGGGTCAGATCTTAAGGTGCTATTAGTGAGTTCAGAGGGGGTCAGAGGCAGCAATATTCCAGGCATTCAGGCCATTCAGCGATTAGTACACGTCCTCGATTTGCAGGCAAGAGATTTGATCGCCCTCTTTATTCTAGACCGGGTCAAAGCTCCAGATTCGAATTCTCAGTATAGAGGTGATTCCAATCAGATGAGACCACCCTTACCACAGTGCAATCAATGTGGTAGGCCACATTTGGGACATTGCCACCTAGGTTCAGATGTCTGTTATGTGTCACAACCAAACTAGGGGCTGCGACGGGTACCCGGGGCTAACCACCAAGCATTGTTCGTTCTATTACTCATCAAGCTCATTTAATGCTCTTTTATTAATTTTATACTCAACTCATGAGAAAATCATCTTTCATTTGAGAACATGAAAATACTTTTATATACACAAGCCTTTAGGCTATCCAAAAAATATACATACACAGCAGCAATCTCGTGAGACCATCTAACCCACACTGCATATCTACGAGCCTCTACTGGAGTGCTAAACATAAGGACGGGACAAGACCCTGTCATGCCCAAAAATACATATACATGAATATACACAAAAGAATAATCAAGCACCTCCGGAACAATGGAGTGCTTTCAAATCGGCTGACAGCTACTACGAATCAGGGTCGTGCTCTCCTCTCTGTCTACCTGTGGGCATGAACACAGCGTCCATAGAAAACGGACGTCACTACGAACATTATACTGAGTATGAGAGGCATAAACAATGAAATAAGACAATGATATAAAAGAAGTATCAATATGGAACAGCTGTATCTGACTGTCAAGTGTAAAGGAAATAGTGCATGCTGGCTTACTCATAATCATCATCATGTCATGTATGCATAAGTATATATGAGCTGCCCGCCCTTATAGGTACGGTGTGATAATCATAACATTAGGCTGCGTCCAGGCCTCCCGCGTCCGGGGTATCATCTCATGCCGCCCACTAATAGTGTCTGCCCATGCCATTTGACCATGGTGTATAGCTGCCCGCCTTAGCGGTGACTGCCCGGCCATATAGGCGCGGTGTAATATCATCATAACATCCTTATCTTATCATAATACATGCATAATGCTCAAGATCAACTACACTTTATCAGGGTGACATAAGGTCGTGATCCCCCGATTTCATTATGGAGCAATCATTGATATTCTGCCTCACCTTGAAGGAATTAGCACATAAGGTGAGTGTAAGCAATAAATAACATCATTAACATTATACAATCATCATCTCATATCTCTTATCTTATATTGCCATTCATAGATATAGGCTTTTAGCTTTCCGGAATATAGGAACTCACGAAGAGGAAGGAAAATCATGCTAGAAGATTCATGCCATTAGAAAGAAAGGACTAGCCTCGCATACCTTTAACGTTTAACTACGCTATCGCTTGCTTGTTCTCCTTCGATATCACGTTTCTACCTTCAAGAGAGAATTCACACTAACGTTAGTTAATTCGACTATAAGAACGCATGACTATTTCTAGGGAAAATTGGGCAGTACTTACTTTGTTTATACTAATTTTCCCATATTCTGTATCAACTCCCAAACGCTCACAACAACATTCACAAAATTGCAATCAACAATCATCATTTATAAACATTGACGACAATCCACCATTTCTCTTCAATTTCTCCACATTTATGGTTATAGCTTACTATCGCGTTTCCTCATATATAATACTTATTTCATGTTATAAATGTCATTTATAACGTATTCATAATCACAACACACCAACATTCGTGATTCAATCCAACTACCATCCAACCATGACACTATTCACTCATTAATGACCCATTTCCTATGTCTTTCTACAATTCAAGTATCTTAACCTTCGAATACCTTAAATAACATGTTTAGCCATGAAAATTACCTTAGATGATGGTTGAACAAGCCTTGAATGGAATTACTCCTCTAGCATCAAAACCCTACTTCACTTCATTTGGGTTTTCTTGAGATAGATGAACTTTAGCTAGGTTTCATACACTTTTTCTCATGGATTTGGTGTTATTAATCATGGATTTCCTTTGATTTTCTTGTGGATGAGTGTTAAAGAATGTTCTAGAGGTCTCTTGACTTGTGGAGAGTGGGAATGAAATGAAAAGGGTCCCTTATATTAATTCACCAAAGCTGGCCGGACCACTTTATACGGACCAACATACAGTCCGTATAATTTTCACTGACCGTATGTTGGACCGTATGTTTGGTCCAGTGAGCCATGTTGTTCTGGACTGAATCTACGGCCTAGGCATACGGTCCGTAAATTTTATACGGCCAGTATGTCTGGCCGTATAATGTCTAGTTGTCCGGAACTTGTTTTCGTCGACTCGTTTAATCTCCGATCCTTATGGAACCTTCTTAACACTTGTTCAACACTTCAATACCAATCTAAGGGACGTTATTACTTGTCTTCAAGAAATCATTATGCCCTCATTAGCTCGTCGTCCATAATTTCTACCTGATACATAACATATCCCTTACTTCCTTCGTCAAACTTCTTTCTTTGCGTCTATCGTCTTCAAGTCTCGATTAAGATCATCAAATGCTATCTCTTACTTATCGAATAATCGTGTATGTCAAGCCCTTCATTAGCTTATTCACTGTATGCTAATGGGGAAAATTTCCAAGGTGTAACATTTTCCCCCCCTTTTGGAACATTCGTCCTCGAATGTTAAACACTCGGGATCCTACGAAAATTTCGCCAGAGTTTCCCCTGTAATTTGGCACTACCAACCTGTCACAACAACCCATAATATCATCGCCTCACAGGGCTACATCATAATATCAACATATCTATGGCCACGCATGACCAAAAGCATGAAAAGTAAGCATACATACCTTGTATCGTTGGTGTTTTATCTTGAATCTCCTCTAGGGGTTGGAATAAATGTGGGTACTTGGGCTTCATCTTCTCTTCTGCCTCCCAAGTCATTTCTTCCCGATTGTTGTTTCGCCACAAGACCTTAACTGAAGCTACCTCCTTATTTCGAAGTCTTCGCACTTGCCTGTCTAGAATAGCAATAGGCACTTCTTCATAGGTTAGCTTTTCTGTCACTTGCACATCATCTATCGGGACAATCTTTGTGGGATATCCAACACACTTGCGGAGCATCGAAACGTGGAAGACTGGATGGACTGATTCAAGCTCTGAGGATAAGTCTAATTCATAGGCCACATAACCCACCTTGCGGACAATTTTATAGGGTCCAATGTATCTAGGACTTAGCTTCCCTTTCTTACCAAACCTCACCACCCCTTTCATTGGCGATACTTTCAAAAATACCCAATCACCAACTTGAAATTCCAAGTCTCGTCGGCGATTGTCTACATAAGACTTTTGGCGACTTTGGGCTGTTAGCAATCGATCTCGGATCACCTTAACTTTTTCCACCGCTTGCTGAATCAATTCAGGGCCTACTAGTTGTGCTTCTCCTATTTCGAACATCCGATTGGGGATCTACATTTCCTTCCATATAAAGCTTCGTATGGAGCCATTTGAATACTGGTATGGTAGCTATTGTTATACGCGAATTCGATTAGCGGCAAATGATCGTCCCAACTTCCACCGAAATCCAGCACACATGCTCGTAGCATATCCTCCAAGGTCTGAATAGTACGCTCAGCTTGTCCATCGGTCTGCGGATGAAATGTCGTGCTAAGCTTCACTTGAGTGCCTAGACCTTCTTGAAAGGACCTCCAAAACTTGGCTGTAAACTGTGCTCCTCTATCTGTAATAATTGATAATGGAATACCATGAAGTCGCACAATTTTCTTGAGATATAACCTTGCATAATCTTCAGCTGAGTATGTAGTCCTAACTGGGAGAAAATGGGCTGCTTTCGTCAATCTATCGATGATCACCCATATAGAATCATACCTGCCGCTGGAACGAGGTAATCCCACGATGAAATCCATGTTGATCACTTCCCATTTCTAAGTAGGGATTTCCATTGCTTGCAATAAGCCTCCTGGCTTCTGATGTTCAACGTTTACTTGTTGGCAATTTGGACACTGTGCTACAAATTTGGCTATGTCTCTCTTCATGCCATCCCACCAGTACATCATCTTGAAATCACGATACATTTTGGTTGCATCCGGGTGAATAGAATACCGAGAACAATGTGCTTCTTCTAGAATTCGTCGGCGCAATTCTGCTACATTCGGCACACATAGCCTGCCTCGGTATCTAGGAATTCCATCCATAGAAACTTCAAATGAAGACTTCTCTTTTCCATGAGATGTGTCTCTATAACAACACAATTGAGGATCTTCATATTGCCGTTCTTTCACTTCCATATCCAAGGATGAAATTGTGGGATCATTGATACTAATCTCAACATTACCCGAATTGATTACACTTACTCCAAGATTAGCTAGTTGGTGAAGCTCATGAACCATCTCTTTCTTTTCCGGAAGGACCTCACATAAACTGCCCATTGATCGGCTTCTAAGTGCGTCGGCTACTACATTTGCTTTTCCGGGGTGGTAAAAAATGTTCACATCATAATCTTTTAACAATTCTAACCACCGTCTCTACCGCATGTTCAACTCCTTTTGCTTGAAAATGTACTGAAGACTTTTGTGATCTGTATAGATATCAACATGCACACCATACAAATAATGCCTCCATATTTTCAAGGCATGAATAACCGCAACCAATACGAGATCATGAGTTGGATAATTCTTTTCATGTTTCTGTAATTGTCTCGAAGCATATGCAATAACTTTACCATGCTGCATCAATACGCATCCTAATCCGACACTGGAAGCGTCACAATATACCACATAGCCATCTGACCCTTCTGGAAGTGTTAAGACCGGAGCTGAGGTCAATCTGCCTTTCAACTCTTGGAAACTGCGCTCACAAGCATCATTCCACTGAAATTTGGTTGACTTCTAGGTTAGCTTCATCAATGGGTCTGAAATAGATGAGAAGCCCTCTATGAATCTTCTATAATAACCTGCCAAACCCAGAAAACTACGAACTTCTGTAGGCGTTGTAGGCCTTGGCCAAGTCTTCACAGCTTCAATTTTCTGAGTGTCAACTCGAATGCCATCATCTGAAATGATATGGCCCAAAAAGGTTACAAAATTTAGCCAAAACTCACACTTTGAAAATTTTGCATACAATTCTCGGGCTCGAAGAATGCCAAGAACAATTTGCAAATGATCTGCATGTTCTGATTCCATGCGAGAATACACCAGAATATCATCAATAAATACTATCACAAATAAGTCCAAGAGAGGCCTGAATACATTATTCATCAAATTCATAAACACGGCCAGAGCATTAGTCAACCCAAACAACATCACTCGGAATTCATAGTGGCTATATCTCGTTCTGAAGGCTGTTTTAGGAATATCCGCTTCTCTAACTCTCACTTGATGGTAACCCGACCTCAAATCTATTTTAGAAAAACACTTGGCACCTTGCAACTGGTCGAACAAGTCATCAATCCTTGGAAGGGGATATTTGTTCTTTATCGTCACTTTATTCAATTTCCTATAATCGATACACATTCGTAGAGAACCGTCTTTCTTTCTCACGAACAAGACCGGTGCTCCCTACGGTGATGAACTGGGTCTAATAAACCCCTTTTCAAGCAAATCTTTCAGCTGCGCCTTTAGGTCTTTCCATTCCGCCGGAGCCATTCGATAAGGAGGAATGGAAATAGGCTTGGTATCCGGAAACACATCAATGGCGAAATCAATCTCTCTTTCTGGAGGAAGACCTGGAAGCTCTTCTGGAAACACATCTGGGAATTCATTCACTACCGGAACTGATTGGAAAGTTGGCGGCTTTGACTCGGTGTCATGAACCCGAACTAAGTGATAAATATAGCCCTTGGCTATCATCTTCCTTGCCTTAAGGTAGGAAATAAACCTACCCTTTGGATATGCTGCATTACCCTTCCATTCAAGCACGGGCTCTCCTGGGAGTTGGAATCGAACCACTTTCAATCGGCAATCAACATTAGCATAACTCGATGCCAACCAATCCATGCCCATAATTACATCGAAATCTAACATTTCCAACTCCATCAAATCAGTTGTGGTCTGGCGATCATATATCACAACTACACAATTTCTATACACTTGTCTCGCTATCACGGGATCACCAACCGGAGTGGACACCTGAAGTAGATGTTGCCCCTCTACCTCTGCCTCGGCCAGCTGACATCTGGGGAATCTGCCCAGCCGCTGAACCTGTAGGCTGAACTCCAACTCTGCCAATCGTCGACGGGAAATCTCTCATCATGTGCCCCACCTGGCCACAAGTATAGCAAGCATCCGAACCCTGGCGACATTGCCCGGAATGTAATCTACCGCACTAGCTGCATCACGGTACTGGGGGTCTCCTCTGGCTATAATCTTCCCTGAACTGGGAATCTAGGGTCCTCGAACTCTGGCCATGTCCTGAACGAAAAGAGCGATTAAATCTCCTACTTGTGAATCAAGGAGGCGCACTAGTCACCGACTGGCCTGAGTAGCTAGAATATGTCTGTCTTGATCCCCCTCTATAATCACTGCCTGCTCCCATAGATCTAGCCCTCTTACTTTGTCTTCTGTCGATATCATGATCACCTCTTTGTTGTAGTCGCCCTTCCAAATTCTAAGCATGGGCCTATATTCGGCAAATATCCATCCCGTCTTGCAAGGAAGCCGTCACACAATCTCTAAATAAATATGTCCCTAGGCCACTAACAAATATATGTACCCGATCTCCCATGTCGGCCACCATAGCCGGGGCATATCTAGCCAAAGAATTAAATTGCATGCTATACTCCCGGGCACTCATATTTCCTTGCCTCAAATTTAGAAATCTATCCGCTCTAGCTCGGCGGACCTCGGGTGGCAAATAGTGATGAATAAAAGCATCCACGAATTCTTGCCAAATCGGAGGAGGCGCATTCTCTCCTCTTGATAATACCCAGTTATTATACCATAAAACTGCCACATCCCGAAGTCTATAAGATGCCAACTCCACGGATTCAGTTTCGGAGGCATGGACAATCTTCAATGTCCTCAACATCTCATCTATGAAACCTTGCGGGTCCTCATCCGGCTTTGACCCGAAAAACTCCGGAGGATTTAGACTCATAAAATCACGGGCTTTGGTACTTGCTGCCCGATCACTTGAACTTACATTTTGTCGTTGTGCCTGCGCGGTGACCAATTGTGTCAATAAATGGATGGCCTCGGTCATTTGTTGACCCGAAGCAACCGGTGGAGGAATTAGAGCTGGAGCTCCTCCTTATTCTTCCACATTAGACGGGGTAGAAGAAGTATTAGACAAGGCCTCATTATGTGATTCGCCTTCTTCTATATTCATCGGAGCCTCTCTTTCTACCCGCCTCTTGGCCGTAGTCTTGCCCTTCTGGGCGGCTGTAGCTTTTCCCTTTGGCGGCATTCTGAAATCACAACACACTATTAGGGAGGATAAAATCTTATACATGGCTTTATCGCACGATCTCATAGAAGAAAGATTGTCATTTTTCCTAAATGCCCTGTAGCCTCTTGTTTATTGATGTGGCGCGCAACACACCATAAACAAGACTCTACTAGACACGGCTTGTAGACACTTCCTAGGACTGAACTGCTCTGACACCACTTTTGTCACGACCCAACTAGGGGCCGCGACGGGTACCCGGGGCTAACCACCGAGCACCGCTCATTCTATTACTCATCAAGCTCATTTAATGGTCTTTTATTAATTTTATACTCAACTCATGAGAAAATCATCTTTCATTTGAGAACATGAAAATACTTTTATATACACAATCCTTTAGGCTATCAAATTAATATATACATACACAGTAGCAATCTCGTCAGACCATCTAACCCACACTGCATATCTACGAGCTTCTACTGGAGTGCTAAACATAAGGACGGGACAAGACCTCGTCATGCCCAAAAATACATATACATGAATATACACAAAAGAATAATCAAGCACCTCTGGAACAATGGAGTGCTTTCAAATCGGCTGATAGCTACTACGAATCAGGGTCGTGCTCTCCTCTCTGTCTACCTGTGGGTATGAACACAGCGTCCAGAGAAAACGAACGTCACTACGAACATTGTACTGATTATGAGAGGTATAAACAATGAAATAAGACAATGATATAAAAGAAGTATCAATATGGAACAGTTGTATCTGACTGTCAAGTGTAAAGGAAATAGTGCATGCTGGCTTACTTATCTTATCTTATCATAATACATGCATAATGCTCAAGATCAACTACACTTTATCAGGGTGACATAAGGTCGTGATCCCCCGATTTCATTATGGAGCAATCATTGATATTCTGCCTCACCTTGAAGGAATTAGCACATAAGGTGAGTGTAAGCAATAAATAACATCATTAACATTATAGAATCATCATCTCATATCTCTTATCTTATATTGTCATTCATAGATATAGGCTTTTAGCTTTCCGGAATATAGGAACTTACGAAGAGGAAGGAAAATCATGCTAGAAGATTCATGCCATTAGAAAGAAAGGACTAGCCTCACATACCTTTAACGTTTAACTAAGTTATCGCTTGCTTGTTCTCCTTCGATATCACGTTTCTACCTTCAAGAGAGAATTCGCACTAACTTTAGTTAATTCGACTATAAGAACGCGTGACTATTTCTAGGGAAAATTGGGCAGCACTTCCTTTGTTTATACTACTTTTCCCATATTCTATATCAACTCCCAAACGCTCACAACAACATTCACAATATTGCAATCAACAATCATCATTTATATACATTGACCACAATCCACCATTTCTCTTCAATCTCTCCACATTTATGGTTATAGCTTACTATCGCGTTTCCTCAAATATAATACTTATTTCATGGTCTAAATGGCATTTATAACATATTCATAATCCCAACACACCAACATTCATGATTCAATCCAACTACCATCCAACCATGACACTATTCACTCATTAATGACCCATTTCCTATGTCTTTCTACAATTCAAGTATCTTAACCTTCGAATACCTTAAACAACATGGTTTAGCCATGAAACTTACCTTAGATGATGGTTGAACAAGCCCTGAATGGAATTACTCCTCTAGCATCAAAACCCTACTTCACTTCCTTTGGGTTTTCTTGAGATAGATGAACTTTAGCTAGGTTTCATACACTTTGTCTCATGGATTTGGTGTTATTGATCATGGATTTCCTTTGATTTTCTTGTGGATGAGTGTTAAAGAATGTTCTAGAGGTCTCTTGACTTGTGGAGAGTGAGAATGAAATGAAAAGGGTCCCTTATATTAATTCACCAAAGCTGGCCGGACCACTTTATACGGACCAACATACGGTCCGTATAATTTTCACTGACCGTATGTTGGACCGTATGTTTGGTTCAGTGAGCCATGTTGTTCTGTACTGAATCTACGGCCTAGACATACGGTCCGTGAATTTTATACGGCCAGTATGTCTGGCCGTATAATGTCTAGTTGTCCGGAACTTGTTTTCGTCGACTCGTTTGATCTCCTATCCTTATGGAACCTTCTTAACACTTGTTCAACACTGCAATACCAATCTAAGGGACGTTATTACTTGTCTCCAAGGCATCATTATGCCCTCATTGGCATTGATTGATCTGGGTTCTACTTTGTCATATATTACTTCTTATATTACCGATCGTATTGGGGTGAAACTTGAGCCAATCAAACCTTTTAAGGTGTCTACACCTGTTGGTGACCCAGTGATAGCTAGATGGGTATATAAAAATTATGTGATTGTATTTTTTTACCGTCATACTATGGCTGATTTGATTGAGCTGAAGATGGTAGATTTTGATGTTGGTATGGGTATGGATTGGTTGGCCTCCTGTTACGCCAATGTTGATTGCAGAACAAAAATAGTTCGTTTTCAATTTTCAGCAGAACTAATTTTAGAATGGAAAAGTAATACATCGTCCATGAGAGGTAGGTTTATTTCCTACCTCAACGCAAGGAAGATGATTACTAAAGGTCGTATATATCATCTAGTCCGGGTTCAAGACACAGAAGAAAAACTGCCAACTCTTTAATCTATTCCGATAGTGAATGAGTTTCTAGATGTGTTTCCGAACGAGCTTCCAGGCCTTCCACCAGAGCGGGATATTGATTTTACCATTGAATTGTTACCGGATACCAAGCCCATATCTATTCCTCCTTATGGCTCCTGCAGAATTGAGGGATTAAAGGAGTAATTAAAAGATTTGCTTGAAAAAGGCTTTGTTAGACCTAGTGCATCGCCGTGGGGAGCACCTGTGTTGTTTGTAAGAAATAAAGATGGTTCCTTGTGGATGTGTATTAACTATAGACAGTAGAATAAGGTGACTATAAAGAATAAGTATCCACTTCCAAGAATTGATAATTTATTTGATCAGTTGCAGGGTGCCAAATGGTTCTCCAAAATAGATCTGAGATCGGGGTACCACCAAGTGATAGTCAGGGAAGAGAACATTCCAAAGACAGCCTTCAGAACTAGATATGGTCATTTTGAGTTTCGGGTAATGTCGTTTGGATTGACTAATGCACTGGCGATATTCTTGAATTTGATGAATAATGTGTACAAGCCTTTCCTAGATCTATTTATGATTGTTTTTATTGATGATATCTTGGTATACTCTCGATCTGAGCCAGAGCCTACGCACTGTTCTTAGAGTTCTTCAGACTCGGGAACTATATGCAACGTTTTCAAAATGTGAGTTTAGGTTGAATTTTGTAACTTTTCTAGGGCATGTTATTTCAGCTGATGGTATTCGAGTGGATACTCACAAGATTGAAGCTGTGAAGACTTGGCCAAGGCCTAGAACACCTACGGAGGTTCATAGTTTTCTGGGGTTGGCCGGTTACTATAGAAGATTTGTATAGGGATTTTCTTCTATTTCTGCACCACTGAAGAAGCTACCTCAGAAATCAGCTAAATTTCAGTGGACGGATGCTTGTGAGCGCAGTTTTCAGGAGCTGAAGAACAGATCGACTTCGGCCTCGGTCCTGACACTTCCAGAAGGATTTTAGGGCTATGTTGTTTATTGTGATGCTTCAGGCGTAGGGTTAGGTTGTGTGTTGATGCAACATGGTAAAGTTATTGCTTATGCTTCAAGGCAATTGTGGAAACATGAGAAAAAATACCCGACCCAAGACCTAGAGTTAGTTGCGATTATTCATGCATTAAAGATATGGAGACATTATTTATATGGCGTTTATCTTGATATTTATAAAGACCACAAATGTCTCCAGTATATTTTCAAGCAGAAGGAGTTGAATCTACGACAAAGACGGTGGTTTGAGCTATTGAAGGATTATGATGAGAGTATCTTAGATCACCCTGGAAAGGCGAATGTAGTAGCTGATGCTCTTACCACAGGTCCACAGGTAGTTTATGTGATGTTCAGCCGGAGAAGAGGGAGTTAGCTCGTGAGCTTCAACAACTAGCCAGCCTGGGAGTTCGCTTAATGAACTTAGCTAATACGGGAGTCACTGTCCAGAATTCAGCTGTCTCATCTTTAGTAGTGGAGGTGAAAAAGTGCCATTATGAGGACCCCATGTTAATTCATTACAAAGATACACTTCCTCAGAAGAGAAAGTCACCATTTGAGATTTCTGCAGATGGAGTTCTCAGGTATCGAGGCAGATTATGTGTTCCTGATGTTGCAGGGTTACGTCGGCAGATTCTGGGGGAAGCTCATCATTCCCGTTATTTTGTTCATCCAGGAGCGACAAAAATTATCATGATCTTAAATCCATATATTGGTGGGATGGAATGAAGAAAGACATAGCAGAGTTCGCAGCTCAATGTCCTAACTGTCAGCAGGTAAAGATTGAGCATCAAAAGACCGGTGGATTGTTGCAAGCTATGGAAATTTCGACTTGAAAATGGGAAGTGATTAATATGGATTTCATTACAGGCTTGCCTCGTTCTCAGTGTAAGTATGACTCTATATGGGTAATTGTGGATAGACTTACGAAGCAGCTCATTTTCTACCAATCAGAACTACATACTGGCTGAAGATTATGCAAAGTCGTATGCCAAAGACATAGTACGACTCCATGGTGTTCTAGTATCCGTTATTTTCGATAGAGGAGCACAATTTACAACTAATTTTGGAAGTCCTTCCAAGAAGGTTTGGGTACTCAAGTGAGACTGAGCACAACATTTCATCTACAGACTGATGGACAAGCGGAGCGCACCATTCATAACCTCGAAGATATGCTACAGGCATGTGTATTAGACTTTGGAGGTAGCTGGGATGATCATTTTCCACTCATTGAGTTTGCATATAATAATAGTTATCACTCTAGCATCTAGATGGCCCCATATTAGGCTCTATACGGGCGAAAGTGTAGATCGCCAATTGGATGGTTCGAAGTAGGGGAGAAAACGTTAGTTGGGCTAGAATTGATACAACAAGCGGTGGAGAAGATCAAGCTTATCCAGGACCGATTATTGACAGCCCAAAGTCGACAGAAATCATATGCGGACAATCACCGACGAGACCTAGAATTCCAAGTTAATGATTGGGTATTCTTGAAGGTGTCGCCTATGAAGGGTGTGATAAAATTTGGTAAGAAGGGAAATCTTAGTCCTCCGTACATTCGGCCTTACAAGATTATGTGCAAGATAGGCCAGGTGGCGTCTGAGTTAGATCTACCTTTGAACTTGGAGACAATCCACCCGTTTTTCCATATGTCAATGCTTCGCATGTGCATTGGAGATCTTTCCAGAATTGTACCTGTAGATGATGTTCAGGTCACCAAACAATTATCCTAAGAAGAAGTTCCCATTGCTATTCACTACAAGAAAAAGGTTTATCTGCGACCAACATTTAGGGACGAGATAATAATTTCGTCTCTAAAAGTACATTTATTAGGACGAGATTTTATTTCGGTCCTTAATTCTATATTTTATTGCGAAGGTACTAAATCTAGTCCCAAAAGAATTTAGTAACTGGTCCCAAATTGTAATTGATGAGCCTTGAGTAGGAAGATGCCACCAAATATAATATTAAAATATTAAAAGGCTACTATTTTCCAAAAAATCTGGCGCTAAAACAGTGTACTAAAATAAAAACTTAGGTTTTCAGCAAAAAATAAGGCGCCAAAAGTAAGAGAAAACGTAGTATACACTGAAATAAAACATTCTAAAAATTAAATTAAACTCTCTGTCTTCTCAAAACACAGGTGGTCACAACTCTTACCATAGTCTCTACACATCGTATCCATCATCTGCTCAGCCATAGATCTACCAATAGATTTCTTAATTCCTCAGATTCTTCTCTTATTCATCAAAAACCTCTCAAGGTACTATTGCTGCTTCTCAAACTTTGTTTTTTTTTTCTATAATTTTTGATATCTCTTCTGTTATTTCTGTGTTTAGAATCAAAAGATAAAAACTCAAATCTTTTGATTCTATTTTAGTGTTTTGTATATGCACCAAGTTGGATTTTTGAGCTTATTCTTTTGGGTATGTGTTTATGATATGAAAGACCTTTTATTTCTATTTAAGAACTCAATCTTGTGATTACGTTTCAATGTTTTGTATATACACCAAGTTGAACTTCTGAGCTTATTCTTTTGGGTTTGTATTTATGATCTGAAAAACCTTCTATTTCTATTTAAAAACTCAATCTTTATTTCGTTTTAGTATAGGCTGAGTTGGATTTGTGGTCTTATTTTGGTTGTATGAATGTCTTTTTGTTTAGTTTCTGGTAATTTGTGATGTATGTGTTATGGGTATGTGTTTAGGATTAGAAAGGCCATGTTGAGATTTGCCAAGGCAAATAGGGACTAGTCTTGTTACTTTCGGCTAAATACATTTATACCTCATAGCCCATCTAGTCTCTATTGTCATTTGTATTTAGCACTCCTGGAAAATAATAGCATCTGAGAAGATTGCAATACTCTTTTTTTGTGTTTAACTCTTCCACTCTCAATAGGAAAAAATTGAAAAAGTTATGGAACCCATGTTTTGAAGCAAGGTCTAACCAAATATATGTGAATTTAACTTTTATGGTCAAACTATTATAAATGTCTACCTCCATAATGAGTATCCGTAAAAGTGAAGATCTCAAATGAGTTAGCTCTAACATAAATTACAAAACCATTATTTCTTAAAGTGAAAGGTACAATTTGTAACTTGGAACAGTTGAATAATCACAACTATTTGAAGGAATTCAAGGGTAGGAAGTCATTTCTACTAATAGCTCTAATCAGTAGAACATCAAAGTTAAAAAAGTTTTTTTTTTTTCCTTTCTTGCATTTTATATGTTATTGAAGAACTATATAGTTTGATTTTTCCCTTTTCTAGACAATTTTCAAATTACTTTTAATTGTAAAAACCACTCTCATTGTTTTAAAAACAATGAGGAGGTTTTTTTTCTTTAAAAAAATAAAGTCCACTAGGCATTTTTGGTGCCGAGGGCTGCTTTTATAATTTTTTCCCAAAACGAATCACAAAAGGTCCTTAAAAATGTAGCAAAAAAGGCTAACAATAAAAATGAAAGAATTAAACTAATGACCATCTTAAGCTAACGAATTAACTAATTGAAATAAGAATTTGAAAATCAAAAAAAAAAAAAATGAGCAGCTGTTGATCAAAATAAGATCATCAGACTGCTAATGTGACTTTGCACCTTATGAAGTCTTGCAGTTATATCTGAAAGTGCACTTGACTAAAGCTGCTGCATTTTTTGTTGTAATCTTGCTTGCATTTGCTGAGCTTCTACATATTTGATGTTATCCTGTGAATTGCATGATGCAAAGGAGTGAAACAACTGCTCCTAAAACAACAACAATTGCTCCTCTTCCATGTACTAAGTTGTAGTTTTCCTTGTGTAGTTGGTATATCAATCCAGTCCTTATAAGAGTCAAACCACTTTCCAAATGTCGTCAATCCCTCAGCAGAATGAACACCAAGTGTTAATACCACACACTATGAGAAAGACAACAAATAGATCATGCAAGACCTTATATTATTTTCGATCCACCATTTTGATGAACTTGCATAGCTGCAAATGAAAAAAACCAGTAAACCAGTCCCATTATTAATCTGCAGCCTGTACTTGTTTCTTTTTATGTCAACTGTGTGGTCCATATCATTTCCTAAACCAGTTGGATCAATGGGATATCACCAAACCTTGCTTGAAAGATAACATAGGAGTACAACAATGCAACAAATTAGCACTATCAAATGCAAACTGCACTGCTGCATCTCTTGTTGTCCTTCCCAGCTGAGTATAAGCAATGTGTTTCCCTTGCAGTGGTCAAGCAAAAGGTGTCCCAAATTGATGCACTACTGCCTGTAGTATGTTAAACCTGCAAAAAATAGTACCAGTGCACTGCTGACAGTTGCGATTTCTCAGAGCTGCCACTGCATAAACTCTCTCAAATGTGCAAAATCCAAATGCTATCAACCTCTTAGTGGAATGAACACCAAGTGTTAATACCACCACAAAAAGAATGATAACAAATAGATTATTCAAGACCTTATAATGCAGGTTAAAAACCAGTTTATGCAAACCAACAAACCAATTCTTCCTTTTGTGCCAATCTTGTATTAGAATAAATATTAATTTTAAAAATAATGTTCTGGAGTTTGGACATATAGCCGATGTAACATGTAAACCACTATTTTGCTACTCAAAGTCAAGGGTAATGTTATGTAATGAGATGAATATATTGGTGTATTTTATCAATGTTAGTATTTTATCAACTTAATTTGTTCATAGGTTGCACAATTGTATAAAGAAGATAATAGTCGGATCATGGAAGATCTGCTCTCACTTTCACGTGGCCCTACCGGATATTCGACACATTCCAATGGTTACATTGTCAATGGATATAGATTTCATGCAGAAGATCATGACAAAAACTTAAGGACTCAAAATTGTGGTGTTGTTGTAGTTGGTGAGAATGATAAAGATAGTGAGAACTGTCACGACCCGACTAGGGGCCGTGACGAGTACCCGGTACTTGTACCGAGCACCCCTTATCTTGTCTCATATCCTTATTACTAAGTGGGCCGTATGGCCTATACCATTTTTTTTTGTTACTTAACATTAACATTAGTAGCATAGTTATGAACCTAGGCGAACAACCTTTACTAACACATTATACATCGACTAGGACTTCTAAAAGTACAAAACATTTAACTGTACACATCTGTCTACGAGCCTCTAGACATAATACACATATACACAAGAAGGGCCGAGCACTGTCACGCCCGAATATATATATATACACAAAATAGTACCAATAAACAGTGGCTCCGGAATGACTGGAGCACTCTCTGTGAACCGCTGGTGAAGCTTCTAAGAACCGGACCCGTCTACCTGCTTACCTGCGCGGCATGAAACGCAGCGTCCACAAGAAGGAACGTCAGTACGAATAGTGTACCGAGTATGTAAGGCATGAAAATAGTAAAGAGAGGAATATAAATTGCAACCAATACATAATGAAATCATAGGACATATAGAGCGATAATAGAGTAACCTGTACATGTATGTGCCACCCAGGGCAGATGCCATGCATGCTAAGCTGTCTTTAAAAAAAAAAAATTTGTGTTCATATATGAAAATAAAACATAATATATATTGCCGAGGCGTCGGCAGCCGATCCATTTAACCATTAATGTGTGTAAATATCCCGCGTCCGGGCATCCCGCGTCCGGGATGATATCAAGTCAAATACGGCTACATGTACCGTGTGTAACCCCGCGTCTATAGCGCTCTGCCCTGCTCCCTTCTTCCCCGTGTACATATACATATATACATATATACCATAGCATGCAAGCGAGCCCAAAAAGAAGCTATAACGTTATCGGAGTGACGTAAGGTCGGTAGCCTCCGATTACATTATGAAATCGTCATGGTCGTCAGGTCTCACCTTGAGGGAACAACAATTATAAGGCGAGACTATCCATAAAGGATAACATCAGGAGAGAACATAGAACAGGATCATAAGGTATCGTTTCATGTACTTTGGAATCTTTAATCATGGAATCATCATTGTCGTATTCATCATATGAACATTTCCTTCCCTGACATCATCCATGTCATTGTAGAACATACTCATCGTAATTGACAAAAAAACTTACTTTGCCACAGACTTTGTTTTGGGAAAATGCGGGCGTTTGGAAAACCTTTTGAGCTATTAGGGAGAAGATCATACCTTAGGGTCAATAGATTAGTTAAACAACTATTGTTTAGTAGTCGGAATAGTAATCTAAAAGTTCCCCTTGATTATAGTACGGAAATAAGCTAAATGGAACAATAGGAGGGAATTTGGAAATAGTGGGCCCACCTCGGGTCAACCGGGGTGGCGTATCCAAATTGCATATAATAAGGTTCATGGAGTCACTTATGAAGGTTTTATCAAAATCCGGTTTCATTTGGCAAGTTATAGAAGTAGGGGCCATTGTTTCAACAAGATATGAAAAATTTAGGTCAATTCTATTGAATGAAAAAGGGTTAATTTCAATCTCGGGTTTCTAGGAATAGGATCATCCCCGAAGTTTGTATTCAACCGTATTATGTCTAAGACATGCCGAAGAAGGAAAGTGAGACCTTACATACCTCTTTCCGCTCCTTTTGCTATCCCGAATTCAACTCGCAAATCCGCCAAAATCTACAAATTGGTCAAGTTTACCAAACATGATTAGTGCTTTTAGAATTGAATTCTTAAATGATACTTGGCTACCGAAATTTCGGCAGCACTTCCCCTGTAAACTACTCCATCCCACCAAGTTCAACTTGGCCAATTTCAATCAACAACAATCCGGGAATTCGACCCGGCCAAACTAACAACACAATATCAACGACCATACTAAAAATTTCCATATTCATTCCAAGTTACATTGTAACAACTCAATCAATATACTACTTCCTCCAAAACCTTCCAACTCCAATAAGAACATTAACAACATTATAATTCATATACCAACAACACCACACTAACAACATTACCTTCCATACATTCAAGAACATTATTTTCAATTTACATAATCTCTAAAGCAAGTCTCCAACTACCATGATTTCTCTAAGATCATTAAGCTTTTCATTAGCAATCTAGAATCCACAATCAACACAATTTCACTCCTTAACCATTAAATCCTTATTTTACATCATGGAACTTACCATAACAACAATTACAATACTAAGTAAAATTAATTCACCCCACCTTTCCATAATCCACACCATTCGGCCAACACACCCCATATACATATTTTCATGAATTTCCATATTTTCTACACTTTACAACAATAACCAACACACAACATAACACAACACAACACACAACACACACACACGGCTTGACTATGCAAGTCACGACCACACACATACACACTTCCATCACATAAATTTCATCCATTTTCATACACCACCACATACTTACGCATCCTCAACACATAAGAAAAAGTTTAAACCTCACCTTTTTACTTTGAACCTTCACTTGGATTACTATTGAAGACTTGTCAAGCTTTTTATTTTCCTTGCTCCAAAGAACTCTTCACTATGTTAAGAACCCTTCAAGGAATTGTTTAGCTAGAAGAGGTAGATTTTTTGATGAAAAATTCCCAAAGTTCTTGTTGCTCTTGTTATGGCCGAAATGGCCTTTGAAGTGTTTCTCCCTCTCTCTTATTCTTCAAGACTCTTGAAATTTCTAGAGAATTATGACAAATAAAGATGACTTAGTCATCTTTTAAATTTGTTCATTAAAGCCCCATGTGGGGTTAAGCCCACTACTAGGTGGATGGCCAAACATGGCCCAATTAGCCAAGCCCATTTTTTTTTTGTGTTTTGCATTTCATGAAAATTTATTTTTTTCCAAATTCCAAATTTACCCTTCGTCTTCCTCCGTATATCCACGAGTCATATTACAAATTTCCCTTTATGCCCTTGACCTTCCTCATTATTTTCACTTCTAAATTTTTCATAAGCAACTCATATGCCAAACAAAATAAAATATGGCCTTGCTTGTTGTCTTCCCGCAATTGTCTTGAATTATCCGATTGCACAAAATGCGGGATATAACATCCTCCCCCCCTTTAGAACATTCGTCCTCGAATGTTAAACGGCCTCATAGTGTATTATAGTACTTCGGGGAGGTCTCCTTCGTAGATATCTCACATGTCGCTTAGCATGTCCATTTTAGGAGCCTAGATTGCCTTTATGTCGCAGGCCAATTGAGCTAGCTCCGAACGCTGACTCTGCGCCAACAAGTCCCTTTTGTTGGTTCTTGAATCGTCATAATCCATTTTAGGTCCAACATGTTCTCCCCTCCTTTATTAAGAGGGCCTACACACGTCTATGCCCTTTAAGCAATCGTTGTCTTCCGCGATCTTTTACAGTCGTAATTCCCTCTGCATAGGGTTTGTCACGTTTATCCCCTTGTTAGATACGTTCCCGTATATCATCGCATTAGGCCGTTCTAGCCTTGTGGGTGCGGCATCGGTCTTACCCGGTGACATTTTTACTCATACCCTTCATTACGTCCTTTGAATTTCATTCAGCTAGCACATTCTATGCATCGCGACACTGCTTGTTAGGGTTATACAGTCACAGATAAGATGTCATGTTCATATATACCTTTCCACCATTATTTTTTTTTCTTTACAATCACTTCCAAACACTAATCAACTTTCTTTAATCCTGAAGCTCTGTCATGCTTTCTCTTCTTCTGCTAGTCTAGTCCGTCTCAGCTTACATGACTTCTGTAGGGTTTCTAATCACTCCACACACTCTCATTTACATTGGGCTACCTAATTTCACATTCGTCTCTTGTTTCCACATTTATGAAATTTTCAGCATTTTTTTCCCAGGGGGTCACCCATCTTGATATTGCTCTCACCTTAGCACGCTTAACCTTGAAACTTTGGTGCATTTTAGTGCGTGAATGCTGGTATAATTATATCGACTGCCCCGCACTACCTATATCACCTAATATGGGATAAGTTGGGGTCTTAGCAGTTTTCAAAACGTCCGCGTAACACATCTTTTCTTTTAATTACAATTCTAACCTCCGCAGTCCCCAGTATTCGTCTTTTTTCCTATGTGTATGGATAATTTTTGTCCTAAATCTCCACATTCCCAGTAGTGGCGAAAACACCTTAGTCGCAACAGGCATAGACATCCCAGCTCGTTTGATTTAGCTCGGGTTTCCCCTCCCTAATATGTTCAGCGATTTAGGGTGCGATATCTGACACGTAGAACCTGGATCAATCGATACTTGTACATTGTAGAAAAATACTGATAATATACCTGGAACGACATCAGGGGATGGCTCAGGATCCTGTCGGCCAGCTAGTGCATAGGTATGATGCTGGGGTCCACTCGAACTGTGTGTTCCTTCTCGGCCTCTTTCGCTGCCTACTGCTATCTGGGACCTTTGCATTGGAGGGTGCGCCAATGATTGTGAGTCGCGTGTTACCTCCGTGGGCTGAACCCTCCCTCTGTCACGGCGAAATGGGCAGTTGCGCATATAATGACCTGAGTTAGCACAAGTATAACAAATACCCAAACCCGCGCGAAACGGCCCTGCATGGAATCTACGGCACTGAGGGCAGCGTGATACGGGTGGTCTCCGCTGATTAAGCTCACCGCCACACTGGGAACCCAAAACTCCATAGCCCTGACCTGATCCGGCGGGCTGAGTTTGGTCTCTGTCGTACCTCCGTGGGCAATCACGCATCAAATGGTCAGCCCGACCACAGACAAAACAGGCACCTGTATCTAAGTAACACTTCCCAGAGTGTAGCCTGCCACATCGCGCGCACCGCGATGGGGGTAGCCCCGTACTACTAACGTTGGCTCTATGCCGGGGCCCCGAAACTCAAGCACTCTGATCTGGTCATGAATACCCGACTGCTGCGGTGCCTGCCTCCTTCTATACTCGCTTCTCGTTCCGGAAGGTCTAGCCCTTTTTCTGCGATCCTTATTACCAGAATCTATGCCTTGTTGTTGGGCTTGAGTAGCTACTATCTGAGTTAGCAGAAGGATGGCCCGTCTCATCTCCTGAAGTGAAGCATCAGGTGGGGGAGCGGGGAGTGCTGAAACTGGAACGGAAATCCCTTCTTGCTCCCCTAATGTCTGCGGAGTAAGATCAGCAGGAGAGGGAGCCTTACTATGAGATTCGCCTTCTTCAATATTTACCGGTGACTCCCATTCAGTCCGCCTTTCTGCTACCGTCTTGCCCTTCTCGGCGGCTGTCGCTTTCATCTTCGCAGGTATCGTTGAAAATATAACACCGAATTAGGAAGAAGGAAAAACCCTTACTATAGCTCTATCGCACGATCTAGAATGCAAAGAAGGTCATATTTCCTAAATGCCCCGCAGCCTCCTACCTATAAGTGTGGCGCGCTACACACCCATAAACAGGACTCTACTGGACACGGCTCGTAGACAAACCCCTAGAACCGAAATGCTCTGATACCACTTCTGTCACGACCCGACTAGGGGCCGTGACGAGTACCCGGTACTTGTACTGAGCACCCCTTATCTTGTCTCATATCCATATTACTAAGTGGGCCGTATGGCCTAAACCATTTTTTTTTTGTTACTTAACATTAACATTAGTAGCATAGTTATGAACCTAGGCGAACAACCTTTACAAACACATTATACATCGACTAGGACTTCTAAAAGTAGAAAACATTTAACTGTACACATCTGTCTACGAGCCTCTAGACATAATACACATATACACAAGAAGTGTCGAGCACTGTCACGCCCGAATATATATGTATACACAAAATAGTACCAATAAACAGTGGCTCCGGAATGACTGGAGCACTCTCTGTGAACCGTTGGTGAAGCTTCTAAGAACCGGACCCGTCTACCTGCTTACCTGCGCGGCATGAAACGCAGCGTCCACAAGAAGGGACGTCAGTACGAATAGTATACCGAGTATGTAAGGCATGAAAATAGTAAAGAGAGGAATATAAATTGCAACCAATACATAATGAAATCATAGGACATATAGAGCGATAATAGAGTAACCTGTACATGTATGTGCCACCCAGGGCAGATGCCATGCATGCTAAGCTGTCTTAAAAAAAAATCATTTTGTGTTCATATATGAAAATAAAACATAATATATATTTCCGAGGCGTCGGCAGCCAATCCATTTAACCATGAATGTGTGTAAATATCCCGCGTCCAGGATGATATCAAGTCAAATACGGCTACATGTACCGTGTGTAACCCCGCGTCTATAGCGCTCTGCCCTGCTCCCTTCTTCCTCGTGTACATATACATATATACCATAGCATGCAAGCGAGCCCAAAAAGAAGCTATAACGTTATCGGAGTTACGTAAGGTCGGTAGCCTCCGATTACATTATGAAATCGTCACGGTCGTCAGGTCTCACCTTGAGGGAACAACAATTATAAGGCGAGACTATCCATAAAGGATAACATCATGAGAGAACATAGAACAGGATCATAATGTATCGTTTCATGTACTTTGGAATCTTTAATCATGGAATCATCATTGTCGTATTCATCATATGAACATTTCCTTCCCTGACATCATCCATGTCATTGTAGAACATACTCATCGTAATTGACAAAAAAACTTACTTTGCCACAGACTTTGTTTTGGGAAAATGCGGGCGTTTGGAAAACTTTTTGAGCTATTGGGGAGAAGATCATACCTTAGGGTCAATAGATTAGTTAAACAACTATTATTTAGTAGTCGGAATAGTAATCTAAAAGTTCCCCTTGATTATAGTACGGAAATAAGCTAAATGGAACAATAGGAGGGAATTTGGGAATAGTGGGCCCACCTCGGGTCAACCGGGGTGGCGTATCCAAATTGCATATAATAAGGTTCATGGAGTCACTTATGAAGGTTTTATCAAAATCCGGTTTCATTTGGCAAGTTATAGAAGTAGGGGCCATTGTTTCAACAAGATATGAAAAATTTAGGTCAATTCTATTGAATGAAAAAGGGTTAATTTCAATCTCGGGTTTCTAGGAATAGGATCATCCCCGAAGTTTGTATTCAACCCTATTATGTCTAAGACATGCCGAAGAAGGAAAGTGAGACCTTACATACCTCTTTCCGCTCCTTTGGCTATCCCGAATTCAACTCGCAAATCCGCCAAAATCTACAAATTGGTCAAGTTTACCAAACATGATTAGTGCCTTTAGAATTCAATTCTTAAATGATACTTGGCTACCAAATTTTCGGCAGCACTTCCCCTGTAAACTACTCCATCCCACCAAGTTTAACTTGGCCAATTTCAATCAACAACAATCCGGGAATTCGACCAGGCCAAACTAACAACACAATATCAACGACCATACTAAAAATTTCCATATTCATTCCAAGTTACATTGTAACAACTCAATCAATATACTACTTCCTCCAAAACCTTCCAACTCCAATAAGAACATTAACAACATTATAATTCATATACCAACAACACCACACTAACAACATTACCTTCCACACATTCAAGAACATTATTTTCAATTTACATAATCTCTAAAGCAAGTCTCCAACTACCATGATTTCTCTAAGATCATTAAGCTTTTCATTAGCAATCTAGAATCCACAATCAACACAATTTCACTCCTTAATCATTAAATCCTTATTTTACATCATGGAACTTACCATAACAACAATTACAATACTAAGTAAAATTAATTCACCCCACCTTTCCATAACCCACACCATTGGGCCAACACACCCCATATACATATTTTCATGAATTTCCATATTTTCTACACTTTACAACAATAACCAACACACAACATAACACAACACAACACACAACACACACACACGGCTTGACTATGCAAGTCACGGCCACACACATACACACTTCCATCACATAAATTTCATCCATTTTCATACAACACCACATACTTACGCATCCACAACACATAAGAAAAAGTTCAAACTTGTCACACCCCGACCTCGCTGGGGTGTGATGGGCACCCGACCCTTACTTAGGGCCGAGCGAACCCTCAGACTCTCGCTGCACATAAAATCACGTCAACTCTTTTTTTTTCTTTAAAACAAATAATAAAGTACATAGCAAAACTTTTCTTTCAGAAATATTCTTTCTCGTGGCTTTCAAGCCGAACAAATTTGTGATCATACAAAATTCATTACGTACACAGACCGACAACCAATACCCACGACACTGTCTGCAAAGTCTCTAGTAAGATCCCAAAAGCATAACATACAGAATCTGACTCGGCAGCACTCCGGGAACAAATGGAGCTTGCCTTCTGCACTGGAACATCTTCCATATGTCCTCAACTCAACTGGGAGACCTGCGCGGCATGAAACGCAGCCCCCGAAGAACATGGGGTCAGTACGGAAATGTACCGAGTATGTAAAGCGGAAATATAACAATATAAGCACAACCGAGCCAGAAGTATAGAAATAGAACAGGTAGTATCGGATCCGAGTCCGAAACGGAAATACAGAGTGTGTGGCTAGGACCACGATATATATCATAAGCACGGGGTGTAGCCGTCTGAATCGTGATATGAAACAGAGGTACAAAGCCTAACTCGCAGGATCATCGTGCGGATCGGGGCACAGAGTGCGACTGACATACCCGCAACCGAAGCTAGGGGTGTAGAACTGTAGCCGACTGAAGCATAGTCCGGCTCAATCATGCAGAAGCAACACCAACAAAATCATTCTCCGAATCCGCTGTCCAGAAATGTAACAGGCCGAACCATGCATGCAGAATCATAAACTTACACAAGCACATGTAGTATACATTTACCTCAGGTTTCGGCCCTTTAGTGAGGGGCGCAATAGACAGTGCACTGGGGTGTGCACGAATAACCAGGTCGCCACAGGGTCGCCTCTAGTGCACAAGTCATACCCAAGAGGTTCCAGCAGGCAAATACGGCAGTTAGAATGTCAAAATGCTTTACTTTCTTTTGAAATTTTTTTTTGTTTCACACATATAAAATAATCAACGCATAATTTCCGCGGCCATAAGTCCAGCGGTCGCTACCACGCATACCGCGGCCAAGTACCCAGCGGTCACTATCACACGTACCGCGGCCAAGGGTCCAGCGGTTATAATCACACATACCGCGGTCGAGGGTCCAGCGGTCACAATCACACATTTGACATACCGCGGTCAAGGGTCCAGCGGTCTATGTCAGGCACAATCACAAGTGCGGCAAACGCGGTCAAGGGTCCAGCAGTCAATGCCACACGTCCGGCATGACGCGGTCAAGGGTCCAGCTGTCAATGTCGGACACGCCGCGGTCGAGGGTCCAGCGGCCAATATTACATATGCGCATATTCACATAACCGGCCCGGGACTCGGTGAAACAGAAAACAACCATACAGGATACCAAATCACTACTTCCCAAACATAAATCACACGTGCCAGGATCATGCATCACACAAGATTCAGGTATGCCAAAATCGTATATCAGAAAATACAAAAGATAAGTAGTTTATCCAAATTATCAGGGTAAGGTTTTCAAAACGTTTTAGATGTCAAAAACATTTTATAACGCTCATGAAGGTGGTCATAACACCTATCGTATAGTAAACAGCATAATAACCAGGAGTTACCTGCGAACTCCGGACAAGAGTACATTGGCTAAAGCCATACAACACATATCAGGGTTTCTGTCCCCGCAGTTGGTTCAATAATAATTAAAATCCGTCCCAGGATAGATAAAATATCTCCCGTTTAGTAGTCGGGACAATAGCCATAAGTCCCTAGACTTGTCGCACCGAAGTGAGACAAACAAAACCATAGGAGGGGCGCCGGGGGTAACGGGCCCACCTCGAGTCAAGTCGGGGTGGCGGACATGAATCACGCCCATTAGACTCTACGGAGTCATCCAGGAAAGTTTCGGAGTGATTGGATTACATTTGTGAAAGTTATGGAGGTTTAACCACTTTTTTTCAACAAAAGCACCTTTTGAAGTTCAATTGAATTGAATGAATAGTACCAAGAAATCAATCTCTGTTTCCGATGAGCAGAATTGCCCCCGAGGCTAAAATCTCCACCTAGCACACCTAGGACATGCCAAAGAACAAAGGGGAAGGCTTTACATACCTCGATTGCGCCTTATGCTCGCTTGGCTTCAATTCAAATTTCGTCCAGAATCTACAAATGGTTATGTTTACCAATTGTCAATTTCAAGCTTTTCAACAATCTAAGCTTAATCACATAATTGCCTACCGAAATTTCGGCAGCATTTCCCCTATAAACTCGCCTATCCGAATTTCCAATTGCTCTCATGTTGACACAGAAATACCAACAATAACATATGGACACAACCATATCTTCAATTCTTTTATTTCAACAAGAACAACAACATATCAAAACAGCCCCCAACTATAACATAATGATGCCCGAAATTCAAACGAACAGTTGCAATACACCAAGCAGCCCGTATGCACTTCTTATACCTTATTCCATGCAATCTTTTCAGCAAATTTCTGAGAAATACAACAGCAGCCACACGACACCACATCATCTATTCATATGCAACTAAACCACATTATTATCTCTATAATCCTTACAACAACCCACAACAATTTTTAACTCCATCTCTAACCTTCAAATTCCTTCATTCTCATCACATAATCTATGATTACAACAACCAAAATATTAATTCAAATCAGTCCATCAATTTCAATTAAAACAGCCCCTAATCCATAAATCTCAACAAAACAACAAACGAGTTTATAATGTTGTTTTCTCCGTTCTAATTCGTTAAAACGCTAAATAAACACTTTAATAACATAAAATGAATCTTATAAATACCTTAGAAGCAGCTCAAACACGAAAATTTCATTCCCCAAGACCAATATTTAGCTCAAATTGAAGGCAACTCAACGTATAATGCTTTTCTCTTCATGAGCTTCGGGATTCGGGGCTCGGATTTTGATCAAAATGACCTTCTTAGCCTTGAAGTTTTCTCTCTCTCTCTCTAATGTTCTTGGAAGATTTTATGTTAAATGAAAAGCCCTCAAATATTTTTTCCTTATATACTTGACGTTAATGGGCCTCATGGGCCGAAAGGTGAATGTTTGGATCGGGTCACAATTTTCTGCCCCGCCAGCACTACTTGCATCGTCCATATCTGCTTATCCAGATATCGTTTTGACGAGCGGTTTGTTGCGTTAGAAACGATACTCGATGAACTTCATTTTAGAATTTTGAAACACCTTAAAACTCCTCATATACTAGGAGATATGCCTCCAACAATATGGGCTAAAAATATGGTCCGAGATATTTTCTGAAGTTGTTTGGATTCATTTCGTTCAGCTTCGTTTAACTTCTAATCCTCTTCCGACCCTCATGTAACCTCTTATACATACATATACATACTCATATACGCTCATAACGCGATTTCAAATCCTTTAGGTTACGATGTCACCTCGGGATACTTAAGGCAACCATATATATATAACGATATTCTTACTAACTCGATTAACTTTCCTTGAACTTTCTTAACTCATTCTTTCTTGTCTTAATTAAAATAGCACGGACTCTTACGGGGTATAACATCCTTCCCCCCTTAGGAACATTCGTCCCCGAATGTCAAATTAGTCCTACATAAGTATACTGCTTCTGGTGATGTTATAACGAATCATTTGTAACTTGAACTCATCTATCATGCTGTGCCTTTCTTTACTTAGCCTAATTCCATTCTCCACCTGACATCTGTTAATATTGATCTTCCAAATATAGTAGACACTATTTAGCTACCTCTGTAATCGACTGCAACTTACCATGTCCATCTACACTTGAAGCTTAAGTCGAGTTATTCTTGATCGTCCTCTTTAAATTCACTGTCTTCTTGTAACTAGCTCGTTCTGACCATATCACTTAAGTCATTTTCCAATTTCCCTTAATCCCACTTATAACACTTTAAGCATATTATCTCGTGTCGTTTCTCTATTTTTGACTCAACTCTTCTATTGCCTCTTTACTCAGATTTGCTCTTAGTTCTCCTATCATGCATCTTATTGCAAGCTTTACATGAGTATGTGTAGGTACTCAAATCAGCCCAGAAAATATCTTAGCGTTGTCTCACTAGTCTTTATGCTTTACTTTACATTCTTCCTTCATACCTTCCAATAGTATCGGGGCCCAATTATGGCTTTTGCTCTCCGTACTAATGATGTCTCTGTAGTTTTGCCTTAAACCACCTTACACCTTTCTTTGACGTATCCAAAATATTGCAACCGCACTATTGTTATTGAATTCTTACCCTTTTTATATTTCTGGGAAAATTTGGGTAGAGGTTCTTCTGTACTTCTTACTATCCCAAAACCTGCACGCAGGAAATACCAACAATGCCTCACAGGGCCAACATATATACGTATATATATCATAACGTATCATAGCCACACAGGCCTAGCAATTTCAAGTAAAAGTATAAAGATGTCGAGACTTACCTCACATGTCCAATTCAAACTGCACCTGTTACACTTTCCTGTTTACTTTCCTACCTACCTTATCTTTCATTCTTCAACCTTATTTTTCAATCATATCTCAATATTCTTACCTTATCCAACATGCCCCTTTCGCACCGTTGCTTACCTGTGTACAGTGTAGCTTCCAATATCATCGGCCACTTTCTTCTGTCGATACCGTTCTTCAGCTGAAATCAATGGTTAGTAAAAAGGAAATTCCTTTCCTACAGCTGGTTCTATCGCACGATCCAGGATTCAAAGAAGATCAACAATCCCTAGATGCCCCGTAGTCTCTCGTTTATAGATGTGGCGCGCAACACACCATAAACAGGACTCTACCAGACACGACTTTGCAGACAACCCCTAGGACAGACCTGCTCTGATACCACTCTGTCACACCCCGACCTCGCTGGGGTGTGATGGGCACCCGACCCTTACTTAGGGCCGAGCGAACCCTCAGACTCTCGCTGCACATAAAATCACGTCAACTCTTTTTTTTCTTTAAAACAAATAATAAAGTACATAGCAAAACTTTTCTTTCAGAAATATTCTTTCTCGTGGCTTTCAAGCCGAACAAATTTGTGATCATACAAAATTCATTACGTACACAGACCGACAACCAATACCCACGACACTGTCTGCAAAGTCTCTAGTAAGATCCCAAAAGCATAACATACAGAATCTGACTCGGCAGCACTCCGGGAACAAATGGAGCTTGCCATCTGCACTGGAACATCTTCCATCTGTCCTCAACTCAACTGGGAGACCTGCGCGGCATGAAACGCAGCCCCCGAAGAACAGGGGGTCAGTACGGAAATGTATCGAGTATGTAAAGCGGAAATATAACAATATAAGCAAAACCGAGCCAGAAGTATAGAAATAGAACAGGTAGTATCGGATCCGAGTCTGAAACGAAAATACAGAGTGTCTGGCCAGGACCACGATATATATCATAAGCACGGGGTGTAGCCGTCTGAATCGTGATATGAAACAGAGGTAAAAAGCCTAATTGGCAGGATCATCGTGTGGATCGAGGCACAGAGTGCGACTGACATACCCGCAACCGATGCTAGGGGTGTAGAACTATAGCCGATTGAAGCATAGTCCGGCTCAATCATGCAGAAGCAACACCAACAAAATCATTCTCTGAATCCGCTGTCCAGAAATGTAACAGGCAGAACCATGCATGCAGAATCATAAACTTACACAAGCACAGGTAGTATACATTTACCTCAGGTTTCGGCCCTTTAGTGAGGGGCGCAATGGACAGTGCACTGGGGTGTGCACGAATAACCAGGTCGCCACAGGGTCGCCTCTAGTGCACAAGTCATACCCAAGAGGTTCCAGCAGGCAAATACGACAGTTAGAATGTCAAAATGCTTTACTTTCTTTTGAAAAACATTTTTGTTTCACACATATAAAAGAATCAACGCACAATTTCCGCGGCCATAAGTCCAGCGGTCGCTACCACGCATACCGCGGCCAAGTACCCAGCGGTCACTATCACACGTACCGCGGCCAAGGGTCCAGCGGTTATAATCACACATACCGCGGTCGAGGGTCCAGCGGTCACAATCACACATTTGACATACCGCGGTCAAGGGTCCAGCGGTCTATGTCAGGCACAATCACAAGTGCGGCAGACGCGGTCAAGGGTCCAGCTGTCAATGTCGGACACGCCGCGGTCGAGGGTCCAGCGGCCAATATTACATATGCGCATATTCACATAACCGGCCCGGGACTCGGTGAAACAGAAAACAACCATACAGGATACCAAATCACTACTTCCCAAACATAAATCACACGTGCCAGGATCATGCATCACACAAGACTCAGGTATGCCAAAATCGTATATCAGAAAATACAGAAGATAAGTAGTTTATCCAAATTATCAGGGTAAGGTTTTCAAAACGTTTTAGATGTCAAAAACATTTTATAACGCTCATGAAGGTGGTCATAACACCTATCGTATAGTAAACAGCATAATAACCAGGAGTTACCTGCGAACTCCGTACATTGGCTAAAGACATACAGCACATATCAGGGTTTCTGTCCCCGCAGTTGGTTCAATAATAATTAAAATTCGTCTCAGGATAGATAAAATATCTCCCGTTTAGTAGTCGGGACAATAGCCATAAGTCCCTAGACTAGTCGCACCGAAGTGAGACAAACAAAACCATAGGAGGGACGCCGGGGGTAACGTGCCCACCTCGGGTCAAGTCGGGGTGGCGGACATGAATCACGCCCATTAGACTCTACAGAGTCATCCAGGAAAGTTTCGGAGTGATTGGATTACATTTGTGAAAGTTATGGAGGTTTAACCACTTTTTTTCAACAAAAGCACCTTTTGAAGTTCAATTGAATTGAATGAATAGTACCAAGATATCAATCTCGGTTTCCGATGAGCAGAATTGCCCCCGAGGCTAAAATCTCCACCTAGCACACCTAGGACATGCCAAAGAACAAAGGGGAAGGCTTTACATACCTCGATTGCGCCTTATGCTCGCTTGGCTTCAATTCCAATTTCGTCCAGAATCTACAAATGGTCATGTTTACCAATTGTCAATTTCAAGCTTTTCAAGAATCTAAGCTTAATCACATAATTGCCTACCGAAATTTCGGCAGCATTTCCCCTATAAACTCGTCTATCCGAATTTCCAATTGCTCTCCTGTTGACACAGAAATACCAATAATAACATATGGACACAACCATATCTTCAATTCTTTTATTTCAACAAGAACAACAACATATCGAAACAGCCCCCAACTATAACATAACGATGCCCGAAATTCTAACGAACGCTTGCAATACTCCAAGCAGCCCGTATGCACTTCTTATACCTTATTCCATGCAATCTTTTCAGCAAATTTCTGAGAAATACAACAGCAGCCACACGACACCACATCATCTATTCATATGCAACTAAACCACATTATTATCTCTATAATCCTTACAACAACCCACAACAATTTTTAACTCCAACTCTAACCTTCAAATTCCTTCATTCTCATCACATAATCTATGATAACAACAACCAAAATATTAATTCAAATCAGTCCATCAATTTCAATTAAAACAGCCCCTAATCCATAAATCTCAACAAAACAACAAACGAGTTTATAATGTTGTTTTCTCCGTTCTAATTCGTTAAAACGCTAAATAAACACTTTAATAACATAAAATGAATCTTATAAATACCTTAGAAGCAGCTCAAACACGAAAATTTCATTCCCCAAGACCAATATTTAGCTCAAATTGAAGGCAACTCAACGTACAATGCTTTTCTCTTCATGAGCTTCGGGATTCGGGGCTCGGATTTTGATCAAAATGACCTTCTTAGCCTTGAAGTTTTCTCTCTCTCTCTCTCTCTCTAATGTTCTTGGAAGATTTTATGTTAAATGAAAAACCCTCAAATAATTTTTCCTTATATACTTGACGTTAATGGGCCTCATGGGCCGAAAGGTGAATGTTTGGATCGGGTCACAATTTTCTGCCCCGCCAGCCCAACTTGCATCGTCCATATCTGCTTATCCAGATATCGTTTAGACGAGCGGTTTGTTGCGTTAGAAACTATACTCGATGAAATTCATTTTAGAATTTTGAAACACCTTAAAACGCCTCATATACTAGGAGATATGCCTCCAACAATATGGGCTAAAAATCTGGTCCGAGATATTTTCTGAAGTTGTTTGGATTCATTTCGTTCAGCTTCGTTTAACTTCTAATCCTCTTCCGACCCTCATGTAACCTCTTATACATACATATACATACTCATATACGCTCATAACGCGATTTCAAATCCTTTAGGTTACGATGTCACCTCGGGATACTTAAGGCAACCATATATATATAACGATATTCTTACTAACTCGATTAACTTTCCTTGAACTTTCTTAACTCATTCTTTCTTGTCTTAATTAAAATAGCACGGACTCTTACGGGGTATAACATCCTTCCCCCCTTAGGAACATTCTTCCCCGAATGTCAAAATAGTCCTACATAAGTATACTGCTTCTGGTGATGTTATAACGAATCATTTGTAACTTGAACTCATCTATCATGCTATGCCTTTCTTTACTTAGCCTAATTCCATTCTCCACCTGACATCTGTTAATATTGATCTTCCAAATATAGTAGACACTATTTAGCTACCTCTGTAATCGACTGCAACTTACCATGTCCATCTACACTTGAAGCTTAAGTCGAGTTCTTCTTGATCGTCCTCTTTAAATTCACTGTCTTCTTGTAACTAGCTCGTTCTGACCATCTCACTTAAGTCATTTTCCAATTTCCCTTAATCCCACTTATAACACTTTAAGCATATTATCTCGTGTCGTTTCTCTATTTTTGACTCAACTCTTCTATTGCCTCTTTACTCAGATTTTCTCTTAGTTCTCCTATCATGCATCTTATTGCAAGCTTTACACGAGTATGTGTAGGTACTCAAATCAGCCCAGAAAATATCTTAGCGTTGTCTCACTAGTCTTTATGCTTTACTTTACATTCTTCCTTCATACCTTCCAATAGTATCGGGGCCCAATTATGGCTTTTGCTCTCTGTACTAATGATGTCTCTGTAGTTTTGCCTTAAACCACCTTACACCTTTCTTTGACGTATCCAAAATATTGCAACCGCACTATTGTTATTGAATTCTTACCCTTTTTATATTTCTGGGAAAATTTGGGTAGAGGTTCTTCTGTACTTCTTACTATCCCAAAACCTGCACGCAGGAAATACCAACAATGCCTCACAGGGCCAACATATATACGTATATATATCATATCGTATCATAGCCACACAGGCCTAGCAATTTCAAGTAAAAGTATAAAGATGTCGAGACTTACCTCACATGTCCAATTCAAACTGCACCTGTTACACTTTCGTGTTTACTTTCCTACCTACCTTATCTTTCATTCTTCAACCTTATTTTTCAATCATATCTCAATATTCTTACCTTATCCAACATGCCCCTTTCGCACCGTTGCTTACCTGTGTACAGTGTAGCTTCCAATATCAGCGGCCACTTTCTTCTGTGGATACCGTTCTTCAGCTGAAATCAAGGGTTAGTAAAAAGGAAATTCCTTTCCTACAGCTGGCTCTATCGCACGATCCAGGATTCAAAGAAGATCAACAATCCCTAGATGCCCCGTAGTCTCTCGTTTATAGATGTGGCGCGCAACACACCATAAACAGGACTCTACCAGACACGACTTTGCAGACAACCCCTATGACAGACCTGCTCTGATACCACTCTGTCACACCCCGACCTCGCTGGGGTGTGATGGGCACCCGACCCTTACTTAGGGCCGAGCGAACCCTCAGACTCTCGCTGCACATAAAATCACGTCAACTCTTTTTTTTTTCTTTAAAACAAATAATAAAGTACATAGCAAAACTTTTCTTTCAGAAATATTCTTTCTCGTGGCTTTCAAGCCGAACAAATTTGTGATCATACAAAATTCATTACGTACACAGACCGACAATCAATACCCACGACACTGTCTGCAAAGTCTCTAGTAAGATCCCAAAAGCATAACATACAGAATCTGACTCGGCAGCACTCCGGGAACAAATGGAGCTTGCCATCTGCACTGGAACATCTTCCATCTGTCCTCAACTCAACTGGGAGACCTGCGCGGCATGAAACGCAGCCCCCGAAGAACAGGGGGTCAGTACGGAAATGTACCGAGTATGTAAAGCGGAAATATAACAATATAAGCAAAACCGAGCCAGAAGTATAGAAATAGAACAGGTAGTATCGGATCCGAGTCCGAAACGGAAATACAGAGTGTGTGGCCAGGACCACGATATATATCATAAGCACGGGGTGTAGCCGTCTGAATCGTGATATGAAACAGAGGTACAAAGCCTAACTGGCAGGATCATCGTGCGGATCGGGGCACAGAGTGCGACTGACATACCCGCAACCGAAGCTAGGGGTGTAGAACTATAGCCGACTGAAGCATAGTCCGGCTCAATCATGCAGAAGCAACAACACCAGAATCATTCTCCGAATCCGCTGTCCAGAAATGTAACAGGCAGAACCATGCATGCAGAATCATAAACTTACACAAGCACAGGTAGTATACATTTACCTCAGGTTTCGGCCCATTAGTGAGGGGCGCAATGGACAGTGCACTGGGGTGTGCACGAATAACCAGGTCGCCACAGGGTCGCCTCTAGTGCACAAGTCATACCCAAGAGGTTCCAGCAGGCAAATACGGCAGTTAGAATGTCAAAATGCTTTACTTTCTTTTGAAAAACATTTTTGTTTCACACATATAAAAGAATCAACGCACAATTTCCGCGGCCATAAGTCCAGCGGTCGCTACCACGCATACCGCGGCCAAGTACCCAGCGGTCACTATCACACGTACCGCGGCCAAGGGTCCAGCGGTTATAATCACACATACCGCGGTCGAGGGTCCAGCGGTCACAATCACACATTTGACATACCGCGGTCAAGGGTCCAGCGGTCTATGTCAGGCACAATCACAAGTGCGGCAGACGCGGTCAAGGGTCCAGCTGTCAATGTCGGACACGCCGCGGTCGAGGGTCCAGCGGCCAATATTACATATGCGCATATTCACATAACCGGCCCGGGACTCGGTGAAACAGAAAACAACCATACAGGATACCAAATCACTACTTCCCAAACATAAATCACACGTGCCAGGATCATGCATCACACAAGACTCAGGTATGCCAAAATCGTATATCAGAAAATACAGAAGATAAGTAGTTTATCCAAATTATCAGGGTAAGGTTTTCAAAACGTTTTAGATGTCAAAAACATTTTATAACGCTCATGAAGGTGGTCATAACACCTATCGTATAGTAAACAGCATAATAACCAGGAGTTACCTGCGAACTCCGGACAAGAGTACATTGGCTAAAGCCATACAGCACATATCAGGGTTTCTGTCCCCGCAGTTGGTTCAATAATAATTAAAATTCGTCTCAGGATAGATAAAATATCTCCCGTTTAGTAGTCGGGACAATAGCCATAAGTCCCTAGACTAGTCGCACCGAAGTGAGACAAACAAAACCATAGGAGGGGCGCCGGGGGTATCGGGCCCACCTCGGGTCAAGTCGGGGTGGCGGACATGAATCACGCCCATTAGACTCTACGGAGTCATCCAGGAAAGTTTCGGAGTGATTGGATTACATTTGTGAAAGTTATGGAGGTTTAACCACTTTTTTTCAACAAAAGCACCTTTTGAAGTTCAATTGAATTGAATGAATAGTACCAAGAAATCAATCTCGGTTTCCGATGAGCAGAATTGCCCCCGAGGCTAAAATCTCCACCTAGCACACCTAGGACATGCCAAAGAACAAAGGGGAAGGCTTTACATACCTCGATTGCGCCTTATGCTCGCTTGGCTTCAATTCCAATTTCGTCCAGAATCTACAAATGGTCATGTTTACCAATTGTCAATTTCAAGCTTTTCAAGAATCTAAGCTTAATCACATAATTGCCTACCGAAATTTCGGCAACATTTCCCCTATAAACTTGCCTATCCGAATTTCCAATTGCTCTCCTGTTGACACAGAAATACCAACAATAACATATGGACACAACCATATCTTCAATTCTTTTATTTCAACAAGAACAACAACATATCAAAACAGCCCCCAACTATAACATAACGATGCCCGAAATTCTAACGAACGCTTGCAATACTCCAAGCAGCCCGTATGCACTTCTTATACCTTATTCCATGCAATCGTTTCAGCAAATTTCTGAGAAATACAACAGCAGCCACACGACACCACATCATCTATTCATATGCAACTAAACCACATTATTATCTCTATAATCCTTACAACAACCCACAACAATTTTTAACTCCAACTCTAACCTTCAAATTCCTTCATTCTCATCACATAATCTATGATTACAACAACCAAAATATTAATTTAAATCAGTCCATCAATTTCAATTAAAACAGCCCCTAATCCATAAATCTCAACAAAACAACAAACGAGTTTATAATGTTGTTTTCTCCGTTCTAATTCGTTAAAACGCTAAATAAACACTTTAATAACATAAAATGAATCTTATAAATACCTTAGAAGCAGCTCAAACACGAAAATTTCATTCCCCAAGACCAATATTTAGCTCAAATTGAAGGCAACTCAACGTACAATGCTTTTCTCTTCATGAGCTTCGGGATTCGGGGCTCGGATTTTGATCAAAATGACCTTCTTAGCCTTGAAGTTTTCTCTCTCTCTCTCTAATGTTCTTGGAAGATTTTATGTTAAATGAAAAGCCCTCAAATAATTTTTCCTTATATACTTGACGTTAATGGGCCTCATGGGCCGAAAGGTGAATGTTTGGATCGGGTCATAATTTTCTGCCCCGCCAGCACTACTTGCATCGTCCATATCTGCCTATCCAGATATCTTTTTGACGAGCGGTTTGTTGCATTAGAAACTATACTCGATGAACTTCATTTTAGAATTTTGAAACACCTTAAAACTCCTCATATACTAGTAGATATGCCTCCAACAATATGGGCTAAAAATCTGGGCCGAGATATTTTCTGAAGTTGTTTGGATTCATTTCGTTCAGCTTCGTTTAACTTCTAATCCTCTTCCGACCCTCATGTAACCTCTTATGCATACATATACATACTCATATACGCTCATAACGCGATTTCAAATCCTTTAGGTTACGATGTCACCTCGGGATACTTAAGGCAACCATATATATATAACGATATTCTTACTAACTCGATTAACTTTCCTTGAACTTTCTTAACTCATTCTTTCTTGTCTTAATTAAAATAGCACGGACTCTTACGGGGTATAACATCACCTCACCTTTTTACTTTGAACCTTCACTTGGATTACTATTGAAGACTTGTCAAGCTTTGTATTTTCCTTGCTCCAAAGAACTCTTCACTATGTTAAGAACCCTTCAAGGAATTGTTTAGCTAGAAGAGGTAGATTTTTTGATGAAAAATTCCCAAAGTTCTTGTTGCTCTTGTTATGGCCGAAATGGCCTTTTAAGTGTTTCTCCCTCTCTCTTATTCTTCAAGACTCTTGAAATTTCTAGAGAATTATGACAAATAAAGATGACTTAGTCATCTTTTAAATTTGTTCATTAAAGCCCCATGTGGGCTTAAGCCCACTACTAGGTGGATGGCCAAACATGGCCGAATTAGCCAAGCCCATTTTTTTTTTGTGTTTTGCACTTCATGAAAATTTATTTTTTTCCAAATTCCAAATTTACCCTTCGTCTTCCTCCGTATATCCACGAGTCATATTGCAAATTTCCCTTTATGCCCTTGACCTTCCTCATTATTTCCACTTCTAAATTTTTCATAAGCAACTCATATGCCAAACAAAATAAAATATGGCCTTGCTTGTTGTGTTCCCGCAATTGTCTTGAATTATCCGATTGCACAAAATGCGGGATATAACAAGAACCTTGATTACTATAGAGTTTTAACAGATGTGATTGAATTACAATTTGTCATGCATAGAAGAGTGATTTTGTTTTGATGTAATTGGTTTGATGTGTATGATAAAATAATAGGAGTTAAAAAAGATGAATATGACTTTGTGAGTGTTAATCCAAGGAGATTTTTGAAAAACAATGAGCCTTTTATTTTAGCGGAGCAAGCCTCTCAAGTGTTTTATGCTAATGATAATTCCAACAAAGGTTGGCATGTAGTGAGGAAGACTCAACCTCGTGATTCCAATGAGATTGTGAAACAAATGGATGATGTTATTATAGACTTAGGAAATCCTTCTTAAAAGAAACGAAAAAGAACTGATGAGGTGAAGTATCTCTTTATATAGTATTACATTGTTATTTGATGACATGATTTATTTTCCAAACGGAGTAGACAAGAAAGATTGGGAGTGGTTAGTAAAAGAACATTTTACTTCAGAAAGTTTTCAGGTATGCCTAGTGATTTACTAGTCTATTTCGCCAAACCATCCGCAGCATGATTCCCCTCTCTTGCACCAGATATCTTTTTTCCACTATACTTGGAAAATAACTTATGTATACTGTTTAATTTTATGTAAATCAATTATTATTATTATTACATTTAAGCTTAACTATTTCACAAATGTAGGCAAGAAGCAATAGGAATTCAGCAAATCGAGCTAAGTTGAAAATGCCTCATCATATTGGTAGTAAGCCTATTCGAGAGGTTATTTATCAAAAGGTATTATCATAAAATCTATATTTTCCTAAAGGAAATATTTATGAGGAGTTACTTGACATGTTTGCTTTTGATATAAAGGGCGGGATATGCGGCAATCCGCCAGATTTGGGTACTATTTTCTTTGAGACTCGTAAGAAAGATAACAAGCTTGTTGAACCTGAAGTAATTGAAAAACATGTATGTTTGGTACATTGAACATGTAAATTACTTGAAAGTATTATAGTTCTGATAGAAAATCTTCTTTTATATGTTTTGTAGGCTCAGATCAAAGAAATGGTTCAATTGGAGCCCTCTCTATCTAGTATAGAGATTGTAGATGTGGACCTCAAACTCGTAGCCATGTATTTGGATTTGGGCGTGGAGTAAAGGTGAAAGACTTGAAAGGTGGAACTTCTTCAAAGGTTGAATTATTGTTTGCGCTACGTTCGACTCAAGAGGAAAACAAATCCTTGAATGAGACAAACAAGTCCTTGAATGATCGCTTGTCTGCCTTAGAAGATGAGATGAAAGAAATTAAGAAAATGAAAGAATTATTTGCTGCTCAACGATCATTTGTCCCGCCTACGACATCGCCCGTTTCATCCGAATGACCACTGATTTTGTCTGCTAACCAAGTTAGTAATACTACACTCGACTTTTTATTTTATTTGTTGATTTGCGTATAGCCAATTTCTATCTTACACTGATTCTAGTAGTTGCTTGACTTATGTATGGTGTTTGCTAGAAAGTTATGAGCCTACTCTAATTGATGTTTTGGGCAGTAGAATCCAAAATGTACTTCTCAAAAACAGAAAAGAAAAGGATGGAAAAATCTAGTTAGTGGAATTATTGGAACATATTCCTGAAAAGTCCTTTTTTTGGGGGGAATTAGTGGAATTCTCAAATGCTGTCGTCATCATCTCCTTGTTATGCCATGTTGTGTCAAATCATTTCCTATTGGAATAGGATCAGTAACACAAACATTATCCATAACTGTCCATATGAAATCAGAATTGCAGCACACCATCTCAAACTCTGCAAAGTTGTTGTGAAACCTTATCTTTTTTTATAGCCTCCACACAGATTTTTGTAAAACTGCAGACTGCATATCTTATAACCAAACCTGCACACTTAAAAAACCAGTAAAAGCTTGTTGATTTTCTAGTTTCATTTGTTTCCATCTGCACCATAGTTCCAGTGCGTGCTATATCATTTCCTCTCTGAGTAGGATCAGTAGCTTGTAGTGTTAGATCTAATTTGAAACAGACTTTCACCAAATACTTTCCTAGATAAATAAGACCATTGATAACAATTGCAACAGTATTCCTTGATCTTTTGGTACATGTGATCCCTGCAAAAAAGCAAACAATGTTAGTTAAAATAGTTACCATCATACTCTCCTCCCAAAGGATTGGAGCATGATGGCAACAAAGAGCTACTGCACTTTTCCATTGCACAACACCAGAACCAACTGTCATTCTCCTCCAAATAAGCATCTGATTATTTCCAGCAATGATGCATATAAAGTACATATTGCCGGTGTTTTTACAGAAAACAGCAACCAGCATCCACACTTGAGTCACAAACTCTTCTCTATAAACCTTGAAATTTCTGCACCCCAGCAAAATATCATATGTGCAGCATCTCCTGCAAACAAACCAGACATCTAAAGTCCACCTCATAAAGTCCATTTGCTCATTAGCAGTACAAGTATTAGTATCAAAGAAATTTTCCACTAGACTCTCATCCTTTCCACTGTAAAATGAATCAAAGAGATGAAACAAGGACAACCAGTGATTAATCAAATCATATCCTGTCACACCCTAATCTACCTAGGGTGTGATGGGCACCCGACCCTTACTTAGGGCCGAGCGAATCCTTTGACTCTTAACACATACATACTCTTTTCGGACTTTTAAATCAAATAGAATGAAATACATAGTAATACTTTTAGAATGTTCTTTCCATTATTCTCAAACCAAACCAAAATTCATAATCATATAGAATTTATATCATAACACAAATGACACATCGGCTGATGGAGCCGCTTACAGAACTGACAACCAATACCCACGACTCTGTCTGCAAAGTCTCTAGCATTAATCCGACATCATAGCACACATACTCTGACTCGGCAGCACTCCAGAAACAAGTGGAGTTTTGCCAACTCCGCTGGAACATCTTCTATAATGGCTTCAGCTCATCTGGGTGTACCTGCATGGCATGAAACGCAACCCCCGAAGAAAGGGGGTCAGTACGGAAAATGTACTGAGCATGTAAGGCAAGAATCACAGTAAAAGAATCATAACCGACATAAGGGGTGCAGAAACTTATACAATACCCAGAATACCAAAACTCTTGCATCCAAAACATTTATCATGCATATCGTTATCACATGGCGTACCCGGCCCGTTATGGGACTCGGTGGATAAGATCATATCATCATACTTTCATATCATTATGCATACATATACATATACATATATATATACCGTACCCGGCCCTCTAGTGAGGGACTCGGTGAATGAAGTCATACAGTACCCGGCCCATTAAGGGACTCGGTGAATAGAATCATGCATGTGAACATCATATATCATATACCTACCGTACCCGGCCCTCTAGTGAGGGACTCGGTGAATCAAATCATCATATGCCCTCCTGGCCACCATAACACATCATCATCATCATCATATCACATCATCATATACATATACCGTACCCGGCCCATTAAGGGACTCAGTGAACAATGCAATGGAGTGCGCACGAGAACATACCCGGCCCGGGACTCGGTGAATAGACATATTAAGGCGTGCACGAGCAGAGTAGTGAGAAACTAAATGCATACAAATCAAGACTCGATAGATAAGTATACTTACCGACACCTGAAGGCTCAGAACAAGTTTCAGATCAATCCGACTTAGTATAAGAAAGTTATGAGCGTTTGAAGTACAGAACGTTCTACAAGCGTTTCATAAGCCATTTTCGGAAAATCAAAGCCATAAGCATGTCAAGTACCTTTCGGATATCATTATGGATCAAATCGGATAGAGCTTTTGGAAGCATATGTACGTATCAAAATAGATCACAGACTCAATGGAATGCTCAAACGTGTTATCATTTGACAATCAAGACATTAGCCATACCACTTGTCTCTCGAATACCAATTCGGAAGCATATCAAATAGAACTTCAGACCATCATGGATACGTATCAAAATCATATGAAACAGCTTATGGAAATCAAGAACGTTAGCCATCCTAGTGGCTCTAAGAATGGGAGTTTCTTTGAAATCATACACATGCTTTATCATATTGTTTTCACAAAGATCATGCCAAAAGAAAGAAAGGGTAAGCCTTACATACCTGTCCCACGACCAACTAGCTAGGCTTATCTGTCCAAACTTGCTAATCTACATTCAAGAGAATTGACATAATCATTAGATTTATCGACATATACTCGTCTTCGTCTTTCCAATGAATTCATTTATAGTCTACCGAAATTTCGGCAGCATCTCCCCTGTGAATACAACATCCCCGAGAATCTAGCTCAGCCAATTCAACAACAACAAACACGAGAATTCAACTCGGCCAAATTATTAACAATAATACCAACAATCATACCAACAAATTCAACAATTAATCCAAAATATATTCTAACGTTAACAACTCTTATCACACGATTTAACGGCATTTCATTTATGCTAAACTCGATCACATATATTCAAGTTAACACCAACGATCCTACATTCAAGTATTAATTCGAAATCATTCTAACATGGTTCAAGAGTACTTTAAACAATTCACATAATAATCCATTAACCCAACCATCATACTACTTCACCGAATTCTTCCAAATTCCACAAGAACACTAACAACACATTTCCTTTCTTCCAAATTCACAAACTACACCAACAATCTATACTTTAGCAATATCATTCATACAAATGTAAGAAACCATTCTAGGGTCACATTATCTTCTTCAACAATCCCATAACGATTACAAATTCATTTCAACCCATCAAACCTTCATTTTCATCATGGAATCCACATCTATAACAATCAAAATACCAAATAAAATCAATTCATCATATCTACACAATTACCACCCCTATTCGGCCACAACAAATACATGCATATTTCATAAGTTTCATCCATTTCCACATACTGCAACACTCACAAACCATTTCTAACACATAGAAAAAGAGATTAAATCTTACCTTTACCCCTTGACCTCTCAACTTGGCTAGGGTTCATGAGTTACCCAAACAAATGCTTTGCTTGCTCCAACAATCATTCCACGTTAAAGAGAACGTTCCAATTGGTTGGAATACTAGGAGAAAATTATTTTTTGATCAACCTTTCTCCATGGCTAGGTTCGGCCACCCTTGGCCGAATACCCCCTCATTTTTTTTTTCCTTTCTTTCTTGTTTATTCAATTGAGATGATGAATAATTAGCCATCTCTCACTTATATATATTTAGTTACTACCTATACCAAGTGGCCACATGTCCTCCTTCTTGGCTTGAATTAATTTGTCCAACAAAAGGGGTGGGTCCCACATGCACACACACACACTACACGACCAAGATGGCCTTTTCTTGAACTTTCTTGAACTTTGTGAAATTCCCATTTTGCCCTTAGCCTTTCCACAATATTACCATGAACCATTTTGCGAATTTCCCTTTTTACCCTTAGCCTTTCTCAATATTTCCATACTAATAATATTCATAAATAATATTCACACCAACTTGTACATTAAAATAATTTTGAAAATGGTCTTGCCTTCAACGTACCACGACTACCTCGAAATATCCGAACGTACAAAGTACGGGCTATAACATATCCTATGTGCATAAGATCAATGACACCAGAAACAACCAAATGTCCTAGAACCATATATACTTTGTGAGTTACTATATAGAACCATCCCATTTCATTTACTAAGCAAAGAGAATCTATGGGATAGTAGAAACAAGTAACCATGATGCCAATTTGTACCAAATCATTTCCACATAGGGTAGGATATATAATTGGCGCAAACTGCTGCACTTAAGTTTATGAGACCAGTAGGCTTGGTATTCCATGTAAAACAAGATCCAATCAACACCATAGTGAAACTGCAACCTGTAAACCAGAAAACAAGGTTATCTGAAACAAATACAACCATCCTCTCCTCCCTAAGGACTTGAGTATGATAGTACAACCTCCTCCACTTCGCAAAACTAGCATCCATCATCAATTTTACTTGGATTTTGTGGACTTAGTTGATGTGATAGGGCCTGCCACTTTTTGTTTTGCTTGTCTCATTGGTATTTGTCTTAGAACAAATTGATCAGGCACTTTATCATCCCAACTATGATTTCTACCATGAGTTTTTGATTTATTTTCCCCACAACGTTTTCCAGCTGTTTAGGAGATAAATCCCCTTCCCTTGCTGCATTAAAGAAATTCTGTGCAGTTGACTCCTCATCTATGTCATTTCTAGTTTCTTCAATATCTGGTACTGCAACTTGTAAATTTCTTTGGGAATTTGGAACTGAAACCTGGTTGTGCTTTTTTGGATTAACTTGAGGATCAATTTGCACCACCTGGTTCTGCTTAATTCTTGTACCTTGTGAAACCTGGTTCTGCTTTTTGGTAGCACTCTTCACCACCTGATTTTGCTTCTTTGTGTTTGAAGTAGAGTCAAGCTGCACACCTTGCTCACTAGCAAGTTTCTTATCAACACTCTTATTTTCCTGATGTGCACCAGATAGGACTGATGCAACATTTTTAACTATTGACTGTTGTTGCTTCATGATAGGTTTGACATGTGCCTTTGTCATTTTTTGTTTTTCACCTCGTTTCTCAAGCATACCGATTTTTTTTTAGCTTATTTGCGATTACTGGTCATGGTTTGGGCTGTATTAAATATCTTATCTTTAATCTAAGTAGTTGATGCCTTAAATTCATGTATGCACAATTAGGAAGTGCATATAGAAGTACTGAGGATTTTTTATTAAGTCTGTTATAGCTTTACAATGCAAAATAAATAATTTTCCTGATTTAAACAATTTTGAAGAAGACTCATAGCCTTCTCTGTATGGTTTGTATTTGCTGCATCTTTAGGTTCAGAGCTCCTTTATTCTTTTATATATAGATGGAAAGTGCAATTGTTGTTGTGATGATGGAAAAAGCTTTATTGAAGATAGATAAAAGAACAATTTCTATCAAATGGAAAAGTCTTATTACTGTTAAATGTTGTTGCCTTTTTATGTGTTTCCAATTTGTGATCCCTTGTTTGGTACCAGACAGATTTCACAGTCTTACTTGGTTTGTATTCTCCTTGCTTTATCAGATACTTTAGTGGGAGTATAAAAGAATTAACATTTACATTCTATGATTTGTTTTTAGTTGGGAACATATATTAGATGAAGAATAGCAGCGAGTACTTATATTTCTAACTTCTCCACTGTAATCTATAGAAATTAAGAGAAGTCCGGTACCATGTTTCTCTTTAAATAGGAAACGACGCCTTCAGTTCAAATACTTTGAGAATTGGGATGAAATTTCCACAAAGAGCATATAAAGGTTATGCAGAATGATAGATTAATGTTCTTGAAGTGCTCCTCTCGGAAACTTGTATGACTATCATCTAATTAATGAAGTTTAGCAAAATAAATGCATTGAGGTTCCAATGAAAATTCTACAAGCATTTTATAAGTTAGGAGATGGAAAATAAATGACTTCTAGTTTGTACGATAGAGGAAGATGCAAGATATAGAAATATGAGACACAATTGTAGTTTTAGTTGCATTTTTGAAATAGATTTTGGATTCTTGGTTAATGCATCCCGAAGCTTTTCTAATTAATTTTTCTTATACTCATGCAGGCTTGATGATGCTGTTGGATTACACCTAATGAATTGAGATTGATTTTGGGGTAAGCGGTATAACCACTACTAGTATAACATTTACATATTATCTTACTAATAGTTATTCAGTCTTTTCAAAATTTTGTACTTACATGTTTTGAAGATTAAAGTTACAAGTCAAGATGCAAGTTTAGCAGATGCACGAACTCATTATTATTTTGCTAGGAATGTTATGTAGAACTCGGTATCATAGTCTAGCTTGGGTTGTTAGCAATGTTTTTTTGTTAAGGTGTCGAGCAAATATTGAAACTAACATCATGGGATGTTAACCATTTTATTGTAATTAATATAACTCTCTTCCTCTCACTCTCTCTCTCTCTCTCTCTCTCTCTCTCGCTCTCTCTCTCTCTCTCTCTCTCTCTCTCTCTCTCTCTCTCTCTCTATATATATATATATATATATATATATATATATATATATATATACATATAAGCTTTTTATATCTACATTTTTCAATAGCAATTTGATATTTATTGATAAAATTATTTTTTTTGGATATCGAGCTTTAGGGACTAGATTTGGTTAGCAAGAGACCAGAAATATGGTCGTTATAAGTAGTACAATAAGCTAAATAAGGACCAGCAATGCTTGTCTCTAAAGATAATCTAGGACTAGTAAAGGCTGGTCGCTAAAAAGGTTTAACGACTAGGAAATATTTATTTCCCCTGATATTAATTATCCATTATGGACGAGATATGTAGTCTCTAAAAGGTTTTAACGACGAGATATATACCCCGTCCCAAAAAAAATTTTGCGACCAGATTTTTGAACCCGTCGCTGTTGGCCTTTAGCGGCGGAGGCTATTACGACAGGTGGCGACCAGTAATTTCCCGTCATAGTTTCCCTTTTAGGACCAGATTTGGACTTTTAGGAACCAGATTTCCCTTCCTTAAAGGCCGTTTTTCTTGTAGTGATTCTAGATAGGCAAGATCGGAGGCTCAGAACCAAAGATGTAGCTTCAGTTAAAGTTTATGGAGAAACAATAATAGGGAAGAGATGACTTGGGAAGCTGAGGAAGATATGAAGTTCAGATACCCACATTTTTTTCCACTCCCAAATGAAATTCATACAGAGGCACAATTGTCTCCAGGTATGAAATGCTCTCTTTGATGATTTCGTGGTCGTGTGTGGCCATTATTGTTGTTGTTTTTGTAGCCCTGTGAGGCATTGTATATCTTAGGTTGTTGTGAAATAATGGTAGTGGCGTATTTACTGGGGAAACTCAGGAGAAATTCTTGTAGAATCTCTAGGCGTCAAACAGTCAAGGACGAATGTTCTTACGGGGGAGGAATGTTACAACTTGGGAAATTTCGTATCGTTTGCATCATGAGTGAAATAACGCAAGCCTAAAGTGGACATAAATCCCTTATAAGATTAGGAAGGGTATTTTATAATTTTAGGTGTATACCCTAAGGTTTCAGAGTCATATGAAGCTGTGGAAGTAAGTTCGTTGGAGAAATTGGAGTTTGAGTCACGTTTTGGGTAGATTTCGTAGCATTTGAGTTATACATTTCTTAAAATTACTTGAGAGGGATATATAGGGTCCCTTATATGGTTAATGAAGTTTTATACAAGTTCCAAGAAGCTTCCATAAGGATTGGAGGTCAAACGAATCGAAAAGAACACAATTTCGCGAAACCGGAGAAATTGGGGCAGTATGCGGCCGCATACTTAGTATGTTAGGCTGCATACTGGTCGTAAACACCCCATTTTGGGTGAGATTTCTTCCCAATACCACCACATGTTGTGGAGAGAGTATGCGGCCGCATACTCAGTATGCTGGACCACATACTCACTGCAAATTGGAGCGGGGGGGAGGTGGCGTCTTTGCCACCTTTTTAAATCCTAAAAGACCTCATTTTCATTTCAATTTCCCACACTTATTTCACCAAATTACAAGAAGGTTCTTGAGAGTTCTTGAAGGTTCCACAATGTTCTAAACCTTTCTATATTATCAATGGAGAAGATCAAACATCAAAACCTCAAGATAAATCCAAGAAAGGTGATTGTTCTTGCTTCTCTTCAAAGTTGTGGTAAACTTGATCTTGAAAGGAGTTGAGGAAGGTGAAGTTCCTCTATTGCAAGGTATTTTGTTCCTATTATTTATATGATTGGGTTGATGTAAGGGTTTAGTAACTCTTGGAAAGGAAAAGAATTAAAGTGGAGAAGCTATAAGTGTTGAAGTGAAGAAGATGACTATGAGATCAACTTGAAAAAGGGATTTTGGATAAACTCAAGACTAAATTGAATATAAATTCTTGATTATGATATTGTGGATGTTATTATTGTTGTTTGGGGGCTGTTTTATGATATGGTGGAAGTTGATAAAATAAGGGAAGTGCTGCCCAAATTTCATTACCTCGTTAATTATGCTAGTTTGAACTTAAGAATGTTTTAAAGACTTAACCTTAGTATGGATCCTCTTGAATGTAGATTTTGCAGGCTTTGGAGGAAAACATTTAGTAGTTAAGAAGACGTAAAGGTATGTTAAGGCTGTCCCTTTCTTTCCTAAGGCATGATCCCATTGCTTCGAGCTTAAATATGATATCCACGATATTCCTATTCCTAGAAATGCTAGAAGCTCATAATTATCATGATTCTCATGATATTGTTTACAATGTTCTTTGTGATGATAACGATAACGATTATGATGATGATTTCAATTCTAGAGATGCCGAAGCTTAAAGTTCTTGATGTTTTCATGATACTATTGAGCTTGTCACATGATTATTGATTGTATTCATTGTTGTTGATATCATCTTATAATAGTTGTTCTTTCAAGGTGAGATGTAGCGATGATGATGATTCTATAATAGAAATCGGAGGTTACACCATGTCGTGCTATAGCCGGCAGGGCAGACACGTAGATATACACACCACTGCAGTGGGCAGCTTATGATATCGTCCCGGACGCGGGATAATGATGACATGATGATAACACCGCACCTACATGGCCGGGCAGTACACATGACAACACCGCTCCTACATTGTCGGGCAGTATACTATATATGTATGTATATATAGGATGGTTTATTTTTCTAAAGATAAGCATGCATAACATCCACCTTAAGAGGCTTTCATATGGACAGGTTATTCCTCGTATCTCATGTTACTTTCCATATCTCTTATTATGTTATTTTTCATGCCTTACATACTTAGTATATTATTCGTACTGACGTCTTTTTTCTTGTGGACGCTGTGTTCATGCCCACAGGTAGCCAGGGACATGGATCAGATCCTTAGGTGCTTCATTAGCGGATTCTCAGGAGCACTCCATTTGCTTCGGAGCTACAGTCTCGTGGTATTACTCTTTTGTGTACATATTTGGGTACGGCGGGGTCCTGTCCAATCCTTATGATTTCTTGTACTCTATATAGAGGCCAGTTGACAGATGTGTTTAGATAGACATCCTATAACCTTACCGGTTCATCTTCTGTATATCATTTTTGGCAGCCTTGTCGGCTTGTATATGTGTACATGGGCTAATGATGGTTAAATAGACAGGCTCTTATTTTTGTGCATCGATGCCCTTTTTTATTATGATATTCATACGTTATCTTTCATGGTCCACCTATAATGATAACAAGAGGTATGCTAAGAGGTGCTCGGTAGGCTAGCTCCGAGTACCCGTCATTGCCCTCCAGTTGGGTCGTGACAGATTCGGAGAAGAACGAGATTAAGTTTCGAGTGAATGATGAAGAGGTAACCTTTTAGGCCAATAAGGGGATGAAATTACCAAGTGCTTATGAAAGCATTTGATTTTTGATACTATAGATGTGGGATGTGTCACGATCGAACCCAATGAGCCGTGACGGGAGTCCGACCTCTAGCGACCAAACACCCTTAAACACTTATCTGAAACATGTTGAACATCAATAGCCCATAAACGGCACAAACTAGTCTCATAAAGAGAAAACATCTGAACTCTGTACAATCGGAAGAACATGCGGAAGAACAGTGCACAACATGCGAAAGAACAGTGCAAGCTGGCTAGGCTGCTATATATACTATACACCAAAGAGTATAAGACGACAAGGCTACATTGCCTAACTACTACATACAACTATCTACAGACCTCTACTGGAATGGAAACTGTAGAAAGGACGGGATAGGGCCCCGTCGTACCCATCTATATACATCTCAAAAGAATGGCCTGCTAAAATAGACTGCAACTCCGAATCGAATGGAGTGCACTGATCCCTGATGGATAAGGGTTCTACTAAGCTGGACCACCTCCCTGTCTACCTGTACCTGCGGGCATGAATGCAGCCCCATGAGCAATGGCGAGTCAGTACGGATAATGTACTGAATATGTAAGGCATAAAGACAACATATATATATATATATATATATATATATATATATATATATAGAAATCATTAATAAGATCTGAACTCATAAGCTGAAATGACTATCTGCATAAATCTGTATGAACTAGTATCTGTCTGCATCTGGCTGAATATGTATATCGGTAAGTATGGACATGCATATATATATATGTAGTAGGTACACACCTCATTGTCACATTGCAGGCCACACCTTCACCCCCTGTCAAGCGTGCCTTTCTCATGTATATACTCCAACATCATAGGCCACTCATGGACCACTCATAGGCCACACCTTCACCCCCTGTCAAGCGTCCCTTTCACATGTAAAACGTAATATCACAGGTCACACCTTAATCCCCTGTCAAGTGCGTCTTTCACTCATACCCCCGAGAACTGGAAGTGAATGCGTAGTGCAGGTAAAACTGAACAGCAGGATTCTCAAAACAATATAATGACAATTTTCCTCTCATTGGGCCTTACATAACGCATACTACTAGGGCATGAAATCACAAGTTCTGTATATGAGGAAAATACCATAGCTGGGGTACGGGAACATCAAAACTGTATTTCTCTTAGTACTTATAAGAATAGAGTAATAGGGAAACTCATTTACTCGTTGTTCGTTCATATCATAGGATCATGCCAAAATGAAAGAAAAGGAAAATCGTAACACACCTTGAGATATATTCAATCGTCCAACTCTTATTCCTCGAACTCGTAAGTCTACAATTAAGATAACATAGGCCTTAATTAGGCTATTCACCTTACTCACTAATCATCATAATTACAAAAAAGCTTAGCAACTATGGACAACATATCCCTTGAAAACGTAGAAAACCCTCAACTCCTAATTCCATCCAACCTCAACCACAATATTAATGATAACAATAATGGCAACACTTGCATAACATGATATACCCAAACACATCCCTCAATCATCTTTTAACATAGCCCCCAAATCACTATTTAACCTTTCATTGACTTATCACTTTCATAGCTACCTTCTCTTCACTTGAACTACCAAAACTCTTAGTAACTAACTTAAATACAAGGGTAGAAACCATTTACATACCTTAGAGGGATTAAATTCTCAAACCCTAACTTCAAATCCAACTCTTCAAGCTCCACAACTTCAATCAAACCCTAGGAACAACCTTCCCTTTACTAGCTCGGGGTCACGGGGCTCAGATCTTACCCAATCTTCACCAATGATGATGGGAAATGTTGGGAGAAAATATAATAGGGTTTCTCTGATCTAGGAATGAGAAAAATATGAAATAAAGTCGTGGACCGCGTATTTATACTTGGAGAATTAACTGCTTCAGTGGTCCGGTTCGACGAGTGGGTCGACGACCAGTCGACGTGTCAACGGTCCGTCGACGTGCTGGTCAACCTGCGCCTGCACAATGCAAGGCTGTAGAACCCTATCGACGCCGCACAACGATGGCCCGTCGACAGGTTCGACGACTCGTCGATCATGACTGGTGTCTGCAGACTTTTCCAATTCCGTTCAGATCACGTCGATTTGATTCGTTCATCTTCTAATCCTGTAAATCACTAGGAATACCTGTTGGTACCATTGCACACGGGGTAAGACACTTTCTATCTCCAAAACTTAGGCTCGGGTCTCAATTCCCAAGGCATACCCAACTAGAAAATCATAAGTTCTACCACTACTAAAACGAGGGGTGTAACAGGATGAGACCGCTTAATTCAAGATGAAGGAAGAGTGCCTTGGGGGAACATTAGCGGCTATCCTGGTTAATTTTGATGCAGATGATATGGAGGGATATGTGAAGACGGTAAATTCAGTTGAAGGATTAGGGTATTATTCTTATCAACTGAAGACACTATCACTTGATCTTGAGAATCGGACCACTCTTCCAGCCAAGCCATTTATTATTGAGCTGCCAAAGCTTGAGCTTAAGCAACTCTCATCCCATCTGAGGTATGAGTTTCTCGGTCTGGATAATACATTGCCAGTTATTGTGTATGCATTACTGAATGACGAGCATGTGAAGAGGTTACTTGAAATTTTGTGAGGTCCCTATTGCGGATAGAAAATGGGTTAACTCGGTGTAATGCGTTCCGAAGAAGGTTGGCATCACAGTGGTATGGGTTAACTCGGTGTAATGCATTACGTCTATCTTTTCTGATATGGTTGAGGATTTCTTATATGTCTTCATGAATGATTTCTCAGTTGTTGGTTATTTATTAAATGATTGTCTTGATCATCTGGGTTGAGTGTTGTAGAGGTGTGAGGACACCAACTTTGTTCTACACTGGTAGAAATTTCACTTAATGGTGAAGGAATGTATTGTTCTTGGTCACAAAATCATTGAAAAGGAAATTGAGGTTGACCAAGAAAAGATTGATGCTATTGCCAAGCTTCCTCCACCCATCTTAGTCGAAGGGGTTCGTAGTTTCTTGGGACATGCCGGGTTCTATCAGTAGTTTATTAAAGACTACTCGAAGATAGCCAATCCTATGTGCTAGATTCTTGAAAAAGAGGCCATATTCGAGTTCGATAAAAAATGCCGCAAGGCATTTGAGGATTGAAAGAGCGACTTACTTCGGCTCCCGTTATTGTATCATTTGATTGGTCTCCACCCTTCGAACTTATGTGTGATTCTAGTGGATTGCTATCAGAGAGGTGCGGCACAACAAGATCATGCATCTGATCTATTATGCTACCAAAACATTTAGTGGTGCTCAGATGAACTACATGGTTACCGAGCAAGAACCACTTTCCTTTGTATATGCTTTCGAGAAGTTCACAGCCTATTTGTTGGGGTCCCAAGTGGTGTTGTATACTGACCACGCTACACTACAGTACTTGATGGCCAAGAAAGATGCCAAATCGAGGTTTATTCGTTGGGTTCTCTTGTTGCAAGAATTAAGTTTTGTAGTCAAAGGTCTGAAGGGATAAGACAACTAAGTTGCAAATCATCTATCTATGCTTGAGAAATCTGCCAGACCAATAAAGAACTTGAAATTAATTATGCTTTACTGGATGAGAGGCTTCTAGCTGTGTCATGTGATGTAGCACCATGGTATGCTGACATAGCAAATATTTTGTTGACTTCCTTATACTCGATGAGATCAAGGCATGTCATAAAAAGATGTTGTTTAGAGATTGTCTGGAATACTATTAGGAAGAACCTTACTTGTTTCAAACATGCACCGTCAATATCATTCGATGTTGTGTTTCCGAATCGGAGGTTATGGATATCTTGAAGGCATGTCATGACTCTCCAATTGGGGGTCAAGATGATGGAAATTGAATGACGACTAAGGTACTCGAGTGCAGGTATTACAGGCAAACTCTCTATCATGATGCAAACATGATGTAAAAGTCTTGTGACCAATGGCAATGCCAAGGATGAATTGCATAAAGGCACGAGATACCTATGAACTTTGTGTTGGAGGTAGAGTTTTTTTATGTTTGGGGCATTGATTTCATGGGGCCCTTTGTGAGTTCATGTGGAATGAGATACATCTTGGTGGTTGTTAACTGCGTCTCCAAATGGGTAGAAGCAGTGGCTTTATCCAACAATGAGGCAAAAAGTGTCACCAGCTTTTCGAAGAAGAACATTTTCACTCGTTTTGGCACCCCAAGGGCAATCATCAGTGATGGTGGTTTCTTATTTCTGCAATAGGGCTTTTGTGGGGCTGCTAAAAAAATACGGTGTCAAGCATAGGGTGGCCACCCTATATTACCCTCAAACTAGTGGCCAGGTGGAAGTCTCTAATCAGGAGATTAAGAGCATTTTGGCCAAGACGGTTAATGCAAATAGGACAGACTAGTCTCGGAAGCTTGATGATGCTCTTTGGGCTTATAGAACGACATTCAAAACCTATATTAGAACTTCCCCTTACAGGCTGGTGTTTATAAAGACGGGACATTTTCCAGTTGAATGTGAACACAAGGCCATGTGGGCACTGAAGAAACTGAATATGGATCGGGAAGAGGCAGCCAAGCTTTGGTTGTTTCAACTTAATGAGATGGATGAATTTTAGTATTAAGCATATGAGAATGTTTCCTTTTACAAGGAGAGGATGAAGCATTACCATGATAAAAAGATCCTCAAACGGGACTTCCATCCACAAGATGATTTCCTGTTGTACAACTCACAACTGAAGCTTTTCCCGGGCAAACTGAAATCCAAATTGCCCGGACCTTTCCAAGTGGTAAGTGTTTCACCTTGAAGTACAAAAATAGGACTTGAGCATTACCATGGTTGTATTTATAGTGACATAATTGTTGATAGGCACCGCTCCTGACCCTGAGTAAAGTGGTAACACCGTCATGCCGCGACGTTAACTCAAGTGCTGATTGGGAGGCAACCTAAGGTTCTTTTTGTTTCTTTTTGTTGTTTTTGTATGTAATTTTAGTTGTTTTAGTGGTTTTTATGTTGTTTGATATTTTCTTGTGTGATAAGACTCCAATGTTCAGTAAAAGTGTCACGACCCAACCGGAGGGCCATGACGGGCACCCGGTGCCAACCCACCCGGGCACCTCTAGTTGTACATTCACATTTACATTTAGGGGAGCAACATAGCTTAGTCATAATTTCTATCCATCATAAATTCTAATCTCGTTGGACAACAATAAATTTATATCATCATCGACACAATGCCCACATCCATGTACATTAGCTGACGAGGCTATCAAAATAATGTACAAAATATAAGCCGACAAGGCTACAAGACATCTAACCATACACAACTGTCTACGAGCCTCTAAGAAGCGTATGTCACATCATATAGGCGGGACAGGACCCCGCTATGCCCATAGGTATGTACACAAAAGAATAACACCAAAAGCTGTATCTCCGGATGAAATGAAGCTCCTCTATGCAGTCCCTGAATAAGATATCTATGGATCAAGCCTGTCTCCCTGTTCACCTGTGGGCATGACACAGCGTCCACAAACAAAAGGATGTCAGCACGAATAATGTACTGAGTATATAAAGCATAATCAACATCATAATAGTAGTATAAGAGATAGTATAAGAAATATCATAAGATGGGAGAATCAGGAGATAGTAGCCATCATCGTGATTACTTACTTGTCTTTCATAGGGTCCTTCCATTTCTAATGCGTGCTTGTGTACATACATATATACATATACATATATCCATATCCGTATCCATATTCGTATCCGTATTCACATACATATTTGTATCCATAGCATACCCAACCATGAAGGTTCGGTGGTTTCACATGCCCGGCCATGACAAGGCTCGCTGTCATACATACCTGGCCCTACCATGGCTCAGTGTTATTCGTACCCAACTACAGTGGTTTGCGCGCAATAGGTATCATACCCGGCCATATAAGCTCGGTGTTACATAATAGTCATACATACTTAAATTTGTATACGTAGGAGTTCATGAGAATCAATATCATCATTGACATCATCATTTTCGTTATATCTATCCTTAGAGGATCAACTATCATATAAAAGAGGCAATAGAATCGTGAACGTATCGAGAATCGTAAGCTTTGATAATCTTATAGATAGAGTCATTTGGAAGACATGATGGAACTCATGAAAGGATACATATAGCAAGGGAACCATGCCTTAATGAAAGAAGGGTTAGCCTTACATAGCTCTTCGACTTCTTAACTATTTAGCGTTCACCGTCGAAGCTTGGAAATCTACATTTAAATGGATTCATACCTTGGTTAAGCCTTAAAGATGCTCTTAAATCCAAACTAGGACAATTCATGAGTTAACAAAAATTGGATAGCATTTCCTCTATTTCGTAAAATTTCACCATATTACCAAAAAACTCCCAAACATCCATAATACTCTCACAATATCATAATCAAGCATTCACATTCCATTAAACCTTCAAAATTCATCCTTATGTTCAACTTATGCCAATAACTTCACACTCATTTTAGCGCATTTTCATATAATGCCTCTTGATCACCATTATTACCTTCCATAACATGATTATATCCATATCATACTAAGAATCATGACTCGATTTAGTTTACTACTCGTAAACATCATAAAAGCTACATTTAGGCTTCATTTTCTACTTTCTTCTTCTACCCAAGTTGTTCAACAACTAAACATTCTTGATAACATGTAATAAGTATGAAAACTAACCTTTTACCTCATAAGAATGAGCTTTGGAGCAAGCTATCAACTTATATGAAAACCCTAGCTTCAATATCCAAAGAATTCTTGGAGTCTACTAACCCTAGCAATACTTCTAACACATGGGTATCTTGATTCTTGCCTATTGATAATTAATCTCCCTTGGATTTTGGCTTGGATTAGTTTATGGAGTTGAAGAGAGGGTTTTTGGATCTGATTTGGTAAAATAAAATGTCCAAATGAAGTGGAGTGAAATATATAAAGCGGAACTTAACATCCCGTCGGGCAATTCTGCGCCCATTTTGACGGGCCGTCAAATTTCCTACAGGCCATCAAAATGCTCCGTAGAACTGCCCAGTCAAATATGGTTCACTGTAACCATTTTACGCTGGGTTGGTGCAATTTGACGGGCCGCAGAAATTTCTGCGGTCCGTCAAAATTTTCTACTCAGACAGTCTGTCTTGAAACACCCATAACCTTTTACTCCGATGTCACATTAACGAACGGTTAGTTGCGTTGGAAACTAGACTCGATGAAATTAAATTTGGATAAAATAAACACACAAAAACTCCTCATATTCTAGGAGATATGCCTCCCCCAATTTGGACCAAAATCATGTCCAAAAATTTTGCCAAGTTTTCCCAATGTTCCGAAAAACTCCACTCCTTAATTTATTTGTTCTTAAATCCTTCCATAGCTTGTTTCATGGGCTTAAATCCCCATAACCATTATATGGGAACATATGATCTCATATATCCTAAGGTAACTCTAGTTTCCACGATTTGGCCAACTAACACCTAACGAATCTCAACGGACGAAGCTACGAGGTGTAACATTCTTCCCTTCTTAGGAACATTCGTCCTCGAAAGGTAGACTCTTGAGGATTCTACAAAAATTTCGCCAGAGTTTCCCCTATAATACGACACTACCATCCTATCACAGCAACCCAAAATACATATCTCCTCACATGGCTACAAAGACAACATCAACAACCATGGCCACACACGACTAAGAAAACATTGAACAAAGCATCACATACCTGGGGGCAATGGCGTCTCTGCCTGAGTCTCCTCTGAAGGTGGAAATAAATGCAGGTGCCTGAACTTCATGTCTTCTTCCACTTCTCATGTCATTTTCTCTCTGTTATTATTTCTCCATAAGACTTTAACTGAAGCTACATCTTTGGTTCTGAGTCTCCGACATTCCTATCTAGAATGGCAATGGGAACTTTTTCGTAGGATAATTGCTCAGTGACTTGCACATCATCTACTGGTACAACTCTAGAAGGATCTCCAATGCACTTACGAAGCATCGATACATGGAAAACTGGATGTACTGACTCCAAATCCGCAGGTAGGTCTAATTCATAAGCCACTTAGCCTACCTTGCGTACAATCTTATAAGGTCCAATGTACCGGGGACTATGCTTGCCATTTTTGCCAAATCTCATGACGCCCACCGTCAAGAATGCCCAATCTTTCACTTGAAATTCCAAGTCTCTTCGACAATTATTTGCGTAGGATTTCTGATGACTCTGAGCTGTTAATAATCGATCCTGTATAAGCTTAACTTTCTCTATAGCTTGCTGGACCAAGTCTGGCACTATCAATTTGGTCTCTCCTACTTCAAACCACCTAATTGAAGATCTACACTTTCGCCCATTTAAAGCCTCATACGGGGCCATTTGGATGCTAGAATGATAACTATTGTTATAAGAAAATTCGATAAGTGGTAAGTGATCATCCTAACTAGCTCCAAAATCCAACACACATGTCCGTAATATATCCTCAAGAGTCTGAATGGTACATTCAACTTGTCCATCCGTCTGCGGGTGAAATATTGTGCTAAGGCTTACCTGAGTCCCCAAACCTTGTTGGAAATATTTCTAAAAATTGACTGTAAACTGAGTCCCTCTATTGGAGATAACAGGTACTGAAACACCGTGAAGTCGCACTATCTCTTTGACATAAAGCTTTGCATAATCTTCTGCTATATATGTAGTTTTGACCGGTAAAAAATTAGCTGACTTCGTGAGTCTATCCACAATCACCTATATAGTATCATACTTACGTCGAGAACGGGGTAAGCCTGTAATGAAGTCCATTTTAATTACTTCCCATTTCCAAGTTGGAATTTCTATAGCTTGCAACAATCCACGCGGCTTTTGGTGCTCAATTTTCATTTGTTGACAGTTAGGACATTGAGCTACGAATTCCGCTATATCTTTCTTCATACCATTCCACCAATATATAGATTTAAGATCATGATACATTTTGTTTCTCCTAGGTGAATAGAATAACGGGAACAATGGGCTTCTCTCAATATTTGGTGGCGTAATCCTACAACATTAGGAACATATAACCTGCCTCGGCATCGGAGAACTCCATCTCTAGAAATCTCAAATGATGACTTCTCCTTCTGAGGGAGTGTATTTCTTTAATGAATTAGCATAGGGTCTTCGTATTGTCGCTCTTTCACTTCCACTACTAGCGACGAGACCGCTGAATTCTGAATGGTAGCTCCCATGTTCCCTGAGTCCATTACCCAAACTCCTAGGCTAGCTAACTGCTGGAGCTTACGAGGTAGCTCCCTTTTCTCTGGCTGAACATCACATAAACTTGCCATAGATCTACTGCTAAAAGCATCAGCTACCACATTTGCTTTCTCGGGATGATACAAGATATGAACTTCATAGTCTTTCAACAATTCCAACCACCGTCGTTGCCGTAAATTCAATTCTTTCTGCTTGAAGATATACTGAAGGCTCTTATGATCTGTATAAATATCAGCATGGACGCTATACAAGTAATGTCTCCACATCATCAATGCATGAATCACTGCAGCCAATTCAAGATCATGGGTCAGATAATTTTTCTCATGTTTCCGTAACTGCCTTGAAGCATACGCAATCACCTTACCATGTTGCATCAACACACAGCCTAACCCAATGCCTAAAGCATCACAATAGACAACACAACCTTCCGATCCCTCTGGAAGTGTCAGGACTAGGCAGAAGTTAATCTATCCTTTAGCTCTTGGAAACTACGTTCACAAGCATCTGTCTATTGAAATTTGGCTGATTTCTTGGTCAGCTTCGTGAGTGGTGCAGAAATAGAAGAAAAGCCCTCTATAAATCTCCTATAATAACCTGCTAAGCCTAGAAAACTACGAACCTCCATAGGTGTTATGGGCCTTGGACAAGTCTTCACCACCTCAATATTTTGGGTATATACCCGAATACGATCGGCTGAAATAATATGCCCCAAAAAGGTCACTGAGTTCAACAAAATTCACACTTAGAAAATTTGGCAAATAACTCTCGAGTTTGAAGAACTCTAAGAATGGCATGCAAATGATCTGCATGTTTTTCCTCGGACCTAGAATATACCAGGATATCATTAATGAACACAATCACAAATAAATCTAGGAAGGGCCTAAACACATTGTTCATCAAATCCATAAATACTGCTGGTGCATTAGTTAGCCCGAATGAGATTACCCAAAACTTAAAATGGTCGTATCTAGTTCTGAAGGCTGTCTTAGCAATATCTTTCTCCCTAACTCGCACTTGATGATACCCAGATCTCAAATCTATCTTTGAAAACCATTTGGCGCCCTGCAATTGGTCAAATACATCATCAATCCTCGGAAACGGATATTTATTCTTGATTGTCACCTTATTTATATGCCGATAGTCAATGCACATTCGTAAGGAGCCATCTTTCTTTCGCATAAACAACAGGGGTGCTCCATACGGGGAAGAACTAGGCCTAATAAAACCTTTTTCAAGTAAGTCCTTCAATTTCTCCTTCAACTCCTTTAACTCCGCGGGCGCCATCCTGTATGGAGGAATGGATATGGGTTTTGTATCCGGTAGCACATCAATAGAAAAATCAATCTCCCGTTCGGGAGGGAGACCTGGAAGCTCTTCCGAGAAAATAGCTGGAAACTCATTCGCCACTGGACAGAATGATGAGTTGGCGATTCAGCTTCCACATCTTGAACCCGAACTAGATGGTAAATACAACCTTTTGTGATCATTTTCCTTGCCTTGAGATAGGAAATAAACCTACCTCTCGGAGATGCCGTATTTCCCTTCCATTCTAAAACTGGTTCTCCCGGAAACTGGAAGCAAACCATTTTTGTTCTACAATCAACATTGGCATAGCAAGAAGCCAATCAATCCATGCCCATGATAACATCAAAGTCCACCATTTTTAACTCATGTAAATCAACCATAGTAGGATGGTCACAAATCACAACTACACAATTTTTATATACTCGACTAGCTATTACCAACTCATCAATGGGTGTAGATACCTCAAAAGGTTTGATCGACTCCGGTTTGACCCCAAACCGACCTGCAATATATGGAGTAACATATGAAAATGTGTATCCCAGATCTTTCAAAGCATATACATCATGAGAAAATACCGATAATACCTCTGACGACATCGGGGGAAGACTCAAGATCCTGGCGCCCAGCCAAAGCATAAATACGGTGTTGAGGACCCCTAGAACTAGGAGTTCTCCCTCTACCTCTACCATGGCTGACCGGCACCTGTGAACCTTGCCTCATAGAGCGTATCGATGATGAAGACCCAGCTGCCGATCCTGAAGGCTAGACTCTACCCCTACTACCAATCGAGGGGAAATCACGCATGATATGGCCTGGCCGACCGCATGTATAGCAAACCTCTGAACCTAGTCAACACTGGCCCCAATGTAACTTTCCACACTGGGAACATTGTGGAACAGGTGGCTTTGCCTGACCCGAATCACCCCTAAATGGAGAACCCGAAGCCCTGAAACTCTAACTCAGCCCAAAATAAGTAGATCTATCAAATCTCTAGCTTGTAAACCGTGGAGGCGCACTAGTCATAGAATGTCCTTAATTCCTAGAAAACTATTGTCTTTGCCCTCCTCTAAACTCACTCGTCGGACCTGAAGATCTAGCCCTCTTGCTATACCTTCTGTCATGCTCACGCTCATTTTTTTGCTATTGTTGTCTTTCCTCTAAATTCTGGGCTTGGGCTTGAATGCGTGAAATGTCCATGTTATCTTGAAGGGACGCAATCAAGCAGCTATCCATGAAATGTGGCTCTAGGCCTCTCGCAAATTGGTGCACTCGATCACCCATATCCGCTACCATGGCCGGAGCATACCTAGCCAAAGAATTGAAGCGGAGACTATACTCTAAGGAACTCATACTTCCTTGCCTAAGATTTAAGAACTTATCGGCTCTAGCCCGCCGAACCTCTGGAGGTAAGTAATGTCGGAGGAAGGCATCGACAAATTCTTGCCATACCGGGGGCGGTACACTGACTCCCCATGAAGACATCCAAACCATATACCAATGAACCGCGACATCCCGGAGTCTATAGGATGCTAAATCTACCGATTCAATGTGTGAAGCATGCATTAACCGAAGTGTCCTCAACATCCCATCAATAAAGTTTTGAGGGTCGTCATCCGGCTTTGAGCCGAAGAATTCCGGAGGGTTCAAGCTAATAAAATCACGGGCCTTTGCACTAACAGTCCTATCACCTTGCCCTGTACCTTGCCGCTGAGTCTGAACACCAACCAACTGAGTAAGTAAATGAGTGGTCTCTTTTACATCTTGGCCTGAAGCATCCGGTGGAGGAGCTAGAGATGCTAGAGCTGGGGCTAAGGCTCCTTCGTGCTCCTCAGAAATAGGCACTGAGTGAGAGGACAGAGATTGAGCCGCATTCTGGGACTCACTTTCCTCTACAACCGTTGGCGGTGCTCTTTCAGCCCGCTTCCCTGCCACTGCCATGCCCTTTTGGGATGCAGTAGCTTTTCTCTTTACAGGCACTTCTGAAATACATAATGCATGGTTAGAGAACGAGAAATCCTTATATCATGGCTCTATTGCAAGATTAAGAAAAAAGTTCATTCATTCCTAAAATGCCCGCAACCTCCTGTATATAAGTGTGGTACTCAACACACCCATAAACAAGACTCTACTGGACACACGCTAGGACAGAACTGCTCTGATACAACTTTTGTCACGACCCAACCGAAGGGCCACAACGGGCACCGAGGCACCTCTAGTCGTACATTTACATTTACATTTAGGCGAGCCACATAGCTTAGTCATAATTTCTATCCATCATTAATGCTAATCTCATTGGACAACAATACACTTATATCAAATATAAGCCGACAAGGCTACAAGACATCTAACCATACACAACTGCTACGAGCCTCCAAGAAGAGTATGTCACATCATATAGGCGGGACAGGACCCCGCTATGCCCATAGGTATGTACACAAAATAATAATACTAAACGTTGTAGCTCCGGATGAAATGGAGCTCCTCTATGCAGTCCCTGAATAAGATATCTATGGATCAAGCCTGTCTCCCTGTTCACCTGCGGGCATGACACAGCGTCCACAAACAAAAGGATGTCAGCACGAATAATGCACTGAGTATGTAAAGCATAATCAACATCATAATAGGAGTATAAGAGACAGTATATGAAATAGCATAAGATGGGAGAATCAGAAGATAGTAGCTATCATCGTAATTACTTACTTGTCTTTCATAGGGTCCTTCCATTTCTAATGCGTGCTTGTGTACATACATATATACATATACATATATCCATATCTGTATCCTTATTCGTATCCGTATTCACATACATATTCGTATCCATAGCATACCTGACCATGAAGGTTTGGTGGTTTCACATACCCGGCCATGAAAAGGTTCAGTGTTATACATACCTGACCCTACCAAGGCTCAGTGTTATCCGTACCCAACTACAGTGGTGTGTGCGTAATATGTATCATACCCGGCCATATAAGCTTGGTATTACATAATAGTCATACATACTTAAATCAGTATGCGTAGGAGTTCATGAGTATCATCGTCATCATTGACATCATCATTTTCGTTATATCTATCCTTAGAGGATCAACTATCATATTAAAGAGGCAATAGAATCGTGAACGTATCGAGAATCATAAGCCTTGGTTATCTTAGAGATAGAGTCATTTGGAAGACATTGTGGAACTCATGAAAGGATACATATAGCAAGGGAACCATGCCTTAATGAAAGAAGGGTTATGTTACACCTCGGAAATTTATTCGTGAGCATACAATGAATAGACCATCGTAGAGTATGAGTGTACGGTGTTTTACTAAGAAGGGGATGACTACTTATGAGTTTTGAAAATGCGAAAGTTGCAGATTTGCACTTCAGCCCAGTTGGTCGTAAAATAGAATACGACCCGTAAAGTGGTTTACAGACCGTAAACTGCTATCGTCTTTCAACATACCAAAACTTCAACTTTTTGCCAAATGTCTAAATGGTTAAATACGACTCAGAATACGGACCGTAAATCGAAATACAACCCGTAAACTGTGACTGTAAGCCACCATGACCTCCAGCAAACCTTTCTGGTTCTGTTATGCTTAAAAACGGTCGTGAAAGACGGACCGTAAACCAGAATACGTCCCATAAACTGGGTTTACAGCCACTGTACACTTTCGACGACTGTTCACTTCAGATCAGATTTTGGGTTATTAAAAAAGGGACCAAGTTTATTATTTCATTTCATTTCACTTCTACATGACACCCCTTCTCTCTAAAACATCTCTCTACATAAATTCCACAAGAATTCAAGGATATTTAGTGATCAACAACATAAACTAAGTGAATCAAGTATAAGAAAACCCATTAAGGATCATACAAGTCAAAAAATCTCATTGGAGATAAACTAGGGTTTTGCTCAAGTGGAGTATTATTAACCAACGCTTGTTCCTACGACATCTAAGGTAAGATTTATGATGTTCTTATGTTGTTTAAGGTATTTAAGAGTTGAAATACCTGGATTGTAGGGTGGTATAGCAAAATGGGTCATGAATGTGGAATAGTGTCATTTCGAGAAATAGTTTGAATTGAGTTATGAGTCTTGATGTATTGTGATGTAAATGTGTTATGAATGATGATGAGAACATGAGATGAGCAATGTACGTGAATGGAAATAGTTGTGTGTTATAGCCATGGATATGAGTAATTGAAAGTAAGTCTAGAAATGTGGATAATATGGATGAATAATGATTATTGTTATGGTATTTTGAATGCATTATTGACGTTTGGGAGTTGATATACGCTATGGAGGAATGTCGTATAAATAAAGGAGAGGTTGTCCTATTTTCTCTAGTTTTGGTCAGATATGCTAGCTATCGATTCTAATGATAGTATGACTTTAATGAAGGTAGAAACGCTAGCATTGGAGGCGAACGCGCAAGTGTAAAATAGTGAACGGAAAAGGTATGTAAGGCTAACCTTTCTTTCATAAGGAATGGTTCTTTGGCCAAATACCTAACTCTTCTATGAGACTATGATGTCCTTCAAATGACTTGATCTCCCGAGCTAGTGAGCTCATGATTCTTGATACGCCACGATTGTACTAATTCCCTCGTATGACGAGTAAGCCGATAAAGATAAATGTGATGAATGACGATGATAGTATAATGATGTTGGTGACAATGATGATAATGATGTAAATAGTAAAGATGCTTATGAGCTATTATGTATATGTGTCTATGTATGACTATTATGGAACCCCGAGCTTATGAGGCCGGGTAAGATATGTAAATAAGTATGCATATGATTACGTAACGTGCGCACACCTCTGCAGATGGTACAGATAACCCTGAAGCCTTGGTAGGGCCAGGTAGATGTAACCCTGAAGCCTTGGTAGGGCCAGGTATGAGTAACCTTGAGCCTTGCTTGGCCAAGTATGTGTGAAACACCGATCCTGCATGGTCGGGTATGCTATGTATATGATATGATTATTTATATAATATGGTTACGAGTATGAATACAAATATGAAATGAGATGAATGTGAATAAAGGTATGTATACGAATACGAGTACAAATATGGAACGGAAAGATCCCATGCAAGGCAAGTAAGTGCCTATGACGATGATATTACTATCTCCTATCTTGTGCTATTTCTCATGTTGCTTATTATGCTTCCATATTGATATTGATCATGCTGTACATACTCAGTACATTCTTCGTACTGATGTCCTTTTGTTTGTGGACGCTGCGTCATACCCGCAGGTGCACAGGGAGACAGGCTCGATCCATAGCGGTATTCTCAGAGACTGCATAGCAGAGCTCCATTTCATTCGGAGCCATAGCGGGGTCCTGTCCCGCTTATGTGATATGTTATACTCTCCATAGAGGCTCGTAGACATGTGTATATGGTTAGATATGTCTGGCCTTGTCGGCCTATATTTTGGTATATCGCTTTGATAGCCTCGTCGGCTCATGTACTTTGATGTGGCATAGATGCCAATGATGATATAAAAGTCTTGCTATCCAATGGGACTAGTATGATGAATGAATAGAAATGTATGTTTAATTGTACGACTCACCTAGGCGTAAATGAAGTGTAAGCCAAGGGGTACCCGGGTGGGCTAGCATCGGGCGCTCGTCGCGGCCCTCTAGACGGGTCGTGACAGGTTAGCCTTACATAGCTCTTTAACTTCATAACTATTTTCACCTTCTAAGCTTGGAAAATCTACATTTAAATGGATTCATACCTTGGTTAAGCCTTAAAGATACTTTTAAATCCAAACTAGAACAATTCATGAGTTAACGAAAATTGGGCAGCATTTCCCCTTTTTCGTCAACTTTCACCATATTACCAAACATCTCCCAAACATCAATAATACTCTCACAATATCATAATCAAGCAATCACATTCCATTAAACCTTCAAAATTCATCCTTATGTTCAACTTATGCCAACAACTTCACACTCATTTTAGCGCATTTTCATATAATGCCTCTTGATCACCATTATTACCTTCGATAACATGATTATATCCATATCATACTAAGAATCATGACTCGATTTAGTTTACTACTCGTAAACATCCTAAAAGCTACATTTAGGCTTCATTTTCTACTTTCTTCTTCTACCCATGTTGTTCAGCAACTAAACATTCTTGATAACATGTAATAAGTATGAAAACTAACCTTTTACATCATAAGAATGATATTTGGAGCAAGCTATCAACTTATATGAAAACCCTAGCTTCAATATCCAAAGAATTCTTGGAGTCTACTAACCCTAGCAAGACTTCTAACACATGGGTATCTTGATTCTTGCCTCTTGATAATTAACCTCCCTTGGATTTTGGCTTGGATTAGTTTATGGAGTTGAAGAGAGGGTTTTTGGAGAGCTTTTGGATCTGATTTGGTAAAATAAAATGTCCAAATGAAGTGGAGTGAAATATATAAAGCAGAACTTAACATCACGTCGGGCAATTCTGCGCCCATTTTGACGGGCCGTCAAATTTCCTACAGGTCGTCAAAATGCTCCGTAGAACTGCCCGGTCAAATATGGTTCACTGTAACCATTTTACGCTGGGTTGGTGCAATTTGACGGGTCGCAGAAATTTCTGCGGTCCGTCAAAATTCTTGCGGGGCGTCAAACTGTCCGTCAAAATATTCTGCTCAGACAGTCTGTCTTGAAACACCTATAACTTTTTACTCCGATGTCACATTGAGGAACGGTTTGTTACGTTGGAAGCTAGACTCGATGAACTTCAATTTGGATAAAAGAAACACAACAAAAATCCTCATATTCTAGGAGATATGCCTCCCTCAATTTGGACCAAAATCCTGTTTGAAAATTTTGCCAAGTTTTCCCAAAGTTCCGACAAACTCCACTTCTTAATTTACTTGTTCTTAAATCCTTCCATAGATTGTTTCATGGGCTTAAACCCTCATAACCATAATATGGGGACATATAATCTCATATATCCTAAGGTAACTCCAGTTTCCACGATTTGGACAACTAACACTTAACGAATCTCAACGGACGAAACCACGAGGTGTAACAAAAAGGGAGTGACAAGGAGTGAAATAGGTGAAGTGCAAAATTCATGGGTAAAAGTACGAATTGTATGCCCACCATACTAAAATGTATGAACTGTACCTTGTACCGTACCGAGAGGGAAAGAAATAACTTCTCATGAATTTTGACATCTAGGTACGCTGGGGAAAGTACGGGCCGTACTTTATTATATAGACCATCTTTTTGCACCGTATCAAGAAGGACGTTCACTGTTTTTTGGCATCCAGATACATTAAGAACGTACGGGCCGTACTTAATTGTACGGCAAGTTATACGGCCCGTACCTATTTGATGCCACGTTATTAATGACCCCAGGTAAGTTTAAATGAAATATGGACTGTACATTTTTGTACAGGCCGTACTTTTGTCGGGAAAATCGGGAAGGGTTTAAAAAACTCACCCGCCTTTCCCGCTTCCCACTTCTACTCAAATTAAAACTATCCCCTAATTTCTCTCTATAACCTACCCACCTTAAATCCCCATAACTTCTCATAATTCCCATAATCATCATTCACTACACACACATCTCGGCAACCCTAACAAAAAGTTATTGGAAACAAATCAAGGAATACATCTTCCATTGCTCAGACTTTTGATTCATCAAGTGCATCACTCACAGGTATGTTGAGACTTCATTTACTCTTGTTTTACCTATAATGGTATGGCTGTGAATAAGACAGTGATCTTGTGGGTTTTGTATTAAAAAAATTCAAACTTAGGGTTTGCATTGGTAGAAACTTCATGTATTCAATTGTTGTTGGGGGAGGGATTGGTATGTTGTGCTGCTATACAAGACTCATAGGGATGAGTACATTGAAACCCCCACTAAGTCGGAGGCATTCCAATTTATGACTTTAATTTTGAAGCTCGAAATTGTTATATCCGCTAACTGTTCGATGGAATGCCTGTGAGAAAAATAATGCTAAAACGGGTGAAGTCTGAGTATTCGAGCCCCTATACCCTATAATTGAAAGGCTGAGAATATGAAATCTGTGTATGCGTTGTTGTGCAGGACCATGAATGAACTTGTGAAAAGTAGTCATGTGCGGTACATGGTACGGACCGTACAAATATGTACGGGCCGTTCCATGGACCGTACTTGGAACAAAAATAGTATACCCTATCTGTTCATGAGGTATGGTAGAAGATACGGGCCGTATAAATATTATGGATCATACTCTTGGACCGTACCTCATCAGGAATTTTCAACACATTCTACTTACAAGGTCTGGTACAAAGTACGGATTGTACATCTTTGTACGGGTTGTACCTTCCACTGGACTTCTTACTCAAAAATTGTATGACCAGTTTGTACGAACCGTCCTTTATTGTACAGTCCGTCCTTTTGTTGTACGGCCTGCACAACTGCACGTAATACAGACTTCATGCAAACAATCCCACAACTAGCTTATTTCTTTCTTGTGCCTAACATTGTCCCTCAACAGGTATGCCGCCAAAGAACACTATTCGGATAGGTAAAAGGTCTCAACCAACATAGAGGGGCAGGGTTTGAGGCAGGAGAACCATACAAACACGCTAGCGTGATGTCCCCTCCAATCCATAGGTGAACAATGTTGATGCTCGGTCTCTGAAAAGAACGAGGACTGTTGCACCACGCCGAGCATTACCATCACATGATTCAACCCAGTCTGAGGAGGGAGGATCTTGTTCTTCCACACAGTGCTCCAATGATGATAGATTCAAACAAGAGAACGAATCAACTTCTAACCCTACTGCCAGCTGTCCAGCCCCAAACATTCCAGAAGAACGTAGATTGCAAGAAGTGTAGAGGACGATACTATCAAAGAATGCCCTACGATTTTCTTTGGAAGGGTCCAGAGAGTGGTTCAAACAAGGATTGGATGTGACAAATAAAGGGGGAAATCCACTGTGGGAGGAACGACATATCAACTTACATGGTTTAGAGGATCATCCTTGCATTGTGGATACATTAAAGTTCTATGGGTTCAAAATTTTCAACAACCCCCCGGGTGAATATGCCCAGTCCTTGTTGGAGAGTTCTATGCATCCTATGGTGTTGCTTTAAAAAAGATGCAGAAATCGAGCCAATAAATACAGTAAGTTAAAGCACTATATGATGGTACGTCCGAAAATTCAAGATAGATATCTCCAGCAAAGCCGTCACTAGATTCTACTTTGGAGATTATTATGTTACACCACCGAATACGTTCGAGTTTTAGTACAACGTAGATCGGAGAACATCGGATGATGTGCCCTAGTGGGTGGCCTCGGGGGTAGCTCGAACTGAACTTCCTTGGATAAATAATAAAAATACTAAGATCTTTAAAAGTACTCTCAGGCTCGAAGCAAAATTCTGGTGAAGTGTTGTAAGGTTCAGGCTGCTTCCAACACAGAATGACAATTCGCTCACACCGAGTCAAGTTGTGGCAGTCGCAACACTTATGTCCCATTATTTGATGAATGTTGGAAGAATGGTCACTAGTGAGACTCAAGAGAGAGCACCACAGGAGGCCACATCTTTGGTATCCCTTACCTCATCTCTGCACTATGTCGAAAAGTAGGTGTGCACCATATTCCTCATCACAATCACTATATTCAGGCTTCACATGTTTATAACATCAGTAAGAGCAAAGATAAGACCTGCTGGGAAACCCAGGGTATTGAGGCTGCATTTACAGAGTTTCCTGAAGGGCATGAGGAGACTCAGACCGAGTCGAATTTTGAGGCCACAGGTGATGCAACCACTGAGGCACCTCCTACTGATGTAGCCTCCGTTGCCGATGTTGTACCATCCACCTCTATTGTTCCACCCACTACGACTGCACCCACTTCTTTGATAGGAAAGAGCTCCTCAGTTGTTCCTCCTTCATCAACACCGCTGTCGATATATGACCCAGAAGTTCATGGGCAACAAAATCAAAGCAGCTTTGGAACCGATTAAGGCATTGATAGAGCAGTCTCTTCAGCAGCTACATGACATGACTAACAGATTTGAAGTGATAATGGCAGCTCTAGAGAGAGCAGGGCTAGATGGAAACACACGAGAGCTTCTAGTTGAACTAGATAGGCTAAAGGATGATATGCAGGCACGACAGACTCATGATCGAGTCATTCTTGAGGATTCCGTTCTCCTGAGCAAGGTGGATATTTTTTTTGTTAGTTCAGATGGTGAGTTTGGTATAGGATGATGACTCACCATGGGGGGACAGAGGGGAAAAAATACTAGAGACTGAGGATCCTTCTGGGGAAGAGATAGATACAGTTATAATGGCCTAGTCGGATCAAGGGGAGGATGAGCAGATGCAGATCTCCGTCCATAATTCCATGATTCATAGTCATTCTGCAGTATTATCCAGTAGTATTATAGGTTCATCCTATAGCGGTACCCAGAAAGAGGCACCCATTCTCAGCCAGACATTGACACCTGCCAAAACCGAGCCAGTTGCAGATTTGGCTCCTATTTAAACTGCTGAGGCTGCAATGCCTCACTATGATCCGATCACCTAGTGCACCCCAGGTAGTCCTTACACTCATTTTTGTGCTTATCTTGTGGCATGGGAGACAATGCATATTTTTGGTTGGGGTGGGCTACTTGGTTTTTGTTGTATTATGTATATATATGTTTAGGAACCCCCCCCCCCCAACCCCCAGCCCCAACTTTTTTTTCCCATGGTTATTTTACTGAGGGGTTTTTATTTCTGTTGAACCTAGCATGTTTAGGTAAAATACAGTAATTCTGACTTATATAGTCGTGGTTTTTGAACTTATGGCATGTATTGTATGTTTGGTTTAAATTGAAGTGACCCTTCCATTTTTTATGCATACTCAGAAATGCTAGTGATTGACATGCATGATTCTTTTTATAACATTATGAGTATTGAGATATCGTGTGTGATGAATGCTCTCCTGGGAGGTTGTACTCGATTTAACAAAAGATATCCTTATGTCATTGTATGCTTGACCTGTTAGTGTATGTTCATGTATTACAGTTGCAATCTTGAACTTGCCTAGCTAGTGATGCTTGATTTCTAAGGATAGTTTTGTTGTCGAAATGATCTTAGGCTTTCTTTGTATGATTTTGCTGTCTTATGACTTTTAAGCCTACCCATTCACATATATGATCCCTAGTCTCCCATTTTGAGATTTTTGAACATTTTCTATCCTAGCCGCTAACTAACCTCTACCCTTATTTGAATTCACCCCATTTTTTTTCACCTGTTCCCTTCTTGACACTTTAAAATGATGAATAAGAGGCTAAAAGCCTAAGTTTTGGGTGACACGCATGATGTTGGGAATTGAGGCATAAAGCCTAACTTTGGGGTGGGAGTAATTGCATAGTAAGAAGAGTTGATGTGGTTGATGTGAATACTTGTATCAAATAAATATTCTGAAATAAATAAATAAAGACAGTTGTTGTTAGACAAAATCGAGGTTGAAGAATAAAAAACAAAAAAGGGAAAGTAAAAAAATAAAGGCTAAGGAATTGTAATGTTCAAGGAAGGTGAGGCACTATTACCCAAATTTTTATCCTATCTGCCCCTAAGCCTACATTGCAAGCTGAGAAAAAGTCGTGTGGTCATAACCGGATCATCTGAAGTTGACAATATTGAAAATAAGGGCAAATATATGGCATTTGCATTTGTAATGCATGAACTTCTTTGTGAGTGTAAGTGTGAGTGTTTTCTCTTCTTTTTTTGTCTCTGTCCCTGTTATCCTTGTGTATATGTGTTTGGGACATTCTTTGGTATTTGTGAGGACATAAGGGTTGAAGTAATGTGTGAAATGGAGTGACCACTCGAAGCAGTGTTTATGTGTACATTAATATTTTTGATAATGTGATGTCATAGATTGAAGCTTCATGGTGAATCATAGAAATTTTGAGTTATGCGTCGTGTCTGAGAAAGTGAGGTAATTGTTCTTGAGAAATGTGCATTCTTGTAGGTACAAGCCAAAACCATTGTAGACATTCTTACTTTGTGATATATATGCGTTTGTGTTATTACTGTGTGTTGTTTACTTGCTTGAGGACAAGCAAAGACTTTAAGTTGGGGGTGTTGATGTGCCGTAGAATTTCGACACATTTTATGCCTTTTGACGACAAGTTTTACTTGTTTTTAAGCAAGTTCGTGTCATTTTTATGTGTTTTTGTTGTGTTTCAGGTAATTGATGACCAAAAGATAAAAACAAGGAAATTTCACCAAAAGTCCAAAACATTTAGAGAAGTACGAATCGTACATATTTGTACGAGCGTACATTTGCACCAGACATGGATGGCAAGAAACAGAAGACATGACTTTTGATGAGGCTTGATACGGTGCTATTGTAAAGACCGTACAATTATGTATGGACCGTATTCAGACCGTACATAAAAGGCAACTGAAGGAAGAATTATGTGGACCGCACTTCATAAGTACGGGCTGTATAATCTAGCGTACAAGTTGACCTAGAGTTGCAGATTGAGAGACAGTGCAACATTATACAGACCGTACTTAATTGTACGGCTCGTACTTGTTTCCGTCGGGGCAATTTTGTCATATGTTATTTCCACGTTTTGCACCTTTATAAATAGTTGTTTTGGGGTTTTGTGGGTCATCTATCATATGTTTTTGATACCTTTATTCCATAGCATTGAATATTCCATAGTTTGAAAACTTTTGAGAACAAGATTCCTACTTTTCATCTTCTTTATTCCAGTGTAAGCATTAATGACTTCTTTATTACTTTGCTTTTCATTAAATTATATGAGTAGCTAATTTTTCGACTAAGGTTGTGGACCCAATGATGGGTCTTTTGTGAATGTGTGTTTGCTATAGAATATACGAATAATGGGTTGTTGGTGTTTATTTATTTCTTATTCTTTCATGTTGGTTGATAGTTCCAAACATCGACTTAAGCCATAAACTCTTGCTTTGCTTGGGAAAGTGAGTTAGGGTTGGTAGGAATAAGTAACAACAACTAAGGGATATAATCCTCGTTTGATAAACTCACTTAGGAATAAGAAGAGTTTACTTGGCACAGATTAATCGTTCTTAATTTCAACTCTTTTATATATGGAAAAATCATCAAGAGAAACACTTTCTAACTATTGGGAAATACCAGGAAGTCAAATATAGATTAAAAGCATACCTTACAACAATCCATTAGAAGTATATCTTGGTAACACCTATAACATTACATCTTGCCTAAAAGGGACACAACCTTGGTTTCTTTATTCCAATTAATTACAATCCAATCAAAATAGCTAGTAGAAACAAAACTCTTTTACAAACTTACCGGAATACGAAATTAGACGACAAGTTAAGTACCTCACTACAATAGTAACCTTTTCACACCCTATTCCCTGTTAGATTCGACCCTAACCTAGTCGGGTTACTATTTTTGACAACGTTCGCTTTAGGCTTTGTTAGGTGAAATTTGAGCCTATCAAATTTTAGAAGTTGACTGAAGAGGCTCAAATCGTGTTGATAGGAGCAAACCTGGTACTTGAAGAGAAGGAACAGAAAAATGACATAGAAAGAAGAAACATTCAGCAAACATAGGGAAACAAAAGGGACCCCAGCCAGGCAATGATCGTAAGACCAACCTCTAATCATCCAGGCAGAAAAAAGTGACAGAAAGGTAAGCACAGCAATGGGATATGCGAAGTGCTACGGTGATCCAAATTCCCACTAGAACATCAACAATGAAGGACATCAGAGGACTGCAACAGTTTATGTAATATACATATATGGTGAAAGTTTCCTTCATTGTTTAAGCTGAAGCATTGATTAAGAAGGGGTAAAAAGGAATAATTATATTAGTATTGACGATGATTAAAGTGGCACATAATTCCTTAAAATTAGCTAGAAAAATCATCTCAGACTTTGTTTTTTTAAAGAAATTAAATATTTTACTCAGTCTTGTACATTGAGTTGTATGTCCTATACCATAATATGTTCATGATCACAAAAAAGGCCTAACGTACTGACTGTCACACAAGACTAGCATAAATGTTAAAGATTACATATGGCTATTCATCTACATTTCAAGTATGTACTATGTGTCTTGCAGTTACTTACATACATACAGATCAACAGAACAACTCAAACAACCAGGTGTCATCATACTAAGCCAACTATAGTCGTTATTAAGTGTGTGTTGAGATCTGAAAAAGTAAGCATGAAAAGTTGTCACAATTATGTCATCCCCTTTCCAAGAAGACTTTTCAAATACTCGTTAACATTGTATCGTTCTTCACTCTCACTGCTATTTAAATTGGTAACCCTTATCACTCTCTCACTATGGAACCAAAGAAGAAAAGATCCAAACATTCGCTAGGTTCAAATAAACCTCCCTCTCAGTCACTCAAAAATTTCCAACCTCAGCCTGTACTATTTTGTATGCTATCTCTAGAATTCACCTTTCCAAAGTTGTTCATATGTGCATATCCTCAAAGGAGGTGAAAATAAAAATTAGGTGGAGCATATAGGCAGGAGGGATGAGATGAAGCCTCTGAAACAAAGGAAGGTAAGGGAGAAATCATCAAAGCAATATTTTCTCAAATGGAAAAATGAGTTACTTGATATTGCAAGCTCGGTTCAGGTTTGGTAAAATAATGATGAAAATGACGTATGAAGGAATATGGGTTCGTGAAGAATTAAGAAAGGATGAAATAAAGTAGCACGGTCTGATTAATTAAGCTACGATTGCCAAAAGGTATTCTGAGGGGCACAAATTTCAATATCTTATCACATACTGGGTTGAAATTCAGATCAACGAGAAAGAAAAATATTTGATGAGCTCTTGTCCTGCCAATGAAACTACCCCCAGAGCTAAAAGCCTCGCCACATCTCCTAAATAGAACTGCTTAGAAAGTGCCCAGAAAATTAGGTTCTCTGTAACAATTCTTAGTGACAAAATTCTCAGCCCCACCTAAATGATCTAATGAATTAAATTGTGATAAAGAGACTTAAATTTTACTTATTGAGGTAAATAAAAGATTTGTTTGATTAACTATGTATATCTTGTAATCCGGGCCTCATCTATGTGACATGAATGTTTTGACTGAAATGACTGACTTTACTTATTTTGTGCATATGTGATAGCCCTAGTGGCCATGAGTTTAATATTGAAAATTACTTAATCACCTTGAGATTAACTTTTTAATGATGCCAAAAGGGGGAAGATTAATTAACTTGTGCATTAATGCTTTTTGACATGCTAATCTAGTTAACCTTGAGAGAATTGGGATTATACGATGGACATGACAGTTAGTGTTTGTCATCATCAAAAAGGGGGAATTTGTTGGCATAAAGTCATATCTAAAGTTTTGATGATTGATAAAGAAAAGACATGGAACAAGAAAATGAGCTTACAAGGCATGATGAAAGCTGAACTAAAGCAGATGAAAAATGACAAGAAAGAAAGTACAGTGAATTAACCAGGTTCAAAGACATGTGGGTCAATACAAAGACAAGTTCCAAGAAGCAGATCAAAGAGAGTATGAATGTTCCACATGCATGATCGATCACATAGACAAGTATAGAGCAAAGGAGATGAAATACATGTTCCATCATAGAGACAGATGCAGTGGAGGAATGATCTGAGGTCATCAGGTGCAGTGGATGAATGACCCAATAGTAAGGAGATCATGAGGAGGAGAGGTGAAGTGACTTAGACTCTGAAGACAGTTTTCAGAAGAAACAAATTGTTAAACCAAAGAGCTTGCAGGGAAAGAAGCACACGAATCAGGTTAACAAATGAACTTGTTCTGCAAGTATGATCTAATGCAGAGCAAGAACACATCAGAGTCAAAGAATGATCAGTGGTAGAGTTTATAAAAGGAGTTGACCAGTTTCAAATAGAGTTATACATATAGATGAAATAGGTCTGTCTGACAACAAGTTCCAGTCAATATTTTAGAAGTGGTTTAAAGACAAATGCATCATCAAAGAAATTAGTGGAACAGGTATATGAACATGTTCCAGCTCATACTATCACGACCCAGCTAGGGGCTGTGACGGGTACCCCGGGCTAGCCACCGAGCACCACTCGTGCTACTACTTATCTTGCTCATTTAATGGTCTCTTATCATCTTTATACTCAAATTACAAGAAAATCATATTTTATAAGGAAACATAAGCACTTTTATATACATTTGCCTCTCGGCCATCAAAATGACATATACATATAATAACATTCTCGTGAAACCATCAAACCCACACTGCGCATCTACGAGCCTCTACTGGAGTGCTAAGCATAAGGACGGGACAAGACCCCGTCATGCCCAAAAATACATATACATGAATATACACGAAAGAATCGTCATAAGCACCTCCGAACAAAGGAGTGCTTTCAATCGGCTGACAGCTACTGCTAATCTGGGTCGAGCTCTCCTCCCTATCTACCTGTGGGCATGAACACAGCGTCCAAAGAAAACGGACGTCAGTACGAACATTTTACTGAGTATGAGAGGCATAAACAAAGAAATAGAACAATGACATAATGGAAATATCAACATGGAACATCTATATCTGACGATCATGCGTAAAGAATTAAGTCATGTTGTCTTACTCATACTCGTTATCATATCATGTATGCACAATGTATAAGCTGCCCGCCCATATAGGCGCGGTGTAGTAATGTATAAGCTGCCCGTGCATATCAGATCGGTGTGATAATCATAACATTAGCCTGCGTTCAGGCCTCCCGCGTCCGGGGTGTCATCTCATGCTGCCCACTAGTGGTGCTGCCCGTGCCATATAGACACGGTGTAATCATCTGTAAGCCGCCCGCCTTAACGGTGCTGCCCGGCCTTATAGGCGCGGTGTAATGTCATCAACATGTACTCATCATAATATGCTTATCGTAACATACTTATCATAATACATGCATAAGGCTTACGAACAACTTTACTTTATCATGGTGACGTAAGGTCGTGATCCCCCGATTCCATTATGGAGCAATTATTGACATTCTGCCTCACCTTGAAGGAACTAACATATAAGGTGAGTGTGAGCAATAAATAACATCATATAATTTTAAGATCATCATATCATATCTCTTATCTTACATTACCATTCATGGATATAGGCTTTTAGCTTTCCGGAATATAGGGACTCATGAAGAGGAGGAAAATTATGCTATGAGATTCATGCCATTAGAAAAAAGGGACTAGCCTCACATACCTTTGACGTTTAGCTAAGCTATCGTTCGCTTGTTCTCCTTCGATATCGCGTTTCTACCTTCAAAAGAGAATTCACATTTACGTTAGTCAATCGACTATAAGCACGCGCTACTATTTCTAGGGAAAATTGGGCGGCACTTCCTTTGGTTATACTACTTTTCTCATATTCTATATCAAATCCCACACGCTCACAACAACATTTACAATATCGCAGTCAACAATCATCATTTATATACATTGACCACAACCCACCATTTTTCTTCAATTTCTCCACATTTAGGGTTAGAGCTTACTATCACGTCTCCTCATATCTAATACTTATTTCATGGCCTAAATATCATTTATAACGTATTCATAATCACAATACTCCATCATTCATGGTTCAACTCGAGTACCATCCAACCATGACACTGTTCACTCATTTATGACCCATTTCTTATGTCTTTCTACAATTCAAGAATCTTAACCTTCAAATACCTTAAACAACATGGTTTAGTCATGAAACTTACCTTAGATGATGGTTGAACAAGCCTTGAAGGGAATTACTCCTTTAGCACCATCAGAGATAGACGAACCAGGTGGATGAAACAGGTTCGTAAACATGTTCTAAACAAATCCTACAACAGTAAGAATTTGTAGAAAAATTATGGTAAAAACTTGGCAGTCAAGTATGAAAGATTCCTTGTCATATTTGTTGAGATTAGTAAGCCTTTTGATCTACAAGGAAAAGAAGTCGACTCAACAAGGCAAGAATCCAAGTACAACACAAAACCTTATTGCATGTTATGGTCCAACAAGGAGAAGGTTTTGTCACGGACCTACTATGCTTGAATTGTTATAAATACCCAGGTTTTACCAAGAAGAAGTTTGCGCACCCACAAAGAGAGAATTCAGTATATTGAGCGATCAAAAGACATATCCAGAATATTCTGGAATCCAGCATTGCGTCCCTATTGCAAGAAGATGGATTGAAGCACCTGTTTGTCACGTCCCAAACCAATGGGCCATGACCAGTGCCCGAACTGGACACCCGTATACGTACCTGCTCGATATGATCAGACCAAAACTGGAAACTGTATGGCAATCTGTAAAAGAACGTTGTAAACTCATCATATCATACATCAAAAAGAACCTGTCTGTTGAGAAGCTACAACTAACCAAACATACCAAAATATGCAAGCCGATAAGGCCGCTACTATGCACGGGAATATCCAAAATGAACTACATTTGCATAGCTGATCAAACCATATATACGCAACCGACATATGTCTACAAACCTCTAAGAGTATAATAAAGCCTATGTCAATGGATCTGTATCAGAACGACTCGAGCTCCGGAACACTAAAGCCCTCTAAGCAGCTGAGCTGAAGTCCTAAACCGGAGGATCACCAAATTGAGTGTCTGTACCTGCGGGCATGAAATGCAGCCCCCGAAGAAAGGGGGACAGTATGAATAGTGTACTGAGTATATATGGCATGAAATCAACATGTACATAAAATCCTAGAAAACATTTGAGACATGTCAATGAATGGGCAAAATAAATGCATCAGTACAGCTATATCAAAGAAACACATATATCCATAGAAATATCACAATAAAGGCCACATCGTCACCCCCTATCAACTGTGCCATATATATACACACCACAATAAAGGCCACACCGTCACCCCCTGTCAAGTTTGCCATACATATACACATCACAACAAAGGCCACAGTGTCACCCCCTGTCAACTTTGCCGTACATGTACATATCACAACAAAGGCCACAACGTCACCCCCTGTCAACTGTGCTATATATATACACATCACAACAATGGCCACAGCGTCACCCCCTGTCAATTGTGTCGTACATATACATATCACAACAAAGGCCACAACGTCACCCCCTGTCAACTGTGCCATATATATACACCCCACAACAAAGGTCACAGCGTCACCCCTTGTCAACGGTGCCTTATATATATATATATATAACAAAGGTCACAGCGTCACCCCCTGTCAACTGTGCCTTATATATACATGAAGAATGAAAATAAGTGCAGCGCATAATCAAAATGAAATAATAGAACTCTGTAATGTCACAAAATATCTATATACATATATTATACTCATGTCATGCATAGGAGTTCATCTAAAAGCTATCGCTCTATCCCAACTTGAAGGAACAATTTATAAGGTGAGATCAACAACAATGAAATTAATCGATAAAATCATGAAATAGCTTAACATTTTTACATCATCGTTGAAATCATATTTGAGACCTTTAAGCATAAAATCACCCTTAACATAATCCTCATAAAAACATTCTCATTTTTAACATCATAATAAGCTTTAAGAGTCATAAACTTCTATCTTTTCAAATCAAGGAGGTTATGGAAACACTTATGGATCATACCATAAGAATCATGCCTTTGAAAGAAAGGGACGAGCCTTAACATACCTTTCGGTCGCCTTAGTCGTTCAACGTTTATCCTTCCAAGCTCGTAAATCTACATATAAACCATTCATACTATTATTAGCCTCAATGTCATACGCTCATCTTGAGCCTTAAATTTAATTCCGTTTAGAATCTGCCAAAATTCGGGCAGCACCTCCCCTGTTTATATGCCTAGCTCGAAATCACAATCCAACAACCAACAACAACAACAACAATACCAACATCACAATAATATTATCAACCCCAATAGGCTCCATAAAACAGCCCACACGCTGTTTTCCAACTTCCATAACTAACCAATTTACTACACAATTATTTAACGACTTTGTCTCCGAGAATAAGCCTGAAATAATACCAAAAGAGAAAGATTCATACCTTTTTTTTTGTTAAGACAACAATATCCTCAATATCCACGCTAAAATCCACCGCAAAATAATACTAGAATCGCAAGCATGCGTTACCCGGCCCTAAACTACTACTCCGCTACTTGAAAATTGCTCATTTTTTGTTTCCCTCTCTCTCTCTCTCTCTCTCTTTCTCTCTTCAATTTCTGGAATTTTATGGCAAAATCTAATTACAAAGGGGATTTTTACCCTTTATATAAGGGTCAAATTCGGGTAGGTTCACTGATTTTACTGTAGCAGGTCGGTTACTGGAGCAGTACTGTAGCACGCGTTTGTTCTCTATCAGCTGAACTTGTAACGTTCATAATTCTCTACTCCGATATCCGATTGATGATCGGCTTGTTGCGTTGGAAACTAGACTCAACGAGCATCATTTTAGGCTTTTGTCTCACTTCAAAAAACTTCATATGCTAAGAGATATTCATCCCTCAAAGTGGACGAAAATTTTCACACAAAACATTACCCATCCTTTCGCCAGAGTCATACTACTCCACTTCTTCCACTCATTTTCTTCTAAAACATTCCGGTATACCTTATATACATGATATTTATCATTAATCATACTTGATAATGGGCATGTCCTTTGGTTTCAAGGTTGTCCTTCCCGGTTACGATTTACGAGATCGTAATTCATCCTTTACTTCCTTGTTACGAACTTCCCATGGCTTGTACCTTCCAAAACATCGTGGAACATCTTCGATACTCTATTAATTTGGTGAAGTACGTGGCATGCTCATGCTCTGAGAATGCGAGGTGTAATATCCTTCCCCCCTTAGGAACATTCGTCCTCGAATGTTGTAGCTTGCGATCTTACGACGCTTTTATTAGTTTCTTGACATGGTTGTCCTCCTTTAGTTCTTGATCTCCCTGCTCTTATACTATGGGCTCATTAGTCTTCTATCATATCCTCCCAATTCTCTATCGAACTCATTCATTAGTTCCATATCCTCATATTCTTATGTATGTACTCTGTGGTCAACTGATATCTAGTTACTGTCCTGGGACCTGTTGCCATTAAGATGGTTTTAACTCATGATTGTTACAGCTCCCTGCTAGTCTATGAGCACTCTTAATTGTTGTACTCTTTTTCATTGCTCCTTATTTCTCTACTAGTAGACAAATTTCCTTGTTCAGATATGGCACTCTTCCTTGCTTGCTTCTTGGTGCTACTTTATATTATCCCTTTTTGTACTCGTCGACCTTATATACCTATCACACCATCTCCTTTTTAATTCCTTGGTCGAACTCTTTAATTCCTTACAATATCATCCTATTCATACCTGAACTTTTCCTATAATTTCCTCTCCTCAGTTTTGGCATAATTGCAATATAAACTCATAAACATGGAACTAAGATAAAATCCTACTTAATCATAACTTCCTTTTGATACGAGTATGCTTTCTTCTTAAGTCCTTAATTCTCTTGTACCAGTGATCATTTGAGACTTAAATTAGCCAATGTTCTTCTTTGACTCCCTATCGTTGTTCTTACACCATTTTTGTCAGCCATTGCATCAAGACGACTGTCTATATAGTTCTATAACATATACTCTCACATTTGATATGACTGGTGACTTGTGACTCCACGACTTGCGAGGTAATTTCTAATCTTTGGTAGCAGTGCTATCTTGCTATTCATAGGCACACTATCTCCCTTCCCTTTGGAGATCGTTGAACTCCCTATACATATTCCTCTTGCTAAAAATTTCATCTCTTCTAGTGCTAAGATTTCCCTTTCTTGAGCATCGGAATATTGTAGCTGATCTTAGAACTGAATTTGCTCCCCCCCCCCCCCCCCCTTCCCCTTTTAAAAGATGTTTTCATATGCTGTAACCTTTGAGTGTTAACCGTCTTTGATAGTCACCTGGCCGACCTTAGCGATCCTTCAACTCCTCTATTCCATATAATGCCGGAGTTCTTTTCATCACATGGTTTTACTTGTTTTCATTTTTTCTAGTTGAGTTCTTGTATCAAATCAAAATGCTTATACATATCAGATACAATCCAAAATTCCTTCTTTATTGTCTTTTCACTTCTACCTCTTATGACTAATATTCCCCTAGGTCAATGAATTAACGGGGACATCAGAATTCATTAAGCCCCTTATGGAGTGTCCGACTATATCACGCTCTTTTAGTCCTATTCCTTCTCCATGATTATCTTCTTAATATCCTTGAAATTCTCCTTGCTCTAGGTTCCAATTCCTATTTATGTCTATACTATACCATTGAAAGTTGATATTCAACACCATCTATTCCCACGACTCGTCCTTTCATTATTTTAGCTCATTTGTCCTATAATTCTCCTTAACTAGTCGTTTGCATCACAGCTATGCATCATAGTCCTTCTAGTGTTCTGTCAGCTCTTGTTCTTAACATGAAATCCTCACAAAGTACACCTTTTCCTTTCTTCTTTCGTCTAGTATTTATCTTCCTTTATGATACTACAACTTGTGCACACACATATAGATATATAACTAAAAAATTCTTCATGATCGCATCTTTTCATCTTTCACATAACTATTGTCTTATAATTTCAATTTGTTTTCCCTTTGGCAAGCTTACTGATTCACTAACCTTCTCCTTTTTGTCGGCGGCCACTTAATTTCCTTTAACCATTTCATTGACACCTTCTCCTTCCTTTAGTCCTCAGAGTTTCTTTTACTTGTACAATGCATATTTCCATTAGTCATCCTTTACTCTTGGATTAGGAAACATTGGAGTGTTTCGTTACAAGTGCGAATCCCTTTTAATACTAAAAATCTCTTTTCGCCCTAATTTCTCCTTCCATCTAGGTCTATACCGTAACATCCCGTCACTTTTCCATGCCCTTCCATCCACTGTTAGTCCTTCCACCCGTTTAGCTCATTTACTCGCAATTCTTCCTAACTATGTGTACGTGTTGCAGCCGTACATCAAGTGTTCCTAGTGTCCTACTACTTCTTGCTCTTAGCACGGAATTCTTACAGTTAACACTCTCTCCATGATTAATTCAATGAGCCTTTATCCGTCTTTCTGACGCTACGGCCGAGTTGTCTTCCATACATGTTCCTTACATTTCATTCTACTCCCTCTATGACCGAATCTCTCGGCCTTTACCGGAATTCTTGTCCCATACCATTAATTTTCTAATCATTTGTGTCGTCCCTTCATCCTCGTTCTTATCTCGATAATTGATCCGTTTCTTACAGCTAAATCGTTAAAGCATCATGTGTACCCCTGGGGTTAAAGATTTCTAGTTAGTTTACTCCTAAATGCTCTCCTCCTTTCCTCATATTATAACATTGACCCTAAAGTTCATAGAATATCCTTTTAGAGTTGCAGATCCTTTTGATTTCCAAATCATCTTTTAGGAGGGCTTCCTCCCTTTCCAAGGTGATTATGTCTGCTTGTCCGTGCCATTAGTTCCTCGATTGCTTCTCAAGAACTGGGAATCCCCTAACATTGTTACAGAAACTGCTTATTCTTCCTCACTTCCCCTTCCTCTTCGTGGTTACTTCCCTTCAGTCCTACTTACTAGTATTTGTTCTCCTAATTCTGTACGTTCATTTCCTGTCTGTGCTATCATACCCTATTCCTTTCACACACCTACTCCCAAATTTTATCCAAATAGTCCCTTGCTGTGCCCGTCATCTCTCTTGGAAGCTTCACTCACCCTCATTTCTCACTTCTCTCTTCTTTTCTCAAGACATTTTAATCTATTATCTTCCTATATATAATCACTTTCTTCCTTTCTCCGATGTTATTGCATTAGGACCTTTCAGCTCTAACCTGCAAAAAGGATAACATTAACTTACCTTGTAACATTCGTACCATTTTTGCCACTTGAACATCGTTACCTTATTCGATAAATGCCTTCTATATATTGCAACGTCGGTTGCTGGGATACACATACCCGTTGGTACAACCACATATGAGATATCATACGCATATATTTTCTAACGCCTTGCTCATAAGCACATCCGAATGCTTTTCAAACCTATCCTAATCCTAAAAGTGTGATGCGCCTCCCTTCTCTTAGCCGATCTAGTCTGCCTAATTCTTCATGATCTTTTAGAGTTTCCAACCACTCCGCATACTCCATTTTCCCTTAGGCTACTCTAGCTTCTCATTTGTCTCTTATGTCTGAATTTATAGAACTTTTAGTACGCTTCCCAGGGGGGTTACCCATCCTAGTATTTCTCTTACCCTAGCACGCTTAACCTTGAAACTCCGATAAAATCCGGTGTGTTAGTGCTGATATAATTGCACCCACCTTACTACATGAACTTCATCACCTAATCCCGAGCAAGTTGAGGTCTTAACAGATTCCAAAACATTCTCATAACGCATCTCCCTCTGAATTAGAAAGGATCTCTTATTCTTCTGACTACACAATTACTACCTTAGCCTTTTTAATCGTCAATATCCAACTTTCACCTGTATGTAGGACTACTTTCCATCCTAGATTCCAAAATTCCGCATGGTGACGAAAACACCTTGGTCACCATTACTTATAAATGCTTGGTTGTCGGCCCCTTTGGATTTTCGCTCTCCACTATTAGGTAATAATCTACAGCAAATGCACATACATAGGAAATTGCAATAAAAGGCTCATATACCTGTGGTTGATCGGTCTCTAGTCTGATCTGGTGATCCATAAGGTGAAGTGTGCTCTTCATCATTGTCTACCCACCATCTGCTCATTTGGCCTTCATCATCTCTCTCTTCCGAGTCTGAGGGATATGGATAATTGGGTAACTCCTGCTTTACCGACGGCCAGGATAGGGGGCTGGAGTAATCCATAACACTTACCGGGAAAGCTGGTCTAATGTAGTGCTCTACTATAGGAGCAGCTGATACAACCTCGGGGATCTCCTCCTCCGGTGTCCCAGACGAATACTCAAACGAATCCGTGTCATTACTGTCATCTAAGGGCCCTCCTCACTGGGAGTCAAAAACTCTAGAGCAATCGTCGATGGGTCCTCTAAGGGATCCGTCTCAATGGATTAACTGAGGCTTCTCCGACTCGGTCCTGGAGCCTGGGGTTCTGGATCTACTCTAGGGGCCTTCTTAGCACCCCCACTATCTGAAGCTGATCTCTTCATCTCTCATCAGTCTGCACCTACCTGCAGAAAAAGGATCAGAAGCGATCTTTCCTAGACTCTGGCTCTATCGCACGATCTAAGATAGAAAGAAAGGTCAATGATTCCTAAATGCCCTACAGCCTCCTGTTTATAAGTGTGGCCGGCTTCACACCCATAAACAGGACTTTACTAGACACGGTCTGTAGACAATCCCTAGGACGAACTGCTCTGATACCACTTTTGTCATGTCCCAAACCGATGGGCCATGACCAGTGTCCAAACTGGACACTCGTATACGAACCTGCTTGATATGATCAGACCGAAACTGGAAACAATATGGCAATCTGTAAAAGCACGCTGTAAACTCATCATATCAAACATCAAAAAGAACTTGTCTCTTAAGAACCTACAACTAACCAAACATAACAAAATATGCAAGCCGATAAGGCTGCCACTTTGCATGGGAATATCCAAAACGAACTACATCTGCATAGCTGATCAAACTGTATATACGCAACCCACATATGTCTACAGACCTCTAAGAGTATAACAAAGCCTATGTTAAAGGATCTGTACCAAAATGACTCGAGATCCGGAACACTAGAGCCCTCCAAGCAGCTGAGCTCAAGTCCTAAACCGGAGGATCACCAAACCGAGTGTTTGTACCGGCGGGCATGAAACGCAGCCCCCGAAGAAACGGGGTCAGTACGAATAGTGTACTGAGTATGTAAGGCATGAAATCAAAATGTACATAAAATCCTAGAAAACATTTGAGACATGTCAATGAATGGGCAAAATAAATTCATCAGTACAGTCATATCAGTGAAACACATATATCCATAGAAATATCACAACAAGGGTCACAACGTCACCCCCTGTCAACTGTGCCATAGATATACACACCACAACAAAGGCCACAACGTCACCCCCTGTCAACTGTGTCGTACATATACACATGACAACAAAGGCCACAACGTTACCCCCTGTCAACTGTGCCGTATATATACACATCGCAACAAAGGCCACAACGTCACCCCCTGTCAACTGTGTTGTACATATACACATCACCACAAAGGCACAGCGTCACCCCCTGTCAACTGTGCCATATATATACACACCACAACAAAGTTCATGTGTCATCCCCTGTCAACTGTGCCTTATATATATACAACAAAGGTCACAGCGTCACCCCCTGTCAACTGTGCCTTATATATACATGAAGAATGAAAATGAGTGCAGTGCATAATCAAAAACAAATAATAGAACTCTGTAATATCACAAAATAGCTATATGCATATATTATACTCATGGCATGCATAGGAGTTCAACTAAAAACTATTTCTCTATCCTACCTTGAAGGAACATTTATAAGGTGAGACCAACAACAATGAAATTAATCGAGAAAATCATGAAATAGCTTACCATTTTTACATCATTGTTGAAATTATATTTGAGACCTTTAAGCATAAAATCGTCCTCAACGTAATCCTCATAAAAACATTCTCATTTTTAGCATCATAAGAACCTTTAAGAGTCATAAACTTCTAGCTTTTCAAATCAAGGAGGTTATGGAAACACTTATGGACTCATACCATAAGAATCATGCCTTTGAAAGAAAGGGACGAGCCTTAACATACCTTTCGGTCGCCTTAGTCGTTCAACTTTTATCCTTCCAAACTTGAAAAAACTACATATAAATCATTCATACTATTATTAGGCTCAATGTCATACGCTCATCTTGAGCCTTCAATTTAATTCCATTTAGAATCTGCCGAAATTCGGGCAGCACCTCCCCTGTTTATATGCCTAGCCCGAAATCACAATCCAACAACCAACAACAACAACAACAATACAAGCATCAAAACAATATTATCAACCCCAATAGGCTCCATAAAACAGCCCACACGCTGTTTTCCAACTTCCATAACTAACCAATTTACTACACAATTATTTAACGACTTTGTCTCCGAGAATAAGCCTAAAATAATACCAAAAGAGAAAGATTCATACCTTTTTTCTTGTTAAGATAGCAATATCCTCAATATCCACGCTAAAATCCACCGCAAAACAATACTAAAACCGCAACCATGCGTTACCTGGACCTAAACTACTACTCCGCTACTTGAAAATTGCTCATTTTTTGTTTCCCTCTCTCTCTCTCTCTCTTCAATTTCTGGAATTTTCTGGCAAAATCTGATTACAAAGGGGGTTTTAATCCTTTATATAAGGGTCAAATTCGGGTAGGGTCACTGTAGCATTGTACTGTAGTAGGTTGGTTACTGGAGCAGTACTGTAGCATGCGTTTCTTCTCTGTCAGCTAAACCTGTAACGTTCATAATTCTCTACTCCGATATTCGATCGATGATCGGCTTGTTGCGTTGGAAACTAGACTCAACGAACATCATTTTAGGCTTTTGTCTCACTTCAAAACACTTCATATGATAAGAGATATTCATCCCTAAATTTGGACCAAAATGTTCACACAAAACATTACCCGTCCTTTCTCCAGAGTCGTACTACTCAACTTCTTCCACTCATTTCCTTATAAAACCTTCCGGTATACCTTATATACGTGATATTTATCATTAATCATACTTGATAATAGTCATTTCCTTTGGTTTCAAGGTTGTCCTTCCGGGTTACGACTTACAAGATCGTAATTCATCCTTTATTTCCTTGTTACGAACTTCCCATGGCTTGTACCTTCCAAAACTTTATAGAATGTATCTGATACTCCATTAATATGGTGAAGTACGTGGAATGCTCATTCTCTGAGAATCCGAGGTGTAACACTGTTCTACTGAATAATGTTTTCCAGTTCTTAAGTGTAGAATTTTGTATTTGGTTGTTCTACCGAGTTGTATCTTTATCCGCATTCATAGAAGGATAAAAATAGACACAAATGTTGTAACTTCAAGTAGAAGTTTACTACTATAAGATAGCTTGCTAGTCAGAGTTTGGTAGCAAAGCTTAGGTAGGAATTAGGTTGTAGAGTTTGTAACTTAAATTGCAGTTAGCTCACAATTGTAGTGGAGTTGGGAAAATCCTGCAGGTCTGTAGGTCATGATTTTTATCGCCCTTGTGAGCCAAGTGGTTTCCACGTAAATATCGTGTGTCCTTTACTTACCTAGTTATTTTATTCTACAAACACATTCATAGAACATGTTAGGTAACGTGTTCTGTCCATAGGCGAAAAGTAGGTACATATTGGTATAGACACCTAGGTCGTGCAAAGCTAACATATATGATAAAATAAATGTGTTTTGTTTTTAGAAAAATATAAATTTAGTCTCTCTAAATGTGAAAGCACATTGATGGAAAAGGAAAACAACTAATCTCACCTATCAATACATTTTCTAGGAAGAACAACTTCAGCAACATATGTAGAATTCAGGACTAACATATGCAATGTATTTAAAACTATTACACAATCTCTCTCTAGGTCAAAACCCTACATGAAAACCCTAATTCCTTTCTAGCCGTTGACGGAAAGACGGCCATCAGGACCACTTGTCAACCGTCTCAAGCGGTTGGCTAGACCTCTAATGAAGATAGCACAACTATGGAGATTGTTCAAGCCTGACCGGATATTCCAAAACTCAAATATAATAAATTCTTCAAAGAAAACACCATGAACCCCATGCAAAACCCTAAAACTACGTCAAATATCCCTTTGAAAGGAGTCACATATTGCAATGGTGTGCCAATTCTACGATGGAAGCAAAAAGACGTGGAACAAATGGAAGTATTACAAAAGCTCCAACACGCAATTATTGGAAAATTCTCCTATGGTTAGCCAGAGATGGAGGAACTAAGGACTATTATTCCGGCATAATGTTGGATCAAAGGTCAATGTAAAATAGGTTTGTTTAGGCATATACATGTATTAATACTTCTATCTTTCATGGAAGACTTTGTCAATCTATGTTCGAAAGAGGCATACTATATATAGTCGAGTTCATATCAAATGAGACCATTAATATATGATACTAAATTCAATATTGATGAAGAAACGTCAAAGTTGATGTCATGGATTTCTTTTCCAGATATGAGGCTAACTTTTTTGTAAATGAATCCTTGTTCTCTCTTGCCTCTAATGTTGGAATCCCTTTGCACTTGGGCACAACAACTGAGAATAGAACCAGGCCTAGTTGTGTTCGAGTTGAAGTATTGGTAGATTTATTAGCAGATATCCCTTCTTTTGTGACTACAGAAATTAAAGATGACATAAAAGATGAGATTAGGGTGGACAAGGTTAAGATTATATATGATTATCTACAAAAATATTATTGTGAATGTAAGTTGCAAGGTCAATGTGAAGATGAATGCTGGAATATGCATCCTGAATTAGCATATCAGGAAAAAGATGTGGTCAATAATGAGAATCACGAGAAAGGAAAGGAGTTGAAGGTATGTGATGATAAGGTTACTAATCAGGTAACTACAGCTGATCAGGAAAAGCAAGTCAATTTTGAGAAAGGAAAAGAAGTGATGGCTAGTGATGCTCCTCAAACCTCCAAACCTGAATAGAAATGGAAGACCAACTATAACAACAAAAGGAGGTTTAATGCTAGAATACTATCTAGTGGTAAAGTGCTTGGAGAAACTGGAAATTGGAATGTTGTCAAAGATTATATAGTTTTTGATAGTTCAGCCTCACCAAAAGCTTCTGAGGAGAAAGTGCAGTAACAAGGACAACAATCTAATGAGGTGATTACTCACAACAAGCTTGATGCTCAGGAAGAGGAACGGACCACAGAAGTCATCAATGAGAACATTGTCTCTCAATATGAGACGCTTGGTAATATGGTGGAGGAAGAAGTTGTGAAGGCATCTCGGGAAATTATTGATACTAAGGTAGAACAAGACACAAAAATGGTGAATGATGAAGTTCATACTGAACAATGTGTGAAACGTTTTACTCAAAACGAACTTTCACATCAATGGGGAGATAGAATGGATTCTGTTGGAAATTTTAATAACTCAAGTTTGGTGAAGAATGTTGAATGTGCAGAATACCAGGATTTAACTGATGCAGTTCCTGAACCAACAAATTCAGGTTCTATGTCTGAGGTAGATCTCCCATTAAGGAAGGAGAATGTTAATAATTCTGATGATCAGGAAATAATTCAAATTCCACAAGATCAACAAGTCACTAAGTTAAGGAGAAACTCTCCTATGACAGAGTTACATGATCTTGTGTCTCACAATATTGAAGAACCAGTGATAAAGACAAATACAGTGAGTAAGAAAGCTACAGATCTAAAGTGTTTAGAAGATGAAAAAGCTATTACTAAAGTATTTGAACAAGTTGCAAAATAGGCAGGATTGTCGCCTAAGTCACATATGAAAGGGACAAGGAATACCTGGAAATAAGGAATTCATGATGGATAGCCTTTAAGGGTGTAAGCAAAGAGGGGTGCTGCTAAATCCAGTGTTAAATGATGCTTAAAACTATATTTTGGAATATTAGATTAGTGAGAACACAAAAAGAATTTCATAGAGTTCAAATTCTTCACAGACACCACAAGTTCATTCTGATAGCTTTAATGGAACCTTTCCAGCATTTTAGACACAGAAAGCAGTACAGGAGAAAAATTGGTATGCAGTATGCAAATTTTAATTACAATGGAAAAATCTAGTTTTTTGTTAATGGAAATATTAATGTGGATATAATGGAGAACACTAAACAATGAATCACCATCAAATTATTTTTCCATGACCTGGATAGGACTATGGTTGTTACCATAGTTTATGTAAAATGTGATGCTCTTGAAAGATTGTCTTTATGGGATAGTTTATATTGTATGTCTGATGCGATGATAGCACCTTGGTTAATAGGTGGTGATTTTAATGTAATCTTGAATGAGGAGGAAAAGATTGGAGGACTTTGTGACAGTTTGCATTTTCGCGGGCGGTGTTAGCTCTCTGAAAATCTACTTCGAAATCGTTGGTTCTCTTTCGGACTTTGTTTTAAAAGAGTCGCCACCTAATTTTAAGGAAATTAGGAAAATTAGTTTCGAAGGATTTATTCATATACAGTGAAAAAGCCTTCGTAATCCAAAGTTCTAGGTAAGGGTTCTGCGGATCCCCTAGGGAAGGTGTTAGGCACCCTAGTATTAAGGATCCGTACTATACGGTTGACCTTAGAATTCCAATGTATGAGTATTTGCATGAACTGTTTATTTAGTGTTTATTCTCGCATTTATAAAATCTGCCATTTGTATATCATTTTGAAATGAATTGAATATATTCCCTTTATATATGGGGTGTTTAGATTCAAATTTATAATATCCGGAGACACATAATTTCCTTTTATATATAAGGATTGTGTATCAAAAGCGTTTTGATTTATAAGTTAAGTATAATTTAGTTCATGCATAGTCTCATACTCAGTTCAGGTCAATCTGTTTAACACATTTAGAACACCCTACTCTAAACCCTTGTATTTACGTATTCTTACGAACTCAATTTTATGACATAATTTTTCCTTGCTATTTATGCGTCTAAGACAAACTTAGCCTTAAAATTCAAAACCTTTTAAAAGGGTGCATTTTTTGTTTTGGGCTTTGGCTCAAATTTCTTTTCATAGTTGTACCTCTTTTCTAAAAAAACTGGGCTCTCGTATGCATTATTTTCAAGAAAGTGTCAGCCATACATCTCGATTTCTCGATTGTTGGGCTCAACCCAAAATATTTATCTTTTTGGGTTTAAAACTTAATTTGTTCTCAAAAGAATATGCCTTTGGGATTGAAAATTTTAACTTGATCTTGTTAAAAAAAAGTCAAAGTTCTTGAAATCTTGCTTTCCTATTTGTCCATGTTAAACTTGTATTTAAAGAAAACAGTTATCCATTTTTAGACTTTGAGAATTTATTTATACTAAGCGGGTTTTGAAAATTCGTTTTGGGGACCTAAAGTCATGTAAACGGCATAGTACCGTTGTCCTAAGATGGCTAATTCAAACCATAAGCTCCAATATATATAACTGGGTTTTACAAGTTTTTACAAATACACAACAACAATATTACATATAGATATTGGGCCTTAGCCCAGCAAGTTGGCTGGACTTGGCCCAAACGACCATGCAGTGGAGGAGAGGAAAAAGAAGTGGGAACTGGTTAGTTTTTGATTTACTGAACTTATCACACACATAAGTATACATATATATATATATATATATATATACACACACAATTCATAAGCAGAAAAAGTGTATACACGCAAATATATAAGATTGGGCCTTTGCGGCCCAAGACCAAATATAAGAAGAAAAGTACCTAAGTCCCCTTTCTTTATCTTAGATTTTTAAAAGTTGGGCTATTCCTTACTAAAACTTGAATTGGGCCAGGCCCATCTAGGACTCTAAGATGAACACTATGTTGAAATTGAGGCTTAATAAGGTTTCCCTCCTTTTTTATTTACTTAATATGTAAGACTTATACATTGCTACCCTGTTCCACCCATATGCATGATATACCCCAAGATATACACATCATGATGTGTATATCAGATGTATATTAGGTGTATATTAATTGTATGTCTTCCCTGTTCTGAGGACCTAATGTGTATTTTCTATATATCCAACCTTAACATATGTTCTAGAGCTCACATTTTAATTAGTTGACCAGATCTTTGCCCTTAACCTGTACCAAGCATTATTCCTATCTCTTACACATATCAAATTTAGATAAGGTTAGTTAAACCATTACTTAAGATCAAACAAGCTATACAATCAGATATTGGCACCATAGTGCACATAGTAGAGAGAAATGAATATTCAGTTTAAACACATGGATTGCTTCACAGTTTCAAATAACACAATAATGGAAAGAATAGGTATCTACTTAACTTTCTCAGACACAGAATGAGGAAACCATGGGAAACATTTAACATGTGAATCAAGAATGAGGTATATAAACTACAAGGCTCCTGGCATAAGCAAGCATACACATATAGGCAGAACAGGACTTAGCTATGCTTGGGTACATATGTACAAGACGCTACAGTATACAGAGATAGCAAATAGCAATTTGAACCAAACAAGTGCAATATATAGACAAGACAAGATGCCAATAAGTTTAGATACATGAGATGGTACAAGATTACACTTCAAATTCCAGTTAAGCTTAACACAGTGACAATAAGATATGATAAGAATATGCAGGATTTATACACAAATGCAACACAAGAGATATGGAGAGAATGCAAAGAAAAACAACCATGCCTTTTGATAAAATCTTAAGGGAAGGATTTACAGAGTTCTACTGGTCTTTAGTGACTCAATTCCTATACCTTTAATACTCATATTTCATTCATGTTTTGAAACTCTAAACTCTTTTCTTTTGTTTCTGACTTAGCCAAATGACACACCTAAATTTCCCACTCAGTCTTAGTAAATCATTCATCCATGTATCCCTGATTCTAATCTATGTTCTTTTGGTCTAATGATAGAATCTATATGATTATAAGGCATTTGTGCAGTAAGAATGCACCCCATAGGCTACAGAAGTGCCATGGTATCCTTTTTATAGAGGAAAGGTATTATAAACCAAGTAATGCTTGGTTCTCCCTTAACCCTCTATCAGGATACCTTTTAAAAAGGCTATTCAAGGCCCTGTGATTTTTAACTTACTCTTAGCCCCTTATGATTATATGGACTCTGTCACTTAAGATGTTCACAACTAAGTATTCAAACAAGTTCAAATGCGTGTACACATAAGCAGACAGGACAATTTAGGTTATGACTAGAATTATTTCTCACCACTAAGGCCTAATAAAATTCATACAGAGTCATAGCATGGGTTAATTTTTCATTAGTAGGTTCCTTAAGCCATTTAACTTCACATAACCATCACAAGCTAGTCTGAACATTCAGCAGGTCATATCATATTATAAACTCTACCTAACCAAGTCACAGAGGTATATATAAAACAGTCAATCAAGTAGTGGAAACTAAACACATGGACAAATTGTGAAAGCTCAGACCAAGACTCAAATAGTTCAAGAGGAACAAAATAGGCAGACTTTCACTTTGAATCTTGAAACAGTTCACTCCAGATAAAACTATGCAGGAATTTTATAATTAAAGCATAAATTCATATTAGCAACTTGACTCACACTCTTTTACAGATCTTAGGTATGGGACAATCACACAAATTAACTAGGACCAGTGTCAACTCTCATTTTAATGCATTCTAGATCTTCAAACAAGATTCAGAGATATTTCATGTAAACAAGTAATCACATAGACTTGGATTAATCATGATTCTTAATAGTGATCTTCTAAACACTTAATATAATCAAACCTTTAAGACTTTTGGCATAACTAGATTCTTCGAGGAAAAAAAAACAAAGACTCAGTCAGTATTAAAACAGGTTCCAAAATGTAATGTGTAGGTGAAAAGGCAACAATATACTCATGTTCACAAATAGGCTATATGGTAAGCATTTAGATTTCTACTCAAGTTCCAATGACCTAGCACCTTTAAAAAGGTTGATTTAGATCACTTAATTGCTTGCTTCTTAGGCAGGGTTCTTCCCATTAACAGATAATGTGTACACAAGGCTCAAACTGACCTAGGTGATTCCACCTTCCCTCCCCTTTACCTAGTCCCACTTTAATATTGAAGAAGATCAGTAAAGCAATGTGCCCACCTAACCCATTATTAATAACTAATGATCTGTTGTTAGTCCACACTCTTCACTCTAACAGCCTCTCAATTAACTTAGACCCCTTTTAAACTCATTTCTATTATGGTTATGTCCTTGATTATTGTCTAATAATAATTTAATAGTAGCTAGTTTGTTTAGATAGGACTAAGTCCATTCAGTACCCATCAATTCGGAGTTAAGTTGTCAAATTCTGGACCATATGCCAATATTCTAGTGTCTAGGAGACTATGCAGCATGCAAGGTTCAGTTGAGAACTCAGATACACCTCAGTGTCAAACACACTATTGAGCTGAGCCACCTATTTAATTACTACAAGCATCTTCACACAATTATTCTAACAAAACACCATATTAATGACTAAATGAACACTACACTTGGGCATAAACTGAACATAAACAAAATCAGAGCAAAAAAAAAAAAAAACTTACCTTTTTGATGCGCAGCCGTGAACAAGAATGGATTTTGGAGCCTGTGTGCTTCAAATTCTCGATCAACCACACATGAAAAGAACAAAGTAAATAAAAAATTTAACTGAAGGACTCAAACCCTAAAGGAGAGCTTAAGTCTAAAATTATACTATTAAGCTAGAATTTGAAGTTGAACTTAAAACTCTAGTTTTTTTTTTTTTTTTTTTTTTGGGCTTGTCCAAAACTTGTTTTTTGGTGAAGGTTGGGGTTCTAGTTATAGAACCCCATAATTATCAAAAACCCTAGAACACCAATGTGGTACAAAGTAGGATTTCTTAGAAAAATGACTTAGCAGCCGAATTCTACGGTCTAGATTAGCCTCTATTAGCAACGAATAGCTTTATTTGGGCCTTGTATTTCTCGATCCGTTTGATTCAAGCTCAACCAATGAGGATCAAGAAAGTAAAAATGCAATACAGCAATAAAAATACATAAAATCATTAATTGTTTCACGCAATTGGACGTGTAAAGACTGTGCAATCTCTGTGACTTCTGCGCGATTACCATTTCTGGCATGAGAGAGGGATAGAATTGAGGCGGCGTTATAGGGGTAGGGGTAAAAGGGGAAGGGAGGAGAAAGGAGACAGATAGGGTCGCGTTTGGTATGAGGAAAATGGAAGTGGAAAGGGATATTACCCTAAGTCTGAAGTGTTTTGGGTCGGGTCTTGTCCGTTTCAGACTAGACTCGGTCCAATTTTAAAAGGATGGACACGGCCCCTCTTTTCCCTATGTATATCATACAGTGATACTTATGTATACTAGGTGTATATATATGTATAGGGGTAGGACGGGTAATTTAAAAAAATAGACAAACATTTACAACAACCACTTATTGATCGTAGTATCAAATTAGGACATAATTCATTCATTAGTTAATTTTAAGATGGCCAATAGTGTAAATAAGCTCATTTGGCAAAATATGGCCTGATTTAATTTGCCAATAGATCTGGTCTTTCCAATTAAGTCCACTAGGAGGCTAATTTTGTTAAAAAAAAAAAAAAAAAAAAAAAAGACCCCAAGTGCCTTATACCATGAATTGGCTAGTTCAATTGTGTCCAATTAAATAATTAGAAATAATGTCCCTCTAATTGACTAATTATCCTAATTAAATAATAGAAACAATTATTAGATTCAACAAATTATGAAAATACACAAAATTAAAGATTGAGAGGTAAAATGGTCAATTCTTTTAATTACTCAAATCCCTTGGATTAAAGGGAATAAAACATTTGCCAATTTGACCTTTTTGACAATTTAAACAATTAAATAAATAATTGAAAAATTGGTTTACTTTGGTTAAATCTAACATACATTTCAAAAATATACCAATTAATTCCAAAATGATTTATAATATCATAGAAATTATTTTATCAATTTAAAGGAGTAAAAATATAGACCTAATAAATTTTATAAAAAACATTTTGACCTCTAAAAATGCGTGATTCATTTTGTTTGTCATCCAAGGACTCTGAACAATTAAACTAAATTATGGTAGGTTAAAAATTAGGTGTCAACAACTGCCCCTTCGTTGTTCGGGGATGACGGGGCCATCCCTAGGCAACGAAATTTGACTAACCTTAATTTTTGACTGACCCCGTTTATTTTACCCTTTGTCTCTTTGCAATTTTCGCATATGTGGCTTGACCCTGGTCTCAGGGTTTCCCACATATCTCGTGTTATATGAGAACTGAGGCCGCTTATATTTCGACTCAACTAAAGACCTTCAAGTGATCTGGAAGAAACTATCTGGGGATCCCAATATTATGATTGGGATTCTCCGGAAGACTGTTAGAATGTGATCGACTCTCGGGGCTTGAGTTTGCCTACATATCCCTGATTCCTGGGAATCAGGTCATATGTAGTTTGACTTGCTGGAGAAGAGTATATCCCTTATGCGGGAGTACCTTCCGACTTCCTAGTGTATACCCGTCTGGTCGCAATTTTTAGTGGAAAATAAAAACAAGACAAGTTGTGGCTGGTTCTAAGATTGGATGGCTTCCAAATCCTTGCCGGAGAGCTTGAATCTCATGGGCACCCTATCTTGACCGACTGCGTAAGAAAAAGTTTCACGTTTGCTCCGCAATTTTTCCTGGATCTGATTCAGCAACCGGCTCCTTTTGGGTGGCTGTGTGCTCCTCTCCTGATCTTGACAATATGCAGATATTCTTGTGGAAATCTAGATAGATGGCCCTCTCGGCTTGTTTGAATGAATGGCCCTCTTGGCTATTTGTATGAATGACCCTCTTGGTTGTTTGAATGAATGGCCCTCTTGGTTGTTTATATGAATGACCCTCTTAGCTTGTTTGTATAAATAGCTCTCTTGACTTGTTTGAATGAATAGCCCACTTGGCTTGTTTGTATGAATGTCCCTCTTGGCTTGTTTGTATGAATGGTCGTCTTGGCTATTTGTATGAATGACCCTCTTGGCTTGTTTACATGAATGGCCCTCTTGGCTGTTTGTATGAATGACCCTCTTTGCTTGTTTGTATAAAAGGCCCTCTTCGCTTGTTTGTATGAATGAATGGCCCTCTTGGCTTTGTTTGAATGGCCCTCTCAGCAAAATAAACGAATGGGCCTCTTGGCTTTGTGTGAATGGCCCTCTCGGCAAAATAAACGAATGGCCCTCTTGGCATGCAAATGATAATTTTAGCCCTTATGGTTGGATAATCTTTCTTTCGTTCATTGCATTGGTTGTTTACCCTTATGGCCAGATATTCCCTTTGTGCTTGTCATGACCCTTTTGGTCGCATGTATCTTTATGCTCATCCATTATGACCCTCTTCGTCTGATGCATATTTGTCGTTTATTTGCTCCATGACTCTCGCAGTTAGACGTCTCTTCAATACCTCTTTTTGTGTCTTTCTCCACCGTCTGGGCTTTGTTATTTGCTTTTGCTAGGAGTAAGCTGGTTGGCTGTATATCTGTTGTCCTGTAGAAGGAAAAACCTGCATTCACAGAAAAATTGTGAGTTTCCTAAGAAGCCGATTAGCATCGCCGTCTTCTCGCTTGGTGTCTCCTCTTGATACTCGTCCGGACCCCTTTGGGCTTGGAATTTCGAGAGATGTTTCTGGAACGTAATTATGCTATATATTTTTCTTTGAAAATCAAGAGTAAAAATTTATAAAACGCACAATATTTTTTCTTAAAAGGTAAATGTTTGTTTCATTTTTATGTGTCATGACGTGTGTTTTCTCCGAACGAGGTCTTCTGGTTCTTCTCGGAGGCCTGATTGCTAACTTTTGTATTGGTAGAATTTTTTAGGTCCTCCTCAAAAATTCTTCCCCCGGTCTCAGGACTCGCTCTGGATGTCCCTTGTGTTGTCATGTTAAGTGGGAATTTTTGGGGCACCCTAAAAAATTATATCCCAATGTATGCCTTTACTTTGTCTCTTTCTTCATTGACTGTTTCTGATAGGAATTTTTGGGATCTCCTAAAAATTTCTGCCCCAGCGTAGGGTGGATACTGTCTAGTTCCTATACTAAACATTGCAAGCTTGATCATGTTGACTTTTCCCGCCTTATTGTCTCTGAGGTTTTTTAGGGGTTTCTTGGTTTTTCTTTTATAACGACCGAGCTCGAGAGCGCCTACGTATCCTGCCGCAGCAGGAATTCAGGTCAAACGTAGTTTGGAATAAAGTAATTGAGTTTTGGTTTTACTAATAAAGCGACCGGGTGCACTATGGACCGCCTACATATCCCATCGTGGGGAATTCAAGTCATTGCGTAGTTCATTACATAGATGATCTGTATTTCTCCTATTTTAGTACGATTACAAGAAAAAGGTATGATTACAAGGAAATACCAATATGATTACAAGCAAATCGAATCCTAAATGTAATATCCCTTGAGTGTGTCTGCATTGATAGCCTTGGGCCACTCTTGGCCGTCCATCTCGACTAGGACCATGGCTCCTCCTGAAAGTACATTTCTGACCATGTATGGTCCTTGCCAGTTCGCCGCGAATTTCCCTTTATATTTCTCTTGCTGAGAGAATGCTCGCTTGAGTATGAGTTATCCAATCTGAAAAAGTTGAGTTCTGACCCGCTTGCTGAAGGCTTTAGACATCCTTTGTCTATAGATGTCCGTGGCACACTGCCACCATTCTCTTTCCTCTATCATGGTCAGTTGTTCATAACGATTTTTAACCCATTCTGCATCTTTAGCTCTGCCTCTTGGATGATCCTGAGTGAAGGGATCTCTACTCCTGCGGGTATGACCGCTTTTGTACTGTAGACAAGGAGGTATGGGGTTTCCCTAGTAGAAGTTCTGGTTTTTTTTTGTACCATAACAGAGCATAAGGCAGCTGCTCGTGCCAATTCTTGTAGTAATCGACCATCTTCCTCAAGTTCCTTTTGACGTTCTTGTTGGCAGCCTCTACGGCTCCATTCATCTGTGGCCGATAGGCAGTAGAGTTCCTGTGAGTGATTTTCAATTGTTCACTGATGTTTTTCATCAAATGGCTATTCATATTGGCACCATTGTCTATGATGATGTATTCTTGCACACCAAAACGACATATCAAATTGTTCTTGACAAAGTCGGCAACGACTTTCTTGGTCACTGATTTGTGGGAAGTTGCCTCTATCCATTTAGTGAAGTAGTCTATGACGACTAAGATGAAGCGATGCCCGTTGGAAGCCAGAGGCTTAATGGGTCCTATGACATCCATTCCCCACACCACGAAATGCCACGGTGAGCTCATTGCGTGTAATTCTGTAGGCGGAACCTTGATCAGATCCCCGTGTATCTTACATTGATGGCACTTTTGCACGAATTTACATGATTCATGCTCCATGGTCAACCAATAAGATCATGTCCTCAATATTTTCTTAGTGAGAACGAATCCATTCATGTGGGGTCCATATGCCTCTGCGTGCAATTCTTTTAGCAATTTTGTGGCTTCTTCGGTATCCACACATCTGAGCAATCCGAGATCAAGGGCCCTTTTTATAGTACTTCCTTGTTCAAGAAGAAACCATTAGCCAACCTCCTGATGGTCTTCTTCTAATTTGCTGAACTCTCTGGGGGATACTCCCCCTTTTCCAGATAGGCCTTAATGTCGGCGTACTATGGTTGGCCATCTATCTTGGCCTCTGCATAAGCGCAGTGAGCCTACTCTTCTCTCAGTATGATCTCTAATGGATCAATGTGGGTGCTTTTCGGATGTTGGATCATAGACGCTATTGTGGCCAATGCGTTTGCGAACTCATTCTGAGCCCTTGGAGTATGCCTGAAGTCAACAATCTTGAATCTTTCACACAATCTTTGTGCCAGATTCACATATGGGAGTATCTTATCATTTTTGGTTGCCCAATTTCCTTTCACTTGATTGATGAGAAAATTGGAGTCCTCGATTACCAATAACTCATGTATGTTCATGTCTAGCGCCATCTTAAGGCCTAGGATACATGCTTCATATTCCCCCATGTTGTTGGTACATCAAAATTTGAGTTTTATGGCCATCAGATTGTGTTGCCCTATTTCTGATATCACACCGCCCCAATGCCTGATCCTTTATAATTGATTGCTCCATCAAAGAACAGTCTCCAGCCCAAATATGGCTCTACCATCTCTTTTTCCATGGACATCACTTCCTCCTCTGGGAAAAAAGTCCGTAATTGTTCCAGTTCATCATCTACAGGACTTTCTGCTAGCAAATCCGCTAAGGCTTGTCCTTTGATTGCCTTTTGCGCCACGTACACGATGTCAAATTCGCTCACCAGCATTTTCCATTTAGCCAACTTTCTTTTGGGCATCAGTTGCCAGAAAATATATCTTAACGGATCCATCCTAGATATGAGGTGAGTGCTAAACACTGATAAGTAGTGCCTCAATTTTTTGGCAATCCAGGTCAATGCATAACAGGTCTTCTCTACGAGCATAGACCGCTCTTCACAAGGGGTGAACTTCTTACTCAAATAGTAGATGGCATGCTCCTTTTTGCCCTCTTCATTATGCTGGGCGAGCATGCACCCGAAAGCTTTCTCTGATACGGACAGATACAGTAACAGAGGACTCCCTGGCCTGGGTGGCACCAAGACAGGAGGATTGGAAATTTATCTCTTGATCATGTCTAATGCCTCTTGGCACTCCTCTATCCAATTTGTGGGAGCGTCTTTCTTGCGTAACCTGAGGATTGGCTCTATAATCATAGTTGACTGGGCTATGAATCGTCTAAGGTAGTTTATCCTTTCCAAGAAACTCATGACTTCTTTCTTGGTTTTGGGGGCTGGTAACTCCTGAATTGCTTTAATCTTGGTAGGGTCTGGTTCAATGCCCCTACGGTTGACTATGAATCCTAGCAATTTACCTGTCGGCACTCCAAACGCGCACTTTGCGAGGTTCAGCTTTAGATTGAACTTGCGAAGTCTGTCGAAGAACATACGCAAATGCACAATATGCTCTGAGCTTTCCCTTAATTTTCTGATGACATCGTCCACAGAGACCTTAATCTCTCGATGCATCATATCATGGAACTGGGCAGTCATGGCTCTTATGTACGTGACACCGGCATTTTTTTAGGCCAAACGACATTACCCTATAGTTGTAGACTCCCCAAGGGGTGAAGAAGGCTATTTTTTCAGCATTTTTTCGCTCATGAGTATCTGGTGGTACCCGGCGGATTAATCCACGAATGACTGCCGCTCATGCTTGGCGCAGTTGTCTATCAGGATGTGGATGTTTGGAAGTGGAAAGTTTTCTTTCCGACTGGCGCGGTTGAGATCTCGATAGTCCACACAGATTTGAATCTTTCCATCCTTTTTAGGTACTGGCACTGTGTTGGCCACCCAAGTGGGATAGGAAGTCATCTCCACTATTCCGGACTCGATTTTTTTCTCCACTTCGTCCTTTATCCTGATACTCCAGTCAGGCTTAAATGTCTGGGTCTTTTTCTTAACGGGCGCTAAGCCTTCCTTAATAGGCAATATGTGTTCTACAATTTCAGTGCTCAAACCTGGCATATATGCATATGACCAGGCAAAGACATCCATATATTCCCTTAATAGAGCTACGAGCTCTTCTTTCTGTAGGTCTCCCAAGTAAGCACTGATTCATGTCTCCTTGACATCCCCTTCGTCACCGAGGTTTTACCTCAGTTTCGTCTATATTTGGCTTCTTATTTTCTTCTAATTCTTCCAATTCTTCTACCAGTCCATCTGGCATCATCGTTGATTCATCGTACTTCTCATATTCTTGTTGTCTGTTTCCCTCGCCTATTTCACAACATGTCATGAAATTTTACGACACGTCATGACATTTTGGTTATTTTATTATGGTTACTACTGAAAAGGCGAGGCACAATAAAGTTAGGTTTATTATTACCTGTTATGCGTATTCAGTTAGAATAACCTTTATTATTATTATTTGATAAAGATAGCAGTTTTATGTAAACCGAGGCTTTTCATTAATTCAAGAGCAATTGGCTACAATTGTGGTCCTGGTTTAGAACGACGTCGAACCATTTCCATTTTTAAACATTACGATGTAATTTAGAAAAAATGCGATCATTCGGGCCTCAGCCGATGTCACCGCTTTTATCAAAAGGTTTTAAGGAAAATTCATCTCTCTACCGAGAAGCCAAGAGGGGGGTGGATGTCCAATTGTTCAGGCGCTCTCTTAGCCTCAGACTGGGTACGCTGGGTGTCTTCTGGTTTTCTTCAATAACCGCGTAGCATCCCATTTCTTGGAATAGTGACTTGAGACTCCCATCCATTTCTTCTTTGTTCAGCGTCGACATCTTTTTGGGGAATGACTGGTACAAACCCGGAGTTGGACGTGGCAAATTCCTTGTTCTAGGCTCTCTCTTTATTGCCCTTGTGAGTTTGTCTTCGCTAAGAGTATACCCCAGACCGAAGTGGTAATTTTCTTTTGGGATTGGGACCGGCTCTATTATCCCTCTGAGGTCTCTTTCTAGACCTTTTCCTATTTCAAAACTGTTCTTCAGCATAGTGGAGGCAATCATTCTGTAGACTGCTAGCATGGGCTTATCAGCCTCTTCCTCCACATGAGTGTCCCAACGTATTCCACTACATGAAAGTTTGGCAAATGAGGGCTCCCTTCAATCATAGGAACGATGTTGTAAGGATACTTCTGAATATCCTTCTCAACTGCAACAACAATTTCCCGGCGTTGCCATTCAAACTTTCTGGCTTGATGTAGATTTAACGGGATTGCACTGGTGGAGTGTATCCAGGGTCTTCTCAAGAGCATATTATAGTTGGCAGTGATTTCCATGACCTGGAACTCTGCTGTGAAGGATGCAGGTCCGACCTGGATCTGTAGATCTATCTCTCCAAGGGAGTCACTTAGAGATCCATCAAACCCTCTGACATTCGTTCCACTTTGGTAAATTTTTCCTACGTCGTAGCCGAGCTGGGTCAATGTGGTGAAAGGGCAAATATTGAGGCCTGATCCATTATCCACCAGCACCCTCCCTATTGCTTTACCATGGTATTCCACGGTGATGTTAAGGGCTCTGTTGTAAGTGGTTCCTTCTGCTGGCAAATCCTCTTTGGAGAAGCAGATTTTGTGTTCTCCGATGATATGGGCTACCAGTCCAGCCAAATCCTCACTGCTTGTACAAGCTGCTATGTGTGTGTCATCCAACACTCTCATGAGAGCTTGCCTTGTGATGGGGAGCTGGCTAGTAATGACAACACCGATATTTATGCGGGTGGTTTATTCAAATGTTCAACAATGGAGTAATTTTTTGCCACATGCACTGCCAGAAATCCTCAGCTTCTCCTTCAGTTATTACCCTCTTTTGGGTGTTTTCCTTTCTTGCAACATTTTGAGCCAACTCTTCAAGAGTGTAACATCTCCCTGAACAGGTCATGCCTTGGGCCATGGCTGCTTGTGCAGTGATTGGATTCGCGGGAGCAATTTTTTGTGCCACCTGAGCTACCACGGGTGCTGGAGTCAAGGCCTTGAATCTCGATGTCATTGTCATGGCTCCCAACGCTAAAACCAGAACCTTGAGATTCGGACGCTCCTAAAGTGTGAGGGAGGCTATTGTGTGCTCCATCGATTCGACTGCTATGGGGATTAATGCTCTGCAAGCTTCCTAGTCCTTATTATTTTCAATCATGCGGACTCTGTTATTTCCATGATTGGGCAATGGGTTTGTGTTCACATTGGGAGCTGCGGTCTCCAAGACGATTTCCCTCTTGTCAATCAGATCTTGAATTTTGTGCTTGAGATTTATACAGTCTTCTATGTTGTGCCCATTTCCTCCTGAATGATTGGCACAGGTCTGATCAGCCTTGTAAAACCCATTTCCCGGCTGTGCTGGCTTTGGTGTGACCTTCTGAATCAAGCCTGTAGCCAATAACCTTTCGAAGAGTCGAGCCCTAGGCTCGAGAAGCGTTATGAATTCCCTTACCGGTCTTCTCTCGAAAGTGAGACATGGGGCATTGTATGTTGGGGGTGGCGGTTGAATTTGGTAGTTCTGGGGTGGTTGATATGCTTGTGGTGGGTTATATTTTCAGTAATTTTGTTGGGGTGGTGCTTGGTAAGTGGAAGCAGACACACGGACATTAGGCGGAGCCGTGTAAGTACAGTGGTGGTAAAGCTCGGCTATGTGTAGTACACAGGTGTTGGGTAATTTATGAGGGGTGTAGTTATGTGAGTGGATTGTGGTTCTTTCGGGCTTGGATTTAGAGGGTGGGATACACTTGCCACGTCCTCTTTCTTCTTGCGGCAGATTCCGCCGCAGCTTGTTCAGATGCTTTGTTGAAGACACTAACTATTTTCTAGGACTTAAGACCATCTTCTATAGCCTCTCTCATTTTTCCAAATACAGCAAACAGTCTTCCAGCCATGGACAACATTCTGTCATAGAAATCGGGCTCCTGGACCTGATGAACACAGAGCCTAGCTCTCCTTCACACATTGATGGCTGCACACAGGCTGCCACGGCCCTCTACCTGCTGGCAAACTCCCTGTAGTTTTTTGTCGATTTCTGCTTGACCCTTTCAAGATAATAGCGGTCTGGCACTATTTGACGTTAAAGAGGAATCTCTACGTGAAGTATTCTGCCTTGTCCTCCTAGGTGTGCCATTGGCGCATGTCTTGAGTTGCGAAACATTCAGCGGCTTCTCCAGTTAGGCTACGACTAAATAGTCGCATGATCAGAGGTTCATTTTTCATTACTCCAACCAATTGGTCACAGTAGCATCAGAGGTGTGCTTTGGGATTCCCTGCTCTATCGAACATCTCAAATTTTGTGATTTTGAACCCTTCTAGCTATTCCAAGTCCGAATGCATGCACATGTCATCATATCTTAGTCCTGTAGCCTTTCTTGTAGACCGGTTAGACTTCTCCAGTAATTCCTCCATTTTTTCTCCCTATCTCTTTCTCGCTTATCCTGTTCGGCTCTCCAGGCCCTTTCCATTTCTTCATAATTGTCTAGCTCCTTCGGCCCTCGAGAGCATTCGCTGGGGATGTTGGGAGTGAAGAATGAAACCTGGTAGGTGGTATGGTTGAGCGGGACAACGGCGGTTTGTACAGCTGGTGGAGCTAGACCTCGCAATTGGCTTGTCAGATTAATGTGAACAGGATGAGGAACTTGGTAAGAAGGAACTGAGTGGGTGGTCCCAGGGACTTGGGTGTATTTTGTCGGAGGAGGAGTGCGGTAGGAAGTTCCAATATGGTTTAGATTTGTGGAGCTTAGTGGAGGTGGGATGGCTCCTGGCAGGTATATAGGGAAGTGATTGTGCATTGGTGAGCTCAGGGAAGGGAATGGAGGAGGAGGCCTTCTTTCCCCTGTCGAGGCATCCTTGCCTATATTCGTTGCCTCATTTCGGGCTACCTTTTCTTGTAGAGCCATAACGGCGGTCAATAGTGTCGCAATCACGTCTTCTTGAGATGATACCTCTTGCGGATCTTGGGCATTTCTGTCACGGAAAGTGAGCTCAGTTCTGTTCTCGGGAGTACCGGTCATCTTCTCTTTGACTTTGTCTGTGAGGGATGCTAATATGGCTTTGGATTTTGTAAAGTATGCCAGCTTTTAGTACTACGCTGATCGGCCTCGTTCTATAAGACAAGAATAACTCAACGGTAGACAATGTTAGTTACTTGCCATAAAGTATAAAAGCAAGATATCACATATTTAAAGCGTACATAGCACATAAAGTTATATATTAAGCTTGAACACTTTTGATCCCCGGTCCTAAGGGCTCAGATGTTTTACGGGCTTTTGATGATTCGGTAGATCTTAGTCCATTCGCCTTTATGGCTGACTTACCCTGGTAAATTATCCTTCGTGGGAGGGAATTGTAATTTATATTATGTAGGGGCCGAGTCTTACGTAGACTACCTACGTATCCCACCAAAGGGAAATCAGGCCCTATCATAGTTCGTCTTACAAAAGAAGGATACATGTATCCTTTAAGCTAAAACTAACTAAAGACATCCCTAAACCAGGCTCGACTAGGGCTTCCCGCGTATCCCTCCATAGGGACGTCAGGTTGGTGCGGTTCCCTACAATATTTATGGGGGGAGGTGGTAACCTTTTATGTGCAAAAATGGAGACACCGATTATCTACCCAAAAATACAGTCCCGTGATTCACTGTCCTTACGAACTCACTCTCTCTCATTCTCCTTCCTTCTCAGTATTGCGGTGGTAAGATGACCAAGATCTCTCATGTGCTGATCTTGTGTTCAAGTTTGAGCTTAAATGCATGGCACTCTTTTATGTCGTGCCCCATGGCTCCTATATGATAGAGGCGAATTTTTTTCCTGTTGGACCCTAATGGTGCGAGCTCGTGGGCAGGTTCCACGGGTCTAATCTTTCTCAAACTAGCCAGGATTCAGAATATGCGGGCGTATGATTCCTCGAAGATCGCAAAATCATACCGCCAGATCTGTGTGCCAGCAGTGAATCCCTCTCCAGAGATAATAGGGTCATGAACTAGTAGGGTGTGTGGCCCCCACAAAGTCCCAATGATCCTATCATCAATCAGACTACAAATTCTTATTCTCAACCTAGACACTCGTTCAGGATATGACTAGCCTAGTTGCGGTGGAACGGACACCTTTTGTATGCATACACTAACTCGGGCGATTGCAACCTAGCCCTAGTAGTGTAAGGCACTCATGTGGCAACCATCCTCTCATATACCTCCTTACAGGTGACAGGCCATGGAGCCACACTGAATGGGGAGGAGTGGGCTTTGAAGCCTATTCCCCACCAAGGAGGTTCAGAAGGGCCTGCCCTTCCAAAATTCTATGATGCCATGGTGGAGGGTGCAGGTACTAACATGGGTGGGGGTGCATAGAATTCAGATCCCTCATTGGTCGGCGCATAATAATCAGACTCCTCATTGGCATCATTTTCCTCTTCACCAAACTCAGGAAACATTCCAAATGGTTCTTCTTCTCCCTCAGCTTCTATGTCAATGGGCTCCAATTCTTCTTCCTCCACATTCTGGGGACCCTCCTCTTTTGGTTCCTCCCCCTCAATGGGTTCAGAGACTTCCTGTTGGGGCTTTGACACTTCTTGGGGATCTGATTCTGTCACCCAATGATCTGATCCAGCTCCTTGGCTTTCCTCCCTTCCTCCGGGAGTCCCTTCTCTAGGACTCATGGGCCTCCTCTCTAGAGGTATATAGTTCAGCACTAATTCCCTTACTTCTTCTGGGACATTCCCATAGTATTGTTCTTGGCGTATGCCCTCGGGTGGGTTCCTAACCATCTCTAGTAGTCGGTCCACTTCTTTAATTTTCCTCCCTATCTCTTGGAGGTGCTTCTCTATTTGTAGTACTTTGTCTCTCAACATTTCTATTGTCTCTCCCAGAGTCTGCGTCTCTTGTTCTCCTTGGTTTGCCATGGCAAGTCAACCTTTTAATGGAGATAAATTGGGGTAAGTTTTAAGCTTTTGGTTTTTATTTTGATATGTGGTTTTAGTTCATCGGATCAAATGTATTCAAGCCTTAATACATGATAACACACATAGCAAGTAGGAATATGAGGCACGTAGCAAACATTCATATAATTTTAACAGATATTTATACTACTCGCGTTCCTAAAACTTTTTTGAGTTAAGGCTTTCCTAAACGATTGAAGCATGCAAGTGCCAGATGAATCATTGCCCCAAAAATCATCATTAGTTAATAACAAAATATCTTCCCCAAAGGGATTACAAAGATGATGAAGCCGACAAGGGGCTCAATATAAAGTAGTAAATCAGCAAGGTTCTCCTCAAGCAGCTGATGTCGAGGCCTGGCTTGTCTTGGCCTTTTTCACCTTTCGAAGGGTGGTCTGAATCCGAAGTCGTGCTTGGTGCATTTCCATCCTAACTATTACCGGATTTGTTTCTTCTAAAATCTGGGCTAAGTGCTCATCCGTGCTTTCCAAATATTCCTTCAGATGATCCTCTTCTTGAGCATCATGAGGAGGTGCGGGCCTTAGGATAGATGCCCGGGCTAGGTGTCCCTATAGCCATTGATGATACCTTGGATCACACCCTGCCTCGAAACTGTCTAGGGCTAAAGTATCTGGACCCCAACTCACACGACCATTCCATTCTTCGAGGATCACCCCCGTTCTTTATCTTCTACCACGTGTGCTCGATGATGAATTGCTCAGGATTTCCCACCCGAGGTATCACTTCCCTTCTACCGAACTGCCTCAAAACCCGAGATGGGTAATAAGGGCTGATTCCTCGAACCCCAGCTAATGGAAACAAATGACAGTTCTTACACAGAACCACCACATTTTCTAATATGAAGTCAGGAAACATCCACTGGATTCTACCTTCAGTCAATTCTTCAAAGAAGCCGGCCCATGTCCCTTTGGACATGTAACCAAGATTCGCGCAAAGGTTTGTAAGATGGTCTACCCTATTGTGGTTGCTCAGATATTGGAGTTCCTTAACCACGTTTATGATTTTAATAATCCGCCATTGTAACTACATGCTACATCTTTGGAAGTATCGGAAACCATTCTGGCATTTGTCCAATGCCCCGAAAATGTCTGCTAGAATGATGGGTGCTAAATCAAAGTACCTCATTGCTTGATCCTTAGTTATACCATAGAAAATAGCATGGGCAAAGTAGATCACTCGGGTATCTATGGTCATCGAGTCACCCTGTAGAAACACCATAATACCTAGCAAGGCTATGGCGAACGCCAAAGGTCTAACAGCTTCCCACTCCTCCTTACTCTTGAACTCTCTCTAATACAGGGTATACCCGGTAGCATCTCCGAATCTCTGATACAAATCTCTAAAGGCTACAGTGGGCCCTCACGCCCAGGGTGCTTCAGTCAATGCAAGGAACTTCATGATCTGACCGACTATGGGCCTCTGTGGAAATAACAGGTGGTGATTTGGTTTGTGTTGTCTCCTCAGACAGGTTCCATTGCTGTCTATGGCATCCCTAATCTCTTCTAAGGTCAAAGTCATCTCAATTTCTCTGAAGCGAAACAACATTTCCTTATCGCCCAATATCCGGCTAACACCTCTATTAATTCCGGACGACCTTTCATTGTCATGATAGCTGGCAAGTGACCCAGAGTGCAATTAATTGTCTTCTTGTGAGGATCCCCTAACCATGACACCAAACCCTCAACAAACCCGGAGCCTCGATGATTATGCTAAAATGGATGCGGCCTTCAATCTACAAAATAAAACACCGTTAGGATTCCCTAATCCTCACAGGGTCAATGGTTCATCACATTGGCACTAAACATGCTGCTACATAGCACACAAATGAGATGCGGTGTTCTTCGGGTCATAGACCGGCCGAGCACAAGGTGGTCTCTCTTAATGAGCTTCAGGTAGGTCTGAGATACCCAAAGCTCATCCAGGTATGAATGCTCTAGTTCAGTAGGGATTTGGCTTAGCTCTATCCTAGTTTTACTAGACTAGGTTTTTCACAAAAGACCGGAAACTTGAGTGGATAACTGGGGCTGAACCATCAGGGCTGTTGGACGACCACGAACCAACCCCGCCCCATAATGGTTCCATAAGAAGTATTTTGGCTTTTTAGTTAAGGCACGACCACATGCTCCGCGAAGTCTCCATTGAACAAAATGTAAAATAAATGCTAGGAGTGGCAGAGTTATGATATGCATGTAATGACAGTTGATAATAGTAGGAAAGTAAACACATAAACAGTTAAAGCAAATATACCCACATTATATTGGAACCCTTATGGTTAGAACCGTTAAGTCCCCAGCAGAGTCGCTATCTGTGACGGTTCGCATTTTCACGGGCGGGGTTAGCGCTCGGAAAAGCTACTTCATAATCACTGGTGCTCTTTCGGATTTTGTTTTAAAAGAGTCGCCACCTAATTTTTAGAAATTAGGAAAATCAGTTTCGATGGATTTATTCATATACAGTGAAAAATCCTTCGTAATCAAAAGTTCTAGGTAAGGATTCTGATGGTCCCCTAGGGAATGTATTAGGCACCCTAGTATTAAGGATCCGTACTATACGGTTGACCTTCAAATTCCAATGTATGAGTATTTGTATGAACTATTTATTTAGTGTTTATTCCCGCTTTTATAAAATCTGCCATTTGCATATCATTTTGAAAAGAATTGAATATATTCCCTTTATATATGGGTATTTAGATTCGGATTTATAATATCCGAAGACACATAATTTCCTTTTATATATAAGGATAGTGTATCAAAATCATTTTGATTTATAAGTTAATTATAATTTAGTTCATGCTTAGGCTCATAATTGGTTCGGGTCAATCAATTTAACACCGCCCTACTCTAAACCCTTGTATTTACGAATTCTTACGAACTCAATTTTATGACACAATTTTTCCTTGTTATTTGTGTGTATAAGACGAACTTAACCTTAAAATCTATAACCTTTTAAAAGGGTGCATTTTTTGTTTTGGGCTTTGGATCAAATTTCTTTTGATAGTTGTACCTCTTTTCTAAAAAAACTAGGCTCTCGTATGCATTATTTTCAGGAAAATGTCAACCATACATCTCGAGGACTATTCCTTACTAAAACTTGAATTGGACATCAATAAAGAAGGACATCAGAGGACTACAACAAGTTATGTAGTATACAAATATGGTGAAAGTTTCCTTCAATGTTTAAGCTGAAGCATTGATTAAGAATGGGTAAAAAGGAATAATTATATTAGTATTGACGATGATTAAAGCGGCACATAATTCCTCAAAATTGGCTAGAAAAATTGTCTCAGACTGTGTTTTTTTTTTAAGTAATTAAATATTTTACTCAGTCTTGTACATTGAGTTGTATGTCTTGTACCATAATATTTTCATGATCTCCAAAAAGGCCTAACGTAGTGACTGTCACACAAGACTAGGATAAATGTTAAAGATTTCAGATGGCTATTCATCTACATTTCAAGTATGTACTATGTATCTTGCAGTCACTTACATACATACAGATCAATGGAACAACTCACGCAACCAGGTGTCATCATACTAAGCCAACTATAGCCGTCATTAAGTGTGTGTTGAGAACTGACAAATTAAGCATGAAAAACTGTCACAATTATGTCATCCACTCTCCAAGAAGACTCTTCAAATACTCATTCACATTGTATTGTTCTTCACTCTCACGGCTATTTAAATAGATAACCCTTATCACTCTCTCACTATGGAACCAAAGTAGAAAAGATCAAAAGATTCGCTAGGTTCAAATAAACCTCCCTCTCAGTTACTCAAAAATTTCCAAGCTTAGCCTGCACTATTCTTTATCCTATCTTTGGAATTCACCTTTCCAAAGTTATTCATATGTGCATATCCTCAAATAAGGTGAAAGGAAAAATTAGGTAGAGCATATAGGCAGGGGGAATGAGATGAAGCCTCTGAAACAAAGGAGGATGAGGGAGAAATCATCGAAACAATATTTTCTCAAATGGAAAAATGAGTTGCTTGATATTGCAAGCTAGGTTCAGGTTTGGTAAAATAATGATGAAAATGACGTATGAAGGAATAAGGGGTCGTGAAGAAATAAGAAAGGATGAAATAAAGGAGCACAATCTCACTGATTAAGCTATAAGTGCAAAAAGGTAATCCGAGGGGCACAAATTTCAATATCTTATCACATACCGGGTTAAAATTCAGATCAACAAGAAACAAAAATATTTGATGACCTCTTGTCCTGCCAATGACACTACCTCCAGAGCTAAAAGCCTCTCCACATCTCCTAAATAGAACTGCTTAGAAAGTGCCCAGAGGCTACAGGGCATTTAGGAAAAAAATGACCATCTTTCTTCTCATGAGATCGTGCGATAGAGCCATGTATGAGATTTTATCATCCTTAATATTGTGTTGTGATTTCAGAAATGCCGCCAAAGGGAAAAGTTACAGCCGCCCAGAAGGGAAAAACAACGGCAAAGAGGCGGGTAGAAAGAGGTCCTCCGATGAACATAGAAGAAGGCGAATCACATAATGAAGCCATATCTAATACTTCCTCTACCCCACCTAATGTGGAAGAACAAGGAGGAGCTCCAGCTCCAATTCCTCCACCGGTTGCTTCGGGTCAACAAGTGACCGAGGCCATTCACTTATTGACACAATTGGTTGCCGTACAGGCACATCGGCAAAATGTGAGCTCAAGTGATCGGGCAGCAAGTACCAGGGCCCGCGATTTTATGAATCTAAATCCTCCGGAGTTTTTCGGGTCAAAGCCGAATGAAGACCCGCAAGGTTTCATAGATGAAATATTGAGGACATTGAGGATTGTCCATGCCTCTAAAACTAAATCCATGGAGTTGTCATCTTATAGACTCCGAGATGTGGCAGTTATGGTACAACTATTGGGTATTATCAAGAGGAGAGAATGCGCCTCCTCCGGTTTGGCAAGAATTCGTGGATGCGTTTATTCGTCACTATTTGCCACCCGAGGTTCGCCGAGCTAGAGCGGATAGGTTCTTAAATTTGAAACAAGGAAATATGAGTGCCCGGGAGTATAGCCTTCAATTCAATTCGTTGGCTAGATATGCCCCGGCTATGGTGGCCGATATGGGAGATAGAGTGCATAGGTTTGTGAGTGGCCTAGGGCCATATTTGTTCAAAGATTCCTTAACGACTTCATTGCAAGACGGGATGGATATCTCCCGCATTCAAGCCCATGCTCAAAATCTAGAAGAGCAATGACATCCGCAAAGGGGTGAGCGTGATATGGATCAGGGCCAAGTAAGAGGGCCAGATCCATAGGTGCTGATAGCGACCATAGAAAGGGATCGAGACAGACGTATTCTAGGCACTCAAGTCAGTCGGTGACTAGTATACCTCCACGAGTTGCAGACCAGGGGTCCGACTTCTCTAGTCATCCCGAACCGGATCAGAGTTTCACCGAGTCGGGCTCTCGGTATAGGAGTGATTCAGGCCAGAGGAGATCATCTATACCACAATCTACCCAGTGCAGTAAGTTACATTGGGGACCATGCCAATTGGGCTCGAATATTTGTTATGTTTGCGGCTAGTCGGGTCACATTATGAGAGAGTGCCCGTTTCGAGGCGGTAGGCACGCGGTTCAGCCCGCAGGATCAGCAGCTGGTTCTTCTTCGGTGCGCCCGGGAGGGCAGACTTCCCCGGTTCCGGCAGGGTAAGGTAGAGGCAGAGGGGGAGCAACTACTTTAGGTGCCACTCAGCCCCGTATATATGCTTTAGCTGAGCGACAGGATCCAGAGTCATTTCCCGATTGCGTCACAGGTATATATGTACCTTTGATAATGTGTGAAAGGAGAAATAAATAATTATCATATTAAACAAGTATGAATTGAGAGGTTTTATGCTATGTAGCGACGGTAATCGATAAAGTGCGATATGTGGTATTAACAGTTTTTATATATATATATATATATATATATATCCTTGAGGATAGTCTTGATCCACCACTAGTAATCTATATGAAATACCTTTAGAAATACTACCGATAAGACTTAAAGGGGATTGTGAGGACGATGCTACACAAGCTTTAAGGAAGTAGGGTGTGAGGGGTAGAACCTCTAAGATAGCAGTTGCTAAAGAATAGAGAAAAGATAGGGTCAGTTAGAAAAAGTAAGAGAGTGACATGCGTTACCGAGTGAGCTAGTTATTAATGAAAGCTTCCTTATCGTGCAGACTATATTGTCTACAAGGAATTTAGGAAAAATGACCATCTTTCTTCTTATGAGATCGTGCGATAGAGCCGTGTATAAGATCTTATCCTCCCTAATAGTGTGTTGCGATTTCAAAAATGTCGCCAAATGGAAATGCTACAGCCGCCCAGAAGGGCAAGACTACGACAAAAAGGTGGGTAGAAAGAGAGCCGCCCATGAATGTAGAAGAGGGTGAGTCACAAAATGAGGCTCCATCTAATACTTCCTCCACCCCGTCTAATGTGGAAGAACAAGGGGGGAGCTTTAGCTCCAATTCCTCCACCGGGTGCTTCGGGTCAACAAGTGACCGAGGACATTCATTTATTGACACAATTGGTTGCCGCACAGGCACAACGGCAAAATGTGAGGTTAAGTGATCGGGCAGCTAGTACCAGAGCCCGTGATTTCATAAGTCTAAATCCTCCAGAGTTTTTCGGGTCAAAGCCGGATGAAGACCCATAAGGCTTTATTGATGAGATATTGAGGACATTGAGGATTTTCCATGCCTCCGAAATTGAATCCGTGGAGTTGGCATCTTATAGACTCCGGGATGTGGCAGTCTTATGGTATAATAATTGGGTATTGTCAAGAGGAGAGAATGCGCCTCCTCCGGTTTGGCAAGATTTCGTAGATGCTTTCATTAGTCATTACTTGCCACCTGAGGTCCGCCGAGCCAGAACGGATAGATTTCTAAATTTGAAGCAAGAAAACATGAGTGCCCGGGAATATAGCCTTCAATTTAATTCATTGGCTAGATATGCCCCGACTATGGTGGCTGATATGGGAGATCGGGTACATAGATTCATGAGTGGCTTAGGGCCACATTTATTTAAAGATTGCTTGAAAGCTTCGCTACAAGACGGGATGGATATTTCCCGAATACAAGCCCATGCTCAGAATTTAGAGGGGCGACAACAACCACAAAGAGGTGACCGTGATATCGATAGAAGGCAAAGCAAGAGGTCCAGATCTATGGGAGCAGGCAGTGATTATAGAGGGGGGATCAAGATAGACACATTCTAGGTACTCAGGCCAGTCGGTGACTAGTGCACCTCCTCGATTCGCAAGCAGGATATTTGATCGCTCCTTTCGTTCAGGACAGGGTCAGAGTTTGAGGGCCTCAGATTCTCAGTTCAAGGAAGAGGATAGTCAGAGGAGACCCCCGGTACCGCAGTGCAGCCAGTGCGGTAGATTGCATTCCAGATGATGTCGTCAAGGTTCGGATGCTTGTTATGCCTGTGGCCAGATTGGGCACATAATGAGAGATTGCCCGTCGATGAGAGGTAGAGTTGGGACTCAAGCCACAGGTTCAGCAGCTGGTTCATCGTCAATGCGCCCGGTAGAGCAGCCTCCTCAGATGTCAGTAGGCCGAGGTAGAGGTAGAGGGGCAACATTTACTTCAGGTACCACTCAGCCCCGTGTATATGCTTTAGCCGGACGGCAGGATCTTAAGTCCTCCCCGGATGTGGTTACAGGTACATTGTCTATATTCTCCCATGATGTATATGCATTGATAGATCCGAGCTCTACTTTCTCTTATATTACTCCGTATGTCTCTGGTTGTATTGGGGTGAAACCTGAGCCAATTAAACCTTTTAAGGTATCTACTCCAGTTGGTGATCCCGTGATAGCGAGACAAGTGTATAAAAATTATGTACTTGTGATTTCTGATCGCCAGACCAAAGTTGATTTGATTGAACTAGAAATGTTAGATTTCGATGTAATTATGGGTATGGATTGGTTGGCCTCGTGCTATGCAAATCTGCATTGCTGATTGAAAGTGGTTCGATTCCAATTTCCGGAAGAGCCCGTGCTTGAATGGAAGGGTAATGCAGCATCTTCGAAAGGTAGGTTTATTTCCTACCTTAAGGCAAGAAAGATGATAGCCAACGGCTCTATTTGTCATCTAGTTCGGGTGCATGACACCGAGGCAAAGTTGCCAACTTTTCAATCCGTTCCGGTGGTGAATGAATTTCCGGATGTATTTCCAGATGAACTTCCAGGTCTTCCTCCAGAAAGAGAAATTGACTTCGCTATTGATGTGTTGCCAGACACCAAGCCTATTCTATTCCTCCGTATGGAATGGCTTCGGTAGAATTGAAAGAGCTAAAACTACAGTTGAAAGATTTTCTTGAGAAGGGGTTTATTAGACCCAGTTCATCACCGTGGGGAGCACCGGTCTTGTTCGTGAGAAAGAAGGATGGTTCCCTACGGATGTGCATAGATTACAGGCCGCTGAATAAGGTGACAATAAAGAAGAAATATCATCTCCCGAGGATTGACAATTTATTCGATCAGCTGCAGGGTGCCAAGTGGTTTTCTAAAATAGACCTGAGGTCGGGCTATCATCAAGTGAGGGTTAAAGAAGAAGATATTCCTAAAATAGCCTTCAGAACGAGATATGGCCACTATGAGTTTCGGGTGATGTCGTTTGGGTTGACTAATGCTCCGGCCGTGTTTATGAATTTGATGAATAATGTATTAAGGCCACTCTTGGACTTATTTGTGATAGTATTCATCGACGATATTCTGGTGTATTCTCGCACAGAATCAGAACATGTAGATCATTTACGTATCATTCTGGGAATTCTTCGAGCCCGAGAATTATATGCAAAATTTTCAAAGTGCGAGTTTTGGCTAAATTCTGTAACATTTCTGAGCCATGTTATTTCAGATGATGGCATTCGAGTCGACACTCAGAAAATTAAAGTTGTGAGGACTTGGTCAAGGCCTTCAACGCCTACAGAAGTTCGTAGTTTTCTGGGATTGGCAGGTTATTATAGAAGATTCGTAGAGGGCTTTTCATCTATTGCAGCTCCATTGACGAAGCTAACCCAGAAGTCAGCCAAATTTCAGTGGAATGATGCTTGTGAATGCAGCTTCCAAGAGTTGAAAGACAGATTGACCTCTGCTCCGGTCTTAACACTTCCAGAAGGGTCAGATGGCTACGTTGTGTATTGTGATGCTTCCGGTGTTGGATTAGGATGTGTCTTAATGCAGTACGGTAGAGTTATTGCATATGCTTCGAGACAGCTACGGAAACATGAAAAGAACTATCCAACTCATGATCTCGAATTAGCTGCAGTCATTCATGCATTGAAAATGTGGAGACATTATTTGTATGGAGTGCATGTTGATGTCTATAAAGATCACAAGAGTCTTCATATTTTCAAGCAGAAGGAGTTAAATCTGCGGCAGAGGCAGTGGTTAGAGCTGTTGAAAGGCTACGACGTGAATATTTTATACCACCCTGGAAAAGCAAATGTAGTAGCCGATGCGCTTAGCCGCCGGTCCATGGGTAGTCTATGTGAGGTTCCTCCGGAAAATAAAGAAATGATTCATGAGCTTCGCCAGCTAGCTAATCTCGGAGTACGTGTAATTGATTCGGGTAATGCAGGGATTAGTATTAGTGATCCCACGGTTTCGTCCTTGGATATGGAAGTAAAATAGCGGCAATATCAAGATCTTCAGTTGAGCCATTACAAAGACGTATCTCATGGAACAGAGAAGTCTCCATTTGAAGTTTCTACAGAGGGAGTTCTTAGATACCGAGGTAGGCTATGTGTGCCAAATGTGGCAGAATTGCGCCAACGAATTCTAGAAGAAGCCCATTACTCTCGGTATTCTGTTCACCCTTGTGCAAACAAGATGTATCATGATCTTAAATTGATATATTGGTGGGACAGCATGAAGAGAGATATAGTGTTACACCTTGGAAAATTTCCCGTTGGTACGCAAGTAAATGAACTAATGATGTGTGCGAGGAGTGCGAGTGTATAATGTTTCATAGGAAATGTATGAAAAGGGATGAGGTTGATTAGAATGAAAAGTCGAGAAATGAGAAAAATTGAAAGTTGGCAAAACTGCCCAGTGGTCGTATATTGCAAAATACGGACCGTAAAGTGCAATACGGCCCGTAAACTCGCAGTCGTAAACTGCCATGCAAAAGCTTCAGCTTTCTGCCAGTGGTCGTAAAGTGCAAATACGGACCGTAAATTGGTATGCGGTCCATAAACTGCCAGGTCATAAACTGGCAAGCCAAACTTCAACTTTCTGCCAGCTAAGGAAAAGGTATAATACGACCTGGTGGACGGACCGTAAAGTGATTTACGGCCCGTAAACCATGGTCGTAAATCACCATGCATGCAGGCCAAAGTCTCTGGTCCTGCTTAAGCTTAAAGACGACCACGAGGGACGGTCCGTAAAGTGGAATACGGACCGTAAACCTCCATGGACGACCACTGTTCACCCAGCACAGATTTTCCAATTCATTAAATATGAGAATCAAGACTTATTTTATTTCATTACAACATTACAACACTTCTCTCTAAAACTTCTCTCTACATTTATTATATGAGTTTTCAAGGATTATAAGCCATCAATAACATTAAGACAAGTGAATCAAGGATAAGGGAATCATCAAGGATCATCCAAGTCAAGAAATCCAAATGGAGAAAAACTAGGGTTTTGCTCAAAGAAGAGTATTATCAACCAAAGCTTGTTCCTACAACTTCTAAGGTAAGATTCATGATTTTTAATAGATGTTTAAGGTATTGGAGAATTAAAATACATGGATTGTAGAAAATGTGGTCAACTAGGTTATGAATGATGAATAGTGACATTTTGAGAAATAGTTTGAATTGAGTTATGAATGTTGTTGTGTTGTGATATGAATGTGTTATAAATGGTATTAAGATCATGAACTAAACACTTTAGACGAATGGACGAAGATGGGTGTTATAATCATGAATGTGGGTGAATTAGAGGCAAATTGAGGAATCTAGATAATGTGGATAATGTGAATGACTAATGGCCATTGTTATGATATTAATGAAGGTATAAACGCTAGCATTGGAAGGGAACGTGCAAGTGTAGAATAGTTCGACGGAAAGGTATGTAAGGCTAACCCTTCTTTCATAAGGCATGGTTCTTGGCCAAATTCCTAAATTTCCTCTATATGAGTAAGTTGTCTTCACATGGTTGACATTCCGAGCTCATGAGCTCACGACCCTTGATATATACTATGATTATACTATGTTCCTCGTATGACGAGTAAGTCCATAATGTAGATGTAACGATAACGATGAGAATGGTAATGATAATGATATCAAAAATGATGCAAAAGGTGCCGACGCGCTATTATACTTATATGTGCCTATGAAGGGCTATAATGAACCCCGAGCTTATAATGCCGGGTAGAATATATGTATATGAATATGTATGAAGTATGTATACGATTACGAAACGCGCGCGCACGTCTGCAGATGGTACGGATAACCCTGAAGCCTTGGTAGGGCCAGGTAGAAATAACATTGAGCCTTGGTTGGCCAAGTACGTATGAAACACCGAACCTTATGGTCAGGTACGCTATGTATGTATATAAGTGTATGGCTATGTATATAATATGAATATGAATGTGATAAGACTATGTATAAGAATACGAATAAGGACATGTATACGAATATGAGCACAAGTATGGTACGAGTATTATTATGGGATACGAACGACGATGTATGCAAGTAAGCGACATGATGATGATGATATTACTGTCTCCCCTCCTATGCTATCTTCATATGATATCCATTATTCTTCTATATTGATGTTTATCATGCTTTACATACTCAGTACATTCTTCGTACTGACGTCCTTTTGTTTGTGGATGCTGCGTCATGCCCGCAGGTGCACAGGGAGACAGATTTGATCCTTAGCTGCCTATTCGGAGATTACATAGAGAGCTCCATTTCCTTCGGAGCCATATATTTTGGGTACTCATTGTTTTGTGTATACAGTTATGGGTATAGCGGGGTCCTGTCCCGCTAATGTGATATGTTATACTCTTAGAGGCTCGTAGACATGTGTGTGTGTGGGTAGATGTGTTTGGCCTTGTCGGCCTATGTTTTGTATATCATTTTGTCGGCCACGTTGGCCCATGTATATTGATGTGGCATAAATGCCTATGATGATATAAATGTGCGGTTGTCCATATGGGACTAGTTGACGAATGAATGGAAATGCATGTATAATTATGTGGATCATCTAGATGTAAGTATAAGAGTAAGCTAAGACGGTGCTCGGGTGGGTTAGCACCGGGTGCTCGTCGCGGCCCCGAGTCGGGTCGTGACAAAAGTGGTATCAGAGCAGTTCAGTCCTAGGATGTGTCTACGAGCCGTGTCTAGTAGAGTCTTGGTTATGGGTGTGTTGCGTGCCACACTTATAAACGAGAAGCTGCGGACATTTTAGGAATATATGACCTTCTTTCTTGATAAGAATCGTGCGATAGAGCTATGATGTAAGAAATTCTTGTTCCTAAATCGTGTGTTGTGTATTTCAGAGATGCCTAAAAATAAAAAGGCTACAGCAGCCCAAAAGGGCAAGACGGTGGTAGAAAAGCGGGCTGAAAGAGCACCGCCACCGGTAGTAGAGGAAGATGAGTCCCAGAGTGCGGCTCAATCTCAGTCCTCTCAGACAGTGCCTATTACCGAGGAGCACGTGGGTGCCTCAGCCTCAGCTCCAGCTCCTCCACCTAACGCTTCGGGCCAAGACGTAAGAGAGGCCATTAATTTGTTGACTCAGTTGGTTACGGCACAGACTCAGAGGCCAAGCACAAGGCAAGGTGACAGGACTGTTAGTGCAAGGGCCCGTGACTTCATTGTTTTGAAACCCCAAGAATTCTTTGGGTCGAAACTGGAGGAGGATCCCCAGGACTTTATTGATGGTATGCTAAGGATGCTCCGGTTGATACATGCTTCAGACACTGAGTCGGTAGAGCTAGCGTCATATAGATTGAGAGATATCTCGATCCAGTGGTATACGGTTTGGATGGCTTCGCGGGGAGCCAATGCACCTCCACCGGTATGGCAAGAGTTTGTTGATGCTTTTCTCCGTCATTATATGCCTCCAGAAGTTCGGCGAGCTAGGGCCGATAAATTCTTAAATTTGAGGCAAGGTAGCATGAGTGCTACAGAGTATAGTCTCCGCTTCAATTCCTTGGCTAGGTATGCTTCGGCCATGGTAGCGGATATGGGCGATCGGGTGCACCGGTTTGTGAAAGGCATAGGGCCACACTTGATGGATAAATGTTTAACTGCGTCCCTTCAGGATGGCATGGATATTGCACGCATTCAGGCACATGCTCAGGAATTAGAGGAACACCTACAGCAGCGGAGAAATGAACGTGAGCAGGATAGGGGCCATAACAAGAGGGCCAGACCTTCGGGTTCGAGGAGCGAGTCCAGGGGCGGACACAGACAGCAGTTTCCCAGCCATTCAGGCTATTCTATGACCAGTACACCTCCACAGTTCACGGTGTAGAGATTTGACAGATCTACTCGTTCCGAGCCTTCAGGGTTATTCGGGGTCTCAGTTTAGAGGTGATTCAGGCCAGTCAAGGCCACCTGTACCACGATGTTCTCAGTGCGGGAAGTTGCATTGGGGTCAATTCCGATTGGGCTCGGATGGTTGCTATTCATGTGGTCAACCAGGCCATATCATGTGTGATTGCCCCTCAGTACAGGGTAGAGGTAGGACCCGGCCAGCAGGGTCGGTAGCCGGATCATCAGCATCGGTACGCCCTACGGGGCCAGGTTCACATGTGCCAGTCGGCCATGGTAGAGGTAGAGGCAGAGCTCCCAGTACTAGTGGTCCTCACCACTGTATTTATGCTTTGGCTGGACGCCAAGATCTTGAGTCTTCTCCTGATGTGGTCACAGGTATATTATCGGTATTCTCTCATGATGTATATGCTTTGATTGATCCGGGCTCCACATTATCATATGTTACCCCATATATTGCGGGTCGATTTATAATTGAACCGGAGTCTATCAAACCTTTCGAGGTGTCTACACCCGTGGGTGAATCGGTAATAGCTAGCCGAGTATATAGGAATTGTGTGATTGCCATTTGTGATCGTCGTACCATGATTGATTTGCATGAGCTAGAAATGGTAGATTTTGACGTTATTATGGGCATGGATTGATTGGCATCTTGTTATGCCGATGTTGATTGCCGAATAAAGATGGTTCATTTCCAGTTTCCGGGAGAACCAGTCTTAGAATGGAAAGGGAATGCGACATCACCAAAAGGTAGGTTTATTTCCTATCTAAAGGCAAGGAAAATGATCACGAAAGGGTGCATTTATCACCTAGTACGAGTTCAAGATGTAGAAGCTGAGTCACCGACTCTTCAGTCAGTTCCGGTAGTGAACGAATTTCCGGATGTGTTCCCGGAAGAGCTTCCAGGCCTTCCTCCCGAGTGAGAGATCGATTTTGCGATTGATGTGCTGCCATACACTAATCCCATATCTATTCCTCCCTATAGGATGGCACCCGCAGAGTTGAAAGAGTTGAAGGAGCAATGAAAATACTTGCTTGAAAAAGGCTTCATTAGGCCTAGTTCATCCCCATGGGGAGCACCTGTATTGTTCGTCCGGAAGAAGGATGGCACCTTGAGAATGTGCATTGATTATCGGCAATTGAATAAAGTGACAATTAAGAACAAGTATCCCCTCCCGAGGATTGATGATTTATTTGATCAATTGCAAGGTGACAAATGGTTTTCAAAGATTGATTTGAGGTCCGGGTATCACCAAGTAAGAGTTAGGGAGAAAGATATCCCTAAGACAGCTTTCAGGACAAGATATGGCCATTTCGAGTTGCGAGTAATGTCGTTTGGGCTAACTAATGCACCGACAGTGTTTATGGACTTAATGAACAATGTATTCAGGTCTTTTCTGGATCGATTCGTGATTGTATTCATCAATGATATCCTGGTGTATTCTAGATCCAAGGCAGAGTATGTGGATCATTTGCGAATTGTCCTTGGAGTTCTTCGAGCTCGAGAGTTATTCGCGAAGTTTTCCAAATGCGAGTTTTGGTTGAACTCAGTGGCATTTCTGGGCCACATTGTTGCAGCTGACGGTATTTGAGTGGATAGCCAAAAGATTGAGGCAGTGAAGACTTGGCCAAGGCCCACGACCCCTATGGAGGTTCGTAGCTTTTTGGGCTTAGCCGGTTATTACAGAAGATTTGTTGAGGGTTTCTCTTCTATTTCTACACCGCTCACCAAGTTGACTCAGAAGTCAGCTAAGTTTCAATGGACAAATACTTGCGAGCGTAGTTTCCAAGAGTTGAAAGACCGACTGACTTCAGCCCCAGTCTTGACACTTCCAGAGGGATTGGAAGGATATGTTATTTATTGTGATGCTTCAGGCGTCGGGCTAGGCTGTGTATTGATGCAAAATGGTAAGGTGATTGCGTATGCTTCTAGACAATTACAGAAACATGAGTAGAATTATCCTACCCATGACTTCGAATTGGCCGCGGTGGTCCATGCTTTAAAGATATGGAGACATTACTTATATGGTGTCCACGTGGATATTTATACAGATCATAAGAGTCTCCAGTACATCTTCAAGCAGTAAGAGTTGTATTTGCGGCAACGACGATGGCTAGAGTTGCTAAAAGACTATGATGTTGAAATCCTGTACCACCCCGAAAAGGCAAATGTTGTGGCTGATGCTCTTAGCCATAGGTCGATGGGAAGTCTAAGTGATGTACGACCAGAAAAGAAAGAGATGGCCCGTGATCTTCAGCTGTTAGCTAGCCTAGGAGTCCGAGTGGTGGACTCAGGTAGCAGCGGAGCTACTATTCAGAAATCAGCAGTTTCATCGTTAGTAGCGGAAGTAAAAGAGCGAAAATATGAGGATCCCATGCTAATGCAGTATAGAGATACACTCCCTCAGAAGGAGGAGTCATCATTTGACATTTCGGAAGACGGAGTTCTCCGATGTCGAGGCAGGTTATGTGTTCCCGATGTGGCAGGTCTACACCATCAGATTTTGAGAGAAGCTCATTGTTCCCGTTACTCCGTTCACCCCGGAGCGATGAAAATGTATCATGATCTTAAGACTATATATTGGTGGAATGGGATGAAGAGAGACGTAGCGGAATTCGTAGCTCAGTGTCCTAATTGCCAACAAGTGAAGATAGAACACCAAAAGCCGGGTGTCTTATTGCAAGCTATAGAAATCCCAACTTGGAAGTGGGAAGTGATTAATATGGATTTCATTACAGGGTTACCCCGTTCTCGACGTAAATATGATTCTATATGGGTGATCGTGGATAGGCTCACAAAGTCAGCGCATTTCTTACCGATCAAAACGACCTATATGGCAGAAGATTATGCCAAGCTTTATCTTAAAGTGATAGTGAGACTCCATGGGGTTCCGGTATCTATTATCTCCGAGAGAGGGACTCAGTTTACAGCCAAGTTTTGGGGGTCTTTCCAAGAAGGTTTAGGGACCCAAGTGCGCCTAAGCACGGTGTTTCACCCACAGACCGATGGGCAAGCTGAATGTACTATTCAGACTCTTGAAGATATGTTACGGGCATGTATGATAGATTTTGGAGGAAATTGGGATGACCATTTGCCACTCATTGAGTTTGCTTACAACAACAGTTATCATTCTAGCATTCAAATGGCACCGTATGAGGCTCTATATGGGCGAAAGTGTAGATCCCCAGTTGGGTGGTTTGAAACCGGAGAAGCTAAGTTGATAGGGCCATACTTGTTCCAGCAAGCAATAGAGAAAGTTAAGCTCATACAAGATCGGTTGCTAGCGGCTCAAAGTCGTCAGAAGTCCTATGCGGATAATCGTCGACGAGACTTAGAGTTCTAAGTGAAAGATTGGGTATTCTTGAATGTGTCACCGATGAAGGGCGTGATGAGATTTGGCAAAAATGGGAAGCTCAGTCCCCGGTATATTAGGCCATATGAAATTGTGCGCAAAATAGGCAAAGTGGCCTATGAGCTAGATCTACCTCCAGATTTGGAGTCAGTCCATCCAGTATTTCATGTCTCGATGCTTCGGAAGTGTGTTGGAGATCCTATGAGGATCGTCCCAGTGAATGATATTCAAGTGACAGAAAAGTTAACTTATGATGAAATACCCATTGCCATATTAGATAGGCAAGTACGGAGGCTTAGAAACAAAGAAGTGGCCTCAATTAAATTTTGTGGAGAAATAACAATCGAAAGGAAATGACATGGGAAGCAGAAGGGAATATGCGATCCAAATACCCACATTTATTTCAGCCCTTGGAAGAAGTCCAAGATGAGACGTCAAAATCATAAGGTATGCATGTTTTCCTTTTATACATTCAGGTCGTGTGTGGCCAAATTTCTAGTGTTGTTGTATTATTGCCCTGTGAGGCATTGTTATTGTGGGTTGTTGTAACATGGTGGTAGTGCCACATTACAGAGGAAACTCTGGCGAATTTTTTATAGAATTCCCCAAGCCTTTAACATTCGAGGACGAATGTTCCTAAGGGGGGTAGAATGTTACACCTCAGAAAATTTCCCGTTGGTACGCAAGTAAATGAACTAATGATGTGTGCGAGGAGTGCGAGTGTATAATGTTTCATGGGAAATGTATGAAAAGGGATGTGGATGATTAGAATGAAAAGTCGAGAAATGTGAAAAATTGAAAGTTGGCAAAACTGCCCAGTGGTCGTATATTGCAAAATACGGATCGTAAAGTGCAATACGGTCCGTAAACTGGCAGTCGTAAACTGCCATGCAAAAGCTTCAGCTTTCTGCCAGTGGTCGTAAAGTGCAAATACGGACCGTAAACTGGTATACGGTCCGTAAACTGCCAGGTCGTAAACTGGCATGCCAAACTTCAACGTTCTGCCAGCTAAGGAAAAGGTATAATACGACCTGGTGGACGGACCGTAAAGTGATTTACGGCCCGTAAACCATGGTCGTAAATCACCATGCATGCAGGCCAAAGTCTCTGGTCCGGCTTAAGCTTAAAGACAACCACGAGGGACGGTCCGTAAAGTGGAATACGGACCGTAAACCTCCATGGACGACCACTGTTCACCCAGCACAGATTTTTCAATTCATTAAATATGAGGATCAAGACTTATTTTATTTCATTACAACATTACACCACTTCTCTCTAAAACTTCTCTCTACATTTATTAGATGAGTTTTCAAGGATTATAAGCCATCAATAACATTAAGACAAGTGAATCAAGGATAAGGGAATCATCAAGGATCATCCAAGTCAAGAAATCCAAATGGAGAAAAACTAGGGTTTTGCTCAAAGAAGAGTATTATCAACCAAAGCTTGTTCCTACAACTTCTAAGGTAAGATTCATGATTTTTAATAGATGTTTAAGGTATTGGAGAATTAAAATACATGGATTGTAGAAAATGTGGTCAACTAGGTTATGAATGATGAATAGTGACATTTTGAGAAATAGTTTGAATTGAGTTATGAATGTTGTTGTGTTGTGATATGAATGTGTTATAAATGGTATTAAGATCATGAACTAAACACTTTAGACGAATGGACGAAGATGGGTGTTATAATCATGAATGTGGGTGAATTAGAGGCAAATTGAGGAATCTAGATAATGTGGATAATGTGAATGACTAATGGCCATTGTTATGATATTAATGAAGGTATAAACGCTAGCATTGGAAGGGAACGTGCAAGAGTAGAATAGTTCGACGGAAAGGTATGTAAGGCTAACCCTTCTTTCATAAGGCATGGTTCTTGGCCAAATTCCTAAATTTCCTCTATATGAGTATGTTGTCTTCACATGGTTGACATTCCGAGCTCATGAGCTCACGACCCTTGATATATACTATGATTATACTATGTTCCTCGTATGACGAGTAAGTCCATAATGTAGATGTAACGATAACGATGAGAATGGTAATGATAATGATATCAAAAATGATGCAAAAGGTGCCTACGCGCTATTATACTTATATGTGCCTATGAAGGGCTATAATGAACCCCAAGCTTATAATGTCGGGTAGAATATATGTATATGAATATGTATGAAGTATGTATACGATTACGAAACGAGCGCGCACGTCTGCAGATGGTACGGATAACCCTGAAGCCTTGATAGGGCCAGGTAGAAATAACATTGAGCCTTGGTTGGCCAAGTACGTATGAAACACCGAACCTTATGGTCGGGTACGCTATGTATGTATATAAGTGTATGGCTATGTATATAATATGAATATGAATGTGATAAGACTATGTATAAGAATACGAATAAGGACATGTATACGAATATGAGCACAAGTATGGTACGAGTATTATTATGGGATACGAACGATGATGTATGCAAGTAAGTGACATGATGATGATGATATTACTGTCTCCCCTCCTATGCTATCTTCATATGATATCTATTATGCTTCTATATTGATGTTGATCGTGCTTTACATACTCAGTACATTCTTCGTACTGACGTCCTTTTGTTTGTGGACGCTGCGTCATGCCCGCAGGTGCACAGGGAGACAATTTGATCCTTAGCTGCCTATTCGGAGATTACATAGAGAGCTCTATTTCCTTCGGAGCCATATCTTTTGGGTACTCATTCTTGTGTGTATATAATTATGGGTATAGCGGGGTCCTGTCCCGCTAATGTGATATGTTATACTCTTAGAGGCTCGTAGACATGTGTGTGTGTGGGTAGATGTGTTTGGCCTTGTCGGCCTATGTTTTGTATATCATTTTGTCGGCCACGCTGGCCTATGTATATTGATGTGGCATAAATGCCTATGATGATATAAATGTGCGGTTGTCTATATGGGACTAGTTGACGAATGAATGGAAATGCATGTATAATTATGTGGATCACCTAGATGTAAGTATAAGAGTAAGCTAAGAGGGTGCTCGGGTGGGTTAGCACCGGGTGCTCGTCGCGGCCCCGAGTCGGGTCGTGACATATAGCAGAATGTGTAGCCCAATGTCCAAATTGGCAACAGGTAAAGATCGAACAACAAAAGCCAGGAGGGTTATTGCAAGCAATGGAAATCCCTACTTGGAAATGGGAAGTGATCAACATGAATTTTATTGTGGGGTTACCTCGTTCTCGAGGCAGGTATGATTCTATATGGGTAATTGTGGATAGATTGACGAAATCATTCCGGTTAGAAGCACCTATTCAGCAGAAGATTATGCGAGATGGTATCTCAAAGAAATTGTGCGACTCCATGGCATTCCACTATCCATTATCACAGATAGAGGAGCACAGTTTACAGCCAAGTTCTGCAGTCCTTTCAAGAAGGTCTAGGTACCCAAGTAAAGCTTAGCATGGTCAGGAGAGCAATGCATGTGCATGGATATGGATGATTAAAATGAGAAGTCTAAGAAATATGGAAAGTTGTAGAATTGCAATCTGCCCAGTAGTCGTAAAGTGCAAATACGGAACGTAAACCGGTATACGGTCCGTAAACTGCAAGGTCGTAAACTGGCATGCAAAACTTCAACTTTCTGCCAGTTGAGGAAATGGTAAAATACGACCTGGTTTACGGACCATAAAGTGATTTACGGCCCGTAAACCATGGTCGTAAATCACCATGGTTGCAGTCTAAAGTTTCTGGTTCTGGGAATGGATAAAGACGACCATGAGGGACGGTCCGTAAACTGCAATACGGGCCGTAAACCATGGTTTACGACCACTGTTCACTTCAACACAGTTTTTAAGTCATTAAATAAGGGGACCAAGACTTGTTTTATTTCATTTCTACATTACACTCCTTCTCTCTAAAACATCTCTCTACATCCATTATACAAGTTTTCAAGGATTATATGTCATCAACAACATTAAACAAGTGAATCAAGAGTAAGGAAACCATCAAGGGTGATCCAAGGTCAAGAAATCCAAATGGAGATAAACTAGAGTTTAGGTCAAAGTGGTGTATTATCAACTAAAGCTTGTTCCTACAACTTCTAAGGTAAGATTCTTGATATTTACATGATGTTTAAGGTATTGGAGAATTAAAATACATGGATTGTAGAAAATATGGCAAGATGGGTTATGGATGATGAATAGTGACATTTTGAGGAATAGTTTGAATTGAATCATGAATGTTGTTATGTTGTGATATGAACATGTTATAAATGGTATTAAGATCATGAACTAGAACTTTAGACGAATGGACGAAGTTGGGTGTTATGACCTTGAACATGGGTGGATTAGAAACAAATTGAGAAATCTAGATAATGTGGATAATGTGAATGACTAATGGCCATTGTTATGATATTAATGAAGGTAGAAATTCTAACATTGGAAGGGGACGTGCAAGTGTAGAATAGTCCGACGAAAAGGTATGTAAGGCTAACCCTTCTTTCATAAGGCATGGTTCTTGGCAAAATTCCTAATTCCTCTATATGAGCATGTTGTCTCCAAATGATTGATATTCCGAGCTCATAAGCTCACGATCCTTGATATGTACGACGATTGTACTATACACCCCATATGACGAGTAATCCTATGATATAGAAGTAACAATAATGATGATGATGGTAACGGTAATGATATTAATAATGATGTTAAGGGTGCCTAAGGGCTATTATACTTATGTGTGCCTATGAAGGCCTATAATGAAACCCCGAGCTTATAACGCCGGGTAGAATATATGTATATGAATATCTATAGAGTATGTATACGATTACGAAACGCGCGCATACCTCTGCAAACGGTACGGATAACCCTGAAGCCTTGGTAGGGCCAGGTATGAGTAACCTTGAGCTTTGGTTGGCCAAGTATGTATGAAACACCGATCCTACGAGGTCGGGTATGTTATGTAAATGCTATGTGTATGAAATGACTATGTATATAACATGAATATGAATGTGATAAGACTATGTATATGAATACGAATAAGGACATGTATACGAATATGAACACAAGTATGGTACGAGCACTATTATGGGATACGGATGATGACGTATGTGTACTAATACATATGAGAAGCGGAAAGTCCCTATGTAAGGCAAGTAAGTGCCATGACGATGATATTATTGTCTCCCCTCCTATGTTATTTCATATGTTGTTCATTATGCTTATATATCGATGTAGATCATGTTTTACGTACTCAGTACATTATTCGTACTGACGTCCTTTTGTTGTGGACGCTGCATCATGCCCGCAGGTGCACAGGGAGACAGACTTGATCTTAGCTGCTTATTCTGAGATCGCATAGCAGAGCTCCATCCCCTCGGAGCCAGAGCTTTTGGGTACTTATTCTTTTGCATATATGATTATGGGCATAGCGGGGTCCTGTCACGCTCATGTGTTATGTCATACTCTTCTTAGAGGCTCGTAGTCACGTGTATATGTTTAGATATGTTTGGCCTTGTCGGCCCATGTTTTGTATATCATTTTGTCAGCCACGTTGGCCCATGTACATTTGATGTGGCCCAGATGCCAATTACGATATAACGGTAATGTCGCCCAAAGGTGCTAGTTTGATGAATGAGAGGAAATGCATATCTAATTGTGTGGTCCACTTAGATGCGAGCATAAGATTAAGCAAATGGGTGCCCGGGTTGGCTAGCACCGGGTGCTCGTCGCGGCCCCCTAGTCGGGTCGTGATAAAAGTGGTATCAGAGCAGTTCAGTCCTAGGGTGTATCTACGAGCCGTGTCTAGTAGAGTCTTGGTTATGGGTGTGTTGCGCGCCACACTTATAAACAAGAAGCTACAGACATTTTAGGTATGATTGACCTTCTTTCTTTATAATAATCGTGCGATAGAGCTATGGTGTAAGAAATTCTTGTTCCTAAATCGTGTGTTGTGTATTTCAGAGATGCCTAAAAAGAAAAAGGCTACAGCAGCCCAAAAGGGCAATACGGTGGCAGAAAAGCAGGCTGAAAGAGCACCGCCACCGGTAGTAGAGGAAAGTGAGTCCCAGAGTGCGGCTCAATCTCAGTCTTCACAGACAGTGCCTATTACTCAAGAGCGTGAGGGAGCCTCAGCCCCAGCTCCAGCACCTCCAGCTTCTCCACCTGATGCTTCTGGCCAAGATGTGATAGAGGCCATTAATCTGTTGATTCAATTGGTTGCGGCCCAGGCTCAGAGGCAAATTTCAGGGCATGGTGATAGAGCTGTTAGTGCGAGGGCCCGTGACTTTATTACTTTGAACCCTCCGGAATTCTTTGGGTCAAAGCCGAAAGAGGATCCTCAGGATTTCATTGATGGTATGCTAAGGACGCTTCGGTTGATACATGCTTCAGACACCGAGTCGGTGGAGCTAGCGTCATATAGATTGAGAGATGTCTCGATCCAGTGGTATACGGTATGGATGGCTTCACGGGGAGCCAATGCACCTCCCCCGGTATGGCAAGAGTTTGTTGACGATTTTCTTCGTCATTATATACCTCCAGAAGTTCGGCGAGCTAGAGCCGATAAATTCTTAAAGTTGAGGCAAGGTGGTATGAGTACCCTGGAGTACAACCTCCATTTCAATTCATTGGCTAGGTATGCTTCGACCATGGTAGCAGATATGGGCGACCGGGTACACCGATTTGTGAAGGGCCTAGGGCCACACTTGATGGATAAATGCTTGACTGCGTCCCTTCAGGACGGTATGGATATTGCACGCATTCAGGCACATGCTCAGAACTTAGAAGAAAGCCTACAGCAGCGGAGAAGTGAGAGTGAGCAAGATCGGGGACATAGCAAGAGGGCCAGATCCTCAGCCCCGATGAGTGAGTCCAGAGGCGGACACAGGCAGCAGCTTCCCAGGCATTCAGGCTATTCCATGACCAGTGCCCCTCCACGGTTTCCAGGCCAGAGCCTTGATAGATCTTCTCGTTCAGGGCCGAGTCCGAGCTATTCAGGACCTCAGTTCAGAGATGATTCAAGCCAGTCAAGGCCACCTGCACCACGATGTTCCCAGTGTGGGAATTCGCATTGGGGTCGATGCCGATTGGGTTCAGATGTTTTCTATTCATGTGGTCGACCAGGCCATAATATGCGTGATTGCCCCTCAGTACATGGTAGAGGTAGGACCCAGCTGTCAGGGTCGGTAGCCGGATCTTCGGCATCTATATGCCCTACAGGGCCAGGTTCACATGCGCCACACGGCCATGGTAGAGGCAGAGGGAGAGCTCCCAGTTCTAGCGGTCCTCAGCACCGTATTTATGCATTGGCTGGACGCCAAGATCTTGAGTCTTCTCCTGACTTGGTCACAGGTATATTATCGGTATTCTCTCATGATGTATATGCTTTGATTGATCCGGGATCCACATTATCATATGTTACTCCATATATTGCGGGCAAATTTATAGTTGAGCCGGAGTCGATCAAACCTTTTGAGGTGTCTACACCCGTGGGTGAATCGGTGATAGCTAGCCGAGTATATAGAAATTGTGTAGTTATGATTTTTGATCGTCGTACCATGATTGAATAGCATGAGCTAGAGATGGTAGATTTTGACGTCATTATGGGCATGGATTGGTTGGCTTCTTGTTATGCCAATGTTGATTGTAGAATGAAGATGGTTCGTTTCCAGTTTCTGGGAGAACCAGTCTTAGAATTGAAAGCGAATACGGCGTCACCAAAACGTAGGTTTATTTCCTATCTAAAGGCAAGGAAGATGATCACGAAAGGATGTATTTATCATCTAGTGCGTGTTGAAGATGTATAAGCTGAATCGCCGACTCTTCAGTCAGTTCCCGTAGTGAATGAATTTCCGGATGTGTTCCCGGAAGAGGTTCCAGGCCTTCCTCCCGAGCGGGAGATTGATTTTGCTATTGATGTGTTGCTGGACACTAAGCCCATATCTATTCCTCCCTATAGAATGGCACCCGCAGAATTGAAAACGTTGAAGGAGCAATTGAAAGACTTGCTTGATAAATGTTATATCCGGCATTTTTGCATATTCAAAAAATTTGTGATAACTTGACTTGTAATGAATAAGGCCATAATTGGACCTTACTTGATATGAATGTGTTGGCTATGAATACATTGTTGTGGAATTACGAAAGGAGGCCAAGGGCAAAGTTGGAATTTTGGAAACTTGTGCCATGAATTACAATTATTTAGCCAACAATTGGGCTAAAAAAAATAAGAAATAAGGCCCAAAAAGGGAAGGCCCAACCGGCCATATGCCCTTGACCCAAGCCCATGGAATTAATTTCCATGTGGTAATATATATTCATCTATATCCTATAGAAGCTTCAAGAAAACCAAAGAACAAACAAGAGAAAAAGAGAGAGAGAGAGAGAGCACGGCCAAGAGGAGAAGAGAAAGAAAAGAAAGAAAAAAATTTCTTGGAGCCTAATCTTGGTTCAAAAAATTCATTTCTTGTGGGATTATTACCAAGCTCAAGGTTCTCTACAACTTGGTATAATTATTTTGGCAAGAGGACAACTCTAGTGGCAAGTGAAGAACTTGAAGGAAAGGTAAGGATTCTATGCTTTTGTTATGTTATGGAAGGTATATGTATGATGTAGTGTGTGGAAATGAATGAAAATCATGAAACTTTTGTGTGTTGGGATGTTTTGCATGTTGGCCGTGTGCATATATATATATATATATATATATATATATTGCATGCCTATGATGACTTGAATTCATGTTGGAATCTTGTTGTAGTTAATGTGGGAATTGTATTAGAAATGAAAGTTGAATGAATTAGTGGAAGTTGGAAAAAAATAGGTTGTGGTCGTGTTGTGTGATGTGGATAATGGAATGTGAATAAATTTTATTAGTATGTTAAATGTGTAATTGTGAAGTGAATGAAAGAGTAATGGTTTTTGTTGTTATGGAAAAATGATTATTAAGTTGTTGTAGGAAAACATGCAAGTTTATTATAATTATGTAAATGCGGAAGTGAAAGTAGGAAGATGCAAATTATGGTTATCATTGATGGAGTTAGAAGGTAAGAATATGTTATGGATGTTTATGCTAAAAGATTGGAAGTTGTGGGCGAAATTTGCCCTTAGTAGGAAACTTGTATATTGCGTATATCTTGTGTATATCTTGTGAAAATGGTATGATATGCCCCTGAAATATGTTGTAATGATCTTGATAAGTGTTGAATATGAAAATGGTAGGATTGGTTGGGAAGTGTAAGGTTGAAATGAAAGATGTTTCGTTATGCCGGAAAGATGGCTAGTAAAGCCATATCGTGTATTATGTTATGCTTGTTGTTGTTATTGATGTTGTTTCTGGGTTGCTGTGTTGATGAACCAAGCTGAGATAAGTCTCGGGGATGTTATATATATAGGGGAAATGCTGCCGAAATTTCGGTAGGCAAGTATGTATTAAGTTTGGAGTCTTAAAGTTTGAAATTAACAATTGGTAAACTTGACCATTTCTAGATTTTGGACGAAATTGGAATTGAAGCCAAGCGAGCGTAAGGCGCAATCGAGGTATGTAAAGCCTTCCCCTTTATTCTTAGGCATGTTCTGGATGTAATAGGCTCGGCCGCGAGCCTTAAGTACGACTCCGTTCCTCGGAATTCGAGATGGAAATCCGCTCCAATTCCTTCAGTACAATTGAAACCATTTCCTTATAAAATGCCTTCAAAGTGAACCTTTGCACGAAACCTTCCCAAACGGAGTCGGAACACTCCCAAATGATTATGGATGACCTCATAAGGTCTATTATCAGTAATTTACATATGTCGCCTCGAGTTGGTCTGAGGCGGGCCCACAAGGCCCGATGCCTTCTATATAACCTTAATTACTTTGGTTCTGTCCGTATTTCTCAGAAAACATCTGGACGATTATTTTGATTATGAAATGACTATTTTTATGCAAATCGTACAAAATGATTTCTGGACATCTGAGAATCTGATTCTGATAATAATCTGTCGTGCCTTCCCAAGTAGGACATAGGCGTGTATTATGCATACTATCTGGATACTCTGACTTGACTCGCCGTTTGGCACCCTTCAGTTTGATTGAGTCTGTATGTATGTGGTTTCTCATTAATCTGTTCGTGGCTGTCTCAATGCATTCCTTCACTGCGTCCCGGGCCAGGTTCTGTTATCGTGCTTATTCCTCTGCATTGTTCACCGCGTCCCTCGACGTGTGGGCCGGGTTCTGTTTATATCTGTATGATATTATGATCTATGTATAGGGATGGCGGCCAGGATGGCATATGATCTGATCTGATTCTGTCTGTCCACCGCGTCCCGTACTAAGAGGGCCGAGTTCTGTTACCGCGCCCCAGACAGGGCCGGGATCTGTATGTATGTATGCATGTGCCATCAGCATTTATATAAGCACATGCCTGTGTATGATTCTGTATGACTCTGTATGACTCTGCATGCATAATTCTGTCCAGCATACTTCAGTCCGTCCGTCTGGATTACGATTTTGTCTGTATGTCCGTATGGATTCTGATTCTGTATGTCCGTATGGTTCACGCTTCTATCTGTCTGTCTGAACAATGATTCTGTCCGTCTGTCGGGATTATGATTCCGTCCGTCCGTTCGATTTATGGTTCTGTCCGCTATATATATATGCTTCCGGTTCAGACTATGATTATGTTTGTTATGTTTTTGCTTTGCATACTCGGTACATTTTTCGTACTGACCCCCGGTTCTTCGGGGGCTGCGTTACATGCCCGCAGGTACAGACGCACCTGGAGATACGCCGCCAGTTTAGGGCATCGATTCTGCTGCTTTGGAAGAGCTCCTTTGATCCGGAGCAAATACTTTTGGTATATATCTTCTGTCATCTGTAGACTCTGTATGTATGGTATTTTGGGGTACGGCGGGGCCCTGTCCCGCCATCTGATTTTGTATGTCTGTAGAGGCCTGTAGATAGATATGTGGGTTACGGGTTACATCTGTTCAGGTAGGTGCGTACGATTTTGTGACTCCGTCTGTTATGTTAGCCTCATCGGCATATGAAAACGTTTCAGTATGCATAAGTATATATATTTTCGCGCGCGCCGTATCTGTATTGGCTTGAATTTGTAAACACCTATTTGAAATATTCTGTCTGGTACGCCGATTCTGTCAGGTAGGTATGTATGGGTATCCAGTTAGGATACCAGTCGCGGCCCACGGGGTTGGGACGTGACAGAAGAGGTATCAAAGCGGTTAGTCCTCGGTATGTCTACAGGCCGTGTCTAGTAGAGTCTTGTTTATCGGTGTGTGGTGCACCACATCTATAAACAGGAGGCTACAGGGCATCTAGGATGTTACCCTTCTTTGAATCTTAGATCGTGCGATAGAACTGTATTAGTAGGATGATCCCCTGCTGACGATTTGTTATGTTTTCAGCGATGTCTCCGAAGAAGGCAACAGCTACCTAGAAAGGCAAAGCGGGGGTCGAGGTAGGAGAAACCAGCCGGGCCCAGAGAGTTACCAGGGCCAATGCGCGGTTAGCGCTTGAGGATGAGCCCCTGTCAGTCGGCTCTGTTACACCGCCCTTATCAGAGAAGATTGGAGCAGTAACAGCTGCTGATCAGAGGGCGGCTCCACCGCGAGCTCCCAGGGTTCCAGTGCCTGAGCCTCCAGCTCCACAGCCAGGGGCGGAGGACAGGGCTATGCGAGATGCGGTTCAGTTATTGACCACACTGATGACAGAGCAGGTTCGCAGGCATGGATTTGGGGGTGGTCGTGTGGACAGATATGAAAGCTCCAGGGCTCGTGAGTTGTTGACATGTAATCCTCCAGAATTCTCCTGGACAAAACCCGAAATGGACCCTCAGGAGTTCATTAGAAAGATGGATAGTACGATACGGTTGATTAAGGCTTCGCCGACTGAGTCCGTCGAGTTGGCTTCGTATCGCTTATATGAGGTAGCGGCGAACTGGTATGAGTCCTGGCAGCTATCCAGGGGTGACGATGCTCCCCCAGCAGTATGGGCCGAGTTTACTAAGGCCTTTCTTGATCATTTTCTACCTCCAGAGCTGCGGAGAGCTAGGGTTGATCGATTCTTGAACCTGAGACAGAACGGTAGAAGTTTTCGAGAGTATAGCCTAGAGTTTGACTCACTGGCTAGGTATGCACCCGCTATAGTAGCTGAGATGGCTGACAGGGTGCACCGGTACGTGATGGGGCTGGACCCTTATTTGATTGATAGTTGCCTGGCGGTGGCTTCTCAGCTAGGGATGCATATTTCCCGGGTACAGGCACACGCCCAGGGCATGGAGGACCGACGTAGGGAACGTCGGCCTGATAGGGGTCACGACAGGAGCCGGCCTAAGAGAGCCAGATCGGCCGGGTATTCTGGGGGATTTCAGAGCGAGTTTTCTCAGCGGCATGGTAACAAGTATTCGTCCCAGCCAGCACACAGTACGCCCCCACAGTTCTCAGGACAGAGCTCCAGAGTTCCAGGCTCACAGGTGAGCAGAGGTCCCGGTCAATCGAGGCCACCTATGCCCCCTTGTTCTTACTATGGGAGACCCCACCCGGGGGAGTGTTATCGCGCTACAGGCGCTTGTTATTTTTGTGGCAGCTCAGATCATCGTGTCAGAGAGTGCCCGCATAAGGGTGGTTCAGGTTCAGTCCAGCCTGCTGGGTCAGTTGCTGGCTCATCTTCTCCTTCGGCAGCCATACGCCCCACGGGGCGAGGAGCACCAGCACCAGCGCCAGCGAGTCGTGGCAGGGGTCGTGGTGCAGCTTCTGGTTACAGCGGTCCTACGAACCGCGTATTTGCTTTGACCGGCCGGCAGGACCCAGGAGCGTCTTCAAATGCAGCCCCAGGTACATCAGTGATCTCTTCTTGAGGAATATGTGTATGAATGGGTCTATACTTTATCATATTATGTGATTTTCTTCTTCTGGGTATTAATAAGAGCAAGGTAATTGTTAACCTGATAGACATTGAGAATTCGGAAGGGCAATATGGAAATTGTATGGTTTAGCCCGGGGTGGGACCCACTATGAGAATTTCCCAAAAATTTATTAAGACCCCGATCTGCCCTAAATTACGTAACAAAGGTCGTGCGGGGCAATCGACGAAATTATATTAGCCGTAACGCACCAAAATGTATGAAAGTTTCGAGGTTAAGCGTGCTAAGGCCAGAGCAATTCTGGGATGGGTGACCCCCCTGGGAAGTAATGCAAAATTTTTCACAAGTGTAAGTATGATAGAGATAAATGGAAATTTTGGGTAACCTAAATAAAGAGCGAATGTGTGGAGTAACTAGTGCCCTTACAGGAGTCGCGCAGACCGGTGCGGACTAAATGGGCGAAAAGAAGGATCGCAATACCGCTCGAGAAACTGAGCGAATTTGAATAACGGTCGGAGACGTTCGCAAGTAAGATATTAGTAAACGTGTATGTATGTGTGTATTTGTATGTGTATGACCTTCGTCTGGTGCCCACGTGGATCAAGAGCTTAGTCCCGGCGACTAATGTTGTGATAAACGAAAGGTTTTACTAAACCGAATACATGAAACGAAGCAAAGACGAGGATACGAATGTGGTCAAAAATATATAATAGATAAACTCCGGTTACGTTACCACTTAGTCTAGTGCGACGACATCCGAAAAAGAAAATGAGTATGGATAGTAAGAAAGATGAAGAATAAGAAATGTGAATAAACAGAATCCTCGAAAGAGTTGACAAGCAACGCGTAAGACGATTTGTATAACAATCTGACGAACAAGTTTGTGAATGAGTAAACGGATTTTGACGAGATAATCCGTGGTATAATTGTCAGGGTGAACAATGAAACGTCGACAAAGGGAAATTTTCGTAGATCACTGGAGCCTTAATAGGGGTGGTTTGATGCTAATCAAAACTCTATCTGTTATACACTTCTGCACTTCTGACTTTGATAAGGTTCTGCCTAATACGCCCCTGTACTTCTGGATCCGATTATGTTACTGTCTGATATACCTCTGTACAATTAACTCTGGATACAAATCTGTCTGACACACCTCTGTATGTCTGACTATGGATATGAATCCGTCTGATACATCTCTGTACGTCTGATTTTGATCACGCGTCTGTCTGATACATCTCCGTATATCTGACCCTGGTACGAATCTGTCCGATATAATTCTGTACGTCTGACTCTGATTATGAATCTGTCTGATACATCTCCGTATGTCTGATTCTGATTACGAATCCGTCTGATACGCCTCCGTACGCCTGACTTTGATTTCGAATCTGTCTAATACCTCTCTGTACGTCTAATTCTGATCGCGGATCTGTCTGATACCCTCCCATGCATCTGACTTTGACTACGAATCCGTCTGCCATAGTTTAGTACGTTTGCCTCCGATTACGAATCCGTCCGATATGCTCCTGTGCGTCCGATCTCAGTTCTGAATCTGTTTGGTACGACGTGGAATCATGATGATGTGGTAAGGAACCGAAGAGTATGAGAAGAAGTGATAGTAAGTATAATGTCTGAAAATCTTTGAAGGAAAAGGAAGAAAGGACACAATGTCTGTGAAAGAGCGAAAAGCATTCATCTGTTACGAGAGTATAGTTCATGGCCTAGTGACTCTGTGGGATATGAGAAAATACGTTATGAAAGCATATGAGTCAGCAATGTGAAGAATTACTCCGTTACATTAGTAAAGAAAGGACGATTATCAAAAGAACCCTCCCGAAGTAGTATGACGCCCCATGAGGTCAATTTAACATTCGAGGACGAATGTTTTAAAGGGGGGAGGATGTTACATCCGACATTTTTGCATATTCGAAAAATTTGTGATAACTTGGCTTGTAATGAATAAGGCCATAATTGGACCTTACTTGATATGAATGTGTTGGCTATGAATACATTGGTGTGGAATTACGAAAGGAGGCCAAGGGCAAAGTTGGAATTTTGGAAACTTGTGCCATGAATTACAATTATTTAGCCAACAATTGGGCTAAAAAAATAAGAAATAAGGCCCAAAAAGGGAAGGCCCAACCGGCCATATGCCCTTGACCCAAGCCCATGGAATTAATTTCGATGTGGTAATATATATTCATCTATATCCTATATAAGCTTCAAGAAAAACAAAGAACAAACAAGAGAAAAAGAGAGAGAGAGAGCACGGCCAAGAGGAGAAGAGAAAGAAAAGAAAGAAAAAAATTTCTTGGAGCCTAATCTTGGTTCAAAAAATTCATTTCTTGTGGGATTATTACCAAGCTCAAGGTTCTCTCCAACTTGGTATAATTATTTTGGCAAGAGGACAACTCTAGTGGAAAGTGAAGAACTTGAAGGAAAGGTAAGGATTCTATGCTTTTGTTATGTTATGCAAGGTATATGTATGATGTAGTGTGTGGAAATGAATGAAAAGCATGAACATTTTGTGTGTTGGGATGTTTTGCATGTTGGCCGTGTGCATATATATATATATATATATATATATTGCATGCCTATGATGACTTGAATTCATGTTGGAATCTTGTTGTAGTTAATGTGGGAATTGTATTAGAAATGAAAGTTGAATGAATTAGTGGAAGTTGGAAAAAATAGGTTGTGGCCGTGTGGTGTGATGTGGATAATGGAATGTGAATAAATTTTATTAGTATGTTAAATGTGTAATTGTGAAGTGAATGAAAGAGTAATGGTTTTTGTTGTTATGGAAAAATGATTATTAAGTTGTTGTAGGAAAACATGCAAGTTTATTATAATTATGTAAATGCGGAAGTGAAAGTAGGAAGATGCAAATTATGGTTATCATTGATGGAGTTGGAAGGTAAGAATATGTTATGGATGTTTATGCTAAAAGATTGGAAGTTGTGGGCGAAATCTGCCCTTAGTAGGAAACTTGTATATTGCGTATATCTTGTGTATATCTTGTGAAAATGGTATGATATGCCCCTGAAATATGTTGTAATGATCTTGATAAGTGTTGAATATGAAAATGGTAGGATTGGTTGGGAAGTGTAAGGTTGAAATGAAAGATGTTTCGTTATGCCGGAAAGACGGCTAGTAAAGCCATATCGTGTATTATGTTATGCTTGTTGTTGTTATTGATGTTGTTACTGGGTTGCTATGTTGATGAACCAAGCCGAGATAAGTCTCGGGGATGTTATATATATAGGGAAAATGCTGCCGAAATTTCGGTAGGCAAGTATGTATTAAGTTTGGAGTCTTAAAGTTTGAAATTAACAATTGGTAAACTTGACCATTTCTAGATTTTGGACGAAATTGGAATTGAAGCCAAGCGAGCGTAAGGCGCAATCGAGGTACGTAAAGCCTTCCCCTTTATTCTTAGGCATGTTCTGGATGTAATAGGCTCGGCCGCGAGCCTTAAGTACGACTCCGTTCCTCGGAATTCGAGATGGAAATCCGCTCCAATTCCTTCAGTACAATTGAAACCATTTCCTTATAAAATGCCTTCAAAGTGAACTTTTGCACGAAACCTTCCCAAACGGAGTCGGAACACTCCCAAATGATTATGGATGACCTCATAAGGTCTATTATCAGTAATTTACATATGTCTCCTCGAGTTGGTCTGAGGCGGGCCCACAAGGCCCGATGCCTTCTATATAACCTTAATTACTTTGGTTCTGTCCGAATTTCTCAGAAAACATCTGGACGATTATTTTGATTATGAAATGACTATTTTTATGCAAATCTTACAAAATGATTTCTAGACATTTGAGAATCTGATTCTGATAATAATCTGTCGTGCCATCCCAAGTAGGACATAGGCGCGTATTATGCATACTATCCGGATACTCTGACTTGACTCGCCGTTTGGCACCCTTCAGTTTGATTGAGTCTGTATGTTGAGTCTGTATGTATGTGGTTTCTCATTAATCTGTTCGTGGCTGTCTCAATGCATTCCTTCACTGCGTCCCGGGCCAGGTTCTGTTATCGTGCATATTCCTCGGCATTGTTCACCGCGTCCCTCGACGTGCGGGCCGGGATCTGTTTATATCTGTATGATATTATGATCTGTGTATGGGGATGGCGGCCAGGATGGCATATGATCTGATCTGATTCTGTCTGTCCACCGCGTCCCGTACTAAGAGGGCCGGGTTCTGTTACCGCGCCCCCAGACAGGGCCGGGATCTGTATGTATGTATGCATGTGCCATCAGCATTTATATAAGCACATGCCTCTGTATGATTCTGTATGACTCTGTATGACTCTGCATGCATAATTCTGTCCGGTATAGTTCTGTCCGTCCGTCTGGATTACGATTTTGTCTGTATGTCCGTATTGATTCTGATTCTGTATGTCCGTATGGTTCACGCTTCTATCTGTCTGTCTGAACCATGATTCTGTCCGTCTGTCGGGATTATGATTCCGTCCGTCCATTCGATTTATGGTTCTGTCCGCTATATATATATGCTTCCGGTTCAGACTATGATTATGTTTGTTATGTTTCTGCTTTGCATACTCGGTACATTTTTCATACTGACCCCCGGTTCTTCGGGGGCTGCGTTACATGCCCGCAGGTACAGACGCACCTGGAGATACGCCGCCAGTTTAGGGCATCGATTCTGCTGCTTTGGAAGAGCTCCTTTGATCCGGAGCAAATACTTTTGGTATATATCTTCTGTCATCTGTAGACTCTGTATGTATGGTATTTTGGGGTACGGCGGGCCCCTGTCCCGTCATCTGATTCTGTATGTCTGTAGAGGCCTGTAGATAGATATGTGGGTTACGGGTTACATCTGTTCAGGTAGGTGCGTACGATTTTGTGACTCCGTCTGTTATGTTAGCCTCATCGGCATATGAAAAAGTTTCAGTATGCATATGTATATATATTTTCGCGCGCGCCGTATCTGTATTGGCTTGAATTTGTAAACACTTATTTGAAATATTCTGTCTGGTACGCCGATTCTGTCAGGTAGGTACGTATGGGTATCCAGTTAGGATACCAGTCGCGGCCCACGGGGTTGGGTTGTGACAATAAAGTCTTCATTAGGCCTAGTTCATCCCCGTGGGGAGCACCCGTATTGTTTGTCCGGAAGAAAGATGGCTCCTTGAAAATGTGCATTGATTATAGGCAATTAAATAAAGTGACGATTAAGAATAAATATCCCCTCCCGAGGATTGATGATTTATTTGATCAATTGCAAGGTGCCAAATGGTTTTCAAAGATCGATTTGAGGTCCGGGTATCATCAAGTAAGAGTTATGGAAAAGGATATCCCTAAGACAGCTTTTAGAACAAGATATGGTCATTTTGAATTCCGGGTGATGTCATTTGGGCTAACTAATGCGCCAGCGGTATTTATGGATTTGATGAATAGTGTGTTCAGGTCCTTTCTGGACTTATTTGTAATCGTATTTATTGATGACATCTTGGTGTATTCTAAATCTGAGGCAGAACATGCGGATCATTTGCGTATCGTCCTTGGAGTTCTTCGAACTCGAGAGTTATTTGCAAAGTTTTCCAAGTGCGAGTTTTGGTTGAACTCAATGGCATTTTTAGGGCATATTGTTGCAGCGGATGGTATTCGAGTGGATAGTCAAAAGATTGAAGCAGTGAAAACTTGGCCAAGGCCCACAACTCCTACAGAGGTTAGTAGTTTCCTGGGCTTAGCAGGTTATTATAGGAGGTTTGTTGAAGGGTTTTCTTCTATTTCTGCACCACTCACAAAGTTGACACAGAAATCAGCGAAGTTTCAATGGACGAATGCTTGCGACCGTAGTTTCCAAGAGTTAAAGGGTAGATTGACTTCTGCCCCAGTTTTGGCACTTCCAGAGGGATTTGAAGGATATGTCGTTTATTGTAATGCTTCAGGTGTTGGGCTAGGCTGCGTACTGATGCAACATGGCAAGGTGATTGCATATGCCTCAAGGTAATTGCGAAAACACGAACAGAAAATCCTACCCATGAACTAGAATTAGCCGCAGTGGTTCATGCATTAAAGATATGGAGACATTATTTATATGGTGTCCACGTGGATATTTACACATATCATAAGAGTCTCTAGTACATCTTCAAGCAGAAAGAGTTGAACTTACGGCAACGACGATGGTTAGAATTGCTAAAGGACTATGATGTCGATATTTTGTATCACCCCGGAAAAGCAAATGTTGTGGCTGATGCTCTTAGCCGTAGATCGATGGGAAGTCTAAGTGATGTACGACCAGAGAAGAGGGAAATGGTCCGTGAGCTCCAACAGTTAGCTAGCCTAGGAGTCCGAGTAGTGGACACAGGTAACAGCGGAGCTACTATTCAGAATACAGTAACCTTGTCGCTAGTAGCAGAAGTGAAAGAGCGACAATATAAGGATCCTATGCTAATGCAGTACAGAGATACACTCCCTCAGAAAGATGAGTCCCCATTTGATATTTCAGGAGACGGAGTTCTCCGATGTAGAGGTAGATTATGTGTTCCCGGTGTGGCAAGTTTACGCCGCCTGATTTTGAGGGAAGCTCATTGTTCCCGTTACTCCGTTCACCCCGGAGCGACGAAGATGTACCATGACCTTAAGACTATATATTGGTGGAATGGGATGAAGAAAGATATAGCGGGATTTGTAGCTCAATGTCCTAATTGTCAACAGGTGAAAATCGAGCACCAAAAGCCGGGCGGATTATTGCAAGCTGTAGCAATCCCAACGTGGAAGTGGGAAGTGATTAATATGGACTTCATTACAAGGTTACCTCGTTCTCGACGTAAATATGATTGCATATGGGTGATTGTGGATACACTCACAAAGTCAGCTCATTTCTTACCGGTCAGGACGACCTAAATGGCAGAAGATTATGCCAAGCTTTATCTTAGGGAGATAGTGAGACTACATGGCGTCCCAGTATCCATTATCTCTGATAGAGGGACTCAGTTTACAGCAGAATTTTGGAGGTGTTTCCAAGAGGGTTTAGGGACCCAAGTGCGCCTTAGCACGACATTCCACCCACAGACCGATGGACAAGCTGAACGCACCATCCAGACTCTTGAAGATATGTTACGGGCATGCATGATATACTTTAGAGGAAATTGGGATGACCATTTGCCACTCATTGAGTTTGCTTACAATAATAGTTATCATTATAGCATTCATATGGCATCGTATGAGGCTTTATATGGGCGGAAGTGCAGATCCCCGATTGGGTGGTTCGAAACAGGAGAGGCTCAGTTGATAGGGCCAGATTTGGTTCAGCAGGCCATCGAGAAAGTTAAGCTCATACAAGATCGGTTGTTAGCGGCTCAAAGTCATCAAAAGTCCTATGCGGATAATCGTCGAAGGGACTTAGAGTTTGAAGTGAAAGATTGGTTATTCTTAAAAGTGTCGCCGATGAAGGGCGTAATGAGATTTGGCAAGAAGGGGAAGCTCAGTCCCCGGTATATTGGGCCATATGAAATTGTACGCAAAGTGGGCAAAGTGGCCTATGAGCTAGATCTACCTCCTTAATTGGAGTCAGTTCATCCAGTGTTCCATGTCTCGATGCTTCGAAAATGTGTTGGAGATCCTACTAGGATCGTCCCAGTGAATGATGTGCAAGTAACAGAGGAATTGACTTATGAGGAAATACCCATTGCCATATTAGACAGGCAAGTACGGAGGCTTAGAAACAAAGAAGTGGTCTCAGTTAAGGTGCTATGGAGAGGCAGTAAACGAGAGGAAATGACGTGGGAAGCGGAATAAAGTATGCGATCCAAATACCCATATTTATTTCAGCCCTTGGAAGGAGCCCAAGCTGAGACGTCAAGGTCATAAGGTATGTATGTCATCCTTTTATGCTTTTGGGTCATGTGTGGCAAAAAATTTATGTTATTATATTGTGGCCCTGTGTTGCATCGATATTATTGGGTTATTGTGGCAGGATGGTAGTGTCATATTATAGGGGAAACTCTGGCAAAATTTTTATAGAATTCCCGAACACTTTAACATTCGGGGACGAATGTTCTTAACGGGGGGATAATGTTATACCTCGAAAAAATTTCCGTTGGTACGCAAGTGAATGAACTAGTGATAAGTATGGGTGTATGATGTCCATGAGCAAGAAACGACGTTTGATCACCTTAGGCGAGATTTCAAAGGAATCCGACGTAAGACGAGAAAGTTGGCTAAGATAAGGCAAGGTGAGGTGAGCAATGCATGTGCATGTGCATGGATATGGATGATTAAAATGAGAAGTCTAAGAAATATGGAAAGTTGTAGAATTGCAATCTGCCTAGTGGTCATAAAGTGCAAATACGGACCGTAAACCGGTATACGGTCCGTAAACTGCCAGGTCGTAAACTGGCATGCAAAACTTCAACTTTCTGCCAGTTGAGGAAATGGTAAAATATGACCTGGTTTACGGACCGTAAATTGAATTACCGCCCGTAAACCATGGTCGTAAATCACCATGGTTGCAGTCTAAAGTTTCTGGTTCTGGGAATGGTTAAAGACGACAAGAGGGACGGTCCGTAAACTGCAATACGGGCCGTAAACCATGGTTTACGACCACTGTTCACTTCAACACTGATTTTTAAGTCATTAAATAAGGGGACCAAGACTTGTTTTATTTCATTTCTACATTACACTCCTTCTCTCTAAAAAATCTCTCTACATCCATTATACAAGTTTTCAAGGATTATAAGTCATCAACAACATTAAACAAGTGAATCAAGAGTAAGGAAACCGTCAAGGGTGATCCAAGGTCAAGAAATCCAAATGGAGATAAACTAGGGTTTTGCTCAAAGTGGGGTATTATCTACTAAAGCTTGTTCCTACAACTTCTAAGGTAAGATTCATGATATTTACATGATGTTTAAGGTATTGGAGAATTAAAATACATGGATTGTAGAAAATATGGTAAGATGGGTTATGGATGATGAATAGTGACATTTTGAGGAATAGTTTGAATTGAATCATGAATGTTGTTATGTTGTGATATGAACATGTTATAAATGGTATTAAGATCATGAACTAGAACTTTAGAAGAATGGACGAAGTTGGTTGTTATGACCTTGAACATGGGTGGATTAGAAACAAATTGAGAAATCTAGATAATGTGGATAATGTGAATGACTAATGGCCATTGTTATGATATTAACGAAGGTAGAAACACTAACATTGGAAGGGGACGTCCAAGTGTAGAATAGTCCGACGAAAAGGTATGTAAGGCTAACGCTTCTTTCATAAGGCATGGTTCTTGGAAAAATTCCTAATTCCTCTATATGATCATGTTGTCTCCATGATTGATATTCTGAGCTCATAAGCTCACGATCCTTGATATGTATAACGGTTGTACTACGCACCTCATATGACGAGTAAGCCTATGATATAGAAGTTACAATAATGATGATGATGGTAACGGTAATGATATTAATAATGATGTTAAGGGTGCCTAAGGGCTATTATACTTATGTGTGCCTATGAAGGGCTATAATGAAACCTCGAGCTTATAACGCCGGGTAGAATATATGTATATGAATATGTATAGAGTATGTATATGATTACGAAACGCACGCACACCTCTACAAACGGTACAGATAACCCTGAAGCCTTGGTAGGGCCAGGTATGAGTAACCTTGAGCTTTGGTTGGCCAAGTATGTATGAAACACCGATCCTACGAGGTCGGGTATGTTATGTAAATGCTATGTGTATGAAATGACTATGTATATAACATGAATATGAATGTGATAAGACTATGTATATGAATACGAATAAGGACATGTATACGAATACGAACACTAATATGGGATACGAATGATGACGTATGTGTACTAATACGTATGAGAAATGGAAAGTCCCTATGTAAGGCAAGTAAGTGCCATGACGATGATATTATTGTCTCCCCTCCTATGTTATTTCATATGTTGTTCATTATACTTATATATCGATGTAGATCATGCTTTACATACTCAGTACATTCTTCGTACTGACGTCCTTTTGTCGTGGACGCTGCGTCATGCCCGCAGGTGCACAGGGAGAATGACTTGATCCATAGCTGCTTATTCTGAGATCGCATAGCAGAGCTCCATCCCCTCGGAGCCAGAGCTTTTGGGTACTTATTCTTTTGCATATATGATTATGGGCATAGCGGGGTCCTGTCCCGCTCTTGTGTTATGTCATACTCTTCTTAGAGGCTCGTAGTCACGAGTATATGTTTAGATATGTCTGGCCTTGTCGGCCCATGTTTTGTATAAAATTGTCGGCCACGTTGGTCCATGTACATTTGATGTGGCCTAGATGCCAATTACGATATAACGGTAATGTCGCCCAAAGGGGCTAGTTTGATGAATGAGAGGAAATGCATGTCTAATTGTGTGGTCCACCTAGATGCGAGCATAAGATTAAGCAAAGGGGTGCCCGAGTGGGCTAGCACCGGGTGCTCGTCGCAGCCCCTAGTCGGGTCGTGACACTACCATTCTAGTATTCAAATGGCTCTGTATGAAGCTTTATATGGAAGAAAGTGCAGGTCTCCAATTGGATGGTTTGAAATAGTGGAAGCACAGCTAGTAGGCCCTTAATTGATTCAACAAGCGGTAGAAAAAGTCAAAATGATCCGAGATCGATTGTTGACTGCCCAAAGTCGCCAAAAGTCTTATGCGGACAATCGCCGACGAGACTTGGAATTTCAGGTTGATGATTGGGTATTTTTAAAAGTATCACCAATGAAAGGGGTGATGAGATTTGGTAAGAAAGGAAAATTAAGTCCTAGATACATTGGACCCTATAAAATCGTCCGCAAGGTTGGTCATGTAGCCTATGAACTGGACTTGCCTTCGGAGCTTGAATCAGTCCATCCGGTTTTCCATGTTTCGATGCTCCGCAAGTGTATTGGAGATCCTACGAGGGTTGCCCCGATTGATGATGTGCAAGTGACAGAAAAGCTAACGTATGAAGAAGTACCCATTGCTATCTTGGATAGGCAGGTGTGAAGACTTCGAAATAAGGAAGTAGCCTCAGTTATGATTTTGTGGCGAAACAACAACCGGGAAGAGATGACGTGGGAAGCGGAAGACAAAATGAAATCTGCATATCTGCACCTATTCCAACCCCCAAAAGAGATTTAAAATGAAACGCCAACAATATAAGGTATGTATGCAGTAAATTAAGGGTAATAATTAGAGTATCTGAACACCCCTATTTCCATCGTTACTCAGGTATTATATCCCCTACTTTCGGGAGCTTTCGTGAATCTTTCTTAGAGTTTTATTGTGTTATGGCCCCGTGAGGCAGTGATATTATGGGTTGTTGTGACAGGATGGTAGTGCCATATCATAGGGGAGACTCTGGCGAATATTTTCTAGAATCCCCGGTGACTAAACATTCGAGGACGAATGTTCAAAAATGGGGGAAGAATGTTACACCTCGGGAAAAACAATTCCCTGTGACCGTACAGTGGATAGGCTAACGAAGGGCATAGCGTTTACGATGTTTTGATGAGTGAGAAATAGTATTTGATGACCCTAAACGAGATTTCAAAGGCATATAAGGCAAGGAAAGAAAGTTGTTAAGGAAAGCAAATCATATGTTGTGTGTCGGACAAGAATTACGAGCATTAAGTTAATGACGTCTTAGAGACGAATAATGACATCCCTTAGATTGGTCCGTATAAGTTAGTCGGGACAGCTTTTATGATTTAATATAAGGGACCCTTCTCATTTCACTTCATTTTCATTTTCATTTCGGACTTCTTCATCTCTCAAGACCACTAGAAGGCTCCATATATTTCATCCACAAGAATTCAAAAGAAATTGATGATCAACTTCATCAAACCAACAAGAATCAAGAGTAAGAAACTCATTAAAGTCATCTAAGCCAAGAAAATTCAAAGGAAGTGAGTTAGGGTTTTTGGTGCAAGAAGAGTATTGCTACTCAAGGCTTGTTCCTACAATATCTAAGGTAAGTTTTATGGTATTTTCATGATGTTTGAAGTATTGATAGGTTGAAACACTTGGATTGTATGAGAATGTAGAAAGTGGGTCATAAATGTGTGAATAGTATCATGGTTGAATAGTGGTTGGAAGGAATCATGAAAATGGATATGTTGAGATTGTAAATATGTTATAAATAACATTTATAACATGGAATAAGTATTATATATGAGAAAACGCGATAATGAGCTATGATCATAATTGTGGAGAAATTGGAAGGAAATGGTGAATTGTGGTAAATTTAGATAAATGATGATTGTTGAATGTTGTTGTGGTTGTTTGGGAGTTGATATATGATGTGGGAAAATTAGTATAAACAAAGGGAATGCTGCTCAATTTTCTCCTAGAAATAGTAAGCACGTTCTTGTAATTGCTTGGCTAATGTCAATACGAATTATCTTGAAGGTAGAACGTGGCATTGAAGGAGAACAAGCGAACGATAGATTAGTTAAATGTAAAAGGTATGTGAGGCTAGTCCTTTCTTTCTATGGCATGAATCCGATGGTATGATCCTTCTTTCCTCTTCATGAATTCCCTATATCCCGGAAAGCCAAGAGTCTATGATATGATGTTGCTATAAAGATCGATGATATTATGTATTGTACATACTCACCTTATATACTACTTCCTTCAAGGTGAGGCAGAATACTGGTGAATGCTCCACAACGACTAATTACAGGTTCTGAAAACGTGAAAGTTGCAGATTTGCACTTTGGCTAGTTGATCGTAAAATGAAATACGGACCATAAAGTGGTTTACGGGCCATAAACTGCCATGTCGTATTTCAAATTCCAAAACTTTGACTTTCTGCCAAATGCTCGAATGGGTAAATACGCCTTGAAAGACGGACCGTAAACTGAGTTTGTAAATCACCATGTCCTCAGCCTGACTTTCTGGTTCTGTCATCCTTTAATACTCCCATGGAATACGGCCCGTATTTTAGAATACGAACCGTAAACTGAGTTTACAACCACTGTTGCACTTTCGACTACTGTTCATTCAAAATCTGTTCCGTTTACTGAAAAACACATAAAATCGCGTAAAATCACATAGACTTGCTAAAAACAAGTAAAAATGGTAGCAGAAAAGCGTCGATTGTGGCATGGAATCACAACCTTACGTCACCCCGCCCAAGTATAATTTTCCATGAGTCTTTATGCATGTATTATGATAAGCAATACTGTGATGAGCATATGATGAGGGGTACATGATGATGGGCAGCTTATGCTTATACTTACACAGTTATGCATATATTATATGAGGACGAGTATGAGTAAGACAACATGATTTATTTCTTGTATGATTCACAGTCAGTTACAGATTGCTCCTCAATTGATGCCTCCCCATTTTATTGATGTTCATTATTGTTTATGCCTCTCATACTCAGTACAATATTCGTACTGACGTCCATTTTCTTTGGACAATGTGTTCATGCCCACAGGTAGACAGGGAGGAGATTTTGCTCCAGACTCATAGGAGCCAGTAGTGGATTAGAGAGCACTCCTTTGTTTCGGAGGTGCTTATGATTATTCTTTTGTGTACATTCATATATATTTTAGGCATGACAGGGTCTTGTACCGTCCTAATGCCTAGTACTCTAGTAGAGGCTCGTAGATACGCAGTGTGGGTTAGATGGTCTCACGAGATGCTATTATGTATATATATTATTTTGATGGTCGAGAGGCATATGTATAAAAGTATTTATGTCTTCAAATGAAAGATGATTTTCTTATGCTTTGAGTATAAAATTGATAAAAGAGCATTAAATGCGTAAGATGAGTAATAGAACGAGCGGTGCTCGGTGGTCAGCCCCGGGTACCCGTCGCGGCCCCTAGCTGGGTCGTGACACTTAGACTCTTAAGAGAGTGTTCAGAAGAAACAAATTGTTCAACCAAAGAGCTTGCAGGAAAAGAAGCACATGAATCAGGTTAACATATGAACCTGTTCTGGAAGTATGATCTAATGTAGAGCAAGAACACATCAGAGTCAAAGAATGATCAGTGGTAGAGTTGATAAAGGGAGTTGACCAGTTGCAGATAGAGTTATACATATAGATGAAACAACTCTGACAACAAGTTCCAGTCAATATTTCAGAACAGTTCAAAGACAAATGCAGAATCAAAGAAATTAGTGGAACAGCTATATGAACATGTTGCAACTCATACAGATGTAGATATCAAAGATAAACGAACCAGGTGGATGAAATAGGTTCGTGAACATGTTGCAAACAAATCCTGCAGCAACAAGGATTTGTAGAAAAATTATGGAAAAGACTTGGCGGTCAAGTATGAAAGATTCCTTGTCATATTTGTTGAGATTAGTAAGCCTTCTGATCTACAAGGAAAAGAAGTCTACTCAACAAGGCAAGAATCCAAGTACAACACAAAACCTTATTGCGTGTTATGGTCCAACAAGGAAAAGGTTTTGTCACCGACCTGCTATACTTGAATTGTTATAAATACCCATGTTTTACCAAGAAGAAGTTTGTGCACCCATAAAGAGAGAATTCAGAATATTTAGTGATCAAAAGACATATCCAGAATATTCTAGAATCCAGGGTTCCGTCCCTAGTGCATGAAGACGAATTGAAGGACCTGTTCTACTGAATAATGTTTTCCGGTTCTTAAGTGTAGAATCTTGTATTTGCTTGTTCTACTGAGTTGTATGTTTATCCTCTTTCATAGAAGGATAAAAGTAGATACAAATATTGTAACATCAAGTAGAAGTTTACTATTTGAAGATAGCTTGCTAGTCAAAGTTTGGTAGCAAGGCTGAGGTAGGAATTAGGTTGCAAAGTTTGTAACTTAATTTGCAGTTGGCTCACAATTGTAGTGGAGTTTGGGATAATCCTACAGGTCTGTAGGTTGTGATTTTTATTGCCCTTGTGAGCTGAGTGGTTTCCACGTAAATATCATGTGTCCTTTACTTACCTGATTGATTTATTCCGCAAACACGTTCATAGAACAGGTTAGGTAACGTGTTTTGTCCATAGGCAAAAAGTAGGTACACATTGGGATAGACACCTAGGTCGTGCAAAGCTAACATATATGATAAAATAAATGTTTGTTTTGTTTTTAGAAAAATATAAATTTAGTCTCTCCAAATGTGAAAGCACATTGAAGGAGAAGGAAAACAACTAATCTCACCTGTCAATACATTTTCTAGGAAGAACAACTTCAGCAACATATGTAGAATTCAAGACTAACATATGCAATGTATTTAAAACTATTATAAAAGCTCTCTCTAGGTCAAAACCCTACATGAAAACCCAAATTCCTTTCTGGCAGTTGACGGAGAGTCGGCCACCACGACCACGAGTCAACTATCTCAAGCAGCTGGCCAGACCTCTAATGAACATAACACAACCATCGAGATTGCTCAAGCCCGACCGAATGTCCCAAAACTCAAAAATAATGAATTCTTCAAAGAAAACACCATGAACCCCATGCAAAACCCTAAAACAACGTCAAATATCCCTTTGAAAGCAGTCACATATTGCAATGGGGTGCCAGTTCTACAATGGAAGCAAAAAGACTTGGAACAAATGGAAGTATTGCAAAAGCTCCAACACGCGGTTATTGGAAAAAATTTCTATGTTTAGCCAGAGATGAAGGAACTAAGGACTATTATTCCGACACAATGTTGGATCAAAGGTCAATGTGAAATAGGTTTGTTTAGGCGTAGGCATGTATTAATACTTCTATCTCTCATGGAGGACTTTGTCAATCTATATTCGAAGGGGGTAAACTATATATAGTCGAGTTCATATCAAATGAGATCATTAATATATGATAGTAAATTCAATATTGATGAAGAAACGTCAAAGACGATTTCGTGCATTTCTTTTCCAGATCTGAGGCCAACTTGTTTTGTTAAAGAATCCTTGTTCTCTCTTGCCTCTGCTATTTGAATCCCTTTGCACTTGGGCACAGTAACTGAGAATAGAACTAAGCCTACTTGTGCTCGAGTTAAAGTATTGGTAGATTTATTAGCAAATATCCCTTCTTTTGTGACTATGGAAATTGAAGATGATATAACAGATGAGATTAGGTTGGATAAGGTTAAGATTATATATGATTATACCAAAATATTACTGTGAATGTAAGTTGCAAGGTCATTTTGAAGATGAATGCTGGAATATGCATCCTGAATTAGCATATCTGGAAAAAGACGTGGTCATTAATGAGAATCAGGAGAAAGGAAATGAGTTTAAGGTATGTGATAATAAGGTTACTAATTAGGTAACTATAGCTGATCAGGAAAGGCAAGTCAATTCTGAGAAACGAAAAGAAGTGATGGCTAGTGATGCTCCTTGTTATAGCCCGTATATTGTGCGTTTGGAAATTCTAAAGTCGCCGTGGAAAGTTGAGGACGAGACTATCTTCAAAAAGGATTGTAATGTGCAAATTGGTTATAAATATTATTCATGAATATTATTGCATGGAAATGTTGAGAAGGGTTGAGGGTGAAAAAGTAAATTCGTAAAATGGTTTATGGAAATATTGCGGAAAGAATAAGGGCAAAAGGAGAAAATCCGCAAAACGATCAATGGAAATAATGTGGGAACTTAGGGGCAATATGGTAATTTCACAAGGCATTCATAAAAGGCCACATTGGCCAAAAATGGAAGGGAAATTGTGCATGTGGTCAAAGCTTGCATGGCAAGACTAATTAAGTCATCTTTTTAAAAAAACAAAATCAAGAAAGCTCTAGAAAAAAAAATGGAAAAAGAAGAGAAAACTCTAGAGAGGGGCATGTGCCCCTCACATGCCTCTATAATTATATATATATATAGTCTTGAAAGAACAAGACAATCCATCATTTTAAGCTCTAGAAAGTTCAAGAAGAGAGGGAGAGAAACGGCCAAGAGGGGCTGGCCGAACCAGCCCCTAGTTGTGATCATGGAGAAATTATTTTCTTCATGCTTTCATACTAATTAGAGGGTCCTCTTCAACGTAGAGTAGTTGTTGGAGTGAGAAAACCATTCGTTTTGCAAAGAGATGCTCCTAGCCGTATGGAAGAATAGAGTGGAGAAGGTAAGATTCAATCCTTTCTTGTATGTTTTATGGGTGTTGAAATATGTTGTTATGTGTTGGAATAGATGAAACTCATGAAAATAAGGATGTTATGTGTGTTGGCCGAATGCATAGGAATATGTAGAAAGATGAAATGATTTTTACTTAGTAGTTTGATTATTGTTGTGTGCAAAGTAGAGAAATGGATGAACTATATGAAAGTATGTGTGTTGGATGTGTGGCCGTGAAATATATATATAGTTTATGGTCGTGTATGGTATGTGTAATGTTGTGTGGAAGATTGAATTAATGTAGCATGTTGTTGTTGTTATAATGTGTAGAGATGGATGAAATTGTATGAAAATATGTAAGAAGTTGTTGTGGCCGAGAATGGCATTGTTTGGTAAGTTGTAGTAAATTGATGTAATTTGATATTATGGTTGCCGATGCTATAGATTATGCGACCTAGAATGAATGGTGTGGTTGAAGTTAAAGGTTTCGGATGAAATAGTATGTTGATTAAGTCGTTGGAATATTGTGTGAAATGAATTGAATGTTGGAATGTATGTCGAATGGAATGTTAATGTTGTTGATAAGAATTGTTGGTATTGTTGATAGTTTGGCCGGGTTGAATTCCCGGGATTGTTGTTGATTACAATTGGCCAAGTTGAACTTGGTGGGATGGCATATTTACAGGGGAAATGCTGCCGAAATTTCGGCAGACAAAGTGTTACTTCAAAGAATTAACTTCTAAAGGCTCTAATCAAGTTTTGGTAAACATGACCAATTTGTAGATTTTGGCGTATTTGGAACGTGAATTTGGAGTCGCATAAGAAGCAGAAAAGGTATGTAAGGCTTCACCCTTCCTTCTATGCTATGTCTTAGACGTAATATGTTGGATAAGAACCTCGGGGACTCTTCTACCCTCCATAATCCGCACTTAAAGTTTCCCCTTTTTCCTTCAGTAGGATTGAATTGAAAATGTTACCAAATGTTTGAAAACTCCCTAATAGCTAGAAATTGCACCAATGAGACCCGACTACCATAAAACCCTCACAAGTAACGCCATGACATCTAATATATGTAAATTTGGTACGCCGCCTCATTTGATCCGAGGTGGGCCCACGGTTTCCCGGATTTACCTTTTTACTCCGCTTGACTTACTTTGATGCTGAAACCAAAAGAAACCTTCGATCCTTATTCCATTACCAAATGACAAGTACTGTACCTATCCCAACGAGACTACTTCCATGATAATAATGATAACGATGATGTCAGAAAGGAGGATATGTCTAAGATAAGTACGACAAGAATGATCCCACGACTAAGCGTCTTTAGCTAAGAATCCAATGTGAATATGGAAGTGTTATACTAGTTTCTAAAAGACTTCAAAGCATATGGATTAATGGTTATAATGCCTATGATCTTTTTCTATGTCTCCTCTTAAAGTTATTTTTCGTTGGTAGTCTCGCCTCAATTATCGTTCCTTCAAGGTGAGACAAGTGACCCGATTATTCCATAATGTAATCGGAGGATTTCGACCTTACGTCACTCCGATGGACACAAGACTTTCTTTGGGCTCTCATGCATGCCAATTGTATTATATATGAATATGAATGTGAATATGTATGTGTATATGCATATGTATATGGGGAAGGGGAAGGGCCACTGTTATATCACCACCTGATTCAGCTGGATTTCATCCCGGACGCGGGATGCCCGGACGCGGGATTATGGGAGAGCCGGATACGGCATCTGTATTTGTGATATATATATATATAATATGTTGGGACACTGTTGGGGAGGGGGGTGGGAGAGCCGATGTACTCGACGTCTGTGAATGTAAATGAAGGACACCGTTTTCTGAAATGTTCTGTTTTCTGTATATGTAAATAAGAAACACCGTTTTCTGAAAAAAGAAACTAAGCATGCATGACATCTGCAGAAAGGCACTCATATGTACAGGTTACATCTGTCCCAGGATAAGCTCCTTATGTCTATTCTGTTATTGTTCATACTGTATATTCCTTATTATGGTACTATTCATGCTTTACATACTCAGTACATTACTCGTACTGACCCCTCTTCTTCGGGGGCTGCGTTCATGCCGCGCAGGTACACCAGATGAGCCACAACTATCATAGAAGATGTTCCAGCGGAGTTGGCAGTCTCCACTTGTTCTGGAGTGCTGCCGAGTCAGAGTATCCGAGCCATGATGTTTGTTTGATGTTAGCGACAGAGTCGTGGGTATAGAGTGTCGATAATATGTTATATCATAAAGTCCATGTGATTACAGATTCTGTTTGATTTGAATACGATCGAAAAAACAAATCTCTTGAAAGTTTTACTATGTTTTCCTTTTTTATTGATATAAGAGTCTAAGGAAGGTAAGTATGTAACAAGAGTCAGCGGGTTCGCTCGGCTCCGGATATGGGGTCGGGTGCCCATCACACCCTCGTAAAGTCGGGGTGCGACAAAGTGGTATCAGAGCAGGTCGGTCTAAGGGTTGTCTGCAAAGTCGTGTCCAGTAGAGTCCTGTTTATGGGTGTGAAGCCGGCCACATTTATAAACAGGAGGCTGCGGGGCATCTAGGAAATGTTGACCTTCTTTCTGTCTCAGATCGTGCGATAGAGCCAAGCCATAGGAAATGAGATTCCTGGTACTAATCGTTAATTTTCGCAGACGCCCAATAGCGACGGAACAAGGCGAATGGCGCTATGGTAAGACGCAGAGGTAAGTTGGGGTATTTGTTCTGTTACTTGGGACAGGAAGTTCTGAATGGCTGGAATTTGTCATATAGCCGTATGTTATGTAAAGTATCATCGATAATTGTTACGTACAGCCCGTGAAGAGTAGGAATGGTAAAGGAGATTCCGTAAGAATGGATACACCTGACAGGAAGGCGCGTGGAAAGGAAATATTGCAAACCGGCAACAGGTGAGATGTGTTGTTCCAGAAAGGTCATGGATTTGGTATGGCAATGGAGGTGTGAACGTTACTATTGTGAGTCTGGAGGTCCAGGACAAGGGGTAGCCATACACACGGGCGGAAGATGAACATCGGGAGCCAAAAGGGTAAAACGGTAATTACAAAAGAAGGGACGTGTTATGAAAATGTTTTGGGAACTGTAAGACTTTGACTTGCTCCAGAGCATGCAATAAAGGTCATGTGAGGAAGCTGACGCGAAAATATCGGCATTAAGGCACCGAATTTCAGTGATGTTTTTGGGTTAAGCGTGCTCAGGTGGGAGCAATTCCTTGATGAGTGACCCCCTGGGAAGTTTATAAGGAATTTTACATATTCTGACATAAAAGACAAATGGAAAGCTAGAATAGCCTAAATGAAACTACGGCACATAAGATGGCCGGAGACCATAAGAAGACGCGTGAAACAAGGCAGACTAGCTCGGTAAAGAGACAGAAAATGCATCATAGCCCTGGAATTAGGATAGGCTTGAACAGCGCTTGGAAGTATTTTGTGAACCAGTTGATAGTGAATATGTATGCATATACGAATGTGTAAGATATCCCGCATATGATTGTATCGGTGGGCATGTGAGCTTCAGCAACCAAAGCTGCGGTATAAAAAATGTTAATAGAGTAAAGGAATCGAAGCTCGAGGGATAGCAAGAGTAAATGGTACAAGTGCGGTGTGTGAGCCGTTATTATTTTACTATAGGTTGAGGTCGAAAATTTCAGCATAACGATACTCGGAAAAGAAATAAAGTGTGAGTAAATGGAATATAGGAAGCTTAAATGTTGGAAAAGGGTGAAAGTTAAGAAAACCTTAGTGGGTGAAACCCCCGCGAGAAATTAATGGTAAAAGTATGAGACCACTAGGATGAAGATTCAATAAGGCATGTGAGCCGAGATAGAGTGAGGAAAAATGAAGCAAGGAGGAATGTGGAGAGGTTGAGAGCTGATTTCAACAAGTAGGTCTAAGAGAATGGTGACCAGGGTAGAGGAATGTGAAGTAAGAGAAGGAATGCTCAGGATGGTGACGGTGTCAAGGTGAAAGATCTGTAAAAGGAAAAGTATGTAGCTATAGTAATATGCTTAGAGGTTTAAGAAAGTAACGGGGCACTGAAGAAATATGGATGCACGGTTACCTCACGAACATGTAGTTAAGAAAGAATTACGAGCAAGAGATCTAAGCAAGTGAAAGGACGAATAAAGGATAGAAAGGTATGGAAATGAGGACAAATGAGGACCTAGACAGAAAGTAAAAGAAAAGCTTAAGATAAGAAGTTTTGATATGTTAGGCACAAAGCTGGAAAAGAAGGTGAGGGATAAAGGTAAGCAAAGACTTCATAAAGGACTATGAGCATATAAGGAACCCCTTAAAGGGGGGGAGGCCATATTAGGCTTACAAGGAATGACGATAAACGAAACGAGCACCAACACATGACGTCAAAGACAAGTGTACCTGTATTGAGGGATACGAAAAGAGATTAAAGAAAAGATGTAGTAAGAATCTAAAGTTGTGACTTTTGTTAAGATATGGTCACGAAACAGTAACAAGAAAAGAGATGATCTGAGGAAGACAAGGATAATACGTTGGCCCTACAAAGTAGAAAGCCCAAGACACGGGGAGAAGATTCATGTAAAAACCGAGAAGTTCGATTATAAAAAAAATGAGGTAAAGGACAAGAAGTGAGCATGAAGGAAAGGACAACTACAAAGGGATCCTCCCGAAGTGTTATAAGACCCTATAAGGTCAGTTGAACATTCGAGGGCGAATGTTCTAAAGGGAGGGAGGATGTTATAGCCCGTATATTGTGCGTTTGGAAATTCTAAAGTCGCCGTGGAAAGTTGAGGACGAGACTATCTTCAAAAAGGATTGTAATGTGCAAATTGGTTATAAATATTATTCATGAATATTATTGCATGGAAATGTTGAGAAGGGTTGAGGGTGAAAAAGGAAATTCGTAAAATGGTTTATGGAAATATTGCGGAATGAATAAGGGCAAAAGGAGAAAATCCGCAAAACGATCAATGGAAATAATGTGGGAACTTAGGGGCAACATGGTAATTTCACAAAGCATGCATAAAAGGCCACATTGGCCGAAAATGGAAGGGAAATTTTACATGTGGTCAAAGCTTGCATGGCAAGACTAATTAAGTCATCTTTTTAAAAAAAACATTCAAGAAAGCTCTAGAAAAAAAAATGGAAAAAGAAGAGAAAACTCTAGAGAGGGGCATGTGCCCCTCACATGCCTCTATAATTATATATATATATACATGTAAGTCTTGAAAGAACAAGACAATCCATCATTTTAAGCTCTAGAAAATTCAAGAAGAGAGGGAGAGAAACGGCCAAGAGGGGCTGGCCGAACCAACCCCTAGTTGTGATCATGGAGAAATTATTTTCTTCATGCTTTCATACTAATTGGAGGGTCCTCTTCAACGTAGAGTAGTTGTTGGAGTGAGAAAACCATTCGTTTTGCAAAGAGATGCTCCTAGCTGTATGGAAGAATAGAGTGGAGAAGGTAAGATTCAATCCTTTCTTGTATGTTTTATGGGTGTTGAAACATGTTGTTATGTGTTGGAATAGATGAAACTCATGAAAATAAGGATGTTATGTGTGTTGGCCGAATGCATGGGAATATGTAGAAAGATGAAATGATTTTTACTTAGTAGTTTGATTATTGTTGTGTGCAAAGTAGAGAAATGGATGAACTATATGAAAGTATGTGTGTTGGATGTGTGGCCGTGAAATATATATATAGTTTATGGCCGTGTATGGTATGTGTCATGTTGTGTGGAAGATTGAATTAATGGAGCATGTTGTTGTTGATATAATGTGTAGAGATGGATGAAATTGTATGAAAATATGTAAGAAGTTGTTGAGGCCGAGAATGGCATTGTTTGGTAAGTTGTAGTAAATTGATGTAATTTGATATTATGGTTGCCGATGCTATAGATTACGCGACCTAGAATGAATGGTGTGGTTGAAGTTAAAGGTTTCGGATGAAATAGTATGTTGATTAAGTCGTTGGAATATTGTGTGAAATGAATTGAATGTTGGAATGTATGTCGAATGGAATGTTAATGTTGTTGATAAGAATTGTTGGTATTGTTGATAGTTTGGCCGGGTTGAATTCCCGGGATTGTTGTTGATTAGAATTGGCCAAGTTGAACTTGGTGGGATGGCATATTTACAGCGGAAATGTTGCCGAAATTTCGGCAGACAAAGTGTTACTTCAAAGAATTAACTTCTAAAGGCTCTAATCAAGTTTTGGTAAACATGACCAATTTGTAGATTTTGGCGGATTTGGAATGTGAATTTGGAGTCGCATAAGAAGCAGAAAAGGTATGTAAGGCTTCACCCTTCCTTCTATGGCATGTCTTAGACGTAATATGTTGGATAAGAACCTCAGGGACTCTTCTACCCTCCAGAATCCGCACTTAAAGTTTCCCCTTTTTCCTTCAGTAGGATTGAATTGAAAATGTTACCAAATGTTTGAAAACTCCCTAATAGCTAGAAATTGCACCAATGAGACCCGACTACCATAAAACCCTCACAAGTAACGCCATGACATGTAATATATGTAAATTTGGTACGCCGCCTCATTTGATCCGAGGTGGGCCCACGGTTTCCCGGATTTACCTTTTTACTCCGCTTGACTTACTTTGATGCTGAAACCAAAAGAAACCTTCGATCCTTATTCCATTACCAAATGACAAGTACTGTACCTATCCCAACGAGACCACTTCCATGATAATAATGATAACGGTGATGTCAGAAAGGAGGATATGTCTAAGATAAGTACGACAAGAATGATCCCACGACTAAGAGTCTTTAGCTAAGAATCCAATGTCAATATGGAAGTGTTATACTAGTTTCTAAAAGACTTCAAAGCATATGGATTAATGGTTATAATGCCTATGATCTTGTTCTATGTCTCCTCTTAAAGCTATTTTCCGTTGGTAGTCTCGCCTCAATTATCGTTCCTTCAAGGTGAGACAAGTGACCCGATTATTCCATACTGTAATCGGAGGATTTCAACCTTACGTCACTCCGATGGACACACGACTTTCTTTGGGCACTCATGCATGCCAATTGTATGATATATGAATATGAATATGAATATGTATATGTATATGCATATGTATATGGGGAAGGGGAAGGGCCACTGTTATATCACCACCTGATTCAGCTGGATTTCATCCCGGACGCGGGATGCCCGGATGCAGGATTATGGGAGAGCCGGATACGGCGTCTGTATTTGTGATATATATATATAATATGTTGGGACACTGTTGGGGAGGGGGGGTGGGAGAGCCGATGTACTCGGCGTCTGTGAATGTAAATGAAGGACACCATTTTCTGAAATGTTTTTTTTTTTTATATGTAAATAAGAAACACCGTTTTCTGAAAAAGAAACTAAGCATGCATGACATCTGCAGAAAGGCACTCATATGTATAGGTTACATCTGTCCCAGGATAAGCTCCTTATGTCTATTCTGTTATTGTTCATACTGTATATTCCTTATTATGGTACTATTCATGCTTTACATTCTCAGTACATTACTCGTACTGACCCCTCTTCTTCGGGGGCTGCGTTCATGCCGCGCAGGTACACCAGATGAGCCACAGCTATCATAGAAGATGTTCCAGCGGAGTTGGCAGGCTCCACTTGTTCTGGAGTGCTGCCGAGTCAGAGTATCCGAGCGATGATGTTTGTTTGATGTTAGAGACAGAGTCGTGGGTATAGAGTGTCGATAATATGTTATATCATAAAGTCCATATGATTACAGATTCTGTTTGATTTGAATACGATGGAAAAACAAAATCTCTTGAAAGTTTTACTATGTTTTCCATTTTTATTGATATAAGAGTCTAAGGAAGGTAAGTATGTAACAAGAGTCAGCGGGTTCGCTCGGCTCCGGATATGGGGTCGGGTGCCCATCACACCCTCGTAAAGTCGGGGTGTGACACTCCTCAAACCTCCAAACCTGTATAGAAATGGAAGACGTTTATAACAACAAAAGGAGGTTTAATGCTAGAATACTATTTAGTGGTAAAGTGCTTGGAGATCGTGGAAATTGGAATGTTGCCAAAGATAATATAGTTTTTGATAGTTCAGCCTCACCAAAAGCTTCTGAGGAGAAGGGTTAGCAACAAGGACAACAATCTAATGAGGTGATTACTCACAACAAGCTTGATGCTTTGCAGGAAGAGGAACGGACCACTAAAGTCATCAATGAGAACATTGTCTCTCAAAATGAGATGCTTGGTAATATGGTGGAGGAAGAAGTTGTGAAGGCATCTCGGGAAATTATTGATACTAAGGTAGAACAAGACATGAAAATGGTGAATGATGAAGTTCATACAGAACAATGTGTGGAAAGTTTTGCTCAAAATGAAATTTCACATCAATGGGTAGATAGAATGGATTCCGTTGGAAATTTTAATAACTCAAGTTTGGTTAAGAATGTTGAATGTGCAGAACACCAGGATTTAACTGATGCAGCTCCTGAACCAACAAATTTAGGTTCTATGTCTAAGGTAGATGGTAATATTCATTTGGACGTGGATAATGAATAAGCCAATGCATCTAAAGAAATTCAAATCTCTGTCTTTACTGATGAACTATCAAAGGTGGATGCATTTGTTTCACATGATGATAAATCAGATTCATGCATTGACGATAGATCAGAATTGTTCAATACTACAAGACAGGTGGAGGATCAACCTTTGGGAGACTTTGATAATGATCCAGGATTGATAGAGAATACTAATATGGTTAGTAGTTTGCGGCAAATACATGAAAGCGATCTCCCATTAAGGAAGGAGAATGTTAATAATTCTGATGAGCAGGCAATAATTTAAAATCCACAAGATCAACAAGTCACTAAGTTAAGGAGAAACTCTCCTATGATAGAGTTACATGATCTTGTGTCTCACAATATTGAAGAGATCTTAGGTAAAGACAAATGCAGTAAGTAAGAAAGCTACAGATCTAAAGTGTTTAGAAGATGAAAAAGCTATTACTAAAGTGTTTGAACAAGTTGCAAAAGAGGCAGGATTGTCGCCTAAGTCACATATGAAAGGGATAAGGAATACCTGGAAATAAGGAATTCATGATGGATAGCCTTTAAGGGTGTAAGCAAAGTGGGGTGCTGCTAAATCCAGTTTTAAATGATGCTTAAAACTATATTTTGGAATATTAGATTAGTGAGAACACAAAAAGAATTTCATAGCGTTCAGATGCTTCACAGACACCACAAGTTCGTTTTGATAGCTTTAATGGAACCTTTCCAACCTTTAGACACACAAAGTAGTACAGGAGAAAAATTGGTATGTAATACGCAAATTTTAATTGCAATGGAAAAATCTAGTTTTTTGTTAATGAGAATATTGATGTGGACATACTGGAGAACACTGAATAACGAATCACCATCAAATTATTTTTCCATGACCTGGATAGGACTATGGTTGTTACCATAGTTTATGTTACACCCCGAAAAATTTCGCGCTGCCAAGACTGTAGGCGGCTTGGTATGAGCTCAAAGAAGAGTAAAGTCATACAAGGATTAGGGATGAAGACTACATGATTTGAATATATATATATATACATGACGTTTGGAGACCATATGGGGTGAATCGGTTCATATGTTACTTGACGAAAAGCCCTCATTACTGTAAGCTAAGTGGAGCCCACACGCCGCGATTTTTATAAATGACATACGGAACATTATATTAGTAGTACATGGGAAGTTGAGAAATTCCTAAGAAGAACCCTTAAGCAGAAAAGGGGCATAAGCCCTTCAAAGGGATGACTTAAGTAAATGTTTTCAGACGATCTGGCTTGAAGAGCCAAAAACGTCATTACAAGTTTGAAATTTGGAAACAACACCAGAATGAAAGTTGTAGATAATTGAAAGATCTTTCCAACCATAGGTCGTGGGATCTCATACGATATCGGGATCAAACGTTATAAGCGTTTTAAGATCGGCTGTCTGGGCAGAGAAATAACCCTGCGCGAACGCGCCAGAAGGTCGCCCGAACGCGCAGGGCAGGACCTGGTAACTCAACGCGAACGCGCCACGTGGGAGCCCGATCGCGCTGAAAAAATTTTAAGTCGGTCCAGGCAGAACCTGGACCATTATAAAAAGGTGACAGCCCCCTCATTTTCGTCACAAACACACCAAAAACCTCTCCAATATTCCAAAAAATTCCCCAACATTCCAAATATCAACTTTTTAGCCCAAAACCAAGTATAATTCCCAAATCTCGGTCCAGACGGCGCATAGTTGCAACTACAAAACTGTATAGCAGTGCGTTATGGCTTAAGCTCAAGGTGGAGAAGCGAAGATACGGCAATATTATCGAGAGAAAGGTATGGATCTCTTGCTATTAACATTAATCTTGGTTTATTTACGGAGATGGAGCTGTTAAATAGTTATAAAATAATTTTGTGGTGGAAATATGGGACAAACACCATATGGGATGTTTATGAAGTATTTTGGCATTGAAAATATTATGATTAATGTTAGCATTGTTATGGTTGTTGTTGGTTGCTGAGTTGGAATTCCGGGCTAGGCATATAAACAGAGGAGATGCTGTCGAAATTTCGGCAGACTTTGGAAAGACTTAGGATAAATATATAACAATGGGCCTAATCATATCATGGATGGTCTTTTATGTAGACTTGCGGGATCAGACGGATAAACGTAGATAGTTGGAGGCTGAACAGGTATGTTAAGGCTTGTCCCTTACTTTCAGAGGCATGATTCCTATGTTATGACTTCATAAATATTTCCATATCTTCCTTGTTTCCGAAAGTTATATGTTTATGACTCCAAGGCATAATTTCTTTCCTAATAATTCATAAATGCTTTCCAAAATGTTCGTATTTTCCAAATCGGAGATTTATGGCTCCGTAAGCTCTTATGATAACAACAATGAACCTGTTTTCACAACGATAATGATGACATCAAAGATGCGAATATTCTCCTATGATGATTATGATGATGATGATTCTGTGTTTAAAGGTCCAAGTTTACGATTTCAATGACGATATAAGAATGTTGAGCTATTTCTTGATTTCTGAATTTTATTCATGGATGATGACTATTTTTAAAGATTCCAAAGTATATGAACTGACGCTGTTACACCTCAAAAAAATTCGCATCGTTTGCGTCGTAAGTAAACTAAAGTAAGCTCGGAGAGGTCATGGGATCCTTATAAGGTTAATGAATACTCTTAATAAGTGTCAAACAAGTGCCTAAAGGTTCTGGGACCAAGCAAATCAAAGAAAATAAATTTGTCGAAAAATTTGGAAAAAAAGGTTGGCAGAATTTTGGGTAGATTTTTAGTCAACTTTGGAGGGGTATATCTCCTAGTATATTAGGCGTTTTTAGGTGTTTCAAAAGCCTAAAATGAAGTTCGTCGAGTCTAGTTTCCAACACAATAAACCTCTCGTCAATAGGACATCGGAGTAGAGAATTATGGACGTTACAAGTTCGGCTACGTCACAGTAGTGCTACAGTAAAATGCTACAGTACCCCGACCCGGATTTGACCCGAATTTGACCCTTACGAAAAGGGTAATAACCCTCTTTTTTTCACTAGATTTAGCCCAGAAATTTCCTTATTTTTGAAGAGAGAGAGAGTGGGAAACAAAAAGTAAACAATTTTCAAGTGACGGAGTATTAATCGAAGCTCGGATAAACGCATAGATGTGATTCTAGTATGGTTTTGCGGTGGATTCAAGGTGGATATTAAAGATATCGCTGTTTTAACAAAAAATAAGGTATGAATCTTTCTCCTTTGGTATTATTTAAGCCTTATTTACGGAGATAAAGCCGTTAAATAATTGTGTAGTAAGTTGGTTAGTTATGGAAGTTGGAAAACAGCGTGTGGGCTGTTTTAGGGTACATATTGGTGTTGGAAATGATGTTGTTGATGTTAATATTGTTGTTGTGTTGTTGGTTGTTGGATTATGATTCGGGCTAGGCATATAAATAGGGGAGATGCTACCCGATTTTCGGCAGAATATAAAGTAGTTTAAATTGAAAGCTTAGAACAGGTATGCAACGATGATTCTAACGATAGCGTGAATTCTCTCAAATGTAGATTTACGAGTACGGACGGATAAGCGTAGAAAATAGGAGGCTGAACAGTAATCCGGGTCGGGTACTGTAGCATTTTACTGTAGCACTACTGTAACGTTTCTGCTCCTATTTTCTAAATCAGAGATTTATGGCTCTGTGAGCTCTTATGATAACAACGATGAACTTGTTTTCACAATCACAACGATGATGTCAAAGATGAGAATATGTCTATGATGATTATGATGAGAATGGTTTCATGTTTGAAAGTCTCAAGTTATGGATTTAATATGAATATGAGAATATTGAGCTATTTTTTGATCCTCAATTTTATTCCTTAGTAATGACTCTATTTTCTAAAGACTTCAAAGTGTATGAATTTACGCCTTATGAGATTTATGACCTTATTCTATGTTTTCTCTTGATGTTATTCTTGATTGATAGTCTCACCTTAAAATAATTGTTCCTTCAAGGTGAGATAAAGCGATGATGATTATTCCATAATATAATCGGAGGTTACTGACCTTACGTCACTCCGATAGAGATATAACTTTCCTTGGGCTCTCCTACATGCTGCTTACATGATACATGAACATGATACATGTATATGAATATGGGAAAGAGGCCAGAGCGCTATAGACGCGTATCCACCTGATCAGTTGGTATTATATGACATGATATCATCCCGGACACGGGATGCCCGGACGCGGGATATATGTGGCTAAATGGATCGGAGCCGACGCCTCGGCAACATGATATGTTCTATTTTCTGTATATATATATGAACAAGAAATATTTTTCAAAGAAAGCTAAGCATGCATCGCAGCCCTAAGAGGCACTCATATGTACAAGTCACTCTTTTATCTTACGATATGCTCTATAATTCCTTTTTGTTATTATTCATGTTTTTCAATCCTTACTATGGTATTGTTCATGCCTTACATACTCGGTACATTACTCGTACTGACGTCCCTTCTTGTGGACGCTGCGTTCATGCCCGCAGGTAAACAGGTAGACGCGTCTGATCCCTAGGAGCTCCACCAGCGGTACATTGAGAGCGCTCCAGTTATTCCGGAGCTTCAGTTTATCGGTACATATTTGGGCACGGAAGAACCCGACCCTCCTTGTGAATATATGTATCTTATCTAGAGGCTCATAGACAGACGTGTACAGTCAGATGTTTCACAATCTTGTTCATCCTTATTGTTGTGTAATATGTTGGTAAAGCTTATTGACATTTATTTACGAGTATGCTATTGATGACTGTGTTGAGTAAAATGTGACTGTATCGTCCATATGGCCCACTCAGTAGTGAGAATATAAGGCGAGATAAGAGGTGTCTGGTATAGTAGTATCGGATACCCGTCACGACCTCTAGTGGGGTCGCGACCAAAGTGGTATCTGAGCAGTTCGTCCTAGGGATTGTCTACGAGTCGTGTCCAGTAGAGTCCTATTTATGGGTGTGAAGCGCGCCACATTCATAAGCAGGAAGCTGCAGGGCATTTTAGGAATAATTGACCTTCTTTCCTATCTTAGATCGTGCGATAGAGCCATGGTATCAGGTTCTCCCCCTTTCCTAATCGTGTGTTATGATTTCAGCGATGCCTGTGAAGAGAAAAGCTACGGCGGCCCAAAAGGGCAAGACGGTGGCCGGAAGAAGAGTTGAACGGGAGCCATCGGTGAAGGTAGAAGAGGGTGAGTCTCATAACGAAGTCCCTCCTCGGACTTCGCATGCTCCACCCGTGTCAGCAGAACAAGAAAGAGTTTCAGCTCCAACCCCAGTACCTCCAGTTCCACTGCCAGCAGCTTCAGGCCAGCAGATAACAGAAGCTATTCAGTTGCTGACCCAGTTGGTTGCCGCACAAGCTCAGCAGCAAGGTGCGGGCCAAGGTGACAAGGCGGTGAGTGCAAGAGCCCGTGATTTTATCAGCCTGAATCCTCCGGAGTTTTATGGGTCAAAACCTAATGAAGACCCGCAAGGCTTCATAAACGAGATGCTGAGAACGCTGCGGATAATACATGCTTCGGATACGGAGTCAGTAGAGTTGGCTTCGTATAGATTGCGAGATGTAGCTGTCCAATGGTATAATTCTTGGATATCTTCAAGAGAAGCCAATGCACCTCCCCCAGTTTGGCAAGAGTTCACCGAAGCATTCCTGCGACATTACTTACCACCGGAGGTTCGACGGGCTCGAGCCGATATGTTTTTGAATCTCAAACAGGGGAATATAGTCTCCGTTTTAATTCTTTAGCCAGGTATGCCCCAGCCAAGGTGGCTGACATGGGGATCATGTGCATCGATTCGTGAGTGGGTTGGGACCACATCTAGTTAAGGATTGCTTGACGGCTTCACTCCAGGATGGGATGGATATCGCTCGTATCCAGGCCCATGCCAAAAACCTGGAGGAATAGTAGCAGCCACAGAGAGGTGAACGTTATTCTGATAGGGGGCCCAGAAAAAGGGCCAGATCTTTCGGAACTAGAAGTGAGTATAGAGGGGGACCGACACAGCAATATTCCAGGTATTCAGGCCAATCAGTGGCCAGCGCACCTCCTCAATTCGCGAGAAAAATATTTGATCATCCTATCTATTCAGGACCAGGTTAGAGTGCCAAAGCTTCAGGGGTCCCAATATAGAGCTGATTCTAACAGAACGAGGCTACCCCTACCATGGTGTACTCGGTGTGGTAGGCCACACTCTGGACAGTGTCGCGTAGATACAGGTGCTTGTTTTACCTATGGTCGAGTTGGCCATTTGATGCGTGATTGCCCACTGAGGAATGAGGGAGACAAAGCTCGGCCCGCTGGGTCAACAATTGGTTCATCATCGTCCGTGCGCCCTCCTGGACAGACTTCCCAAGCTTAAGCAGGTCGTGGCCGAGGCAGAGGAGGGGCACCCAGTTCAGGTGGTCCTCAGAACCGTATATATGCACTGGCGGGACGGCAGGATTTTGAATCTTCCCCAGACGTGGTTACAGGTACACTATCAGTATTCTCCTATGACGTGTATGCGTTGATTGATCCAGGTTCTACTCTATCATATATTACTCCTTATGTTGCTAACCGCATTGGGATGAAATCGGAACCAATTATACCTTTTGAGGTGGCTACACCTATAGGAGACCCAGTAGTAGCTAGGCGGGTATATAGGGATTGTGATCGTAGTTTGCGATTGTCGTACTACTGCTGATCTACATGAGTTGGAGATGCTAGATTTTGATGTTATTATGGTCATGTATTGGCTAGCCTCCTGTTATGCAAACGTTGATTGTAGAACAAAGGCGGTCCGATTCCAGTTTCCAGGGGAACCAGTGTTAGAATGGAAAGGCAATACGGCGTCTCCGAGGGGTCAATTTATCTCCTATCTAAAAGCGAGAAAGATGATTGCAAAAGGCTACATTTATCATTTGGTTCGAGTTTAAGACATGGAAGTAAAACCACCAACCTTTCAATCTGTCCCTGTGGTGAATGAATTTCCAGACGTGTTCCCAGACGAGTTTCCAGGTTTACCGCCAGAGCGGGAGATTGAGTTCACTATTGATGTGTTGTCTGATACTAAGCCCATATCTATTCCCCCATATCGAATGGCACCTGCTGAATTAAAGGAGTTAAAGGCGCAATTGAAGGATTTGCTCGAAAAAGGCTTTATTAGGCCAAGCTCGTCGCCATAGGGAGCGCCTGTGTTATTTGTGAGAAAGAAAGATGGTTCCTTAAGGATATGTATCGATTATAGGCAATTAAACAAGGTAACGATAAAGAATAAGTACCCCCTTCCAAGGATCGACGATTTATTTGACCAGCTGCAAGGGTCCAAATGGTTCTCAAAGATAGATCTAAGATCAGGGTATCACCAAGTGAGGATAAAGGAAGATGACATTCCAAAGACAGCTTTCAGAACGAGATACGGTCATTATGAGTTCCGGGTAATTTCATTTGGCATAACCAACGCTCCGGCAATATTCATGAACTTGATGAATAATGTATTCAGGCCTTTCCTAGATTTGTTCGTAATCGTGTTCATTGATGACATTTTGGTGTATTCTCGATCAGAGACGGAGCATGCAGACCATTTGCGTACTGTTCTTGGAATCCTTCGAGCTCGGGAGTTATATGCCAAATTCTCAAAATGTGAATTTTGGCTGAATTCTATGACTTTTCTGGGTCACATTATTTCCGCTGATGGTATTCGGGTAGATACGCATAAGATTGAAGCTGTGAAAGATTGGCCAAGGCCTACAACGCCTACAGAGGTCTGTAGTTTCTTGGGTTTGGCTGGTTACTATAGAAGGTTTGTAGAAGGATTTTCTTCTATCGCGGCACCATTAACGAAAGTTGACTCAGAAAGCGGCTAAGTTTCAGTGGACGGATGCATGTGAGCGCAGCTTTCAGGAATTGAAAAATAGGTTGACTTCGGCCCCAGTCTTGACACTCCCCGAAGGATCGGAGGGCTTGTTATTTACTGTGATGCTTCAGGTGTCGGACTAGGTTGCGTGTTGATGCAGCATGGCAAAGTAATTTCTTATGCCTCACGGCAGTTACGGAAACACGAGAAGAATTATCCAACCCATGACTTAGAATTGGTTGCGGTTATTCACGCATTAAAGATATGGAGGCATTATTTATATGGTGTCCATGTGGTCATTTATACAGATCATAAGAGCCTACAATATATCTTCAAACAGAAGGAGCTAAATTTACGCTAAAGAAGGTGGCTAGAGCCGCTAAAGGATTATGATGTTGACATCCTATACCATCCAGGGAAAGCAAATGTTGTAGCAGATGCTCTTAGCCGTAAATCTATGGGCAGCTTGATAGATGTACAACCAGAAAGCAGGGAGATGGTTCGTGAGATTTACCAGCTAGCTAGCGTTGGAGTCCGTTTGGATAGTTCTGGAGATAGCGGAGTTTCTCTCCGAGGAGTTGTTGAGTCCTCTATCATAGAAGAGGTAAAGAGATGTCAGTACGAGGACCCTGTTCTGGCACGGTATAGAGATACAACTCTTCAAAAGGAAAAGACCCCATTTAAGGTGACACCCAACGGAGTACTACGGTATAGAGGTAGATTATGTGTGCCTAATGTTACCGGGCTACGACGACAGGTCATGGGTGAGGCACATTATGCCCGTTACTCTGTACATCCAGGGTCAACAAAGATATATCATGACCTCAGATGCTTATATTGGTGGGATGGCATGAAAAGGGACATAGTGGAGTTTGTTGCCCAATGTCCAAATTGCCAACAAGTTAAAACAGAGCATCAGAAGCCTGGAGGATTACTGCAAGCTATAGAGATCCCCACCTGGAAATGGGAGGCGATTAATATGGACTTCATTACAGGCTTTCCTCGTTCCCGGCATAAATATGATTTTATATGGGTGATAGTCGATAGACTCATGAAGTCCGCTCATTTTTTGCCAGTCAGAACGATGTATTCAGCAGAAGATTATGCAAAATTATAGATCAAAGAGATAGTGCGACTTCACGGGGTTCTAGTGTCTATTATTACAGATAGAGGAGCATAATTTACGGCTAATTTCTGGAGATCCTTTAAAGAAGGTTTGGGAACGCAGGTGAAACTCAGTACAGCATTCCATCCGCAAACCGACGGACAGGCGGAGCGCACTATCCAAACCCTTGAAGACATGCTAAGGGCATGCGTGCTAGATCTTGGAGGCAATTGGGACGATCACCTGCCACTTATTGAATTTGCGTACAACAATAGCTATCACTCTAGAATTCAAATGGCCCTATATGAAGCTCTATACGGGAGAAAGTGTAGATCGCCTATTAGATGGTTCGAAGTAGGAGAGGTACAGTTAGTAGGCCCAGATCTGATTCAGCAAGCGGTAGAAAAGGTCAAGCTGATTCAAGAATGACTACTAACAGCTCAGAGTAGTCAGAAATCCTATGCGGACAACCGTCGGCGGAAGTTGGAATTCAAAGTCAATGATTGGGTGTTTTTGAAAGTATCCCCGATGAAAGGGGTGATGAGATTTGGTAAGAAAGGGAAGCTCAGTCCTCGTTATATTGGACCTTATGAGATTGTGCGCAGAGTAGGCCAAGTAGCATATGAGTTGGATTTACCTCCAGAATTAGAATCAATCCACCCAGTATTTCACGTATCCATGCTACGCAAGTGTGTTGGAGGTCCCTCCAGGATTGTACCTGTGCACGATGTACAAGTCACAGAGAAATTGTCCTATGAGGAAGTACCGGTTGCTATTCTGGATAGGCAAGTCCGAAGGCTTAGAACCAAGGACGTAGCTTCATTCAAAGTTCTGTGGAGGAATAATAATAGAGAAGAAATGACTTGGGAAGCAGAGGAAGAAATGAAGTCTAGGTACCCGCATCTATTTCAGCCTCCAAAAGATATGCAAACAGAGCGCTCAGTACCCACAGGTATGTAATGCTTCTCTAAAGTGATTTCTTGGTCGGGTATGGCCAATATGGATATTGATGTTGTAGCCCAGTGAGGCGATTATATGTTTTGGGTTGTTGTGACAGGATGATAGTGGTACAATTACAGGGGAAACTCGGGCGAAATTTTCGTAGAAATCCCTAAGAACGTAACATTCGAGGACGAATGTTCCTAAGGGGGGAGGAATGTTACACCACAAAACATTTTCGCGACGTTTGCGTCGTAAGTAAACTAAAGTAAGCTCGGAGAGGTCATGGGATCCTTATAAAGTTAATGAATACTCTTAATAAGTGTCAAACAAGTACCTAAAGGTTCCGGGACCAAGCAAATCGAAGAAAATAAATTTGTCGAAAAAATTGGAAAAAAAGGTTAGCCGAATTTTGGGCAGATTTTTAGTCAACTTTGGAGGGGTATATCTTCCTAGTATATTACAAGTTTTTAGGTGTTTCAAAAGCCTAAAATGAAGTTCGTCGAGTCTAGTTTCCAATTCAATAAACCGCTCGTCAATAGGACATCAGAGTAGAGAATTATGAACGTTACAAGTTCGGCTGACAGAGTAGTAACGCGTGCTACAGTAATACCACAGCAACCGACTTGCTACAGTAGTGCTATAGTAAAATGCTACAGTACCCGACCCGGATTTGACCCGAATTTGACCCTTATGAAAAGGGTAATAACCCTATTTTTTTCACCAGATTTAGCCCAGAAATTTCCAGATTTTTGAAGAGAGAGAGAGAGAGGGAAACAAAAAGTAAACAATTTTCAAGTGACGGAGTATTAATCGAAGCTCGGATAAACGCATAGATGTGATTCTAGTATGATTTTGCGGTGGGTTCATGGTGGATATTAAAGATATCGCTGTTTTAACAAAAAATAAGGTATGAATCTTTCTCTTTTGGTATTATTTAAGGCTTATTTACGGAGATAAAGCCGTTAAATAATTGTGTAGTAAGTTGGTTAGTTATGGAAGTTGGAAAACAGCGTGTGGGCTGTTTTAGGGTACATATTGGTGTTGGAAATGATGTTGTTGATGTTAATATTGTTGTTGTGTTGTTGGTTGTTGGATTATGATTCGGGCTAGGCATATAAATAGGGGAGATGCTGCCCGATTTTCGACAGAATATAAAGTAGTTTAAATTGAAAGCTTAGAACAGGTATGCAACGATGATTCTAACGATAGCGTGAATTCTCTCAAATGTAGATTTACGAGTACGGACGGATAAGCGTAGAAAATAGGAGGCTGAACAGGTATGTTAAGGCTCGCCCCTTTCTTTCAAAGGCATGATTCCGGTGTTATGACTTCAAAATGTTTCCATATCTTCCTCGTTTTCAAAAGTTAGATGTTTATGACTCCAAGGCATAACCCCTTTCCTAATAATTCATAAATGTTTTCCAAAATGTTTGTATTTTCTAAATCAGAGATTTATGGCTCTGGTGAGCTCTTATGATAACAACGACGAACCTGTTTTCACAATCACAACGATGATGTCAAAGATGAGAATATGTCTATGACGATTATGATGAGAATGGTTTCATGTTTGAAAGTCTCAAGTTGTGGATTTAATATGAATATGATAATATTGAGATATTTCTTGATCCTCAATTTTATTCCTTAGTAATGACTCTATTTTCTAAAGACTTCAAAGTGTATTAATTGACGCCTTATGAGATTTATGACCTTATTCTATGTTTTCTGTTGATGTTATTCTTCATTGATGGTCTCACCTTAAAATAATTGTTCCTTCAAGGTGAGATAGAGCGATGATGATTATTCCGTAATATAATCGGAGGTTACCGACCTTACGTCACTCCAACAGAGATATAACTTTCCTTGGGCTCTCCTACATGCTGCTTATATGATACATGAACATGATACATGTATATGAATATGGGAAAGAGGGCCAGAGCGCTATAGACGCGTATCCACCTGATCAGTTGGTGTTATATGACATGATATCATCCCGGACGCGGGATTCCCGGACGCGGGACATATGTGGCTAAATGGATCGGAGCCGACGCCTCGGCAACATGATATGTTCTATTTTATGTATATATATGAACAAGAAATGTTTTTCAAAGAAAGCTAAGCATGCATGGCATCCGCCCTAAGAGGCACTCATATGTACAGGCCACTCTTTTATCTTACGATATGCTCTATAATTCCCTTCTGTTATTATTCATGCTTTGTAATCATTACTATGGTATTGTTCATGCCTTACATACTCGGTACATTACTCGTACTGACATCCCTTCTTGTGGACGCTGCGTTCATGCCCGCAGGTAAACAGGTAGATGCGTCTGATCCCTAGGAGCTCCACCAGCGGTACATTGAAAGCGCTCCAGTTGTTCCGGAGCTTCAGTTTATCGGTACATATTTGGGCACGGCAGAACCCGGCCCTCTTTTTGAATATATGTATCTTATCTCGAGGCTCGTAGACAGACGTGTACAGTCAGATGTTTCACAATCTTGTTCGTCCTTGTTGTTGTGTAATATGTTGGTAAAGCTTATTGACAGTTATTTTCGAGTATGCTATTGATGACTGTGTTGAGTAAAATGTGATTGTATCGTCTATAAGGCCCACTCAGAAGTGGGAATAGAAGGCGAGAAAAGAGGTGTCCGGTATAGTAGTATCGGATACCCGTCACGACCTCTAGTGGGGTCGTGACAGACGTTTTGTGAGATTTATGATTTTATTCTATGCTTTCCCTTAACGTTATTATTCATTGATAGTCTCACCTTATAATGCTATATGTATATGTATATGAGGGATGTGGGAAAAAGGGTAAGGCGCTATAGACGCATGGCCACCTGATCAGCTGGTATAATATGACATGATATCATCCCGGACGTGGGGTATAAGGTTAAATGGATCGGAGCCGACGTTCCTCGGCAATATCCTATGTTCTATTTTATGTATACATGTATAATAAATGTTTTTTGAAGAAAGTTAAGCATGCATGGCATCCGCGCTAAGAGGCATCCTGATGTACAGGTTATTTCCTTATCTCATGTTATGTTCCATATGTCTTATTATGTTATTGTTCGTGCCTTACATACTCGGTACATTACTCATACTGACGTCCCTTCTTTTGGACGCTGCGTTCATGCCCGCAGGATCAAGTAGCCAGCCAGACGATCCACAGCAGTAGGACCTCCCCTCTGCGGCAGTCTGTACGCTCCATTGATCCGGAGCTTCAGCCCTTTTGGTATGCTATCTGGTTATGCACATATATGGGTATGGCAGGGCTTTGTCTTGTCCCTTCTACAGTCTGTTTTCCATAGAGTTTTGTAGACAGTGATATGTAGCTGTGATGTTATACAGCCTCGTCGGCGCTTATTTTGTTGTACAATGTATATCTATAGCAGCCTAATCGGGTTGCGCTGTTACTCTTAGTATGCATGTTTATATGTATGTGTTGGCCGTGAGTTTTCGATATGGTTTCTCTTGTGTTGATTGTCCGGAAGACAATACAGCTCAGATACAGATTGTGTGCGGGCCCAGGATAGTCAGAGAGAAATAAATGCAAGCATAGAAGTGCTTGGCCAGTAGTGGTCGGGCACTTGTTATGACCCATCGGTTTGGGTCGTGACAAATGTGGTATCAGAGCAGTTCGTCCTGGGGATTGTCTACAGACCGTGTCCAGTAGAGTCCTATTTATGGGTGTGAAGCCGGCCACACTTATAAACAGGAGGCTGCGGGGCATTTAGGAATCATTGACCTTTCCTTCTATCTTAGATCGTGCGATAGAGCCAGAGTCTAGGAAAGATCGCTTCTGATCCTTTTTCCTGCAGGTAAGTGCGTACTGATAAAAGATGAAGAGATCATCCTCGGACAATGGGGGTTCTAAGAAGGCCCCCAGATTAGATCCAGGACCCAGCAGGAGGAGCCTCAGTTATTCTATTGAGACTGATCCCTCGGAGGACCCGGCGACGATTCCTCCGGAGTTTTTGACTTCCAGAGAAGAGGACCCCTCAGGGGATAGCTATAACACAGATCCGTTTGAGTATTCGTCTGGGACACCAGAGGAGGAGATCCCTAAGGCCATACCAGCTGCTCCTATGACAGAGCACTACGTCAGACCAGCTTCCCCGGTGAGTGTTACGAATTACTCTAGCCCTTTATCCTGGTCGATGGTAAACCAGGAATTGCCCGGTTATCTATATCCCTCGGACTCAAATGAAAAAGATGATGAAGGGCAGACGAGCAGATGGTAGGTAGACGATGACGAGGAGTACACTTCACCTTATAGTCCACCAGATCAGACTAGAGGCCGATCGACTACAGGTATACGATACTTTATTTGAACCTCCTACGTATGTGCATTTGTTGTAGATTATTACTTAATAGCGGCGAGCGGAAGTCCTAAAGGGGCGGTAACCAAGTATTTATAAGTAACGACGATCAGGGTTTTTTCGCCACCATTGGTTATCTTGAAATTTGGGACGAAAGGTAGTCCTTCTGTCACGACCCGACCAGGGGCCGTGACGAGTACCCGATACTTGTACCGAGCACCCCTTAGCTATCCTGTATAAACAGTGCCATATTTTGTTTTTCTAAACATTAACATTTGCAGTAAACTTTCTAATATCGCGTTACACCAGAACGCGGACCATTCGGAATAAAATACATTAAACTGTACATAGCTGACTGTGTATATCTGTCTACGAGCCTCTAGACATAGTACATTTATACAGAGAAAGGGCCGAGTACTGTCGCGCCCGAAAATACATACACAAAATAGTACCGATGAAATAAGGCTCCGGAACAACTGGAGCGCTGTCGAATGCTGCTGATAGGGCACTAGGAATCTGGTCCGTATACCTGCTGACCTGCGCGGCGTGAAACGCAGCGTCCACAAGAAGGGACGTCAGTACGAATAATGTACCGAGTATATAAGGCATGGAAAACAATGCAAGCAGTAACATGAAGTACGATCAATAATAATATCACGGAGCCATAGGGCGTATAACGAGGCAAGAACGTAAACTGTACATAGGAAGGCCCCTCTTTAGGCCGGCTGTCATGTAGGCTTTTCTTTTCATCTTTGAAACGTTTCTTTTCATAGGCATAGGAATCAACATTTTTATATTACTTATTCTCGTGTACAGAAAACAGTACATTTCAGTAACGGTATCTTTTGCTCACATTTACAGACGCCGAATACAATCGGCTCTCCCAACCCCCCCCCCCCCCTCGGTGTCCCTTATTCATGTATACAGAAAACAGTACAATTCAGTAGACGGTATGTTTCATTTACATTTACAGACGCCGAATACAATCGGCTCCCCAACCCCCTCCCCAACGATGACCCAACATATTACATCACATATGTATCACACATTATATATATATATATATATACAGACGCCGCGTACGGCTCATCCCATATCCCGCGTCCGGGCATCCCGCGTCCAGGATGGAATCCAGCTGAATCAGGTGGTGATATAACAGTGGCCCTTCCCTTTTTCCCCACATACACATACATATACATTTACTCATCTTTTATGCATATACATGTCTTATATACATTTACTTTACCATATATATATACATACCCACACACGTATACCCGTTTTATGTACCTATATCATATAATAACACAAGAGAGCCAAGGAAAATCATGTATCCATCGGAGTGACATAAGGTCGGTGACCTCCGATTACATTACGGAATGCTAGTGATAGCTTTGTCTCACCTTGAAGGAACAAGTATTTTAAGGCGAAACTATCAACGGAAAATAGTGTTACAGTAACCGAAAATGAAATCTTAGGTATTTTAGAAAATAAAGTTATAACTAGAAAATATAAATATGATTCAACAATTAGTTTATCGCTTTCATGTTTATATGAAGTACTTGGCTTAGTCGTAGAGTCGTTCCGGTCGTACTTATCATAGCTACATTATCTTGTCCGACATTGTCATTATCATTATCATCATAGAAACACTCCCGCTGGAGTAGTCATAGTACTTATCACTTGGTGACGAAATCGGGATCAAAGGCCCCCTTTTGATTCACTTCAAGTACGTTAACCAAGATTATAGGAATATCCGAGAGTAACGGGCCCACCTCGGGCCGGACGAGGTAGCGTATATAATTTACCCATATTACGTGTCATAACGTTACTTGTATGAGTCTTAGGGTAATCGGGTCCCACTTAGGCAAGTTATAGGGGTCTAGAAGGTCTTTTCATCATTTTGCACACTTTCTACTTCAATTCAATTGAACGAAAAGTTGAAAACTTTAGGTGCGGATTCCAGGGATTAGGGTTGTCCCCGAGGCTCGTACCCGACTTGTTTTAGTTAAGACATGCCATAGAAAGAAAGGTGAAGCCTTACATACCTCTTTCCGCTCCTTTAGCTACTCCAAATTCGAGTCACAATCTCGTCAAAATCTGCGATTTGGTCATTTTTACCAAAACTCTCATTAGCATACTTAGAGTTAACACCTTAAGGAAACAATTGGCTATCGAAATTTCGGCAGCATTTCCTCTGTAAATACACCATCCTCGACATTCAACATATTCAAATTCGCATCAATCACAATCCGGGAATTCAAACCCGGCCAAACTATCGATATGAATTCAACGACTACACTAGCAACTTCCATATTCAAACAATTCACTACTTTTTGTTTTTCAAAAACCGTCCAACTTCAATAAAATCAATAACGAGCTCATGTATACGTTCCAACGACATCACACTAATCATATAGTCTTTCATGCATACAAAGAAACATTACATTCCATTCGTTTAACTTCTAAAGCAAGTCTCCACCATTTCAACTTTGCTAAGGTTCATAGATAATCATTAACACAAAGAATCCGCAACATAACGACAATCAAAGCACTACATAAAATTGACTCGTTCTCCTCCATATTATACCACAACCACACGGCCACACCACTACACACAACACACGGCCACATGCATGCATACTACAATCTCTCCTAAAATTCATTCAACTTCCATTTTCCACATTTCATTCACAACCATAACAACCAACACTAGGCAAGATAATTAAAACACACTTTCTACACACACATATATATATATACATATACATACACGGCCATGATTCATATTCCTCTCCTTCATGATTTTCATCAATTTTAACATACTACTACAAGTATAAACCATGCATAACTCATAAAACAAGATCAATACTCACCTTTCTTCTTCAACTTCTCACTTGCCTATCTTTTGGCAACTTGTAGGATTATGAGTTGTTCTTGCTCCAACAACAACTCCACCTTGTTAAGAACCTTTAGCTTGGTAGGAAATGATTTTTGGAAGAATTTTATCAATTTTCCTTGGGAAATTTTACTATGGCCGAAATGCCTTAGGGTTTTCTCCTTCTTTCTTTTGTTCTTGATTTTCTTGAAATTTCTAGAGCTTGTTTTGATAAAGATGACTTAGTCATCTTTTTATTGACCAAATTTTTACTCAATATGGGCTTGACCCATATGCATGGACGTTTGGGCCTCAAATTTCCTTAAAAAAAAAATGTCAAGCCCACTTTATATTCTTAGCTAGTTCTTGTAATTTATGGAAACAATTTTTCCAACTTCCAAATTTGCCCTTCGTCGTTCTCCATATTTCCACTTCTAGACTCTTCATAAGCAACTCATGTGCCAAACAAAATAAAATATTGCCTTGCTTGTTGTTTTCCCGCATTTGTCTTGAATTATCCGATTGCATAAAATGCGGGATATAACATCCTCCCCCCCTTTAGAACATTCGTCCTCGAATGTTAAACTTGCCTCATAGCGTAGTATAATATTTCGGGGAGGTCTCCTTTGTAAATACCTCCTGTCGCTTAGCATATTCATCTTAGAAGCTTAGGTTGCTCTTTTTACGATCTTTATGGTTGAAATTCCTTCTTCATGGCGTCCGCTGCGTCTATCCCCTCACTAGACATGTTCCCGTATACCGCCATATTAGGGATTCCTTGCCTTAGCTAGTGTGGACTCAATATTGGCCTCACCCTGACATTTGTACTTTTCTCCTTCGTTCCCAAAGCTTTCCGTTGTCACGACTTCCCTTTTTCTGTTAGTCTAGTCCGGCTCGGCCTATGTGACTCGTGTGGGGTTTCTAACCACTTCCCACACCCCAATTTACTCTGGGCTACCTACTTTTACACTCGTCTCTTGTTTCCGCATCTATGAAATTTTCAGCATATTTCCCAGGGGGTCACCCATCATGGGATTACTCCCACCTGAGCACGCTTAACCTTGAAGCTTTAATGCATTTCGATGTCTCGGTGTCAATATTTTTACTTCCGCTTCCTCGTACTACTTATGCCGCATAATATGGAACGAGTTGGGGTCTCGGCAGTTTTCGAAACGTCCGCGTAACACGTCTTTTCCTTTATTTACAGTTCTAACCTTCGCAATTTTCGGGTGTTCGCCTTTTACCTATGCGTATGGCCACTTTCCGTCCAAATTTCCAAATTCTCAATGTGTTCAGTAATACAGAGGACAGTATAGGGAAAAAAATAAATTTCGAATTAATTAACGCACGTCTATCACAGAGGATACTGAAAAAGTACCTGTGGCCGCGTCTGCGGAAGGCTCAGGGTCCTGTCGTCCTGTCAATGCATATAGGCGGTGCGGAGGACCGGCTGAACTAGGTGCTCCTCCCCTACCTCGGCCGCGGCCTGCTGGAGCCTGAGAAGTCTGTCCACGAGGGCGCACGGTCGACGACGAACCGATCGCTGATCCGGCTGGCTGAGTTTGGCCTCCTCCATCCTTTAGTGGGCAATCACGTACAAAATGGTCAGTCCGACCACAGGCAAAACAACCACCGGTGTCTAGGTAGCACTGCCCAGAGTGTGGCTTGCCACACCGAGCACATCGTGGTGGGGGAAGCCCCGTCCTGCTAGAATCGGCTCTGTACTGGAGTCTTGAAGCCTTAGAGCCTTGTCCTGTTCCTGAATTGGTAGGTCGGTCAAATCCCCATTCCGCTAATCGAGGAGGTGCACTGGCCGCTGGTTGGCCCGAATACCCAGATTGCTCTTGTGCCTGCCCCCCTCTATACTCGCTCCTACCCCTAGAAAATCTGCCTCTTTTTCTGGAACCCCTATCTGGATAGCTCTCCTCTCTCCGTGTCTGATACTGCTCCTCCAGATTTTGGGCGTGGGCCTGGATGCGGGTAATAGTCATCCCGTCTTGGAGTGAGGCCGTCAAACACTCCTTAACCAAATGTGGCCCAAGCCCGCTTACAAATCGGTGCACATGGTCTCCCCTATCTGCTATCAGGGCGGGGGCATACCTGGCTAGCGAGTTGAAACGAAGATTGTATTCCCGAACGCTCATATTTCCCTGTCTCAGGTTCAAGAACATATCGGCTCGAGCCCGTCGAACCTCTGGCGGTAGGAAATGTCGTAGGAAAGCCTCAGTGAACTCCTGCCAAACCGGAGGGGGTGCAGTTGCTCCCCTCGATGATATCCAGTTACCGTACCACAGAACTGCCACATCCCGCAGCCTGTATGAAGCCAACTCTACGCACTCCGTATCCGAAGCATGTATGATCCTCAGAGTCCTCAGCATCTCGTCTATAAAACCCTGCGGGTCCTCCTCTGGCTTCGATCCATAGAACTCTGGCGGCTTCAGGGTAATAAAGTCTCGGGCCCTTGCGCTTACCGCCCTGTCGCCTGTGTCCACATCTTGCCGCTGAGCTTGTGCGGCGACTAGCTGGGTCAATAACTGGATGGCCTCTGCCATCTGCTGGCCCGGAGCTGCTGGCGGTGGAACTGGAGGTGCGGGGGCTGGAGCTGGAGCTCTTCCCTGCTCTGCCGGTGCAGGGGGTGCAGGAACAGTCTGAGGGGGAGCTTCATTGTGAGATTCTTCTTTGTCTAGCTCCTGTTCAACTCTGCGGGCCGCCACCCCCTTGGCTTTCTCGGCCGTCGTAGCCTTTCTCTTCGGCGGCATTACTGAAACCATAACATCGGTTTTAGAAAAGGAGCATGGAAGCCTGGTAACATAGCTCTATCGCACGATTTCAGAATACAAAGAAGGTCACATTTCCTAAATGCCCCGTAGCCTCTTGTCTATAAGTATGGCGCGCTACACACCCATAGACAAGACTCTACTGGACACGGCTCGTAGACAAACCCTAGGACCGAACTGCTCTGATACCACTTCTGTCACGACCCGACCAGGGGCCGTGACGAGTACCCGATACTTGTACCGAGCACCCCTTAGCTATCCTGTATAAACAGTGCCATATTTTGTTTTTCTAAACATTAACATTTGCAGTAAACTTTCTAATATCGCGTTACACCAGAACGCGGACCATTCGGAATAAAATACATTAAACTGTACATAGCTGACTGTGTATATCTGTCTACGAGCCTCTAGACATAGTACATTTATACAGAGAAAGGGCCGAGTACTGTCGCGCCCGAAAATACATACACAAAATAGTACCGATGAAATAAGGCTCCGGAACAACTGGAGCGCTGTCGAATGCTGCTGATAGGGCACTAGGAATCTGGTCCGTATACCTGCTGACCTGCGCGGCGTGAAACGCAGCGTCCACAAGAAGGGACGTCAGTACGAATAATGTACCGAGTATATAAGGCATGGAAAACAATGCAAGCAGTAACATGAAGTACGATCAATAATAATATCACGGAGCCATAGGGCGTATAACGAGGCAAGAACGTAAACTGTACATAGGAAGGCCCCTCTTTAGGCCGGCTGTCATGTAGGCTTTTCTTTTCATCTTTGAAACGTTTCTTTTCATAGGCATAGGAATCAACATTTTTATATTACTTATTCTCGTGTACAGAAAACAGTACATTTCAGTAACGGTATCTTTTGCTCACATTTACAGACGCCGAATACAATCGGCTCTCCCAACCCCCCCCCCCCCCCCCTCGGTGTCCCTTATTCATGTATACAGAAAACAGTACAATTCAGTAGACGGTATCTTTCATTTACATTTACAGACGCCGAATACAATCGGCTCCCCAACCCCCTCCCCAACGATGACCCAACATATTACATCACATATGTATCACACATTATATATATATATATATATATACAGACGCCGCGTACGGCTCATCCCATATCCCGCGTCCGGGCATCCCGCGTCCAGGATGGAATCCAGCTGAATCAGGTGGTGATATAACAGTGGCCCTTCCCTTTTTCCCCACATACACATACATATACATTTACTCATCTTTTATGCATATACATGTCTTATATACATTTACTTTACCATATATATATACATACCCACACACGTATACCCGTTTTATGTACCTATATCATATAATAACACAAGAGAGCCAAGGAAAATCATGTATCCATCGGAGTGACATAAGGTCGGTGACCTCCGATTACATTACGGAATGCTAGTGATAGCTTTGTCTCACCTTGAAGGAACAAGTATTTTAAGGCGAAACTATCAACGGAAAATAGTGTTACAGTAACCGAAAATGAAATCTTAGGTATTTTAGAAAATAAAGTTATAACTAGAAAATATAAATATGATTCAACAATTAGTTTATCGCTTTCATGTTTATATGAAGTACTTGGCTTAGTCGTAGAGTCGTTCCGGTCGTACTTATCATAGCTACATTATCTTGTCCGACATTGTCATTATCATTATCATCATAGAAACACTCCCGCTGGAGTAGTCATAGTACTTATCACTTGGTGACGAAATCGGGATCAAAGGCCCCCTTTTGATTCACTTCAAGTACGTTAACCAAGATTATAGGAATATCCGAGAGTAACGGGCCCACCTCGGGCCGGACGAGGTAGCGTATATAATTTACCCATATTACGTGTCATAACGTTACTTGTATGAGTCTTAGGGTAATCGGGTCCCACTTAGGCAAGTTATAGGGGTCTAGAAGGTCTTTTCATCATTTTGCACACTTTCTACTTCAATTCAATTGAACGAAAAGTTGAAAACTTTAGGTGCGGATTCCAGGGATTAGGGTTGTCCCCGAGGCTCGTACCCGACTTGTTTTAGTTAAGACATGCCATAGAAAGAAAGGTGAAGCCTTACATACCTCTTTCCGCTCCTTTAGCTACTCCAAATTCGAGTCACAATCTCGTCAAAATCTGCGATTTGGTCATTTTTACCAAAACTCTCATTAGCATACTTAGAGTTAACACCTTAAGGAAACAATTGGCTATCGAAATTTCGGCAGCATTTCCTCTGTAAATACACCATCCTCGACATTCAACATATTCAAATTCGCATCAATCACAATCCGGGAATTCAAACCCGGCCAAACTATCGATATGAATTCAACGACTACACTAGCAACTTCCATATTCAAACAATTCACTACTTTTTGTTTTTCAAAAACCGTCCAACTTCAATAAAATCAATAACGAGCTCATGTATACGTTCCAACGACATCACACTAATCATATAGTCTTTCATGCATACAAAGAAACATTACATTCCATTCGTTTAACTTCTAAAGCAAGTCTCCACCATTTCAACTTTGCTAAGGTTCATAGATAATCATTAACACAAAGAATCCGCAACATAACGACAATCAAAGCACTACATAAAATTGACTCGTTCTCCTCCATATTATACCACAACCACACGGCCACACCACTACACACAACACACGGCCACATGCATGCATACTACAATCTCTCCTAAAATTCATTCAACTTCCATTTTCCACATTTCATTCACAACCATAACAACCAACACTAGGCAAGATAATTAAAACACACTTTCTACACACACATATATATATATACATATACATACACGGCCATGATTCATATTCCTCTCCTTCATGATTTTCATCAATTTTAACATACTACTACAAGTATAAACCATGCATAACTCATAAAACAAGATCAATACTCACCTTTCTTCTTCAACTTCTCACTTGCCTATCTTTTGGCAACTTGTAGGATTATGAGTTGTTCTTGCTCCAACAACAACTCCACCTTGTTAAGAACCTTTAGCTTGGTAGGAAATGATTTTTGGAAGAATTTTATCAATTTTCCTTGGGAAATTTTACTATGGCCGAAATGCCTTAGGGTTTTCTCCTTCTTTCTTTTGTTCTTGATTTTCTTGAAATTTCTAGAGCTTGTTTTGATAAAGATGACTTAGTCATCTTTTTATTGACCAAATTTTTACTCAATATGGGCTTGACCCATATGCATGGACGTTTGGGCCTCAAATTTCCTTAAAAAAAAATGTCAAGCCCACTTTATATTCTTAGCTAGTTCTTGTAATTTATGGAAACAATTTTTCCAACTTCCAAATTTGCCCTTCGTCGTTCTCCATATTTCCACTTCTAGACTCTTCATAAGCAACTCATGTGCCAAACAAAATAAAATATTGCCTTGCTTGTTGTTTTCCCGCATTTGTCTTGAATTATCCGATTGCATAAAATGCGGGATATAACACCTACATATAGATGAAAGGTGAATATCGAGCAAAATAATATTTGTGTAGTTAGAAGAATAAGAGGTCTTTTCTAATTCAGAGGGCGATGTGTTACGAGAGTGTTTTGGAATCTGTTAAGACCTCAACTTGCTCTAGATTTTATGATGAAGGTCATGCAGCAAGGTGGGTGCGATTATATCAACACTAACATACTGGATTTTATCAGAGTTTCAGGGTTAAGCATGTTGGGGTGAGAGAAATACCAGGATGGGTGACCCCCTGGGAAGCGTACTAAAAGTTCTATAAATTTAGACATAAGAGACAAATGAGAAGCTAGAGTAGCCTAAGGGAAATTGGAGTATGCGGAGTGGTTGGAAACCTTAAGAAGTCGCGTGGGATGAGGCGGACTTGACTGGGGAAGAGACAGAAGGTGCATCACAGCTCTAGAACTAGGATGAGTTTAAGTAGCGTTTGGAAATGCCTTGTAAGCTAGGCGTTAGAATATATATATATATATATATATATATATATATATATATATATATATATGAATTCGTATGATATCCTGTATGCGGTTGTGTCAATAGGTATGTGTGCCCAGCAACCGACGTTGCGGTATATTGAAGGCATTGATCGAATAGGGTAGTAAAGTTCAAGTGACAAACGTTACCAGGTAAGCTAATGTTATTTTCACTACAGGTTAGGTTTAGAGAGTTCTAATTCAATGACATCTGGAAAGGAAATAAAGTGAGTATATGGAAGGTAAGGAGATCAAAATGTCAAAAAAGTAAAAAATAAGAAACATGAGTGAGTGAAATCTCCAAAAGAGATGACGGGCAAAGCATGAGACTATTTGGGCAAAAATTCGAAGGTAGGCAATGTGAAAGGGATAAAGTGTAGTAGTATGGAACAAAAGAGGAATGTGTGGGGTTTGAGAACAAATTTTGATAAGTGGGGCTAAAAGGATAGTGACCACGACGAGGAATGTAAAGTAAGAGAAAGAATGATTAGGCCTTGCAACAATGCTAAAAGATTTATAACTCTCGAAAGGTATATATAAAGGGACTAATGGGTAGTCATATTGATACGGTTGCCTCGGACATGGAGAAGCTTTCTTAAAGGATGACTTAAGAATAGAACGGATTTTTACATTTTAAAGGAATATTTCACGAACTTCAGGGTCGATACTATAAATAACAAGAGAATGAAGGAACTCCAGGACGGTTAAGGGTGAAAGTAGGGAAAGTATACTAATGGGCTGATCGATGGAGGAGGAGAGCAATTAGGAGTAAAGTAACTGGAAATCTTTAACCATGGGAGTAAGAAGAATACTTTAACGAGTTGGCGGTAGGACCCCGATCAATCATCGAGATAAAAACGAGGATGATGGAGCGACACATATGACTAGAAAATTAATGACGTGAGGCAAGAATTCCTGTAAAGACCGAGAAATTCAATTATAAAGGAAATATAGTGAAATGCAAGGAACGTGCATGGAAGACAACCTGACCGTAACATCAGAAAGACGGATGAAGGATCGATGAACGAGGATGGAGAAAGTGAAAATTGTAAGAATCCCGTGCTAAGAGCAAGAAGTAGTAGAACACTCGAAAAACTTGGATGCACAGCTGCAACACAAACGCGTAACTAAGAAGAATTATGCGTAAGTGAGCTAAACGGGCGAAAGGACTAGTAGTGGATGGAAGGGTATGGAAATATTGGATCTAACCCTTATAAGTGTTCTGATTTGATACAAGACTATAACCAGCAAAAAGATAGATAAGTCAGACCATACGAGGAAGAAACTCTGGCCTTAAGGAGATCGTGAAGGGCGGCAGATAATTATCAAAGGCGATAGATGCTCGAAGGCTATCGGTGTATAAGGACCTCCTTAAAAGAGGGGGAAGAGCATATTAGACTTGAAAGGAACTATGACGTTCTCAAGCTCTAGAAGAAGAAATTTGTTAGCTTGAGGCCAAGTTCGAGGAGTATTGACATATCAAGAAGGTATCAAAAGAAAGTACAAACAAATTGAGAATAAGTGTGCCACGAGGTAGGTATAGAAAGAAAGTATTGGAAACAACTCAAGAGAACGCATCAAGCCGACATGAACTACAATATTTATAGACCATGGTTTGAATCCCTCATATCGGGAAAAGATTTGCGCCGTATCTAAGCAGGCAGCGACATGTCCTAAGGGGTAATAAAGAGGGTAAGAAAGGTCTACAAGCTAAGTTCATAAAGGGAATTTTAGCGCCGGAAGGGATGACAATTGTAATAAAAGGAACAACGATTGGTAGTTTGGAAATTTTTGAAGGAAAGGAAGAACGATACTCTTATGAATGGAAAGAGAGCATATACTATGGAATTATATGAACAACCAACATAAAGTCATGCCTAACTACAATTGTAAGAAAGTCACACCGGAAAGCCAACATGGAATAATGACTGACGAAGTGATTGCCGGTACAAGGGAATCAAAGACAAATACATTTATATTGCACGTAAGGGAGTAAAAATTGTTGTAGACCTATGCTTCTGAGATTGTATCGCGAGGTATGAGGAAATGAAGATAAATAAAAAGTTGTGGCAAAAGCTCAGAGATGTTGGGGGCTATGAAATTTGCTCAAATTCGGATTATGAGCTGCCATAAGTGTAGTTGTACTACGACGGATAGTAAATGGTGAAGAAAATTTTTGCATACATGTATTTGGGATACGAAAATAACTGGCCTTGGAAAGGAACTGGGAATAATAGCTTAAGGAACATAACTATTATGCTCACTAGCGACCAAGTAATGTTGGATAAAAGTTTGGAAAGTAAGGATAAGAGAGATAAGGATAAGGATGTAAAGGATTAGAGAACCTGACTTATGAACTGCAAGGAGTTGGTACAGTGTATGTCTAAGATCAACGGACATATAAAAAGGATATCCCGCGATGGTACCGAAGTAGTAAACGCAAAGAGAATGTCGTATATGAGAAAGGTAGTGGGTCACCAACAAGGAAACAAGGAGAGAAACAAAATAGAGTACTTATAGGACGATGAATATTTATGGCGCGGCAAGTCAAGACTACAATAATGGAGAAAGAACAAGAGCGAGATGCTAGTTAATTTATGATCATGTACATGAGGACAAAGAAGTGAAAGAGGTTGATTAAAGGCAATAAAAGAGTTAAGGAAGAATGAGAAGGGACTGACCCAAGTTATAGTTTAAGTAAATGCTAATCGGACTCTAAAGGAAAAATAACTGATCTAACGAATCAAAGATGGTGTCGTGAGTTGGCAATACTGCAACATTCGAGGACGAATGTTTCTAAGGGGGAAAGGATGTTACACCTCGAAATATTTCGCACTACCAAGATTGTAGAGGGCATGGTATGAGCTCAAAGAAGAGTAAATTCATACAAGGATTAGGGATGAAGACTACCTTATATATATATATATATATATATATATATATATATATGCATGACGTTTGGAGACCATATGAGGCGAATTGGTTCATATGTTACTTGACAAAAAGCCCTCGTTACTGTAAGCCAAGTGGGGCCCACACGCTGATATTTTTATAAAGGACATATGAAACATTATATGAGTAGTACATGGGAAGTTTAGCATGTCCTAAGAAGTACCCTTAAGCCAAAAAGGGACATAAGCCCTTCAAATGGATGATTTAAGTAAATGTTTTCGGACGATCTGACTTGAAGAGGCCAAAACGTCATTATAAGTTTGGAATTTGTGAAAATACACCATAATAAGTTGTAGATAATTGAAAGAGTTTTCCAACCACAGGTCGTGGGCTCTCATATGATATCGGGATCAAACGTTATGCGCGTTTTAAAATCGGCTGTCTGGGCAGAGAAATAACCCTGCGCGAATGGACCCGAAGGGGGCACAAACACGCAGTGCAAAACCTGGTAACTCAATGCGAACGCGCCACGTGGCAACGCAATCACGCTGAGCAAATTTTAAGTCGGTCCAGGCAGAACCTGGACTATTATAAAAAGGGGACAACTCCCTCATTTTCGTCCCAAGCATACCAAAAACCTCTCCAATATTCCAAAAATTCCCCAACATTCCAAATATAAACTTTTTAGCCCAAAACCAGGTATAATTCCCAAATCCTGGTCCAGACGGCATATAATTGCAACTAGAAAACTGTATAGCAGTGCGTTATGGCTTAAGCTCAAGGTGGAGAAGTAAAGATACGGCAATATTATCAAGAGAAAGGTATGAATCTCTTGCTATTAACGTTAATCTTGGTTTATTTACGGAGATGGAGCTGTTAAATAGTTATAAAATAATTCTGTGGTGGAAATATGGGACAAACACCATATGGGATGTTTATGAAGATGTTTATGAAGTATTTTGGCATTGAAAATATTATGGTTAATGTTGGTATTGTGGTGTTTGTTGTTTGTTGCTGAGTTGGAACTCTGGGCTAGGCATATAAACAGAGGAGATGCTGCCGAAATTTCGGCAGACTTTGGAAAGACTTATTTAAAGACTTAGGATAAGTATATAACAACGGGCTTAATCATAGTATGGATGGTCTTATACGTAGACTTGCGGGATCGGACGGATAAACGTAGATAGTTGGAGGCTGAACAGGTATGTTAAGGCTCCTCCCTTTCTTTCAGAGGCATGATTCCTATGTTATAACTTCATAAATGCTTCCATATCATCCTTGTTTCCAAAAGTTAGATGTTTATGACTCCAATTCATAATTGCTTTCCTAATAATTCATAAATTCTTTCCAAAATGTTCGTATTTTCCAAATCGGAGATTTATGGCTCCGTAAGCTCTTATGATAACAACAATGAACCTGTTTTGACAATGATAATGATGACGTCAAAGATGAGAATATTCTCCTATGATGATTATGATGATGATGATTATTCTGTGTTTAAAGGTTCCGAGTTTACAATTTAAATGACGATATAAGAATGTTGAGCTATTTCTTGATTTCTCAATTTTATTCATGGATGATGACTATTTTTAAAGATTTCAAAGTATATGAACTGACGCTTTGTGAGATTTATGATTTTATTCTATGCTTTCCCTTAACGTTATTATTCATTGATAGTTTCACCTCATAATGCTAGTTCCTTCAAGGTGAGACATGACAATCATGATTATTCCATAATACAATCGGAGGTTACCGACCTTACGTCACTCCGATAGAGTTATAACTTTCTTTGGGCTCTTTTGCATGCTACTTATATGATATATGTATACGTATATGTGGGATATGGGAAAAAGGGCGAGGCGCTATAGACGCATGGCCACCTGATCAGCTGGTATAATATGACATGATATCATTCCGGACGCGGGATGCCCAGACGCGGGGTATATGGTTAAATGGATCAGACCCGACGTTCCTCGGCAATATGATATGTTCTATTTTATGTATACATGTATAATAAATGTTTTTCAAAGAAAGTTAAGCATGCATGGCATCCGCCCTAAGAGGCATCCTGATGTACAGGTTATTTCCTTATCTTATGTTATGTTCCATGTGTCTTATTATGTTATTGTTCATTCCTTACATACTCGGTACATTACTCGTACTGACGTCCCTTCTTGTGGACGCTGCGTTCATGACCGCAGGATCAGGTAGCCAGCCAGACGATCCACAGCAGTAGGACCTCCCCTCAGCAGCAGTCAGTACGCTCCATTGATCCGGAGCTTCAGCCCTTTTGATATGCTATCTGGTTATGCACATATATGGGTATGGCAGGGCTTTGTCCTATCCCTTCTACAGTATGTTTTCCATAGAGGTCTGTAGATAGTGATATGTAACCGTGATGTTATACAGCTTCGTCGGCGCTTATTTTGTTGTACAGTGTCTATCTATAGCGGCCTAATCGAATTGCATTGTTACTCTCAGTATGCATGTTTATATGTATGTGTTGGCCGTGAGTTTTTGATATAGTGTCTCTTGTGTTGATTGTTCGAGATACAGTACAACTCAGATACAGTTGTGTGTGGGCCCAGGATCGTCAGAGAGAAATAAATGCAAGCATAGGAGTGCTTGGCTAGTAGTGGTCGGGCACTTGTTACAGCCCATCGGTTTGGGTCGTGACAGTTTATGCAAAATGTGATGCTCTTGAAAGATTATTTTTATGGGATAGTTTATATTGTATGTCCGATGCGATGATAGCACCTTGGTTAATAGGTGGTGATTTTAATGTAATCTTGAATGAGAAGGAAAAGATTGGAGGACTTTGTGACGGTTCACATTTCTGCGGGCAGGGTTATTGCTCGGAAAAGCTACTTTGAAATCGTTGGTTCTCTTTCGAACATTGTTTTAAAATATTCGCCACCTAATTTTAAGGAAATTAAGAAAACTAGTTTCGAAGGATTTATTCATGTACAGTGAAAAAACCTTCGTAATCCAAAGTTCTATGTAAGGGTTCTGGTGATCCCCTAGGGAAGGTGTTAGGCACCCTAGTAGTAAGGATCCATACTATACGGTTGACCTTCGAATTCCAATGTATGAGTATTTGCATGAACTGTTTATTTAGTGTTTATTCCCGCGCTTATAAAATCTGCCATTTGCATATCATTTTGAAAAGAATTGAATATATTCCCTTTATATATGGGGTATTTAGATTCGGATTTATAATATCCGAAGACACATAATTTCCTTTTATATATAAGGATTGTGTATCAAAATCGTTTTAATTTATAAGTTAAGTATGATTTAGTTCATGCTTAGTCTCATACTTTGTTCGGGTCAATCCGTTTAACACATTTAGAACGCCCTACTCTAAACCCTTGTATCTACGAATTCTTACAAACTCAATTTTATGACACAAATTTTCCTTGTTATTTATGTGTATAAGACGAACTTAGCCTTAAAATCCATAACCTTTTAGAAGGGTGCATTTTTTGTTTTGGGCTTTGGCTCAAATTTCTTTTCATAGTTGTACCTCTTTTCTAAAAAAAAAAAAAAAAACTGGGCTCCCGTATGCATTATTTTCAAGAAAATATCAACCATACATCTCAATTTCTCGTTTGTTGGGCTTGGCCCAAAATATTTATCTTTTTGGGTTTAAAACTTAATTTGTTCTCAAAAGGATATGCCTTTGGGTTTGAAAAATTTAACCTGATCTTGTTAAAGAAAAAGTCAAAGTTATTTAAATCTTGTTTTCCTATTTGTCTGTGTTAAACTTGTATTTAAAGAAAACAGTTATCCATTTTTAGACTACGAGAATTTATGTATACTAAGCGGGTTTTGAAAATTTGTTTTGGGGACCTAAAGTCGTCTAAACGGCATAAGTACCGTTGTCCTAAGATGGTAATTCAAACCATAAGCTCCAATATATATATCTGGGTTTTACAAGTTTTTACAAATACACAATACTAAAAACACACAATACAACAAGATTACATATAAAAAGAAGACATAAATAAATAAATAAATAAATAAATAAGAAGAAAGGGAAGGCTGGGGGGTACCAAGCCCCTAGTTGGCCATTTTCACCCATGGCTGGGCCTTCTATGCATTAAATAATATTAGCTTCCATTTTCGTCTTCATCGGACTCGATAGTTGTAGAAAGAATCTTCTTATTGGGCCTTGGCCCAACAGGTTGGCTGGACTTGGCACGAACGGCCATGCAGTGGAGGAGAGGAAAAAGAAGAGGGACGCGGTTAGTTTTTGATTTACTGAACTTATCACACACATAAGTATACATATGCAATATATGTATATATATACATATACAATTCATAAGCAGAAAAATGTATACACGCAAATATACAAGATTCGGCTTTTGCTGCCCAAGACCAAATATAAGAAGAAAAGTACCTAAGTCACCCTTTCTTTATCTTAGATTTTTAAAGGTTGGGCTATTCCTTACTAAAACTTGAATTGGGCCAGGCCCATCTAGGACTTTAAAATGAACACTATGTTGAAATTGAGGCTTAATAATGTTTCCCTCCCTTTTTATTTATTTAATATGTAGGACTTATACATTGCTAGCCTATTCCACCCATATGCATGATATACCTTAAGAAATACACATCATGATGTGTATATCAAATGCATATTAGGTGTATATTAACTGTATGCCTTCCCTGTTCTGAGGACCTAATGAATATTTTCTGTATATCCAGCCTTAACACATGTTCTAGAGCTCCCATTTTAATTGGTTGACTAGATCGTTTCCCTTAACTTACACCAAGCACGATTCCTATCTCATACAGATATCAAATTTAAATAAGATTAGTTTAACCATTACTTAAGATCAAATAAGCTATACAATCAGACATTGGCACCATAGTGCACATAGTAGGGAGAAATTAATATTCAGTTTAAACACATGGATTACTTCACAGTTTCAAATAACACAAGAATGGAAAGAACAGGTATCTACTTAACTTTCTCAGAAACAGAATGAGGAAACCATGGGAAACAATTAACATGCGAATCAAGAATGAGATACATAAACTGCAAGTGTCACGACCCAAAACGCGGGTCGTGCGGGCACCTACCATATTACTAACCTAGTAGGCGAAGCCTTACTAATAACCCAACCCTTAAAACATACGACCACCATCTGTAAAGTTTACAACATTTAAAGTAGACACTTCTTACACACTCGCTTCAAATATAACAAAAATCTGAAAGAATTCCCCGAGATCTAATCCAGACTGGTACAAGAGCTCCTACAATACAAGAAGACAAAATACATGACACAGCCTCTGCCGGAAGTGAGATAGGCGAAGGTGTAGGAGAATATCCGATAGATCCACGCGACGAAACTTCAGCTAAGACCTGCAACACATCTACACCCTGAAAGGGCGTAGCAAGAGTAGTATCAGTACACCACACGTACTGGTAAGCATCATAGGTCGACTAAGATTAGTTCACGCAATACAATATAAAGTCAATAAGATAAGCAATTAAGTCAATAAATCTCAAAATTCTAAATAAAGATTACTATAACATTAACTCGCGTGCCTTGTTACCCTCGAAGCTCACTTCTTTTATTTCCAAAATATAAGGGATTCTACTAAATCATAACCATTCCCTACTTTTATCCAACCTAGTAACTCTCGCTCTCCCACTCACTATATGCTATGCTTTTACCCTTGTTTTTAAAAGAGTTCGCCTACTCACATTACTACTATAATACAATGTATCTAGGAAAATAAATCACCATCTGACAACCAACACTACACTTACCTTATGTAACCCCCTCTCCACCAGACTCTCAACAACACATATGAAATAAATGAGCAATGTTAACGACAGTAGTACACACATGTATAACATAAAATCATGAGATGTAGTGCAATGCGAATGCGATGCAGGGCCCAAACACACTGTACATACACGCTATCTGATGTCTTTGCTCAGTAGCTATGACCTGCGCAAGGGACCCATGGTGTCCATGTTCCACTCGCTCCGGAATACCCCTCAGACCCGAGCACAAACCTCCGCCCCAGATCAAACCTCGATCACGGATCCAAAACATATACATATATGTAATTCATGTACTCAGCTCAACGGCCACTAGGCCAAATAAAAAAATGCCCATACTAAGCCTTACTTGTTACCTGTATCCCCGCATAAACCATGCAGTGCAATGCACGAAACTACATGCCAATCAATCATAATTCCAGCCCTTGATGAGCGCAATGTCAACCCAACTCAATATAAGTCTTTTAATACGACCTCTTATTTTCAAGGAAATAACCTTATGAACATTCAACAAAATAGGACATACAGACGGATTCACCCCCTTCTAGGGTTGCGAAAAAGTAAACACGAGGTATCTCCCTAGTGACAACATCGCTTCCTATTAAAATAAATTATTATTATTATTATTATATCCCTAATTATACCATATTTTAATCACATTAACAAGTCCGTCCACCCAAACTCCATGTCCGAAGACCTAAGCATGCATTTTCCCGTCAACTCTAAATGTATATACGATTCGCTAATTAAAGTCTAACTAAAGTAAACCATAACCTACCTCTTCGACGAACAAATATTTGATTCTCCAAGAATTTCTTGTCTGCTTAGCCTTTATCCGATTCCATGAGCGATAATGCTCGTAGGGAAGGGTGGAAAAGAAATTAGAAAGGTTTTATTTTTCTTGGAGTACATGGTTTTTCTTTCATGAGGAACCCTAGGAGCAGCACTTGAGAGTCTTTTGTTGAAAAGAGAGAGAAAAATAGAGTAAGTAAAGAAATTCGGGCTACTGTTTCGCGTGGACCGCTGCGGCAGTCGCTAAGCTGCTATAGCGGTACCGCTATGGCGGTCCACTGACCTTTATAGCGGTCGGCTTTATTTTTTTGCCATAAAAATTTCCAAATCCTTCTGATATTGATTTTTTTCCCACTCTTAACTCTTAAAACACATCATGGAGTTTATTATTTACAATCCTTGACCTAAATTGGGCATGGTTTCGCGAAATATTAAATAACGATCGGACGGGTCTTTACATCAGATACTAATTAAACTACCATTCATCCCCGAACGGGTGGGGGAGGTAAGGGTCACTCTCCAGGGTCATCCCCCATGAAAACAAGGTTTTTGAGCCATTGCTATGGGGAAAGAATGAAAAACCAAAAAACAAAACGAAAATGTTTCACTGCCACCGCTATAGCGGCCAGAGGACTGCTATAGCGATACCGCTGTAGGGGTCTAAGCGCCGCCCGCAGCGTTCATCGGGTAGAATAAAAAAAAGAGGGGGGGGGGGGGGTGAACTCCTCCCATTTCCCTCATCTTCCATAAATGAAAACCTCTCCATTTTCCACGAAAATTCTTTCCCCCTATACACTTCTCAACCCCGCATCTCCCTCCCCACTCCCTTATAACCACCCTACCCCTTACAATTTACCGAAATCCTTACACAAAATCTAAAAGGCAAGGGTTTGTATTATATCAAAAATTTCATTTTTCCCCTGCCAGGCTTGTAGATCTCCCCCCATTTCAAGGTATATGCTCTCCTTTACTAACCTATAACTTGTATATGACTATTTATTTCAGAAAATCTATGCTTAACTTGCTAGATTAGGAAGAAATTTGATTTTCTAGACAAAAAGGGGTTCTTGGTCCTTGGGGAGGGTAGTTCCTTAGATCATGGAGGGTTAATTCACGTTCAGAATGTCTTAGCAACACTTTATACCGAAGATCTACTAAATATAGGGTAATTTATGTTGGGGTGGGATGATTTGTAGTGGTGCAAATTTTGGTACTTATGGTAATTGAAATAGGGTAGAACAACTTATAAAAATCATGCATACTGTTATACTACTTAATCCTTAACAAAAATGGGGAAACCGTGGTAAAATTTGAGTTTTTGAAAAAAATTAAGGTATGAATTTTTCAGACTGGAGAAGATGGGACCGTTGCGGCGGTCCTTCCACCGCTACAGCAATACCGCTATAGCGATGGAATCGTCGCTGGGAGTGGCCCATGAAGTTTGGGAGGTGGCCGCTATAGCGATGACCTGCTCGCTATAGCGAGCCCGCTATAGTTACCAAGCACCACTATGGCAATGCCTACAGTGGCCCTATTACCGCTATAGCGGCTTCTGTCACGACCCGACCAGGGGCCGCGATGGGTACCCGGGGCTAACCACGGAGCACCCCTCATTCTACTACTTATCACCCTCATCCAATGCTCTTATCAATATTATACTCAAGTTATAGGAAAATCATCTTTCCTTTGAAAATATAAACACTTTTATATGCACAAGCCTTTTGGTCATAGAAATAATATATATACATATATATACATGCACGTGGTAGCAACCTCGTGAGACCATACCACCCACACTGCGTCTCTACGAGCCTCTACTAGAGTACTAGACATATGGATGGGACAGGACCCTGTCGTGCCCAAAACATACATGTACAAAAAAGGGAAAACCATAAGAACCTCCGGAACAATGGAATGCTTCCAACAGCTAACAGCTCCTACGAGTCTGGAGCACGATCACCTCCCTGTCTACCTATGGGAATGAACATAGCGTCCAAAGAAAACGGACATCAGTACGAACATTGTACTGAGTATGGGAGGCATAAACAATAATATCACATGAACGAAGTAAAGGAAGCATCAATAAGGAACATCTGTATCTGACTGTCAAATGGAAAATGAGTGATGCATGCTAGCTTACTCATAGTCATCATCATATCATATATGCATAAATATATAAACTGCCCGTCCATATCGGATCGGTGTGACAATCATTAGCCGGCATCCAGGCCTCTCGCGTCCGGGGTATCATCTCCTCTCGCCCACTAGTGGTGTCTGCCCATGCCATTTGGCCATGGTGTATAGCTGCCCGCCTTAGCGGTGACTGCCCGGCCAAGTAGGCGCGGTGTTATATCATTATCATAATATACTCGTCATAGTGCCTGCATAAAGACTCAAGGTTAACCATGCTTTGTCGGGGTGACGTAAGGTCGTGATCCCCGATTCCATTATGGAGCACTCATTAACATCCTGCCTCACCTTGAAGGGAATAGTATATGAGGTGAGTGTAAGCAATAATGACATCATATCATGAACATTTAGAACTCCTATACTCTAACTCATTACCTTGTGTAGCAAATTAGGGATATCAGCTCGTATCTTTTCGGGACTCAAGAGATTCATGGAGAAGAAAGAAAGTCATACTATAGGACTCATGCCATAGAAATAAAGGACTATCCTCACATACCTTTGTCGTTCAACTATCCTTTCGCTTGATCGTCCTCTTTCGATGCTCGTGTTTCAACCTTCGAAAGGAATTGCATTAATATTAGCTACTCGGCTATAAGAACATTTCACTATTTCTAGGGAAAATTAGGCAGCACTTCGTTTGTTTATACAACTTTTCCCACATTCTATATCAACTCCCAACGTTAATAACAACATCCACAATATAACAACAACAATCATCATTTCTCTACATTTACCACAATTCACCATTTTTCATAGATTTCTCCACAATTATGATTATAACTCGTTATCGCGTTTTCTCATATATAATACTTATTTCATCGTCTAAATGTCACTTGTAACATATTCACAATCACAGCATAACCACATCCATAATTCACACCAATCGCTATTCACACATTCATGACCCAATTTCTATGTCTTTCCACCATTCAAGTGTTTCAACTTTCAACCACTCAAACCATATAAAAGGGTCACAAAACTCACCTTAGATGATGGATGAACAACCTTTGAGTGGAACTTCTTTTCTTGAACCAAAACCCTAACACACTCTTCTTGAGTTTCCATGGCTTAGATGAACTTTTAATGGGTTTCATAAACTTGATTTCATGTATTTGGTGTAGTTGACTATGGATTTCTTTTGATTTCTTGTGGATGAATGGTGGAGAAGGTTCGAGAGAGTACTTAGAGAGAAGAGAGTGGAAGATGAAACGAAATAAAAATGGAGGAGGGGTCTTATATTAATTCATGAAATCAGTCCAGTCCGAGATGTACGGTGCGATCGACGGACCGTCGATCCAGGCGTCGAAATTGTCAATTTTCCAGTAAGCAATCTGTCATTTCTTCTCATTCGATGGTGAGAAGGACGGTCCATCGAACTGATCGACGGAGAGTCGACTTGTTCGTCGAGTGGTCTTCGCTCCAGCTCAGTTTTACGGCGCCATCGACGGGGCGTCGACTTGTTCGACGGTACAAAGGACGACCGTCGAACCCCCCTTTTTGCAGGACTGCGGTGAAGTTTCATTTAACGGACTTTTCTCCCTTGCCTTTATGAAAATTTACGTTAGTCCCTTCATTGTTTAGCAACCCAAAGTTCCGAGGTGTAACACTCTCTCCCCCTTTTGGAACATTCGTCCTCGAATTTTAAAGTACTTGGGAATTTTACAAAAATTTCGCCAGAGTTTCCCCTGTAATGTGGAGCTACCATCCTGTCAGAACAACCCATAATAATTTGCCTCACAGGGCTACAACACAATAAAACTCTGAGAAAGACTTACAAAAGCTATCAAAAGTAGGGGACATAATATCTGGGTAATGATGGAAATAGGGGTATTCAGATACTCTAATTATTACACTTCATATATTGCATACATACCTTGCGGTGCCGGCGTTTCATCTTGAACCTCTCCTGGGGTTTGGAATAAGCATGGATACCTGGATTTCATTTTCTCCTCTGCTTCCCAAGTCATCTCTTCTCGATTGTTATTCCGCCATAAGACCTTAACTGAAGCCACTTATTTGTTTCGAAGTCTTCGTACTTGTCTATCTAAGATGGCAATGGGTACCTCTTCATACACTAGCTTTTCTGTCACTTGTGTATCCTCTATAGGAACAATTCTCTTGGGATCTCCAACACACTTGCGGAGCATTGAGACATGAAAGACTGGATGAACTAATTCAAGCTCTGAGGGAAATCTAATTCATAGGCTACTTGGCCGAACTTACGGATAATTTTGTAAGGTCCGATGTATCGAGGACTTAACTTCCCTTTCCTGCCAAATCTCATTACTCCCTTCATTGGTGACACCTTCAAAAATACCCAATCATCAACCTGAAACTTCAAGTCTCGCCGGCGGTTATCCGCGTAAGATTTTTGGCGGCTTTGAGCTATCAACAATCGATCCCTGATCACCTTGACTTTTTCTACGGCTTGCTAAATCAATTCTGGGCCTATTAGCTGTACCTCTCCTATTTCAAACCACCCAACTGGGGACCTCCACTTCCTCCTGTATAGAGCTTCATACGGGGCCATTTGGATGCTCGAATGGTAGCTATTGTTATAAGCGAACTCAATAAGGGGTAGGTGATCATCCCAACTACCACCGAAATCTAGCACACACGCTCGGAGCATATCTTCCACGGTCTGAATAGTACGTTCGGCCTGCCCATTAGTTTGCGGATGGAATGCTGTACTGAGTTTCACTTGGGTACCTAGACCTTCTTGAAAGGATTTCCAGAACTTGGTTGTAAACTGTACTCCTCTATCTGTAATAATGGATAATGGAACACCATGGAGTCGCACAATTTCCTTAAGATACAACCTCGCATAATCCTCTGCGGAGTATGTGGTCCTGACTGGAAGAAAATGAGATGCCTTTGTTAACCTGTCCACAATTACCCATATAGAGTCATACTTGCCTCGGGAACGGGGCAATCCCACAATAAAATCCATGCTGATAATTTCCCATTTCCACGTGGGGATTTCCATCGCTTGCAATAACCCTCCTGGCTTTTAATGTTCGATCTTTACTTGTTGGCAATTTGGACATTGGGCTACAAATTCTGCTATGTCTCTCTTCATGCCATCCCACCAATATATTAATTTGAGATCGCAGTACATCTTTGTTGCGCCTGGGTGAATAGAATACCGAGAGCAATGGGCTTCTTCAAGAATTCTTCGGCGCAATCCTGCAACATTCGAAACACACAACCTGTCATGGTATCTAAGGATCTCATCCATCGAAGTTTTAAATGGAGATCTCTCTTTTTCATGAAATTTGTCTCTGTAGTGGCTCAACCGCGGGTCTTCATATTGACGCTCTTTCACTTCCGTATTCAGAGACGAAACCGCGGGATCATTAATACCAATCCCTGCACTACTTGCATCGATTACCCGCACTTCGAGATTCACTAGCTGGTAAAGCTCATGAACTATCTCTTTCTTTTTCGGAGAGACTTCACATAAACTACCCATGGATCGGTGACTAAGCGCATCGGCCACCACATTTGCTTTTCCGGGGTGGTATAAAATATTCACATCATAATATTTCAGCAATTCTAACCACCGCCTCTGTCGTAGGTTCAAATCCATCTGTTTGAAAATGTATTGGAGACTTTTATGATCTGTGTAGATATCAACATGCACACCATACAAATAATGCCTCCATATCTTCAACGCATGAATAACTGCGGCCAATTCAAGATCATGAGATGGATAGTTCTGTTCATGCTTTCGCAACTGTCTCGAGGCATAAGCGATAACTCTGCCGTACTGCATCAACACACACCCTAACCCAACACCGGAAGCATCGCAGTATACTACATAACCGTCGGACCCTTCTGGAAGTGTTAAGACTGGGGCTGAGGTTAATCTGTCTATCAACGTTTGAAAACTGCGTTCACATGCGTCATTCCATTGAAATTTGGCTGACTTCTGGGTTAACTTCATCAATGGGACTGAAATAGATGAGAAGCCCTCTACGAATCTTCTATAATAACCTGTCACTCCCAGAAAACTACGAATTTCGGTAGGCGTCGTAGGCCTCGGCTAATTCTTTATCGCTTCAATTTTCTGAGTGTCGACTCGAATGCCATCATCTGAAATAACGTGGCCCAGAAATGTCATAGAATTTAGGCAGAACTCGCACTTTGAAAATTTTGCATACAATTCTCCGACTCGAAGAATGCCAAGAACAATCCGCAAATGATCTACATGTTCTGATTCCGTGCGAGAGTACACCAGAATATCATCTATAAATACTATCACAAATAAGTCCAAGAAAGGCCTGAATACATTGTTCATCAAGTTCATAAACACAGCCGGAGCGTTAGTCAACCCAAACGACATCATCCGGAACTCATAATGGCCATATCTTGTTCTGAAGGCTGTCTTAGAAATATCTTCTTCTCTAACCCTCACTTGATGACAACCCGACCTCAAGTCTATTTTATAAAACCATTTGGCACCCTGCTCTTGATCAAATAAATCGTCAATTCTTGGGAGAGGATATTTCTTCTTTATCGTCACCTTGTTCAACTGCCTATAATTGATGCACATTCGTTGGGAACCGTCTTTCTTTCTCACGAACAATACTGGCGCCCCCCACGGCGATGAACTGGGCCTGATAAACCCCTTTTTCGAGCAAATCTTTTATTTGCGCCTTTAGCTCTTTCAATTCTGCTGGAGCCATGCGATAAGAAGGAATAGAAATAGGCTTGGTGTCTGGCAACACATCAATGACGAAGTCAATTTCTCTTTCTGGAGGAAGGCCTGGAAGTTCATCTGGAAATACATCCGGAAATTCATTTACTACCGAGACAGATTGGAAAGTTGGCGACTTAGCTTCGGTATCGCGAACTCGGACTAGATGATAAATGCAGCCTTTGGCTATCATCTTTCTGGCCTTGAGGTAGGAAATAAACCTACCTCTTGGAGATGTCGTATTACCCTTCCATTCCAGCACGGGTTCTCCCGGAAATTGGAGCCGAACTACTTTCTTCCGACAATCAACATTAGCATAGCATGAGGCCAACCAATCCATACCCATAATCACATCGAATTCCAACATTTCAAGATCAACTAAATCAGCTTTGGTTCGACGATCACACATCACTATCACACAATTTCTATACACTTGCCTAGCTATCACGGGATCACCAACCGGAGTAGACACCTCGAAAGGTTTGATTGGCTCAGGTTTCACCCCAATGCGACCAGCAACATATGGGGTAATATAGGAAAAAGTGGAACCGGGATCTATCAAGGCATATACATCATAGGAAAATATGCATAATGAACCTGTAACCACATCGGGGGACGACTCAAGATCCTGTCGTCCGGCTAAAGCATATATACGGGGTTGAGTGGCACCTAAAGTAGATGTTACCCCTCTGCCTCTACCTCGGCCTGCTGACACCTGAGGAGCCTGTCCTACTGGGTGCACTGAGGAAGAACCAGCTGCTGAACCTGTGGGCTGAACCCCAACTCTGCCACTCGCCGACGGGCAATCTCTCATCATGTGCCCTACCTGACCGCAAGTATAACAAGCATCCGAACCTTGGCGACATTGTCCGGAATGTAGTTTACTGCATTGGATGCATCGCGGTACTAAGGGTCTCCTCTGACTGTAGTCTTCCCTGAACTGAGAATCTGAGGCCCTCAAACTTTGACCCTATCCTGAACGAAAGGAGCGATCAAATCTCCTACCTGTAAACCGAGGAGGTTCGTTGGTCACCGACTAGCCTGAATATCTGGAAGTTGTCTGCATTGGTCCCCCTCTATAATCACCGCCTGCCCCCATGGACCTAGCCTTCTTGCCTTGCCGTCGATCAATACCACGATCACTTTTTTATGGTTGTTGTCGCCCTTCTAAATTCTGGGCATGGGCTTGTATCTGAGAAATATCCATCCCATCTTGTAGCGAAGATGTCAAGCAATATTTGAATATATATGGCCCTAAGCCACTCACGAATCTATGTACCCGATCTCCCATACCGGCCACCATAGCCGGGGCATATCTAGCCAGAGAATTAAATTGCAGGCTATACTTCCGGGCACTCATATTCCCTTACTTCAAATTTATAATTCTGTCCGCTCTAGCTCAGCGGACCTTGGGTGGAAATAATGGCGGATGAAGGCATCGACGAATTCTTGCCAAACCGGAGGAGGCGCATTCTCTCCTCTTGACAATACCCAGTTGTTATACCATAAGACTGCCATATCCCGGAGCCTATAAGATGCCAACTCCATGAATTCAGTTTCGGAGGCATGGACAATCCTCATCGTCCTTAACATCTCAACTATGAAACCTTGCGAGTCTTCTTCCGGCTTTGACCCGAAAACTCCAGAGGATTTAAAGTCATAAAATCACGGGCTCTGGTACTGGATGATCGATCACGGTGGCCCGTATTCTGCCACTGTGCCTGAGCAGCAACCAACTGTGTCAACAGGTGTATGGCCTCAGTCATTTGTTGACCTGAAGCAACTGGAGGGGGGATTGGACCTGGAGCTCCTCTTCGCTCTTCCACATTAGGCGGGGTGGAGGAAGCATTAGATAAGGCCTCATTATGTGATTCGCCTCATTCTATATCCGTTGGGGACTCTCTTACTACTCGCCTGTTCATCGTAGTCTTGCCCTTCTGGGCAGCTGTAGCTTTTCCCTTTGGTGGCATTCTGAAATCACAACACACTATTAGGGAGGGAAAAATCTTATACACGGCTCTATCGCACGATCTTATGAAAAGAAAGATGGTCATTTTTCCTAGATGCCCTGTAGCCACTTGTTTATTAGCGTGGTGTGCAACACACCATAAACAAGACTCTACTAGACATGGCTCGTAAACACTTCCTAGGACTGAACTGCTCTGATACCACTTTTGTCATGACCTGACCAGGGGCCGCGACGGGTACCCGGGGCTAACCACCGAGCACCCCTTATTCTACTGCTTATCACCCTCATCTAATGCTCTTATCAATATTATACTCAAGTTACAGGAAAATCATCTTTCCTTTGAAAATATAAACACTTTTATATGCACAAGCCTTTTGGTCATTGAAATAATAGATATACATACATATACATGCACGTGGTAGCAATCTCGTGAGACCATACCACCCACACTGCATGTCTACGAGCCTTTACAAGAGTACTAGACATATGGACGAGACAGGACCCCGTCGTGCCCAAAACATACATGTACAAAAAAGGGAAAACCATAAGCACCTCCGGAACAATGGAGTGCTCTCAACAGCTGACAGCTCCTACGAGTCTGGCGCAGGATCACCTCCCTGTCTACCTGTGGGCATGAACACAGCGTCCAAAGAAAACAGACGTCAGTACGAACATTGTACTGAGTATGAGAGGCATAAACAATAATATCACATGAACGAAGTAAAGGAAGCATCAATAAGGAACATCTGTATCTGACTGTCAAATGGAAAATGAGTGATGCATGTTGGCTTACTCATAGTCATCATCATATCATATATGCATAAATATAACATGCTCATCCATATCGGATCGGTGTGACAATCATTAGCCTGCGTCCAGGCCTCCCGCGTCCGGGGTATCATCTCCTGCCGCCCACTAGTGGTGTCTGCCCATGCCATTTGGCCATGGTGTATAGCTGCCCGCCTTAGCGGTGACTGTCCGTCCAAGTAGGCGCGATGTTATATCATTATCATAATATACTCGTCATAGTGCATGCATAAAGACTCAAGGTTAACTATGCTTTTTCGGGGTGACGTAAGGTCGTGATCCCCGATTACATTATGGAGCACTCATTAACATCCTGCCTCACCTTGAAGGGAATAGTATATGAGGTGAGTGTAAGAAATAATTACATCATATCATGAACATTTAGAACTCCTATACTCTAACTCGTTACCTTGTGTAGCAAATTAGGGATATCAGCTCGTATGTGTAGCAAAGAAAGTCATACTATAGGACTCATGCCATAAAAGAAAGGACTAGCCTCACATACCTTTGTCGTTTAACTATCTTATCGCTTGATCGTCCTCCTTCGATGCTCGTGTTTCAACCTTCGAAAGGAATCGCATTAACATTAGCTACTCGGTTATAAGAACATTTCACTATTTCTAGGGAAAATTAGACAGCACTTCCTTTGTTTATACTACTTTTCCCACATTCTATATCAACTCCCAACGTTAATAACAACATCCACAATATAACAACAACAATCATCATTTCTCTACATTTACCACTATTCACCATTTTTCTTAGATTTCTCCATAATTATGATTATAACTCGTTATCGCGTTTTCTCATATATAATACTTATTTCATGGTCTAAATGTCACTTGTAACATATTCACAATCACAGCATAACCACATCCATAATTCACACCAATTACTATTCACACATTCATGACCCAATTTCTATGTCTTTCCACAATTCAAGTGTTTCAACTTTCAACCACTCAAACCATATAAAAGGGTCACAAAACTTACCTTAGATGATGGATGAACAACCTTTGAGTGGAACTTCTTTTCTTGCACCAAAACCCTAACTCACTCTTCTTGAGTTTCCTTGGCTTAGATGAACTTTTAATGGGTTTCATAAACATGACTTCATGTATTTGGTGTAGTTGACCATGGATTTCCTTTGATTTCTTGTGGATGAATGGTGGAGAAGGTTCTAGAGAGTTCTTAGAGAAAAGAGAGTGGAAGATGAAATGAAATAAAAATGGAGGAGGGATCTTATATTAATTCATGAAATCAGTCCCGTCCGAGATGTACGGTTCGATCGACGGAGCGTCGATCCAGGCGTCGAAGTCATCAATTTTCCAGTGAGCAATCTGTCATTTCTTCTCATTCGACGGTGAGAAGGACGGTCCGTCGAACTGATCGACAGAGCGTCGACCTGTTCGTCGAGTGGTCTTCGCTCCAGCTCAGTTTTACGGCGCCATCGACGGGGCGTCGACTTGTTCGACGGTACAAAGGACGACCGTCGAACCCCCCTTTTTGCAAGACTGCGGTGAAGTTTCGTTTAACGGAATTTTCTCCCTTGCCTTTAACTACTCTGAAAATTTAAGTTAGTCCCTTCATTGCTTAGCAACCCAAAGTTCCGAGGTGTAACAGCTTCGCTGCAGCAGCCATACCGCCGCCGCAGCGTAGCTGCTTCAGGCAGAATCGAATTTTTGGTTTTTTTTACTATTTCATGCATGGCCTATCCCGATTAATTCTATCGCCACACTATTCTAACTCTGTTTTTCACTTTTGCAGGTTAACTCTCTCACTTATTCATGGCGGATCAACAACAACAAGGATAACAACCCCCGGCTCCTCCCGCATACATTAGGTTCCCCAACAACGCTTGCAAGCAGCGTTTCATGGAGCAGCAGACCATGGGTCTGCTTCATGAGAGGGATTTTGTTATAGACCGGTTGAAGAAATGGCCCCGGAATTTTAGCAGACCCTACATCGTATTGGTTAGGCCCAGTTAGCTGAGGAGCCCGGTGATGTCAACTGCAACTGGGTCAGGGAGTTTTATACTACGCTCTCCACTGTGGATTGGAATGCCCTGCAGCCGCAGATTACTATTCGGGGGGTCGCAGTGACGGTGAGTGCCGAGGCCATCAACGCCGTTCACTGGCTGCCCAACCCACCACGGGATGAGCTTTGGGCTAAGGATGTAGATGGTAACGAACCGTGGCTGGTAAGGATGTTGGTACGAGAATCAAAAAGGAAGAAGGCTACTTAGGTTTTCTCACGATTGGCTATAAAGAGCTGGCACTTTACTACTGAGGCCCGGAGGTGGCTAAATCTCGTTACCCGGCGGGTTTTCCCCTCGAGCAATATTACTGATGTCACTTACCCACGGGCTCTCGTGGTGGCTTGCATTCTGGATCGTGTGCCCGTGAATGTGGGTATGCAGGTGATCGAGGAGTGGCGGGGCTTTATGGCCAAGGCTGGCCCGAGCTTGATGTTCCCTCCCTGATTACCCATCTCTGTCGTAATGTTGGGGTGTCCACGGAGCATGGGGGCCGTATTGAGGAGTGCGATGTTTCTTTTGACCCATTTGAAGGTCAAAGGGTCACATGGCAGGGGCAAGAAGAAGAGGACGGGCTCAGATGACAGCGAGAACAGCGGTGGCCCACCAGATGGGAGTGGTCAGTCACAGACCCCACGTACTCTAGAGCCCATGGAGGCTGAAATAGCTGCGGTGAGGGCGGCCATGATGGGATTTACACAGCCTTCCATGGAGGCCATGTCATCTAGCAGCGCCGCGGGTACTGGCTACTTTACGACTGAGCAGACAAAGGCTTACATGGAGACACAGAATAAGATGGGAGAGGTGGTTGATGCCTTACAGGGTGCCTATGGATCCCTGGCTCAAGCTCATGTGGATCTTCGTGAAGATTTGGACAAAGAGAAGAAGAAGAGCTGGGCTAGGGACAAGCTATTTGTGAGGATGTGGAAGGGTGTAAAAAGTCTCCTGAAGGCCCTAGTCCCGAAGGTGAAGCCTCCGAAGGTGACTACCAGAGAAGCCTCCCAGTTCTCTTTTCTCAGTGAGTCCGAACTTGGTAACGAGGACTCTAGTGACTCGGAGGATGGAGGTGATGAGGTAACTAGCCGAGGAGTGGCTTAGAGATCCCCTCCCCCCCCCCCCCCCCCCCCCCTTTTTATCAGCTTGGTTAGCACTTGCCCGTGTTGGGCCCTGATGTTTAGACAATTTTACTGCTTTGGTTGTGTTTTGACATGTTTGGATAATCTTTATTTTGGTTGTTTTGACGCGGGTGCCCCGGTGTAAGGGTGCTCGTAAGACAATTTCCCTCGTGGGGCAGATGTTTTTATGGATGTGTCTATTTTGGAAATTGATTTATTTTTGTTTTGTTGATAGACTACACAACTTGTCAAAACAAGGGCGAAAGGAGGAGGCTACTGGTCCGACGATACCGTTGTGGCGGTTATTTGACCGCTGCAGCGGTACTGCTATGGCATTAAGCGCACCGCTATAGAGGCCCTGGCAGAAATTCTAGGCCCACTATAGCGGTCCCTGTACCACTATAGCGGTGCTACAGTGCCAGTGACTGAATTTCTTTTTTGGTTCTTTCCAGTATCCAAGCCCAGATTGCGTAAGGGTTTACTAAATTGCTTAGCACGTAAGTATGAATGCGCTATTAACTTCGCTAATAGTCCCAGAATAATCACCTAGTCTACAACACCAACATTACTACGGAACGTTCACTTGGTCACACAATTATTTACGCACCTACTTATGGAAGGTCTTCCTTGAGTCGAAATAGAGAAATGCCAATTGGAATCGACAGATACCAATTAACCCATCAAGATACCAATTGGAATCGACCAGATACAAATTGGATCTAACTAGGGGACGGCGTATTGGGGTAGCAAGATAGAATGAACGAAAAGAAACTTCTAGATGCCCTATAGCCTCTTGCGGAGGGGTACGGATGTCATCGTACCGTTCCGCAAGACTCTACTAGACATTTGCTCTTGTACTTGTGAGACCGGTAACCTAGGACTCTGATACCAACTATCACGACCCAAACCACGGGTCGTGCGGGCACCTACCATATTACTAACCTAGTAGGTGAACCCTTACAAATAAGCCAATCCTTAAAACATACGACCACAATATGTAAAATTTACAACATTTAAAGTAGACACTTCTTACAGACTCGCTTCAAATACAACAAAAATTTGAAAGAATTCCCCGGGATCTAGTCTAGACATGTATAAGAGCTCCTAAAATACAAGAAGACAAAATAAGTGACACAGCCTTCACTGGAAGTGAGATAGTCGAAGGTGTAGGAGAATATCCGATAGATCCACGCGACGAAACTTCAGCTAAGACCTGCAACACATTTACACCCTGAAAGGGCATAGCCAGAGTAGTATAGTACACCACACGTATTGGTAAGCATCATAGGTCGACTAAGATCAGTTCACACAATACAATATAAAGTCAATAAGATAAGAAATTAAGTCAATGAACCTCAATATTCTAAATAAAGATTACTACAACATTACCTTGCGTGCCTTGTTACCCTCGAAGCTCACTTCTTTTATTTCCAAAATTATAGGGATTCTACTAAATCATAACCAAATCCTACCTTCTTCCAACTTAGTAACTCTCTCTCTTCCATTCACCGTATGCCATGCTTTTACCCTTGTTGTTAAAAGAGTTCGCCTGCTCATATTACTATTATAATACAATGTATCCAGGAAAATAAATCACTATCTGACAACCAACACTACACTTACCTTGTGTAACCCCCTCTCCACCAGACTCTCAACAACACACATGAAATAAATGAGCAATGATAATGACAGTAGTACACACATATATAACATAAAATTATGAGATGTAGTGCAATGCAAATGCGATGCAGGGCCCAAACACACTCTACATACACGCTATCAGATGTCTTTGCTCAGTAGCCATGACCTGCAGGGGACCCATGGTGTCCATGTACCACTCGTTCTGGAATCCCCCTAGGACCCGAGCACAAACCTCCACCCCGGAACGAACCTCAGTCACGGATCCAAAACATGTACATATATGTAATTCATGTACTCAGCTCAACGGCCACAAGGCCAAATAACACAATGCCCATAATTAGCCTTGCCTGTTACCTGTATCTCCACATAAACCATGCAGTGCAATCCACTAAACTACATGCCAATCAATCATAATTCCAGCCCTTGATGAGCGTAATGTCAACCCAACTCAATCTAAGTATTTTAATACGACCTCTTATTTTCAAGGAAACAACATTATGAACGTTCAACAAAATAGGACATACAGACGAATTCACCCCCTTCTAGGGTTGCCTAAAAGTAAACACGAGGTATCTCCCTGGTGACAACATCACTTCCTATTAAACTAAATCATTATTATTATTATTATTATTATTATTATTATTATTATTATTATTATTATATTATATTATATTATATTATATTATATTATATTATATTATATTATATTATATTATATTATATTATATTATATTATTATTATTATTATTATTATTATTATTATTATTATTATTATTATTATTATTATTATTATATCCCTAATTATACCATGTTTTACTTACATTAACAAGTCCGTCCACCCAAACTCCATGTCCGAAGACCTAAGCATGCATTCTCCCGTCAACTCTAAATGTATATGCGATTCGCTAATAAAAGTCTAACTAAAGTAAACCATAACCTACCTCTTTGACGAACAAATATTTGATTCTCCAAGAATTTCTTGTCTGCTTAGCCTTTATCCGATTCGGTGAGCGATAATGTTCGTAGCGAAGGGTGGAAAAGAAATTAGAAGGGTTTTCTTTTTCTTGGAGTACGTGGTTTTTCTTTCATGAGGAACCCTAGGAGCAGCCCTTGAGAGTCTTTTGTTGAAAAGGGAGAGAAAAATAGACTAAGTATAGAAATTCGGGCTACTGTTCCGCATGGACCGCTGCGGCAGTCGCTAAGCCACTATAACGGTGCCGCTACGGCGGCACCTCTCTGGCGGTCCATCGACCGCTATAGTGGTCCGCTTTATTTTCTGGCCCAAAATTTCCAAATCCTATTAATTTTTTCCCACTCTTAACTCTTCAAACACATCATGGAGCTTATTATTTACAATCCTTGACCTAAATTGGGCATGGTTTCATGAAATATTAAATAATGATGGGATGGGTCGTTATAACAAGGCTCTTGGCATAAGCAAGCAGACACATATAGGCAGAACTGGACTTAGCTATGCTTGGGTGCACATGTGCAGGACACTACAGTATACAAAGAAAGCAAATATCAATTTGAACCAAACGGGTGCAATATATAGACAAGACAAGATGCCAACAGCTTTAGATACATGAGATGGTACAAGATTACTCTTCAAATTCCGGTTAACCTTAACACAGTCCCAACAATATATGACAAGAATATGCAGGATTTATACACAAATGCAACACAAGAGAGATGGAGAGAATACAAAGAAAAACAACCATACCTTTTGATAAAATCTTTAAGGGAAGGATTTACAGAGTTCTAGTGGTCTTTAGTGACTCAATTCCTGTACATTTAATACTAATATTTCATTCATTTTTTGAAACTCTAAACTCTTTTCTTTTGTTTCTGACTTAGCCAAATGAACATGTCACGACCCAACCAGTGGGCCATGATGGGTACCTGAAGCTGACTACCGAGCACCACTATTCGGTCTAACCATCATACCTAACCTGTACACACATACTCCCCAAGGCAACACATATATGAAAACATAAGCCCTCACGGCTGCAAAAAAGATATACAAAATATACGCTGATGTATTCATGAGACAACTACTACCTACGCATACATATCTACGAGCCTCTACTTATGTACTGAAGCATAAGGACGGGACAGGACCCTGTCATACCCAATATGAACATAAAAGAATGCATCAATAAGCTGCACCTCTGGAGTAGTGGAGTGCTCCTTTGTAAGCCGGTATAAACACAGCGTAAAAAAAAGGACGTCAGTACAAACAATGTACTGAGTATGTAAGGCATACACGATAACATGATAAAGAGATGCAACAATATGAGATAAAGGGGTAACCTGTAACTGATTGCCTCTTAAGGCGGAGTCATGCATACTAACTTATATAATAAATAACTCATATCATATAAGCATATATATAACTTCCCGACCATATAGGCATGGTGTGATGATCATTAGCACGCGTCCAGGCCTCCCACGTCCGGGCCTCCTGCGTCCGGGGTAAATGTCTCATGCCGCCCACTAGTGGTGTCTTCCCATGCTATCTAGATATGGTGTAATCATCATCATAGCTGCCCACCACACCTATCGTAGTTGTGTCTACCCGGCCAACTAGGCACGGTGTAATCTTACATATACATAATCTAAAGTATGCATGAGAGCTCAAGTAAAGTTGTAATGCTATCGGAGTGACGTAAGGTCGGGAACCTCTGATTACATTATGGAATAATCATCATCACTATGCCTCACCTTGAAGGAACTAATATCATGAGGTGAGATAACAACAAGAAATAACTTCAATGAAATCATAAAGATAAGAATATCGGGCTCATTATATCATTATTATCAACATCATTATCATGGAGCATATCTCATCTCTATCTCATAAGATCCCTTAGGAACCTTTAACCTTCATCTTTTAGGATGTAAGAAGATGATGGGATTATAGAAATGGAATCACAAAATAAGAATCATGCCTTTGAAAGAAGGGGACTATCCTTACATACCTTTACGTCGCTCTAGCTTTATCGACTAATTGCCCCCCTCCAATACTCACAATTCTACATTCAAGAGACTTCATACTAAGGTTAGATAACCGGAAATATGCTTGAAGCTAATCTAAAGCAACTAAGGCTAATGAAAATTGGGCAGCACTTCCTTTGTTTCTACAACTTTCTCCATATGATACAACAACTCCCAAACATCAATAACAACATCCATAATATCATAATCAATAACTTCTTCAAGTTATGCATTATTCAATCCTCGCAATTCTCTTTCAAATCATCCACACCCATTACTACAACACAACAACATGTTCATTTTTCACATAATACTCCCCTAACGACATTAGCATCATTCAAAACAAAACTATACTCATTTCATGCTAAGAAGCATGACTCAATTGAACTTACTACTCAAAATACTATTATTTCTATATTTGAGCTCATATTCTATATTCTTCTTTAATCCAAGTCTTTCAACCACTCAATACCTCTAATAACATGAAATAAGTGCAAAACTCACCTTTGAATATATAAAAATGGTCTTTGGATGAAGATATTCCACTTGAGAAAAACCCCAACTTCAACACTAAAGAAGTTCTTGACTTGTATCAACCCTAGTGAGCATCCATGTACTTGATTCTACCAACTTTTGATCTTTAGCCCTTGATTTCTCTTGGATATATGTTAAAATGGTATGGAGAAGGTTCTAGAGGTTTCGAGAGAGTTGGAGAATTAGTGAAATGAAAAATGAGGACTTGGGGTCTCTTTTTATAAAAAAAAAAAAAAAAAAAAAAAAAAAACTGCCCGACGAGGATTATACGGTACGAACAACGAAGCGTCGATCAGATCGACGGAGCGTCGATATGACCGTCGAAGTCATGAAATTTCCAGTGAGCAACTTTTGTTCCCTTTCATTTTACGGTGAGAAGGACGGTCCGTCGAATTGATCGATAGAGCGTCGATATGCTCCATTGAACGATCTTTGTGCTAAATCAATTCTACGCCACAATCGACGATGTGTCGACCCGTCCAATGGTACAAAGAACGACCGTCAAACCCCCTTTTCACAGAACTATAATGAAGTTTCATTTTGACCAACTTTCCTCCCTTGCCTCAAATGTCTTTGGAATATTAATTAGAGTCATTAAGCTTACTTGTAGGGACATCATATACACCTTAACTTACGTTAGTCCATTCACCACTCAGGAACCCAAAATTTCGAGGTGTAACAGAACACTCCTAAATTTCCCACTCAGTCTTAGTAAATCATTCATCCATGTATCCCTAATTCTAATATGTGTTCTCTTGGTTTAATGATAGGATCTATATGATTATAAGGCATTTGTGCAGTAAGCATGTACCCCATAGCCTACAAAAGTGCCATGGTACCCTTTATATGGAGGAAAGGTGTTATGAACCAAGTAATGCTCGGTTCTCCCTTAACCCTCTCTCAGGACACTTTTAAAAAGGCTCTTCAAGGCCCTGTGATTTTTAACTTACTCTTAGTCCCGTATGATCATATGGACTCTGTCACTTAAGATGTTCACAACTAAGTATTCAAACAAGTTCAAATGCATGTACACATAAGAAGACAGGACCATTTAGGTTAGGACTAGAATCATTTCTCACCACTAAGGCCGAATAAAATTCATTTAGAATCATAGCATGGGTCAATTTGTCATTAGTAGGTTCCTTAAGCCATTTAACTTCACAGAACCATCACGAGCTAGTCTAAACATTCAGCAGGTCATATCATATTATAAACTCTACCTGACTAAGTCACAGAGGTATATATAAAACAGCTAGTCAAGTGGTGGCAACTAAACACATGAACAAAGTGTTAAAGCTCAGACCAAGACTCAAATAGTTCAAGAGGAACACAATAGGCAGACTCTCACTTTGAATCTTGAACCAATTTACTCCAGATAAAACTATGCAGGAATTTTATGATTAAAGCATAAATTCAGACTAGCAAATTGACTCACACTCTTTTACAAATCTTAGGCACGGGACAATCACACATATTAACTAGGACCAGTGTCAACTCTCATTTTAATGCATTCAAGATCTTCAAACAAGATTCAGAGATATTTCATGTAAACAAGTAATTAAATAGACTTGGATTAATCATGATTCTTAATAGTGATCTTCTAAATGCTTAATCTAATCAAACCTTTAAGACTTTTGGCAAAACTAGATTCTCAGAGAAAAAAAAAATAAAGACTCATTTAGTAATAAAACAGGTCCCAAAATTTAATGTGCATGTACAAAGGAAACAGGATACTCATGTTCACAAATAGGCTATATGGTAAGCATTTAGATTTCTACTCAAGTTCCAATGACCTAGCACCTTTAGAAAGGTTGATTTAGATCACTTAATAGCTTGCTTCTTAGGCAGGGTTCTTCCCATTAATAGATAATATGTACACAAGGCTCAAACTGACCAAGGTGATTCTATCTTCCCTCCCCTTTGCCTAGTCCCGCTTTAATATTGAAGAAGATCAGCCCTATAAAGCAGTATATCCACCTGACCCATTATTAACAACTAATGATCTATTGTTAGTCCACACTATTCACTCTAACAGCCTCCCAATTAACTCAGACCCCTTTTAAACTCATTTCTATTATGGTTATGTCCTTGATTAATGTCTAATACTAATTTAATAGTAGCTAGTTTTTTCAGATAGGACTAAGTCCATTCAGTACCCATCAATTCCGACTTAAGTTGTCAAATTTAGGACCATCTGCCAATATTCTAGTGTCTAGGAGACTATGCAGCCTTCAAGGTTCAGTTGAGAACTCCGATACACCTCAGTATCAAACACACTATTGAGCTGAGCCACCTATTTAATTACTACAAGAATCTTCACACAATTAATGAATAAATGAACACTACACTTAGGCATAAACTAAATCAAAGCAAAAAAAAAAATGAAAAAAGCTTACCTTTTTTATGCGCAGCCGTGAATAAGAATGGATTTGGAGCCTTTGTGCTTCCAATTCTTGAATTCAACCACACAAGAAAAGAACAAAGTAAATAAAAAATTTAACTAAAGGACTCAAACCCTAAAAGAGAGCTTAAGTCTAAAATTATACTATTAAGCTTAAATTTCAAGTTGAACTTAAAACTTTAGCTTTTTTTGGGCTTGTTCGAAACTTGTTTTTTGGTGAAGGTTGGGGTTCTAAAAAATTATCAAAAACCCTAGAACACCGATGTGGTACAAAGTAGAATTTCTCCGAAAAATGACTTAGCAACTGAATTCTACGGTCTAGATTGGCAATGAATGGTTTGATTTGGGCCTTATATTTCTCGATCCGGTTGATTCAAGCTCAACTAATAAGGATCAAGAAAGTAAAAATGGAATACAGCAATAAAAATACAAAAAATCAGGTGTTTTGACTCAAAATTAAAGGAAAACGTAAAAGAAGAAGGGTTATTACCGTGTTTGGGGTGAGAAAAGTGGATTCGAGATTGAAACATTAATTGCTTCACGCAAATGGACTTGTAAAGACTGTGCAATCTCTGTGACTTCTGCGCGATTGTCATTTTTTGCATGAGAGAGGGAGAGAATTGAGGCGGCGTTCTAGGGTTAGGGGTAAAAGGGGAAGAAATAAGGAGAAAGGAGAGAGATAGGGTCGCGTTTGGTATAAGGAAAATGGAAGTGGAAGGGGATATTACCCCAAGTCTGAAGTATTTTGGGTCGGGTCCAGTCCGTTTTGGACTGGACTCGGTCCAGTTTTAAAAGGATGGACACGGGCCCTCTTTTCCCTATGTATATCACATACGTATACTTATGTATACTAAGTGTGTATATGTGTACAGGGGTAGGACGAGTAATTTAAAAAAATAAATAAACATTTACAACAACCACTTATTGACCGCAGTATCAAATTAGGACATAATTCATCCATTAGTTAATTTTAAGACGGCCAATAGTGTAAATAAGCTCATTTTGCAAAATATGGCATGCTTTAATTTGTCAATAGATCTGGTCTTTCCAATTAAATCCACTAGGAGGCTAATTTTGTAAAAAAAAAAAAAAAATGACCCCAAGTGCCTTATACCATGAATTGGCTAGTTCAATTGGGGCCAATTAAATAATTAGAAATCCATTTGCAATAATGCCCCACTAATTGACTAATTATCTTAATTAAATACTGGAAACAATTATTAGTTTCAACAAATTATGCAAATGCACAAAATTAAAGATTGAGAGGTAAAATAGTCAATTCTTTTAATTACTCAAATCCCTTGGATTAAAGGGAATAAAACGTTTTCCAATTTGACCTTTTTGACAATTTAAACAATTAAATAAATAATTGCAAAATTGTTTTACTTTGGTTAAATCCAACATATATTTCAAAAATGTACCAATTAATTCCCAAATGATTTATAATATCATAGAAATTATTTTATCAATTTGAAGGAGTAAAACATATCGACCTAAGCAATTTTATAAAAATTATTTTGACCTCTAAAAATGCATGATTCATTTTGTTTGTCATCCAAGGACTCTGAGTGATTAAAATAAATTACGGGAGGTCAAATAGGTGTCAACAGACTTCCTATGTTTATGTTTATGTTTACTCAGGAATATGAACACTTTGCTTTTTGTGTTAATTCTTGTGAGTTATCTGAAATTAACATCAAAGGTAGCCCTTTCCCTTGGTGGAATGGTAGAACTGATGGACAATGCATTTTCAAGAGGCTTGCTAGGATGCTTTCCGATAAACCTCTACAAAACTGGTTTGGTCAATTGGAAGTTAATCGTTTATCGAGGACTGGTTCTGATCATGCCCCTATGTTGTTATCTTGTGGAGGTAAGACACAACAGTTTGTCAAGCCATTCAAGTTTCTAAAGTTCTGGACTAAGCATGAAAGTTTTCCTGAGGTGGTTAGCCAACATTGGCAGGCTGCAAATACAGATGATGTTTTTTTATCCTTTAAACAGAAGATGAAAAGTGTGAAAACTACTTTATTACAGTGAAGCAAACACATTTTTGGAGATATTTTGAAGTAGTTGAGTATCAGGGAAGACATTGTAAGAGTTAAAGAAGAATTATTTGAGGAATTCATACAGAAGGTAGCAGAATGATTCTACAAAGGGCTCAAGCAGAAGTGAAGAAGTACTTGCATTATGAGGAGGAATTTTGGAGCCAGAAATCTAATTTTGACTATTTTGCTGAAGGAGATAGGAATACAAGATTTTTTCATAACATTGTAAATGGTAGACAGAAGAAGACTCGGATAAAAAGAATTCAAAATGCTGAAAGAAGCTGGGTAGAACGAACAGATAATCTAGCAGTTGAGGCTATCTCCTTTTATCAGAAGCAATTCTCTCAGGAGGCTAAGCAGGCTGACTTTTCATTATTAGATAATACTCATGAAATGGTGTGTGTAGAGGATAATGAATTCATTTGTGGCATCCCAAGCATGGAAGAGATTAAAAAAATAGTATTTGAGTTATCAGGATATAGTGTAAGTGGTCCAGATAGGCTAGCAAGTGTTTTCTATCAATCTTGTTGGGAGACTGTTGGTGTTGATGTTTATAATGTGGTTAAAGCTTTTTTTGAAGGTCATACCCTTCCTAAATCTATAACTCCCTCCAATCTAGTATTATTGCGAAAGAAAAATGAGGTTGAGACTTTTTTTGATATAAGGCCTATAAGTCTTAGCAATTTTATTGACAAGATAATTTCTAGAGTTTTGCATGACAAGATGGATCAATTGCTGCCTAGGATGATTTATGCTAATCAATCTGGCTTTGTCAAAGGAAGGAATACCATTAAAAATGTGTTGTTGACTCAAGAAGTTGATACGGATATCATGTTGAGGGGAAAGCCTGCAAATGCAATCATAAAGCTTTACATGACCAAGGCTTACGATTGAGTATCATGGTTGATTCTAACTAGGGTACTCAGGAAGATGGGATTTGTAGAAGGATGTGCTGACTTAATATGGAGATTGTTAGCTAATAACTGGTATTTTGTTCTTCAAAATGGTCAAGCTCATGGTTTTTACCATTCTATTAGGGGTATTAAACAAGGGGACCCTTTGTTACCTGCCCTTTTCATTCTGTCTGCAGAAGTTCTCACAAGAGCTTTAAATTCTTTATTTGATGATAAGGATTTTAAAGGCTATGGGATGCCTAAAAGGAGTGTCAATGTCAATCACTTAGCATATGAAGATGACACCATAATTTTCTCTTCTGCACATAATAATCCTTACAAGTGATTATGCAGATTTTGCAGGATTATGAGGCTATATCTGGTCAGTTGATTAACAAGAGGAAAAGCTCCTTTTATATTTTCTCCAAGGTCCCAAACAGTCTAGTTCAAGAGGTGGAATCAAGGCTCTTTTCCATTTATGTACTTAGGTTGTCTAATCCCTCATGCAAGGAAAAGTAAAATAGATTACACTGATTTGATAAAAAAAAAGTTAAAGATAAACAACAAGCATGGAAAGGCAAGTTGTTATCACTAGGTGGGAAAGTTGTATTGATTTCTAATGTGCTTAAAAGTGTCCCCATATACTTACTATCTGCAGTAAATCCTCCAAATTGTGTAATCAAAGAAATCCATCAAATTTGTGCCAAATGTTTTTGAAGTAACAAGGAAGATGTCAAATCTAGGCATTGGTCTGCATGGATTAAAATGTGTTTGCCTAAGGAAGAAGGTGGCTTGGGTTTTAGATCTTTATTTGATGTCTCAAATGCATTATGTGCTAAGCTATGGTGGAGGTTTGGAACTTCTAACTCACTATGGGCAAAATTTTTATGGAATAAATATTGCAATGTAAAGGTGGTTCACAAGTCAGGAAAATGGTACTGGAGACAAGGAACAACATAGAACAGGAGATATAGTGGGAAACTAAAAGTAGTACAGAAAATGTTTGGTTTGATAATTGGACAAAACTTGGAGCTTTGTATTATGTGTTACTCCCTCAGTTTCATATTAATGAAAGGGTGGAAGATGTCAAACAACTGCTAGATGGAAATGGATGGGACTTTGACAAAGTCCATCAACTGCTACAAGAAGACATAGTCAATCTTATACATGAAGAGTTGGAGATTAAAGAAAGTTCAACACTGTGGGATAAATCATGGTGGATGATGACTAGTTCAGGCAAGTTCATAGTTTCTAGTGCTTAGGACCTGCCGAAGCAAAGGGAAGATGCTTCTGAAACTTACAAACATATGTGGATAAAAGAGGTGCCTTTCAAGATATCTATTTTCTTATGGAGGCTTTGGAAATTCAAAATTCATGTAGATGAAGTATTGGCTAGCATTGGAATTTATGTGGTTTTTAGGTGTTGTTGTTGTACAGCCTTTCATCTGGAATCTATAGACCATGTATTCCTGAATGGTGATGTTGCAAGAACAGTATGGAATGTGTTCAGTTGTGCTGCTGGCATACAATTGAATTTTCATCAGGTAAAACAAGCAGTGCACCTTTGATGGAATGCACTTGCCATTACAAATTAAAGCCAATTTATAAAGTGGTACCATCTAGTAAGGTTCACTTTTACACAGGTGCATAAAAGCTACTAAGAGGTTGTGGACTCTATTTGAATTTGGTTATTTTTAGAGTTGCCACCTAATTTATAAGGGAAATTAAGAAAACCAAGTTAAAAGGATTTATTCAAAGAAAAGAAGAATCCTTTTTAAACCAGAGTTCGAGGTAAGGGCTCGGGTGATCCCCTAGGGAAGGTTTTAAGCACCCTAGTATTAAGGATACGTAAAATACGGTTGACCTATGAGCTTCAATGTGTGATTACTTGCTAAAATATTTTCTTTCTTGGAAAACTGTCATGCCATATCATAAAATATTTTTGGCAAAATCCCTTTATCTGAAGAAGTTAAATCCTTTTTGGAAAGAAAATGTATATGAGGTTCAAATGGTCATTTCACTTTTCGGTCCAAAAACACTCTCAAGCTTTCCCTTGAGTAGATTTCAATTTAATTCAGTCCCAAATGTTATGTCCAATTTAATCCTTATAAGTTTTGCAATGTTCACGCTTAGGTCCTTTGCAAATATACCATGAAAATTATACAATGTTTATAAAAATGTCCCTTTTCACTTATAGTCATGAGATTTATCCATTTTTTACTTTCATTGAAGATCAACCATATCCCTTTAAATCCTTTCCTCAAACTCGTATTTAAAGTAAAGTTCCTTTGTTTAATTAGCTTTATGTGGGCCAAGGCCCAATAACTGTTTTTTGAAAACAACTTGAGTCATTTTTTCTTATACAAGGTGTTAACTACATTCTAACCAAAGGGTTTTCAATATTCACAACAAGTACTGCCACACATGTCATAAGAAATAAATAAAGAGGGAGGGAGGGGAAGGTGGAGATAGGTTAATTATGCTAAGCCTATCTCCTAGCCTTCGTGGCCCTTTAGTTACAATCCCGTCTAATCCTTCATTCGAAGCTCCAAAGTTCCAAGTATCCGATTTAATTTCGCTTCATCTTTAAAGCTTTGCTCTATATACTTCACTTTATTTGTTCCTCGCACAAATAGAAAGAAAAGTAGTTACTCTAAATGACACGCCACCCTTCGGTGTAGCGTTTGTAAGTATGAACAACAATCTTTCTTCGAAATCATATCAAAACATTTGATAGTTTTGACTTCGGAGGCTCAAATTTATGTTTCCGAATTTAAGCATGAAACTGAGTCGAGTCGAGTCATGGTTACGAATACTAATTGCTTGCTAGCCATACTAGTTCATGATCATGCATACTAATTTTCTTGTTGACCATACTAGTTCATAATCACGAATACTAGTTTGCTTGTTAACCATACTAGTTCATAGTCATACGCTCGCTAATTTCTACATTGTGATTTTATTATGATTTATCATCATTTCCTTTAACCGAAATGCCTTAACCGAGGGACAACCTTTCCAGAAGGGGCATGGCCTCAAATTAAATTTTCTCATCATCCCAAGTGTAGCATCGCGTTCAAATCAGTGTGATTTTATATCAAGTGTAACATCTGAATATCAATAAAATGCAGCAGCTTAATCGCAGCAACAGTACTCCAAACTTCAGCAAAAACATAGCAGCCATTTGCCTTTAAAAGTAGCAAGATTTGCCCCAAACACAACAGCAAATGGCCCAAAAACTCAGAAGTTATTTTGGCCTCAAATGTAGCAGACTGTTTCTCGAAACACAGTAGCAAGTTAGCTCAAAACTGCAGCAACACATCTGCAGTAAACTTTTGCCCCTAAATGTTTCAAGAGTACAACTCATTTCACCAATCAAATGCAGCAACAGTGCAACTGTGATTTGCATCAACAGGGAGCCAAATATTGACCCAAAACGCAATAGAGGTGAGTCCAAATTATAGAGGCAATGCAGCAGCCCAAAGGGACAAAATCACAATAGAGCAACTACTTAGCCGTCATTTAAAAGATGTAGCAATTGCACGTCGAAAACATGGCAGGAGTGACCTAACAAATAACAGCAATAAACCGAGCATAGAAACTATTTTTATCAAGCATAGCAGCATGCTTGAGCCTCAAGTGCAGCAAACACTTATCCAAAAATATGGCAGCCTATCACAGCAATAGTTCAAAATAGAGCAGCACCATGACCTCAAATCCTTCCATGAAACACCTCAAGGATATTCGGGATGAAAACTCCCTTTTTTCGAGTAGCAACAGGGGTGACGAGAGTTGAGTCGATCACTCTTTCACCCGAACCAACTATTCTGATAAATCGGATGAGAGACCAAAAATTGAACTTGAGCGAAAACTTACTCAAAAACTCAAAGTCGTAAGATAAATTTTCCAAGATTGACTGAGTTCTTGAGTTTTCAAGCCCTATGTGGTGTAAAAAACCCTTTTTTTCTGAAGAATGAGAAATGGGGTTCTATTTATAGGATCTCAAAAGTCCCAATGTATAGACTCCAACCCATGTGGGACAATATGGATTCAGAATTGAAAGTGAATTCGCTAAAAAAACAGAATTTGAAATCCGTTGAACAAGGTTTGAAATTAGTTGTAGAATAGTACTAACAAAAACGGTAAGAACCACAGAAAAGAAAAGATTCGTTTAGGAAGAAAACAAACACTTTAATGCTATTTCTCGAAATGGGAAAGCAAAAATCTGGTGATGTAGAGGGCAATTAATCCATTGCCATTTTTGGACATGGTTGCAGCTGGAATCGATGTTCTTTGGTTTAGAGAAAGACTTAGGGTTTGTTTGGTTATTGACTAAGGAGTGGGAAAAAAATTTAAAGAAGGGATTTGGGGTTTTGGGGATTAAAATGGGCAGGGTCTTTCCATTAGACATTTGGGCTCAAGTGTTGGGCTAGGAATTAATGGAAAAATGAGGCTGAATTGGATTTTAAAAAGATAGCCAGATTTAAGGTTAATAAATGTGACGCTTATTGCAATCATAACCATTTTGTAATAGAATAGCCAAATTGTTTTAAATCAATTGTTTTGAAATAGAACCACTCCTTAAAATTAAAGCGAATTGAGATGAATTAATAATTCAATTAATTAGTTAATCTTCTTGACCATAACAGAGTAAAATATTTAATTGCAAAGAGACTAGTTGTAGTAATTAAGCCGTAATGACTTCAAACTCAATTAAAAATACATACGTAATTAAAACACTTTCTTTTTGTGTAAATTGACTTTTTCAAACAAATAAATAAACATAACTAATACATAATATATATTAGGGTATTTCGCCAATGAAAAATGGAAAAATATCACCAAAAGCCATTTTAGAAAGTATTTTTTGATTTTCTAAATAATTCTTTTACTTTGTTTGCGATTCCAGAAGCTTGACTAGTTAATTTGAATTTGTGGAGGACAAAAATTGGGTGTCAACAGCTTCCACTCCATTGTTCGCCCATGATAGAGCCATCCTTGAGCAACGAAATTTGACAAACCCGATTTTTTGTCCTACCAAATCAACTCATCTCTTAAAGATAAAAAAAATGTATGTGATTTTAAAAATTATAGCCGGACTCTGGCATTAGATTTCCCACATACCTCAGGCTACATGAGAGTTCAGGCAACTTGTAGTTCGACTCAATTTTTTGCAAACTTTCAAAACTGCCCCTATGCCAAATTTATGAGACCGGGAGCTTGAGACATAATTGGGGGGAGTTTAGATTACAGCTGAGCTCTGGCAGTGAGCTCACCTACATATCCCTATCCATGGGAATCAGGTCGTATGTAGTTCGACTCGATCGGTAGAAAAGGGTATTCCTTATGCGGAAGTTGCCTTTGGTTTAGGATAGAGGACTTCAAATTTTTTATACGAAAAAGAGGCTTGCAACTTCTTAGCTATGGATGTGGCATGCTTCACACTCATAATTAAGTCTTTGCAGGGACATAATATCATGTACCAGCACAATCTAAGAAAACCTTGTCAGTAGATAATGTAGTATGAACATAACCTTAAGGTGCATGAACAAGTATGTCCCTTTCTAAAGTGGACAAACATGATGTCCCTTTCTAAGGTGGACAAGCATAGATGTCCTTTTCTAAGGTGAACAAGCAAATATAAGCCCCTTTCTAAGGTGGACGAGCAAGTATGTCCCTTTCTAAGGTGGATAAGCACATATACGTCCCTTTCTAAGGTGGACGAGTAAATATGTCCCTTTTAAGGTGGATGAACAAGTATGTACCTTCCCAAGGTGAACAAGAACATATACGTCCCTTTCTAAAGTGGACGAGCAAGTATGTCCTTTTCTAAGGTGGAAAAGAAAGTAAGTCCCTTTCTAAGGTGAACAAGCACATAGACGCCCCTTTCAAAGGTGAACAAGTAAATACGTTAAAAGAAAATATCCACACTTGCGGGTAAACAAGTAATCAAATCCCACTTTTCGGTAAACAAGTAATCAAATCCCACTTCCGGGAAAACAAGTAATAAATCCCACTTGCGGGTAAACAAATAACAAATCCCACTTCCGGGTAAACAAATAGCAAATCCCACTTCTGGGCAAACAAATAATAAATCCCACCTCCGGGCAAACAAATGATATATCCCATTTTCTTGTAAAAAATAAATTGAGATACCGAAAACCATGTGTTAGACATGGTTTATGATTCCTCTGAGACTCATTGATGTGGGTGCTCAGATGCTATCTTTTGAAGATTTAGACCTCCATTTCTTTCATCTTTGCCTTTAGGCATATGGCAATTACTTTGATGCCTCTCTGCATTTTGAATCGCATTACCAAAGTCTATTATGATACTCGTACCTATACTCATAGAAAATGATTAGTAGATATGTTGCCTCTTTTCTAGCCACCGTAGTTAAAACAAACTTAAGAAAGAGGTTGTAAAACGATTAATGGCATATGCAAAACCACCAAGCATCCTTTGCTCGTGGTAGAGGCAGGCCACACTTTCCATTGTTTTTGGCTGTTGACTGTACTCTACAGATCTTTGCTTTTTTGCTTGAGAGTTTATTATTCCTCTTCAATAAATTAGATAATTTTTTTGGTTTTTGACAATTTCGACACAGTGGTCTAGATAATGTCTCGTAATCTCAATCGTCGAATCTTATATGTCACCATCTGGCTTATTATGACTAAGCCATGGTAAGCCTAATGACTCTTTTTCACGCTTGGCGTTCTCCATTTTGTCAACTTTATGACTTCGTTGTTCCTGCATTTAAAAAAAAATCTTAGTTTTGGGGACTGATTTGTGTTGGCTCAGTCTCGCTGTCCTGATGCTCCTTCCGTGCTTGGTGCGCAAGATTGTCTACTCTCTAAATGTAGCCTTGGTGGCATTTTTGAGTTCCCTCCTCCCACCTCAAAAATTCCGCCCCAGTATAGAACATAGGAGAATTCTTGAACTTCCTTGTAAATTGTGATGTCGTTAGCGTATGGAAATTTTGAGGTCCAGCCTAAAAAATTCTGCTCCAGTTTTAGTGCTTCAAATAATCTCATACTTCTTTTAGAGGAAATTCGCTTGTTGAATTTTTGAGACCTTCTCAAAAATTCGGTCCCAGTTTAAGTTGCATCGACGACCTTTTGTGTCAAATCCTAATTTGAAAATTTTGAAATCCTCTCAAAAATTCTGCCCCAGTTAATGTTATATCGACGACCTCTTGCGCAGAACTCTAAATTGGAATTTTTGAGATTCTCTAAAAATGTCTGCCCCAGTTTTAGTTGTATCGACGACCTCTCACGCTGAACTCTGAATTGGAATCTCAAAAATTCTATCCCAGCTTAAGTTGTATCGACGACCTCTCGTGCCGAATTCTAAATTTTTGAATTTCTGAGACCCTCTCAAAATTCTGCCCTTGTGGCTTCCGAGGGATTTCTTAGGGTTTTTGATTGGTATGGTTGGTGTAGGTAGGCATTGGGTAAGTGATAGGATTAATTTAATTTTGTAGTGAAGTTTGGTCTGAGGGTGCGATATTTAAAGGATGGCTAGCATCGGGTGCTTGGTAGGAAGTGTCGGGATAGGAAGGGTTTGACATGGTTAAGTCAATAGCAGGGAGATTTGGAGTACAGATGCTTGTCCCAGTAGCATAGGAGAGAGAGGATTGGGTATTGGCAAACTCGAAGGTGGTAAATGAGGAGGATGTTTTCACAAATTAGCGGGAGGAACGTTCACTGTAGTAGGCGGTTCGACATGTTTCACCTTCATTTGAAGGTCATTTATTTTCTAAAACAAAAGGGTGATGACATCCTCATGATGTCCCTAGTCCCCCTGACTGGCTGATTCTGCAATTCCTGTCATTCTGAGATAGTCTTCTGTAGTACCAGTCATTTTCTTTTCCTTTTGTGGTTGATCTATTATAAGGGATGTCGTGGTTGCCATTTATCTTGTAACGTGGACCGGTTTGATTGCCAACACAAATCACTCTTCCCTAAGAAAGAGAAAAACTCAAAAGATAACAGTATTAGTCCCTCGGTCATAATAAAATAAAGCAAGTAACATTTGTCTTGTTTAAAACCGAGCAGTCCGAAATTCAGTGAAAATGGGAGACCTTAAATTAAGGACGACCTAAACAGTTAACTGTATGGACAGGAATTTGACCATTTAACTGACTTTGAGACTCCGATAAAAGAAAGTTACAGGTTCAAGCATTCATACTCCCGCATGGATGCATATTTGGAAAGCTTTTCTGGAGTAACAAAAATTACGGATTGTGATTGACACTAAACTGAATGAGTGTCACTAAAATAAATTGATGATGGGTGCAACTTAGGCAATTCATCCAGTGGGGAATTTTAGGAATGACACAGTCAACGATAATTGGTGATGATCGGGTGGTTTTTTCTTGAAAACTTGGCATCTAGGACATTGAGAGCGTAAGGGTGTAAGTTTGACGACCATTGGATGCAACAAAGTGATTTATAGGGGCAACATGGTCAACCATAATTGGATGACGACCGGAAGGCCTTTTTGGAAAACATGGCATAGTTGGACTTTTATGTAAGGTTTCGGGGGCTCGGAGCACGACTTTTGGCAACCATTATGATCTAGTAAGGTGATTTATAGGGGCGACATGGTCAATGATAATTGGATGATAACCGAAAGGCCTTTTTGGAAAACATACCATATTTGGACTTTTATGTAAGGTTTCGGGGGCTCGAGGTGCGACTTTTCCCAACAATTAGGATGTAGTAAGGTGATTTTTAGGAACGACGTGGTCAAGGATAATTGGATGATGACTAGACGATTTTCTTGGAATATTTGGCACATTTGGACTTTTACGTAAGGTTTCGAGAGCTCGGGTGATTTTAGATGGACTTTGAAAAGGTTCGACATTCGGGCTTTATGTGCTTAATAACATTCTAAGATTTTGAATCGAATAATGGAATGTTCAAATACAAGGCAAAATATATGTATTTAGGCAGATAAATCAAATAGGCACAAAACGCATATTGCACAGCACAAAGCACATAAACAATACATATCGCGTCCTAACATACATATGACCTTTTTAAGCCAAAGGTAAGCCTATCGATTTGAAGGATGTAGATGCCTTTAAGAAGTTCGGTTTGCCTCAAAATTTAGACTAACTTTATGAAATATCGAAAGGGGGTACATAATAAGTGAGCGAGATATACAAATGTCAGGCCCACGCAGAGGTACAATGTTACATCGTGGGAAATTTCGTGTCGTTTGCATTATGAGTAAACTAACGCAATCCTAAAGTGAACATGAAGCTCTTATAAGGTTAAGAAGGGTATTTGATAATTTTAAGTGTATACCTTAAGGTTTCAGAGTCCCATGAAGCGATGGAAGTAAGTTTGTTGGAGAATTGGAGTTTGAGTCATGTTTTGGGAAGGTTTCATATCATTTGAGTTATACATTGCTTATAATATCCTTGAGGGGGAGATATAGAGCCCCTTAGATGGTTAATGAAGTTTTATACAAGTTCCAAGAGGTTCCATAACGATTGGAGGTCGAACGAATCGAAAAGAATGCATTTTTGCAAACCGGAAAAAATAGGGCCATATGCGGCCGCCTACTCAGTATGTTGGACCGCATATGGGCAGAAAATTCACCAAAATGGAAGCCCCCACTTCCCAACCTCCTACCTAAGGATAGGAGGGGAAATGTGGCTTCATATACCATCTGCAAAGCCGCATCTCCACCGCAAGTAGGTGCCCGGGGGGGGGGGGGGGGTGTGACCTTGCCACTTTTTTGAATCCCAAGAGACCCCATTTTCATGCAAACCTCCAACATTTATTTCCCCACACTTATATAGAGTTCTTGAAGGTTCCATAACACTAAAATCCTTTCCATATCATCAAGAGAGAAGATCAATATCAAAACTCAAAAATAATCTATGGAAGGAGATTGTTCTTGCTTCTCTTCAAAGTTGTGGTAAACTTGGTCTTGAAAGGACTTGAGTAAGGTGAATTTCCTCTATTGTAAGGTATTTTATTCCTATTATTTTCATGATTGAGTTGATATAAAGGTTTAGTAACTCTTGGAAAGGAAGGAATTAAAGTGGAGAAGTCATAAGTGTTGAAGTGAAGAAGATGACTATGATATAAACTTGAAAAGGGGATTTTGGATAAATTCGAGACTAAATTGAATATAATCACTTGATTATGATATTGTGGATGTTGTTATTATTTTTTGGGAGCTGTTTTATGATATGTTTGAAGTTGCAAAAATAGGGGCAGTGCTGCCCAAATTTCGTTAGTTCGTTAATTGCAGTAGTTTGAACTTAGAACTTCTTTCAAGACTTAACCTTAGTGTGAATTCTCTTGAATGTAGATTTTGCAGACTTTGGAGGAGAACATTAAATAGTTAAGAAGACATAAAGATATGTAAGGATAACCCATTCTTTCTAAAGGCATGATTTCCTTATTGTGAACCTATACATGATATCCACAATATTCCTATTCCTATAAATGCTAGAAGCTCATAATTCTCAAGATTCTCATGATATTGTTGACAATGTTCTTAGCGATGATAATGATAACGATTATGATGATGATTTCAATTTTATAGATTCCATCCAAGATATCCGCAATGTCTTATTCCTAGAAATGCTAGAAGTTCATGACTTTCAAGCTTCTTAAGATATTATTGATAAAAGCTCTTAATAGTGGTGATGATAATGATGATAATGATGATGATGATGATGATGATGATGATGATGATGATGATGGTGGTGGTGGTGATTCCATAATAGAAATCGGGGTTTACCGACCTTATGGCATCCCGATAGAGTTGTAATGTTTCCTTTAGACACTGATGTATGTCATATATGTATGTAGCTATTTTGTGACACCGAACTTACATGACCAGGTATGATATCTATTATGCGCACACCACCGCAGTTGGGCACAGACAACACCGAGCCTTGTTATGGCCGGGTATGGATGACACCAAACCTACATGGTCGGGTATGGTATCATTATATGTATAAGTATGGAATGTTTTCTTTAGAGAAAGGTTGAGTAAGCATGATGAATGTCTTAAGAGGTATTATGAAGTATAAATGATTCATTTAACTTATGTTATTCTTTATGCTTTTATCATGTTATTATTCATGTCTTACATACTCAGTACATTGTTTGTATTGACGTCCTTTAGTTTGTGGACGCTGCGTTCATGCCCACAGGGAGACAGACCCGACCCTTAGGCTGCTTCATCACAGATTGCCTAGAAGAGCTCCATTTGATCCGGAGTTGTAGTAGTTGGTATTATTCTTTTGTGTACATATATGAGCATGGCGGGGTCTTGTCCTGTCTTTATGATATTACATACTCTTCGTAGAGGCTCGTAGACATGTCTGTATAGCTAGATATCTCTCAGCTTGTTTGGCTCATATTTTGTATATCATTTTGATAGTCTTGTCGGCTTGTGTATGTATGGGTAAAGTTAATGATGTTTATATAAAGGTGCCTTCGTCCGATGGAATTTATGTCATTGGTGCATGGTAATTATGAGTTAGCCATGTGGCTGACCTAGATATGATTATGAGAGTATGATGAGAGGTGTTCGGTAGGTTAGCTCTGGGTGCCCGTCATGGCCCTCCGGTTGGGTCGTGTCAAAAGTGGTATTGGAGCAGTTCGTCCTAGGGTATGTCTACGAGCCATATCTAGTAGAGTCTTGTTTATGTGTGTGAAGTGCGCTTCACTTATAAATAAGAGGCTGCGAGCATTTAGGAATGAATGACATTATTCTTCATCATAGATCGTGCGATACAGCCATGATATAAGAGTTTCCCTTTTCTTAACCGTGCGTTATGTTTTCAACGATGCCTGTGAAGAGAAAAGCTACAGCAGCCCTGAAAGAAAAGACAGTGGCAGGTAGGAGGACTGAATGGGTACCGCCTACAGAGGTAGATGAGGGCGAGTCCCAGAATGAGGGCCCATGTCGGTCCTCTCATACTCCACCTCCTTCAGAGGAGCATGAAGGAACCTTAGTTCCAGCTCCAGCACCCTCATTTCCTCTACCAGATACCTCAGGCCAAGACGTGAAAGAGGCCATCCATTTGCTGACTCAGTTAGTCGCCGTTCAGGCCCAGCGACAAGGTACGGGTCATGGTGATAGAGTTGTCAGTGCCAGAGCCCGTGATTTTATTAGTTTGAACCCTCTAGAATTCTTTGGGTCGAAACCGGATGAGGATCCGCAGAGCTTCATAGATGGGATGTTGAGAACATTGCGGGTGATACATGCTTCAGATGTTGAATTGGTAGAGTTAGCCTCCTATAGATTACGGGATGTTGCGATTCATTGGCATATAGTTTAGATATCTTCTAGAGGAGTCAACGTACCTCCACTAGTATGGACAAGAGTTTGTAGATGCTTTCCTCTGACACTATTTACCGCCAGAGGTACGACGGGCCAGAGCTGACAGGTTCTTGAATCTTAGACAGGGAAATATGAGTGCTCTAGAGTATAGCCTTCGTTTTAATTCTTTAGCCAGGTATGCTCCGGCCATAGTAGCCGATATGGGAGATCACGTTCACCGGCTTGTGAATGGTTTGGGGCCGCATTTGATGGATAAGTGCTTGACAGCCTCACTTCAGGAAGGTATGGATATTTCTCGCATTCAGGCCTATGCCCGGAATTTGGAAGAACTCAAACAACAGCAAAGGAGTGAGCCTGAGCATGATAGGGGTTGTAGTAATAGGGCTAGATCCTCGGGCCTGGCTAGTGAGTTTAGAGAAGGGAAGAGGCAGCAGTATTCTAGGCACTCAGGACATTCGGCGACTAGAGCACCTCCACGATTTGCAAGCCAGAGATTCGATAGACTTATTCACTTCAGACCGGGTCAGAGCTTCAGAGCTTTGGGTTCTTAGTATAGGGGTGATTTAGGCCAGACGAGACCAACCTTACCACGATGTACTCAGTGGGGGAAGCTACATTGGGGACAGTGCCGATTAGGTTCGGATGTTTGTTATGCTTGCAGTCAGTCGGGTCAAATTATGCGTGAATGTCCATTCTGAGGTAGTAGAGGTACGGTTCAGCCTACAGGATCAGCAGCTGGTTCTTCATCATCTGTATGTCCTCCGAGGCAAGGCTCACAGACACCAGCTGGTTGTGGAGGTAGGGGAGGAGCGCTCAGTTCGAGTGGTCCTCAGCACCGTATTTATGCACTAGCTAGGCGACAGGATCTTGAATCTTCCCCCGATGTTTTCACATGTATATTATTGGTATCTTCTCATGATGTGTATACATTGATTGATCCAGGTTCTACATTGTCATTTATTACTCCCTATATTGCTGATCGTATTGGGGTGAAATCTGAGCTGATTAAGCCATTTGAAGTGTCTACACCCATCGTTGACCCAGTGATAGCTAGTCTGGTATATCGAAATTGTGTGGTTGCGATTTGTGACCATCATACTATGTCTGATCTACATGAGTTGAAAATGGTAGATTTTGATGTCATTATGGGTATGGATTGGTTGGCTTCTTGCTATGCCAATGTTGATTGTAGAACCAAAATTGTTCGTTTCTAGTTTTCGAGAGAACCAGTTTTAGAGTGGAAGGGTAATACAGCGTCTCCGAGAGGTAGGGTTTATTTCCTATCTCAAGGCAAGAAAGATGATTGCTAAAGGTTGTATTTATTATTTAGTCCGGGTTCAAGATATAGAAGCAAAATCGCTGACTCTTCAGCCTGTTCCAGTAATGAATGAGTTTCCGGATGTATTTCCGGATGAGCTTCCAGGACTTCCACTAGACCGAGAGATTGATTTCGCTATTGATGTGCTACCGGATACTAAACCCATAACTATTCATCCTTATAGAGTGGCTCCTGCAGAGTTGAAAGAGTTGAAGGAGCAATTGAAGGATTTGCTCGAGAAAGGCTTTATTAGACCTAGTTCATCACCGTAGGGAGCCCCTATATTGTTTGTAAGAAATAAAAATGGCTCCTTGAGAATGTGTATTGATTACAGGCAGCTGAATAAGGTGATGATCAAGAATAAATATCCGCTCCCAAAAATTGATGATTTATTTGACCAGTTGCTGGGTGTCAAATGGTTCTCAAAGATAGACTTGAGATCGGGATACCAATAGGTGAGAGTTAGGGAGAAAAATATTCCTAAGACGGCCTTCAGAACCTGATATGGTCACTTTGAATTTTGGGTAATGTCGTTCGGGTTGCCTAATGCACCGGCAGTGTTCATGGATTTGATGAACAATGTGTTCAGGCCTTTCCTAGACTTGTTTGTGATTGTGTTTATCGATGATATCTTGTTATACTCACGATCCAAGGCAGAGAATGTAGATCATTTACGTACTGTCCTTAGAGTTCTTTAGGCTCGAGAGCTATATGCAAAATTTTTGAAATATGAGTTTTGGTTAAATTCTGTGACTTTTTTGGGACATGTTATTTCAACTGACGGCGTTCGGGTGGATACCCAGAAGATTGAAGCTGTAAAGACTTGGCCGAGACCTACTACACCTATGGAGGTTTGTAGCTTTCTAGGCTTGACAGGTTATTACAGAAGATTTGTAGAAGGCTTTTCTTCTATTTCTGCTCCATTAACAAAACTGACTCAGAAATTAGCTAAATTTCAATGGACGGATGCTTGTGAGCGCATTTTTCTGAAACTGAAGGATAGGCCTACTTCGACCCCGGTTCTGACACTTCCAGAAGGACCCAAAGGCTATGTGGTGCATTGTGATGCTTCGAGTGTGGGGTTAGGTTGTGTGTTGATGCAGCATGGTAAAGTTATTGCTTATGCTTCAAGGCAGTTGCGAAAACACGAGAAAAACTATCCAACCCATGATATAGAGTTAGCTGCTATGATTCATGTTCATGTTGATATTTATATGGATCATAAAAGTCTTCAGTATATTTTCAAGCAGAAAGAGTTAAACTTGCGGCAAAGGCGATGGTTGGAGTTGTTGAAAGATTATGGTGTTATTATTCTGTATTATCCCAGGATGGCGAACATGGTGGCTGATGCTCTTAGCCGTAGATCTATAGGAAGCTTATGTGATGTTCAGCCAGGGAAGAGAGAGTTAGCTCGTGAACTCCAACAGTTAGTTAGCCTAGGAGTTCCGGTAATGGACTCGGACAATATAGGAGTTACCATTCAGAATTCAGCTGTTTCGTCACTAGTAGTTGAGGTGAAAGAACGCCAGTATAAGGATCTCATATTAGTTCATTACAGAAATACACTTCCTCAGAAGAAGAAGTTATCTTTTGAAATTTCTGCAGATGGAGTTCTTGGGTGTCGAGGCAGATTTTGTGTTCCTGATGTAACAGGATTACGTCATCAGATTTTAGAGGAAGCCATTGTTCACGTGATTTTGTTCATCCGGGAGTGACAAAAATGTATCCTGATCTTAAATCCATATATTGGTAGAACAGAATGAAGAAAGACATAGCGGGATTCGTAGCTCAATGTCCTAACTGTCAACAAGTAAAGATTGAGCATCAGAAGCCTGGTGGATTGTTGCAAGCTATGGAAATTTCAACTTGGAAATGGGAAGTGATTAATATAGATTTCATCACAGGCTTACCTCATTCTCAGCGTAAGTAAGATTCTATATGGGTAATTGTGGATAGACTTACGAAGTCAGCTCATTTCCTGCCAGTCAGAACTACCTACGCAGCTGATGATTATGCAAATCTTTATATCAGAGAAATAGTATGACTACATGGTGTTCCAGTATCTATTATTTCTTATAGAGGGACACAGTTTACAGCTAATTTCTGGAAGTCCTTCTAGAAAGGTTTGGGGACTCAGGTGAGTCTTAGTACATCATTTCATCCACAGACTGATGGACAAGCTGAGCGCACCAGTCAGACCATTGAGGATATGTTACGGGCATGTGTGTTAGATTTTGGAGGTAGTTGGGATGATCACTTACCGCTTATAGAGTTTACATATAACAATAGTTATCATTCCAGCATCCAAATGGCCCCGTATAAGGCTTTATATGGGCGCAAGTGCAGATCACCAGTTGGGTGGCTCGAAGTGGGAGAAACTAAGCTAATAAGGCCAGACTTGATCCAACAAGCCATGGCAAAGTTCAAGCTTATTCAGGATCAATTGTTAACAGCTCAAAGTCGTCAGAAATCTTATGCAGATAATCGCCGACGAGATGTAGAGTTCCAAGTGAATGACTGGGTATTCTTGAAGGTGTCGCTGACAAAAGTCGTCATGAGTTTTGGTAAAAAAGGAAATCTTAGCCCTCGGTATGTTGAGCCTTATAAGGTTGTACACAAGGTAAGCCAGGTGGCATATAAATTAGATTTACCTTCAGATTTGGAGTCAGTCCATCCGATTTTCCATGTATCGATGCTTCGTAAATGCATTGGAGATCCTTCTAGAATTGTACCTGTAGATGATGTCCAAGACACTGAACAACTATCCTACGAAAAAGATCACATCGCTATTCTATATAGACAAGTTCGAAGGCTCAGAACCAAAGATGTAGCTTCAGTTAAAGTTTTATGGAGAAACAATAATAGGGAAGAAATGACATGGGAAGCTGAGGAAGACATGAAGTTCAGGTATCCATATTTATTTCCACCCCCAGAAGAAATTCAGACATAGGCACCATTGTCCTCAAGTATGTAATGCTTTCTTTTGATGATTTCTTGGTCGTGTGTGGCCATTATTGTTGTTGTTGTAATAGACCTGTAAGGCGTTGTATATTTTGGGTTGTTGTGATAGGATGGTAGTGGCATATTTACAAAGGAAACTCTGGTGAAATATTTGTAGAATCCTTAAGAGTCAAACATTCGATGACGAGTGTTCTTAAGGGGGGAGGAAAGTTACACCTTGGGAAATTTCGTGTCGTTTGCATTATGAGTAAAATAACACACGTCTAAAGTGGACATGAAGCTCTGATATGGTTAATAAGGATATTTGATAATTTTAAGTGTATAGCTTAAGGTTTCAGACTCACATGAAGCAATGGAAGTAAGTTCGTTGGAGAATTGGAGTTTGAGTCATGTTTTGGAAAGGTTTCATATCATTTGAGTTATACATTGCTTATAATTGCCCCTTAGATGTTTAATGAAGTTTTATACAAGTTTCAAGAGGTTCCATAAGGATTAGAGGTCGAACGAATCAAAAAGAACGCATTTTTGCGAAACCGGGAAAAATAGGGCCATATGCGGCCGCATACTCAGTATGTTGGACCGCATATGGGCAGAAAATTCACCAAAATGGAATCCCCCACTGCCCAAACTCCTACCTAAGGATAGGAGTGGAGATGAAACCGCATGTCCCATATGCGACGCCGTATCTCCACTGCAAGTAGGTGGGGGGGGGGGGGGGGGGAGACCTTGCCCCCTTTTTAAATCCCAAGAGACCACATTTTCATACCAACCTCCCACATTTACCTCCGCACACCTCTAGAGATTTCTTGAAGGTTCCATAACACTACAAGCCTTTCCATATCATCAAGAGAGAAGATCAACATCAAAACTCAAAAATAATCTATGGAAGGAGATTGTTCTTGCTTCTCTTCAAAGTTATGGTAAACTTGGTCTTGAAATGAGTTGAGGAAGGTGAAGTTCCTCTATTATAAGGTATGTTCTTCCTATTATTTACATTATTGAGTTGATATAAAGGTTTAGTAACTCTTGGAAAGGAAAAGAATTAAAGTGGAGAAGTCATAAGTGTAAAAGTGATAAAGACGACTATGAGATAAACCTGAAAAGGGGATTTTAGATAAATTCGAGACTAAAATGAATATAACCTCTTGATTATGATATTGTGTATGTTGTTATTATTGTTTGGGAGCTATTTTATGATATGGTGGAAGTTGATAAAATAGGGGAAGAGCTGCCCAAATTTCGTTAGTTCGTTAATTGCACTAGTTTGAACTTAGAACTGCTTTCAAGACTTAACCTTAGTGTGAATTCTCTTGAATGTAGATTTTGCGGACTTCGGAGGAGAACTTTAAATAGTTAAGAATACATAAAGGTATGTAAGGATAACCCTTCTTTTCTAAAGGCATGATTTCCTTATTGTGAACCTATACATGATATCCACAACTTTCCTATTCCTATAATTGCTAAAAGCTTATAATTCTCAAGATTCTCATGATATTGGTGACAATGTTCTTTGCAATTATGTGATAATGATTACGATGATGATTTCAATTTTAGAGATGCCATCTAAGATATCTGCAATGTCTTATTCCTAGAAATGCTAGAAGTTCATGACTTTCAAGCTTCTTAAGTTATTATTGATAAAAGCTCTTCATAGTGGTGATGATAATGATGATGATGGTGGTGATTCCATAATAGAAATCGGGGTTTACCGACCTTATGTCACCTCGATAGAGTTGTAGTGTTTCCTTTGGACACTCATGTATGTCATATATGTATGTAGCTATTTTGTGACACCAAGCTTATATGACTGGGTATGATATCTATTATGTGCACACCACCGCAGTTGGGCACGAACAACACCGAGCCTTGTTATGGCCGGGTATGGATGGCAGGGAACCTACATGGTCGGGTATGGTATCATTATATGTATAGGTATGGAATGTTTTCTTTAGAGAAAGGTTGAGTAAGTATGATGAACGTCTTAAGAGGTATTATGAGGTATAAATGATTCATCTACCTTTATGTTATTCTTCATGATTTTATCATGTTACTATTCATGCCTTACATACTCAGTACATTGTTCGTATTAATTTCCTTTTGTTTGTGGACACTGCGTTCATGCTCGCAGTAGACAGGGAGACAGACCCGACCCTTAGGCTGCTTCATCAGAGATTGCCTAGAAGAGCTCCATTTGATCTGGAGTTGTAGTAGTTGATATTATTCTTTTGTGTACATATATGGGCATGGCGGGGTCCTGTCCCATCTTTATGATAGTACATATTCTTCGTAGAGGCTCGTAGACATATGTGTATAGCTAGATATCTCTCAGCTTGTTCGGCTCATATTTTGTATATCATTTTTGATAGCCTTGTCAGCTTGTGTATGTATGGGCATAGTTAATGATGTTTATATAAAGGTGCCTTCATCCGATGGAAATTTTGTCATTGGTGCATGGTAATTATGAGTTAGCCATATGGCTCACCTAGATATAATTATGAGAGTATGATGAGAGGTGCTCGGTAGGTTAGCTCCGGGTGCCCGTCATGGCCCTCATGTTGGGTCGTGACATACAAATCCTAAACTAAGACACCATGGGGATCCTTCATCATCTCTCGGACTTTTCGAGCTCTTCTCGGATGAAGTCTAAAAAGTAAAGGAAAAATTCCCAATCCCAAGAACAAACGGTTCATATAACGGCATGTGCATCCTTCAATTTTTCACATAGTTGGATGCGGTGTTTTCAGGCCATAGACCGTCATAAAATAAGGTAGTCTCCTTAATAGGTCTTAGATACGTCTCAAATATCCAAAACCTGTCGATGTCATCACCTGCCTTTGTTAGTCTTTAATCGTCTCTAAAGCGAGTGAAGTCACCTGAGTCATGTGCTAGTCTGTTAGGATTTGGCCTAGCTCTATCCTAGTCAAATGTTGAAGTGGGCTTGTTAAAATTGACAGGAACTCGAGCGGACTACTCGGGTGAACCATTGCCGGCTGTTGAACGACCGCGTAACAACTCTGTGGTCAACGTGTTCCAAAGAAAAGAGTGTTTCGGGTTTTTAGTTAAGTCTAGACCGCGAGCCCGCATGTTTACTTTGAAACCATGCTTTTTGCCAAAGGTGGCGGAGTTGATGATATGAATGTATGACAATTTATATTTGCCAGAAAATAAACAAGTAAACAAATAATCACAATTAAATCACTTTATATTGAAACCCCTTTGGTTAGGTCCTAGAAAATCCCCAGCAGGGTCGCCATCTATTATGGTTCACTTTTACATGGGTGCATAAAAGCTACTAAGAGGTTGTGGACTCTATTCGGATTTTGTTATTTTAGAGTCGCCACCTAATTTATAAGAAAAATTAGGAAAACCAAGTTAAAAGGGTTTATTCAAACAAGAGAAAAATCCATTTTTAACCTAGAGTTCGTGGTAAGGGTTCTGGTGATCCCCTAGGGAAGGCTTTAAGTACCCTAGTATTAAGGATCTGTAGAATACAGTTGACCTACGAGCTTTAATGTATGATTAATTGTGATTACTTGCTAAAAAATTCTTTCTTGCAAAATTGTCATGTCATATCATAAAATATTTTTCGCGAAATCCCTTTATTTGAAGGAATTAAATCCTTTTTGGAAAGAAAATGCATATGAGGTTCAAATGGTCATTTCACTTTCAAGACCAAAAACACACTCAAGGTTTCCCTTGAGTAGAATTCAACTTAATTCAGTCCCAAATGTTATGTCCAATTTAATCCTTATAAGATTTGCAATGTTCACGCTTAGGTTCTTTGCAAATGTGCCATGAAAATTATACTATTTTTAAAAATGCCCCTTTTCATTTATAGTCATTAGATTTATCCATTTTTTTACTTTCATTGAAGGTCAACCATATCCCTTTAAATCCTTTCCTCAAACTCGTATTTAAAGTAAAGTTCCTTTGTTTAATGAGCCTTATGTGGGCCAAGGCCCAATAACTGTTTTTTGAAACAACTTGAGTCATTTTTTCATACACAAGGTCTTAACTACGTTCTAATCAAAGGATTTAAAATATTCACAACAAGCACTACAACACATGTCATAAGAAATAAATAAAGAGGGAGGGTAGGGAAGGTGGAGATAGGTTAATTATGCTAAGCCTATCTCCTAGCTTTCTTGGATCTTTTAGTTGCAATCCCGCTTCTTTCTAATTATTCATCCGAAGCTCCAAAGTTCCAAGTATCCGATTTAGTTTCACCTCATCTTTAATGCTTTGGTCTATATACTTCAATTTATTTGTACCTCGCATAAATGGAAAGAAAAGTAGTTAGCCAAAATGACACGCCACCTTTCGGTGTGGTATTTGTAAGTATGAACAACAATCTTTCTTCGGTATAATATCAAAACAGAGAGTTTTGAATATGGAGGCTCAGATTTACGTTTCCGAATTTAGGCTAGAAACTGATTCGAATCGAGTCATGGTTAAGAATTCTAATTGCTTGCTAGCCATACTAGTTCATGATCACGCATACTAGTTTGCTTGTTAGCCATACTAGTTCATAATCGTGAATACTAGTTTGCTTGTTAGTATACTAGTTCATAAGTCATACGCTTGTCAATTTCTACCTTGTGATTTTATTATGATTATCATCATCGCCTTTAACCAAAATGCCTTAACCAAGGCACAACCATTCCGGAAAGGGCATGGCCTCAAATTAAATCTTCTCATCGGCCCAAGTGTAGTATCGCATTCAAATCAGTGTGATTTTATATCAAGTATAATATCTGAATATCAGCAAAATGCAGCAGCTTAATCGCAGCAACAGTACTCCAAACTTTAGCAAAAACATAGCAGTTATTTGCCTTTAAAAGCAGTAGGATTTGTCCCAAACACAACAGCAAATGGCCAAAAACTCAGAAGTTATTTTGGCCTCAAATGTAGCAGATTGTTTCTCGAAACACAATAGTGAATTAGCTCAAAACTGCAGGAACACATTTGCATTAAACGCAACACTTTTTGCCCCGAAATGTTTCAAGAGTACAACTCCTTTTACCCCTCAAATACAGCAACAGTACAACTGTGATTCGCGGCGACATGGAGCCAAATATTGACCCAAAACACAACAGAGGTGAGTCCAAATTTTAGAGCGTCACGCCCCAAACCCGACCCTGGACGTAACAGGCATCCGATGCTATGACCAACACCGAAAGCACCTTCTTGTAATCAACGAACACTTAATCTTTTCTTTTGAACAACTACCTTAACAAATAGGAAACAAGTCATTTATAATTGAAGGCAAGCATAACCATTCTTAGAGATAATTCAGCGGAAGTCAGATGAAATACTTAATTAATAAACGTGGCAACATGCCTCAACGAGTCATACAAGACTCCAACACACTATCTACAATTGACAACCATCTATGGAGCTTCTAAGATAATGAATAAATGTCTAACTCATCGGGACGCAGTGCGCAAACTAAAATACGAAAAGTAAAGATAGAATGGTGCCCCACGAAAAATCATGTGGGCTCACCGAATGGTCTCGAAAGCAGCAAGTTATCGTAAGTCTTAGGCGTATCACGAACCTGCTCTTCTATGTTACCTGACACACCATAAAAAACAATAGTAGTGTGCCTGAGTACTGGGTACTCAGTGAATGTCTAAGGGGAAATATTTAATAAAACCAAAGTAAGGTAGTAAAATCAGTAAAACGATATCAAAAGAAACAATTGAACTCCAGAGAATAAGTAAGCCAGTAAACTAGGTAAATCACCAATAAGAGTCAACATACAGGAATACATGAGGTTTCACTTATGTTATCGCTCACATCATTGTGTGTTTCATTTACGAACTCAAGGTTTCCAAAAGCCACTCACAGGCAACAAAGATACGAAATAAGCCACTAACAGGCAAACAAAATACGAAACAAGCCACTCACAGTCAACCAAAATATGAAACAAGCCACTCACAGGCAACCAATATACGAAACAAGCCACTCATAGGCAAATCAATCAACTGATATTCTGAGCTAGGAAACCACAGATGTTTATCGTCCTCTGGACTAGCACAGTAATATATGCATCGGCTACACGCCTCAGAGGTCAATCGTTCTCTAGACTGACACAACAATAATAATATCGATACGTTAGGATCCATAACGGCTAATCATCCTCTGGACTAGCACATCTTGACCATACAGGCCCAAACACAAACAATTACAATCATGGCATATAACTGAATCATCAATCATGGCTTATAGCCAAATTCACTTCTCAGACCATCTTCTCACAATAGAGGTATTTCATGTCACATTCCGTTTAGAAATCATGTTCAAATCATCTATTCAATTTCACAACACATTTGAAACTTCAGTCTTTTAGAAATAACATCCAATCATCCCATAACAGGCAAAACATGTTCATTGGAAGAGTTTCAGTCATTTAAGGTTCAATGCGGGCTTGACCCTACATGCGCATGACCTTGATCAATTGTCATCTTTTAGTTTGAAAACCAGTTCAACAAATAACAACCACAAAACTAGGGTTTTAACTTATACAAACAATCAAGGAAGGATTCTCAAACACAAATCATGCTTTCACAATGTAAACGTACTTCAAAAGTAGACATACTTGAAAAGGCAATTTTTGAAATATAGACATACCTCAAATCTAGCTCAAATGTAATTCCCAAGGTTCTACAATCACACTACAATGGTTTTAGATGAGAATGATTAGAGCTTTAATCTAATTCTACTCATATACCCCTTTATAGAAAAACTAGGGTTTTCATGTCTAAAACGTGCTCTTGAACACTTCATGAATCATTTATGGATTATAATCCCATAGGATAACCTACACTATTCTAAACCTTTTCAATAACATCATAAAAATCAAGGATCATACCTTTTTTAAGGAATCTCAAAGTCTCCAACGTTCCTTTCTTCTTCTCTTTCTTGGGTTTCAAGAATCTAGGGTTTTTGGAAGATGAACTAGTGTTAATTCTTTTTTACTTTGATAAAGCTTAATCATAAGATTAATAGGAACTCATCTTGTAAGGTTTTGAGAAGTTCTAGGGTCTTTTATCCTCAAAACGTCAGCCAAGAATGAAGTAGAATGATGGTTTAAGAAAATTTCATGTTCTGGGGTTTTTTATAGCCGAGCAAGGCACAACATTTTTGATAACGTCCAAATCCACCCTATTAATTAGAATGGGCACGGTCGTATGCAAATATAATTTACCCAACTTTGAGTCGGGGTCGAATCCCACAGAGAACAATATATAGGCGATTAGGAAAAGTAGGAATTTTCACCAACTACGCTGAAGCCAAACGATGAATAATGTTTTGGTTTTGTTTGAGAGAATTATAACTAATGCAAAAATGTAAACTAACCTAGAAAGCAAGTAAAATGATCAATGGCCACAAGCATGGATACAAGGGAAACTACGCTCAAGTAACGATCCAATGTACTTCATGATTTACAAATAATAGTGAGTTTATATTAGTTAGCCTCGGATAATGACTCTAAATTAGCTTCTTCCGAAGACTAACTAGACTACCTAATTGAATATCCCTAAAGCAATTAGGAGCATTAAGAACACCCGAATATGGCTACAAGTGGTGTCGCCTATTCCTAGGTCGATTTCCATTAGATGAGGGTTAACGCCCCAAATTCTTGTTAATTAATCTTTCCCAATCCCGAGTTTGCCTCTTCCAAGTTTAAACCGAAATAAATGGGCAAGTCTTAGGGTTAGCTACTCCCTTAAGAATCATTCAAAATGAGATTAATTAAAGAAATAATAACTCACTTCATTAGGAATAAAATCATTCAACACATAAGCAAAACAAGAGATTCAATCCAAACTTTAATCAAAAATATTTCCATAAACGAAATTCAAGTATTGAAATGAAATACTACACACATAAATATTCAATACATAGCAAGAGTAGAAGAAATGGGTAAAGAATTTCTCATTGGTGTCTCCAAATCTTCTCTTCCAAGGTGTTGGTGATGAACCCTAGCCTCCAAGAACTTGTGTGTTGTGCCAAAGATGTCTCATGTTTTGCCCTAATTTTCTATTTATATGTACTGGAATGGAAGAAATCGTCAAAATCCGAGTTCTGGTCGAAATTGCCGAAAATCCTTCATCGCGATCGCGCCATGTGTCTGCGCGATCGCGTGGATGACGTCAGCTTCCACTGCTCCCTTCATCGCGATCGCGTGTCGATACTGTGCGATCGCGTGGAATTAACAACGCGCGTAGGCGCGATCGCGTTAAATTCCAGCGCGATCGCGAGGAGTACATTTCCCGCGTGGGTACTCTGCGCGATCGCGCAGAGTAGTTTTCCACGATATTTTCCAGAACCTCCAGTGAATTCCAGTTTTGCAACTTTTTTGCTTGTTTTCCACACTTAGGCTCTAGGGACCTCGTATTACCTGAAACATGACAAAAACTACGTAAAATGACATAGACTTGCTTAAAAATAAGTAAAACTTATAGTTAAAAAGCATCGATTGTGGCGTAAAATCACGCCACATCAACACCCCCAACTTAAAGTATTTGCTTGTCCTCAAGCAAGCCATACAAAACCATGACTCAATCTAACACCTAGATATTATAGAATAACAATGTCTACATTGGTTTTGACTCTGAACTACCGGCATGCATGTTTTCCTTTAAACGACCACCCCAACTTTCTACTTTAAAACAATATGCATAACTCAAGAACACTACGACTAACGATGAAGCTTCAATGAATGACATTACATTATCGAACATATTATGGTGCACACAAACGCTACTTTAGGCGGTCACTTTATTTTGTTCAATTCTCATCCTTATGCCCTCACATAGACCAAAGAATGTCCCAACACACATATATACGACAAGAATGGGACGAAGACGAAAGAGAAGAGAAAGACACTCACACTCACAACGACAATTCATATTTACACATGCAAATACCATAGGCTTGCCCTTATTTTCTATGTTTTCATCCTAGGCTCGTTCGGTTGTGATCACATTAGGACTTGTTTCGGCTTGTAATGTAGGTTTAGGGACGGGTCGGATACTTTTTGGAAATTAGTGACTCACCCTCCTTGAACACTACAACATCTTGTCACCTTAATTCGCCTCTTTTCTTTCCACCCCTTTATTTTCTTTCAGTTTTCGACCTCGATGTGGTTTTACTTCTAACCAACTTACAATTCTTTTTGCGTTACAATTTTCTGATTTTTTTTATTATATATATATATATATACGCAACTACCACATCGAATCTCCACTAGCAAACTCCACCATCCCCAACTTATGTTTTTAACATGTACTCCACATTTAATTCACCCCCAACTTAGGCATTTTGCCTCATCTAACTAGTAGCATCAAGGAGGGAACGGGTGCGAAGATGGATTAATTTCACAAAGGGTAAGGTTTCATAATTTGCTAGCCAAGAAAAAGGTCAAAAAGGCTCAAAAGGGAAACTAATGGTATTTAACACTTTTGGTAAGGCTTATTTAGGCAAAGTGACTATTTCAACAAAGAAAGCCTAAGATCATTTCACAACCAAACTAACTTTCGCATTTCAAACAAGACCAACCGGGCAAGTTCTAGATTATACATGCATAAACAGAATCAAACTAACACTTCACACACACATCGACATAAGGACAATAATTTTTACACTTGTGACTTCCTAAGTAGTAATTCATCACACACAACACCCCAATAATCACAATGTCATATAAAGAATCAATCATGTCAGACAATAACTGTTCTAAGTATGCATTTTTCAACTTTTCGAGGGGTCCAAAAATTTCAACAAAACACAATACATGCCATTAGTTGCCAAGTAGTACCAAATAAAACAAAATTACTCTATTCAACCTAAGTAACATCCTAAACATGCCAGTTTCAACAAAATAAAACCCCCCTCAGGAAAAGAACTCTGGCAAAGAAAAGCCGAGGAGGTTCCTACCCCTAACTATAAAACTTGCAGTGTCCTCACTGCAGTACATCAACACAGAATTATTTTTTTTTTCATACCTCCTAGCACTGCGTGCTATGGTCATCTCTGTTCACCCTCTGAACTGGAGCTGCTGGGCTCTGGCAGGACAAAATCGTCCTCATTTTCCTCCTCTTCATGTTGTGCGCCGCATACACCCCTCAGAATGCTCATCATTTTGTTCAGGAATTTGCTTTGCTTCTTGGCATGCTCCCTTGCCTTTTTCTGCCTCCTCTCTATTTTTCCCTGCTTTTCTTTGATATGCTTCATGTCCTCCACAATACCTGCTAATGTTGGACCAATAGGAACAGAGGGAGCTGTAGATGTGCCTTCTCCATGTGGGCCCGCAGGGAGACTAGCCACTAGCTGCTGAAGCCGATTGTCCATCCCATGGACCTGGGTGGAGATATATTGGAAAGGCCTGGCTGCTTCTTGTATTGGTGGTAGGATTGGTATAGCCATAGGAGGAGCAGATGCCCCACCAGTAGAATCTGATGCAGTAGATGTAAACTGCCCAAATGACGAGCCTGCTATATCAATCTTCCTTTTCTTTTGTATAGCAACAGACCCTTTCTTTTTCAAAGGATGAATTGGTCCCCCAGGCCCCTTTTCTTTATCACCTGGCCTTGTGGGCACTCCATCAGTGGAGCACAGGTAAGTGATCAATGATGGGAAGAATAGACTCTTAGTCCTTTCAAGCACCACCTCCCGGATTTCTTGCATAATGAGCCTCCCCACGTCGACAGGCAACCCTTCCATCACAGCACAAATTAATTTGGCCCTCTCAATGGGCACGTCTGACTCATGTTTGGAAGGCAACACCCTGGATGCGACAATATCAAGCCAAGTTTTGGCCTCAGCAGTGAACTCTGCAGAGTCAATTTTTCTCTGCATTGTTGTCAGCCACTTTGGTTGCTCCCCACCGTGGAGGTGGGTCACAAACCATTGTTGCCGCAGTTGTTCATACAGCTGTGTCATCTCGCTGTTGTCACCATCCTGCAGATTGTAATAGGCATTTATTCTTGAGGCATTGCACAGGACATCCACACCTCTGACTTTGACAATTGCCCTATGTGTAATGTCTGCCTCTGCAGCATTTGCGTAGAATTCCCGCACAAGGGTATGGTTTGCCCTGATTGGTTCATCTGCAAAGCGTATCCAGCCGCTTGTTACCAACCTTCCATAGAACTCGGGCATATTTTCTTCCAAATTTTCTGTTACAAAGCCCCTCTCTTCAATGAAGCTCTTTCCCAGCAGCCTATCATACAGCTTCGAACATTTTGCTGACTGGAAGGTGGTGGTGTCATAATATTCAATCAAGGGTACTTGGGCAGCACTGGATGATGAAGCCATTTTTTAAGTTTAAGTACCTACAAAACAAACACAATGCATATGAACACCTACAATGATGTATAATGAGGAGTTGGGTTAAGGAAATTTGTCCCCCAAGTTTTGAGCAGCTCTGAACGAGCATTCTGTTTGGGCACTGCCACTTTTTCTTAATCGCGATCGCGTGGCAACCAGGCGCGATCGCGCCAATTTGAGGATTTTGTTCACCGCGATCGCGGTTCAACATGACGCGATCGCGTAATTTTTCAGAAATTATTCAGCGCGATCGCGTCTATTTTCAGCGCGATCTCGCAGAGTCTTTTCAGATTCTCAGAAACATTTTGACAAACAGGTGGCGTGCATGATTTTTGGGGCTTCGATTCAACGATTTTAAGCTTGTATTTTGCTCCATTTTTTCTTCATATCAACACCCATCTCTCAACTCACATTACTCACAACAAACAACACTTCACATGACAAGAAATTCAGCAATTTCATCACATTTTCATGCTTAAACAAGTGGAAGAAAATTTTTCTTTCACAATTTCTAACATGGAAAGATGATAAAAACAACCCTAGGAACAAGACAATGAAAGAATCACATACCTTGTGGTTGCAAGTTGAAGAATTCTTCTTAAAAATTGAAGTTGAATTGGAGAGAAAATTGAGAGAGAATTTTTTTGTTTTTGAGAAAAAGTGGAGGAAATGAGGGGTTAAGCCGTTTTGCCCTTTCTTTACTCTGTTTTGAAACCTGGAAAAGCGCCTCTGCGCGATCGCGTGATGATGTGGTGCGATCGCGCAGAGTAATTTTTTTTTTTTTGACGCGATCGCGTGGGTTCTTGGCGCGATCGCGAAGAGTAAAATTCGGCCAAAAACCAGCAGTTCAGAAAATAAGCAGAAACCAGCAGCTACTGATTTGTGGTTGTTCTGAAAACTCAACCTATTCAAAACAATTCCAAATATTATGAAATTTTGCAGATTAGTCACAAATCATAAACTAAACAATATTAGAAAATCAAATTTCAAAAAAAATGATTAAAAATTTAAAAACGATGGGTTGCCTCCCACCAAGCGCTTAAGTTAACGTCGCGGCACGACGGATACCAACTTTACCGCTTTTCTCGCCATTTGGAGCTTATGAATTTACGCCCCAACTTTGAATCAAGATTATGATGACGCTCATGGGGCGGTGGCAGAAAAACAAATAGGCCAACTCTCGGATGTCTCATTTTGCACTTTTTGGCCTTTGAGTGAGGAATGCCATTTTGTCTTCTTGGCATAGCAAACTTTAAAATAAAAACGCTTTCTTCTTCATATCCAAAATTCTCTATTGGCTCGGTTAGTTCAACTTTCATATCATCAACCAAGCACAATGTTGAAAAATGGCTCGAATGTGGTCCAACGCGCTCAAATTCCAAGTTTGCATGAATTTTGACATTCTTACCCATTAATGAACTAGAGCCTTCAAAAATGATTTCATGAACTTTTTTATGCAACTCTAGTATCATTTCTTCAATCTCGGCATCATTCACTACTCTAGGATTTGTTGGTTGGTAATTTATGATTAGCTCTTGAAAATCAATAGTGGCCACTTCTTCATTGGAAACCAACTTAACACTACTATCCATGGCTTTTTGATATTGAGTGTTACATTCTTCAATCTTTGCATTGAATTCGGCCTCCAATTTTTGGATAGCAATTTCAAGTGACTCCATTTCTTGACTTTGCTCAACATGCATTTTTAGATATTCTTCCATCATCCGTGAAAAGCCTTCACGGTGATTTTCATAGGCTTCAAGTTGTTGAGCTTGATTCATTAGCCAATCTTGGCTCAAAATTTCTTCTTTGTCAAGTTTTTCTTCATGGTGAGAATCGTCCAAAGCTTGTAAAAATCCTAACATGGAGAAATCCATGTTTTGGACAGTTTCATCATCTCCATGTTGAACTACTTCCCACCAATTGGCCACAATCTTCCCATATTTTTCATTTCTCGCCATAATGCCATTCAACATTTCCTCAATTTCCTCTTTTCGAGAATTGGAAATTTCTTCTTCATGACTTAGCTCATTTTCTTCAAGTTGAACCATTTCTTCAATTTCACAACTCTCGTTGTGGTCACAAGAATTTCCGGGCTCATCTTGTAAATTTGAAATCTCTTCTTCAACTACTTCATTTTGAAGAATAGGCACATCCATGGAAATTGAAAATTTTTCATCCTCAAGTGATTTGTTCATTTCCAAAATGGATTGCCCGACGAGTTCTCGCTCCTCCTCCCTTTCCCGGTCAAAGTATGCTTGGAGCAATTCCATGATACCTTCATATTCGGTACTTTGCCCTTCGTTTGCCATATCATTGTTCCTATCAAACTCAAAAGCACAACTAGCATTTTCGTTAGAACAACTAGGGGGAGGGGAAGTGAAATAATTGGGACAGTCACCCCAATGTCCACCTTGACCACCACATATATTACAAATACTCTCATCATAGGATTGAGACGGTGCACACATCTCTCTCCCGGGAGCATATTCACAATCTTGCCAAAAGTGGGGTCCTCCACAATATGGACATGGGTCATCAAAATATGGATTACAACCATCAAACCCATTTTCATTCCAAGATGCCATTTTTTTTTATTTTTTTTTTACATAAAATAAAACACAGAAAACAACTACACAAATATTTACGGGTTCGGATCAAAGCAAGTTAGCTTATTTCCTAGATTAGCCAAAATACACCAATTGTTCCCCGGCAACGGCGCCATTTTTGATAACGTCCAAATCCACCCTATTAATTAGAATGGGCACGGTCGTATGCAAATATAATTTACCCAACTATGAGTCGGGGCCGAATCCCACAGAGAACAATATATAGGCGATTAGGAAAAGTAGGAATTTTCACCAACTACGCTAAAGCCAAACGATGAATAATGTTTTGGTTTTGTTTGAGAGAATTATAACTAATGCAAAAATGTAAACTAACCTAGAAAGCAAGTAAAATGATCAATGGCCACAAGCATGGATACAAGGAAAACACGCTCAAGTAACGATCCAATGTACTTCATGATTTACAAATAATGGTGAGTTTATATTACTTAGCCTCGGATAATGACTCTAAATTAGCTTCTTCCGAAGACTAACTAGACTACCTAATTGAATATCCCTAAAGCAATTAGGAGCATTAAGAACACCCGAATATGGCTACAAGTGGTGTCGCCTATTCCTAGGTCGATTTCCATTAGATGAGGGTTAACGCCCCAAATTCTTGTTAATTAATCTTTCCCAATCCCGAGTTTGCCTCTTCCAAGTTTAAACCGAAATAAATGGGCAAGTCTTAGGGTTAGCTACTCCCTTAAGAATCATTCAAAATGAGATTAATTAAAGAAAAAATAACTCACTTCATTAGGAATAAAATCATTCAACACATAAGCAAAACAAGAGATTCAATCCAAACTTTAATCACAAATATTTCCATAAACGAAATTCAAGTATTGAAATGAAATACTACACACATAAATATTCAATACATAGCAAGAGTAGAAGAAATGGGTAAAGAATTTCTCATTGGTGTCTCCAAATCTTCTCTTCCAAGGTGTTGGTGATGAACCCTAGCCTCCAAGAACTTGTGTGTTGTGCCAAAGATGTCTCATGTTTTGCTCTAATTTTCTATTTATATGTACTGGAATGGAAGAAATCGTCAAAATCCGAGTTCTGGTCGAAATTGCCGAAAATCCTTCATCGCGATCGCGCCATGTGTCTGCGCGATCGCGTGGATGACGTCAGCTTCCACTGCTCCCTTCATCGCGATCGCGTGTCGATACTGTCCGATCGCGTGGAATTAACAACGCGCGTAGGCGCGATCGCGTTAAATTCCAGTGCGATCGCGTGGAGTACATTTCCCGCGTGGGAGCGATCGCGCAGAGTATTTTTCCACGATATTTTCCAGAACCTCCAGTGAATTCCAGTTTTGCAACTTTTTTGCTTGTTTTCCACACTTAGGCTCTAGGGACCTCGTATTACCTGAAACATGACAAAAACTACGTAAAATGACATAGACTTGCTTAAAAACAAGTAAAACTTATAGTTAAAAAGCATCGATTGTGGCGTAAAATCACGCCACATCAATGACACATCCTATGAATAGCACGTTTTACCTGTGAAATGCATCCCTAACACATGACATGTCATAGGGGCATGATTTTTGGTGTTCAATCCTGTGAAACGCAAGTTGAACCACAGGATGATCCTACGAAACGCAAGTTAGTAAACCGGCCATAACGTTTTACTCACAAGTCCGTTTAAGCTCCAATTTATATATTTAGAAAGGTATTTCAAATATATACAACTTCTATTAGAGGAATTTTTCCCAAATTCTCAACTTAATTTCAAGAAATTGGCCTACAAGCCAGATCAACAAAAACTTAAATGAGTTTAAGAACTCTTACGAACTTCACTACTTGGTCTTGATCTTAAATCAACTATTTCCACCCAAACTCATATTGATAGGACTTCATATGCCTAAAATTTCACATTACTTCTCATTTAATACATTCACACCTAACTCGAATTTACAGAGTGTTACATAGAGGCTATGCAGTAGCTCAATGGGACAACATCAGAACAGAGCAACTATTTAGCAACCTTTTAAAAGATGCAGCAATTGCACATTGAAAACATCGTAGCAGTGACCTCAAAAATAAAAGCAATAAACCGAGCATAGCAACTATTTTTATTAAGCATAGCAGCATGCCTGAGCCTCAAGTGCAGCAAACACTTATCCAAAATATGGCAGCCCTTCACATCAGTAGTACAAAATTGAGCAGCACCATCATCTCAAATCCTTCCATGAAACACCTCAAGGATATTCGGGATAAAAACTCCCTTTTTGCCGAGCAGCGACGGGGGTAACGAGAGGTGAGTCAATCACTCTTTCACCCGAACCAACTATTCCGACGAATCGGATAAGAGACCAAAAATTTAACTTGATCGAGAACTTACTCAAAAACTCAAGGTCGTTGGAGAAATTTTCCAAGATTGACTGAGTTCTTGAGGGTTTAAGCCCTATGTGGTGTGAAAACCCCTTTTTTTTTCTGAAGAATGAGAAATGAGGTTCTATTTATAGGACCCCAAAATTCCCAATGTTTAGAGTCCAACCGAAGTGGGACAATATGGATTTGGATTTGAAAGTGAATTCATTAAAAAAAAGGATTTGAAATCCGTGGAACAAGGTTTGAAATTAGCTAGAATCGATGTTCCTCGGTTTAGAGATAGACTTAGGGTTTGTTTGGTTCTTGACTAAGGAGTGGGAAAAGATGGAAGAAGGGAGTTGGGGCGTTGGGGATTAAAATGGGTCGGGTCTTTCCTTTAGATGTTTAGGCTCAAGTGCTGGGCTAGGAATTAATGTAAAATGGGGCTAAATTGGATTTTAAAAAGATAGCCAGATTTATGGTTAATAAATATGACCCTTGTTGCAATCATGACCATTTTTTGATAGAACAGCCAAATTATTTTAAATCAATTGTTTTGAAATCGAACCACTCCTTAAAGTTAAACCGAATTGAGATGAATAAATTAATTCAATTAATTAGTTAAGTTTCTTAACCTTAACAGAGTAAAATATTTAATTGCAAAGAGACTAGCTGCAGTAATTAAGCCATAATGACTTCAAACTCACAATTAAAAATACATACGTAAATAAAATACTTGCTTTTTGTGTAAATTAATTTTTTCAAACTGATAAATAAACATAACTAATACGTAAAATGTACATAATATATCTTAGGGTATCTTTCCAATGAAAAATGGTAAAATATCACCAAAAGCCGTTTTAGAAAGTATTTTCTGATTTTCTGAATAATTCTTTTACTCAATTTGCGACTCAAGAAGCTTGACTAGTTAATTTAAATTTTCGGAGGGCAAAAATTGGGTGTCAATACCATCAATGATCACTACAAAAAAATGGGTAATTTGCGGAGGTTGAAAGTTGCAATTCGCGAAGGTTTTAGCCTCCACTAGTTGCTAGAAGAGGCTAAAACCTCCACAAATTGCAACTTTCAACCTCCGCAAATTACCAATTTTTTTGTAGTGGATAATGTGGCAAATCTGGAAATGGAGGAATACTAAGTTGCATGTTGTTCAATGTCTACTCATAAGGTCTTGCATGAGATTAATCAAATATTTGCTTATTTTGTTGAGTGAGATATCCAGCTTGGCAGCATATACTACACAAGTGGCCTGACATAATAGATTATTTTTAGAAAGTCAAACCAGTTCTCAGATTCATAACTGTGAAGTGGGAACTACCTGCAAGAGGCTGGTTTAAGTGCAACAGTGATGGTGCATCAAGAGGAAATATAGGCCTTAGTGCAGTGGCATTCTGTATTAGAAATGATCATGGGGATCGTATATATGTAGCAGGGCAGAAAATTTGGAAACAACCAGATTGCAGAAGCTATTGCCATTAAACAAGGGATTGAATAGTGCATATCTCATCAACTATATCCTTCGTTGGTGGAAACAGACTCCTTGTCTATGAAAATGTTTCTCAGGGGAGATTAGGAAGTGCCATGGTGCATTAATATGTTAATAAATGAGATTTCCAGGTTAAGGAGAGGGCATACAGTGGAGGTGGAGCACATATACAGAGAAGGGAACTGCCTGGCAGATTTTTTGACTAACTATGTTTTTTATTTTGCAGCTACACATCAGTTTAATTCTTTTCAGAAGTTACCATCTATGGCTAGAAGATTATTAAACATAGAGAAGGCTCTGATTCCAAATCTGAAATCAGATATGCTACAGATAGAATGCAGCAGTAGAACTGAAGGCAAACATGCATACTGTTGTTTCTGTTTTCACTTAATCAACTATTTTTTTTTCTTCTTTTTCTTAATGCTATGGACTTACAAAGTGAACTACTCTTGGTTAAACTGTTAGGGTACTTCAGGATTGGTGGTATTAGTTTGCATGCATGCTCATTCCCATAATAGAGAACTCAAACATGTCAAACTAAGGTGTAGTTTTATATGAAAAGGATAGCACATTGTGTACATGCTTATTTTCCAGCTACACCAGAGAATGACCTGACAGGATGCTACAAACCTAAAGTCTGAAGACATTTCAATAGATTTGAATCCATACCACCTGGTGAGAACTTGGAGGTATGAAAGATGGATGCAAGTCAAGACTGTAGGAGTTCTAGCTTATTTTCATGTTATTTAGATTTTGAAGCTGTTCTTTTTGTTTAACCTTAAAATGGAGAACAATTAAATTTATGCGTGACACCAAAGATATGTGGCTAAATTCAATTCAAGATTAAATTGCGAGATAAGCCAATAAGTAAACAAAGAAGCAGATCTGACCAATTGTTAATTATGTCCGGCCTCGCGTATAGAAACCGAGGTTGATTCCCTCTGTTGAGTACTTACACGGTGAATAATAAAGATGAACTTAGGAACAAATGGGAATAGTTTCAAAGGATTCTTATTATTTTTTTATATGAACTCTTTCTATCTTTCTATTGCCAACCCCTGCAATGGATGGGAACCTCCTCTTTATATAGTAGAGGAGTCTCAACCCTAGTACAATTCTAAATAAATGAAAGAAAGCTGGTGACAGCTGTTACTAAGATCGACGCTGAAATATCCGATTGAGGGCGGATATTTCGGTCTTCTCATTATGGCAGTTAACCGCCCTTCCTTTATTGCCTCATCCTAGATCGAGCTCGATACCTCGTTCCCGATGAGCCGATCATATCGTGCCCGAGGATAACTATGACAATGGGAAACCAAGCATGCCGGTATCCTCAGTTTTACCCGTATACAGATAGTCCCCCCATTTCTCGAGGTAAAATTACTAACGGCGGCGAATGAACCCAAATAAAGTTGAACAGCCGCCTCCAATTACCTAGGACAATACCTTCCAGTCAAAATCTCACTCTGCCCGATGCTAGGTCATCATTACCCAGCCGCCAAATCCTTTTGGGAGTCCTCCTTGTATTAGAGTCCTTGATACGCTACAGGACCTCTTGATTCTCTTTCTATATAAAGCCCATGTCTTCTTCATTTTTCATGCATCTGCACTTCTTCAAATCTCACTTTGCTCCTCCTCAAAAGCCTTCTGCGATTCCCGAATTGAGCTCGTAGTAATCCTCGAATTTTCAATCTTCCTTCATCAGGGCGTGACTATTTATTGTTAAGAAAAACCTTCCACGAACATGGCTCACATCCCATTATTGACTCAAGGTGAAGATCAGCACTCGTTTACGCCATCAACGGGAGTCGCTGGTTCTGATAAGGGGCTAGAAGCTCTTGCTGTTGGTATTCTCCCATCGGGTCTTATCTATACGAATGACTGTAAAATTCTTCACCATTTTGATTCGGTGGATAACTTTGAATCTTGTATTGATGATGGCGCCATTATCGTAGTCAGAGAAGATTGCAACTTAGGCATAGATATTGACCTTCGCCCTGTTGGGTACGGTGTGAAAATAAATCACCACATTATCAGTTACTCTTTGTCATACACGTATCCTTTGGCCATAGGGTTCACTCTCCCTGTTCATCGAGTGATCGAGGACTTCTGTCGCCGGTATCGGATATGTATCAGGCAGATCGCTCCACAAGTTTGGAGACTTGTGTATTGTATTGAGAAGTTGGCTAATGTGGTCGGAGTCACTTTCACCCTTGACCATTTGCTTCACATATATATACCTCGGGTGATCCGAGGGGGAATTGTTCATATGGTTCCCAGGGGGAGTCGAAGCCTGATCTACCCGAAGACGATTACGACAGAGGGTGGTTTCATCGGTTTGTGATGATACGCACAGCTCAACTTCATCGTCCATCTTGTGCCGATTTTCCTGAGGTGTGGAACCCCTCACCAAATTTGGTTGAACCCGAGCTTGTTACGGCTATTTTTGAATGGGTGATTGCCCTTCTCCGAGCTTCTCGTAGCGTAGGTCGTTCTTGGAGAAGGATGGCACCCGAAGGGTGGAAAAACAAAGACCATGGTAATTTCTTAATTTGATCGTTTTGACCTTCATTTCCCTGTATTATGTCTCAACCCAATGTATTTGATTTTCAGGACTTCAGACGAGGAAGGCTTCCAAGGGAAAGTTGGTAGCCGAGGATGTTGCTCGGGGAAGAAGAGCATCTACGCTGCCGAGGGCACCTGGGCGCAGAAAGACGGGAAGCTTCCCAGTTAGGCATTCGGGGGTTGGATCTCGAGTTCGAACCCATCATATCATGGAGACCCGTCGAGAAATGCCTTTTGGCGAAACTCCACCGACAATAGTGCTTGATAAAGAAGATCTACCGGGGCTGAATATCCCTGGTTCATCCGCCTTCGGTGCAAGTCATGGGGATATCTAATCGGTATCACGCGTCATCACCGCATCCCGTGGAATAGGCTAAAGATCTCAACCTTCGACTTGCTAGGTCGTTTAAGGGTGTTGCTGTTTTACTTTCGTTTTTCAATTAGTAACAGTAGAGTAGGGCTTCTCCTATTTTTCCTGTTATACTGATGTATCCGACATAGTCGAAATTTTGTAAAATGGAACAACTTTTAATGGGACTTTGCGAACTGATTTTTATTGGACTTGATTGAGCATTCCATGTGCGTTGTTTGTACCTGAATCTTTGTATATGTCCTTGCAATATTCGATCAATAATCTATTGTTCTATAATTCACAAAAATTCGAAATGTTTTGCTACCGGCTGCCATGTTCGAACATTTTATTCAAAATTCGACCGTAATTGGTTCAAGACCACATCTTTTGCTTCCGATTCAGAAGCTTTACTTGATCATAGCGGTATTCGTGTGAGAGCTCGATCTAGGTCTCATCGGAAGGTCGACCTGCTTAAGTATGGTTTGTTGATCGAGCGGTCATCCCGGTTCGTTCTCGAATACGCTCCCCGTGGTTGGATAAGATCAAGGACACATCCATCTGACATCGACAAGTGTCAAGACCCTGTTGGTTCTGAAGACGGTTATAAAAGGCAAACCGTCTCGCCCCACTCTATAAAAGCAAGTTTTCCCTTTCATTTTTCACTTTCTGACTTTTACCAAAGAGAGTTTTACCTTCGTGCGCGTTGATCCTCATATCTTCAAACCTTCATACCTTCATATCTTCATATCTCCTTGTCAGTCTCCTACTCAATGTTCAAATCTTCTTATCTTCATACTTCTGAAATGACGAGCAAATCTTCAGAGGCTAAAACCGGTGAGACCTCCTCGGCTCCAAAATCGAAGCCAGTACTAACTGACTTCATTCCTCGAGAATGCTCGACTATCCGGGATTTCAAGGTTGAAAAACCCTCTCAATAAGGGGATCGAGGTGTCGAAATATCAGCCTATTTGTGCACGATACCCCATAGTAAACTCTAGCAAGTCAAGGTCGATTGCGAGTGGAAGGGTAAGGAGGTCGTTATTCCCGACCAGGATGAAGCCATAACGACCTACGTGGAAGGGTATTTAACTGTTTATACCTACCCTTTCACATTTATGACACTCGATCCCGTGTTAGTGGATTTCTGCAAACGGTATGAGATTACCCTCGACCAAATTCATCCATCATTTTGGAGGATCGTTGTGCTTCTCCGTTATTTCACTTCAAACGTGAATGCTCCATTCACGGTGCACTATCTACTCCGGCTATATAGTCTCCGTGTCTTCAGAGGGGGCATGATTAAACTCTCAAAACGAGCCGGAAAGGCGCCCTTCTCCGGTCTGGACGAAGATAGAGACCGAGGCTGGCAGGGTAGGTTTGTCCGAATAAGGACAACGGATCTGATTCCCGCTGACAAGTTGTCGTTTCTCGAAAGATGGAACCCGAACCGAAAGTAACTTTTTTTTGGTGCGATATGACCATATGTCTGTACTTACACTGATCTGTGGATCGAAAAAATCTGTTCCCAACTTACTTATGTCGACCGTACCTGGAGACGTTTGTCCCGGTCCCAGTGGGAGGCCGAAACACACGGTAAGTATTTCCCTTAGAGCGTTGTCCCGTCTTCCTTACGTGTTACGCCATGTTAGATAAGTAAGGACTGTTCTTCTTTTCGCTTCACAGGTCTATCAAAGGCCACCAGAATTCAGGGCCAGGAAGCTGTCGAGGCCTCGGCCGATGAGCAAGATATCGAAGCTCCTGATCAGGGAGACAAAGATGAAAGGAGGAAAAGACGATCCTCCGAATCTTCTCGAGCTTCTTCCCAGGCCAGGAAAAGAGCAAGGCTCACTATTAGAGAGACTTCCTCGGAAGATGTCTCGGCCCATGCTCTGGACGTCGAAGTTATTGGTCAACTATCAGATCATTCTGATGATGACGACCAGGCGTTGGGCGAGCATCGTCTTGTTGACGATCTCCTTAAGCGAGATCTGATCGGTTCTGCGGCAATTATTCCACCATTGGTGGAATGATTGAGTTAAGTCCTGGCGGGTTCGAGGGATGTCCCGAGACCGATAGTCGTAGGGAGCATCAGGCCGAAGGTCGGGGCATCTATAGACCTTACGACAAAGAACGCTCCTACTCGAAGTTTTGAAAGGTTGCCAGCTGCAGCTGCTGGATCGAAGGCAGCTTCTTCGGTACTAGGCTTAAAGGTACCTAACATTCCGCCTTTGTATGGTATTGGTTCTGTCCTTCCGATACAAGCTGTGGCCTCGTCTGAAATAATAATTTGCATACAGGACTCTCCGCCCCCATTGGTGGATATTCCCAACGATGTTGAAAAAGCCAAAGGCAAGATGACCGAGGAAGGGGCAGCCGGCCATGAGGGTTATGAAATACCCACTTCGGGTATGTCGGGTTTTGAGCATTTATCCATTCCCGTGGCCAACCATTTCAGGGTTAATTCCGGTCCTAGGTTTGAGAAATTGTTTCCTGCCCCTAGTACCGACCCGAATCGGAAGAGGCTAATCACTTTCAAGGTGTCGGCCGATATGAACATGTTATCGGGGCCGGTCGGAGTAGCCAGTTATTTGTACCCTTTGGTGTCCCAAGAGGACCGTAAGAAAATGGCCGAAGTCAGCGAATCGTGTCTTTTCAACGAGGCTCAGCAGGCATTGAACCGGGTAAGTCTTGTTCCTACGCCCTTTTCACTTAGCTTTAATTTCATACCTCATTTTAACAACCGTTCTTCTTTCCCTTACAGGCCTCCGTGCTTCATCATGCAAGCTTCCACCAGCTCAGGCACGAAGTGTGCCAGCTCAAGGAGGAGCTCAAAAGCAAGAGTCAGGAGGTGGAAGAGCTCATGAACCTGTATGAGCAGAAGTTGCAATATATCTCATCTCTTCCTGACCTTTCTATCCTTAAGTCAGATTTAGTAGCGGCTCGAAACGAAGCTGCCGAGGCTAAGCGGGAATATGACCAGTTGGCGGAGAAGGTAAGGGCTTTCGAAGTTTTCAATAAATCTTCAATAGTCGATGCTAATGCCCTTCTTTCTCAGGCCCGAGCATATGTTAGCCCGATTGATCAACTTCAGGCAGAGCTTGATGGGATCAAGTCCGAGCTTAATGCCCTCCGAAAATAATGACCATCGGTGATGTGGCTGAACGTGATGTTCTTAGGGAGCAGCTTGGGGCGTCGGTGGAACAAATAAACGGACTTAGCTCATCGCTTGATGCGGCCGAAGATGAACGGGATCGACTGAACCGGGTCATCGCCAATGTACAGGATGACCATGGAAAGGCTCTTGACCAAATCTCGGGTTATGACGATATGTTAGAGCAATATAAGGCCGACATGACTGATGCCGAGAAAGCTAGTAATCTACGAACCGAGTACGTGCGGTGCTTATCCTGAAGGAAAACCCTCTAGGAAGTTCAAGCCACCGGAGTGGACGTGTCAGATCTGATCGAGGAGGCCAAGAAGCTCGAAGCAGAAGCAAAGGCTGTGTTCGACCCTGAGGATTCAGATATCGACCTTGAGTCATCCGAGGAAGAAACTAAGGGATCGGGTGAAGATTAGGCTCGTAGGCCTTACATCCCTTCTTTCCCCCTTTGTTGTTGTTTTTGCTTTTTGTTTTAAGGCCGCTAATTCGAGCCTTTGTAAATCCACTTATGTGTATGTATAAATGAAAAGAAGATCTTCATTTGGTGTATTCATCGCCTTTTGCTGCTCTTTGCAAAGTATTCGTCGATTCAATGTTTGTTCGAATTATGCCATCGTTTTAGCTTGCCTTATTGTTTCGGCCAGGATAAAATTCAAGTGGTAACGGCTCGTGATTGGGTTTTAGTCCGTGTTGACTTTAGTCATTGCTTTATTTATAAATTACAAGACAGACCGGATCACGATATTTTTGTGTTTTAAGACCGTAATCTTCATGTTTTATAGACCGTAGTCTTTAACCGTTTAGGCCATAGCTTTTTAGCATTGTGTATGTTTTATAGACCGTAGTCTTTAATCGTTTGGGCCATAGCCTTTTAGTATCTGGCAACATTCGATCATCGTGATCGAAGTAAGACTTTTTATTAAAAACCTGACCGGGGATGTATCCGCAATTGTTGTCGTGGCAAGAACAAACTAATTGGACACGATTCAATCGATCGTTTGGTCCTTACATCTGATCCTATCGTTCAAGCCTTGGATTTTACATAGTTATCACTTAGTATAATAGTCCCCTAGTACTCGAGTTCGAGGTATGAGAGCTCGGGTACTTTTAGACCGGTATGTGCAGCCCCCGATCTCCGGTCTTTGATCGGTGTGCTCTATTTGCGTAGCACACTGTTTAGCGCTGCCTCATTAAAAACCTTGCCGAAAACCCACTTCGGGACAAAATGGCAAAGGGAAAAAGAGTACAGCACATGCTTTCAGTCCTAAGTCTATGACTTCCCAGTTTCCGCTGTGCTGCTCCGGTGTCCCTCGGACTGTACCCTGCGTGGTTAGATCGAGAGAGAAGAAAAACAAAAGAAAAGTTAGTCGTACCTTTAACAGTAATATCACTTTAGGTATGCTATATTCCAGTTGTGTTTCAGTTGTTGTCCGCCTTCGTTCTCGAGCTGATAAGAACCTTTCTCGATGATTCCAGTGACTCGGTACGGCCCTTTCCAATTGGGGGATAATTTCCCTTCGTGAGAGTTCTTCGTATGAAGTGTGACCTTCCTCAGTACCAAGTCCCCAATCTGAAAGTGCCTGAGGTTGGTCCTCCGGTTATAATATCTTTGCATCCTTTGTTTTTGTGCGGCTATCCGGATATGAGCAGCTTCCCTCCTTTCGTCCACGAGATTCATATTGGTAGACATTGCTTCATGGTTCAAGTTCTCAGTGGCATATTGGAATCTCAAGCTTGGCTCACCAACTTCGACCGGTATCATGGCCTCGGCTCCGTATATAAGGGAAAACGGAGTCTCCCCGGTGCTTGATCTTACCGTTGTGCGGTAGGCCCATAAACCCTCAGGCAGAACCTCCTTCTATCGGTGCTTAGAGCCGGCCAGTCTTTTCTTTAAATTCTGCAATATAGTTTTATTTGTAGACTTGGCCTGGCCATTTGCGCTCGGGTGATACGGGGTGGATAAGATCTTTTTGATTTTGTATTCTTCGAAAAACTTGCTGACCTTGTTGCCTATGAACTGCTTCCCGTTATCACACGCGATCACCGCGGGTACCCCGAATCGACAGATTATATGGTCGTAAATGAATTTAAAGACCTCTTTTTCCCTGACTTTCTCGAGTGCCTGTGCTTCGACCCATTTAGAGAAATAATCAGTCATAAGTAAAATAAATTGTGTGTTACCTGGGGCCCATGGAAAAGGCCCTACTATATCCATGCCCCATTTCATGAATGGCCATGGGGAAAGGACCAGATGGAGCTTTTCCCCGGGTTGGTGTATTGACGAGGCGTGCCTTTGGAATTCGTTACATTTTCAAACGAAGGTTTTGGCATCTTCCTCCATCTCGTTCCAATAGTATCCCGCTCTAATCAGCTTGCGGACCAATGAATCGTCTCCCGAATGGTTTCCGCAAGTCCCTTCGTGAACTTCCCTCAGAACGTAGTCGGTTTCTTCTGATCCTAGGCATCTCGCCAAGGAGCAGTGGAATGACCTTCGGTAGAACTAGCCATCGACCAAACAAAATCTAGCTGCTTTAGTTCGGAGGGTTCTTGATTCCTTGGCATCGAATGGTAGCTTTCCTATTTAAAGATAGTCTATGTATTTGTTCCTCCAATCCTAAGTGAAGCCAGTCGAGTTTATCTCGGCATGGCCGGTCTCTATGACCGATTTTGTCAGCTGCACCACAGCTCCGGAGTTGAACCCTTCTTATTCGACCGCGGATCCCAGATTTGCCAGGGCATCCGCCTCATTATTTTGATCCCGGGGTACATGTTCCAACGTCCACTCCTTGAACTGGCGAAGGACAACCTGCAATTTTTCCTCATATCTCCGCATTCGATAATCCTTAATTTCGAAGGTTCCATTCATTTGGTTGACCACCAGGAGAGAATCTCATTTGGCCTCAATGATCTCGGCTCTCAAGCTTTTAGCTGGTTATAAACCTGCAATCATAGCCTCATACTCAGCTTCGTTGTTACTTAAATCAGCCGATCTAATAGATTGTCTTATTACGTCATTCGAGGGCGGTTTAAGAATGATCCCTAACCTGGACCCTTTTACATTAGAAGCATCGTCTGTGTAAAGAGTCCAGACTCCCGTACTAGTCCTCGAGGAAAGAAGCATTTCCTTATCGACCTCGGGGATCATGGCCGGTACAAAATCGGCCACGAAATCTGCCAATATTTGGGATTTGATAGCAGTTCGGGGTTTGTATTTATTATCATACCAGCTAATCTCCACAGCCCACTTTGCTAGTCGGCCTGAGAGTTCAGGTTTATGCATGACATTCCTTAGGGGGTACGACGTTACGACGCATATGGGATGACACTGAAAGTAAGGTTTTAATTTTCTAGATGCACTCAATAAAGCCAAAGCGAATTTTTCCAAATGTGGGTACCTAGTTTCGGCGTCGCCGAGGGTTCTACTTACATAGTGAACCGGGTATTGCGTATGTTTCTCCTCTCGAACCAGGACACTGCTCACCGCTATCTCGGACAAGTATAGATACAACTGCTCGTTCTCTTTTGGCGTGTGGAGTAGAGGTGGGCTTGATAAGTACCTTTTGAGCTCTGCTAAGGCCATCTGACATTCGAGGGTCCATGCAAAGTCAGTCTTTTTCTTTAGCAACGAGAAAAATCGATGACTCTTGTTTGAGGATCTGGAGATGAATCGGCTTAGGGCAGCTATCCGTCCTGTCAATCTTTGTACCCCTTTGATGTCGTTGATCACGGCGATATCTTCAATTGCATTTATCTTATCCTAGTTGATTTCGATCCCCCGATTTGATACCATGAATCCGAGAAACTTGCCCAATCCGATTCCGAAGGCACATTTTTTCGGGTTCAGCTTCATGTTGTACGTTCTTAATATGCTGAATGTTTCCTGCAAAAATTTCAAGTGGTCCTCTGCTCGCAGGGACTTAACGACCATGTCATCTATATAAACTTCCATAGATTTCCCTATTTGGTGTTCAAACATGCGGTTGACTAAACGCTGATAGGTGGCACAGGCATTTTTTAAGCCGGAGGGCATTACATTATAACAATATGTGCCGGACCTAGTTTTGAAGGAGTTTTTTTTCTCGATCCTCCAGGTCCATTTGTATTTGGTTGTACCCAGAGTAGGCATCGAGGAAACTCAGCGTATCGTGACCCGCAGTAGCGTCGATCATGCAATCGATGCTGGGCAAAGGAAATGAATCCTTCAGGCAAGCCTTGTTTAAATCTTTATAATCTACGCACATTCTAAACTTATTCCCCTTTTTAGGCACTACTACAACGTTAGCTAACCAATCTGGGTACTTTACTCCTCGAATGGACCCTATATTAAGGAGCTTGGTTACCTCGTCCTTGACGAATGCATGTTTTACCTCGAGTTATGGCCTCCACTTTTGTTTGACAGGAGGGAAACTTGTATCCAGGCTCAACTTGTATGTCGTCACATCCGGTGGAATACCTCTCATGTCTAAATGGGACCAAGCAAAGCAATCTGAGTTATTTTTAAGAAACTCAATAAAGTTTTTCCTGAGCTCGGGGGTTAAATCCGTGCCCAGGTATACCTTTTTCTCTGGCAGAGAGACAAACAGTATGACTTGCTTGAGTTCTTCGACTGTGGACTTAGTGGCATCAGAATCATCGGGCACCACAAAGGTTCTCGGTACTCCGAATTTTAACTCTTCGTCTAGTGTGTCTTCGTTCCGATCTTCCGAAGATTCCAGGATCGGGATCTGTGATTACTATTTGGCATTCTTCCCTTCGTTCCGATCTGGCGCCTTTATAGTCTTAACAGATTCTTCAACGGAGAACATTTTTTTGCGGCCTATTGTTCACCACGAACGGTTTTGATACCTTCTGGGGTCGGTAATTTCAATACCTGATGCATAGTTGAGGAGACCGCTCTTACGAGGTGAATCCACGGTCTGCCTAGCAATGCATTGTATCCCATGTCTCCCTCTATCACATAAAATTTTGTCTGCTGCGTAGTTCCTACCATATTGATCGGTAAAGTGATCTCACCCTTCATCGTCTCGCATGCCATGTTGAATCCGTTGAGGACCCGTATTGTCGACACGATCTGATCTAGTAGTCCCAGCTGTTCGATGACTCTCCATCGAATGATATTAGCCGAGCTACCTGGATCAATTAGCACACGTTTAATTCTAAATTTATTAAGAAGGACAGATATTACCAGTGCGTTGTTATGCGGCTGGGCGATGCCTTCTATGTCCTCGTCATTGAACGTGATGGGACCATCGGGGTCATCATTCCGGATACGCTTTTCCCTCGTTATGGAGATTTTGGTGCGTTTTACAACCGACCCAATGGAAACGTCAGTTCCTCCCATGATCATGTGTATCACCCGCTGAGGCTCTTCCGGCCTATCCTGTTTGTTGGAGTCCAGGTTCTTGAAATGGGGTTCTGATCGTTCACTTAGGAATTCTCGAAGATGTCCCAAATTGAAAAGATGAGCGACCTCTTCTCTCAGCTGCCGACAATCCTCGGTCCGATGGCTGTGAGTATGATGATACTTACAAATAAGACTTTTATCCCACTTCTCTGGATCAAATTGGATTGGCCTTGGATGTCTTGTTTCTTTGTTTCGGATAACGGCCGCCGATATAGTTGCTACATCGACGCAAAAGTTGTACTCGGATAACCTTGGAGTTTCTCTGTTTCCTGGGGCTCTATCGACAGCATTTCTGTTTATCAATCCACGGCTACTTTAGCCTCGATCATTCCTCCTATCATTCTTGCCTGATTCGCTATTGCGCCTGTTTCCCCTTCGATCGAGTGGGTAAGGCTGGTACCTGTCATATGACAATCTGGAATCCCGATCTACCACTCTCCTCAATCGATCACTCCCTTTACCGGAATGCCATGATACCCAAGCAGCCCTCAGAATCTTATCATCTTCGACCCTGATCTTCGACTGATACCTGTTGTGTACATCAGCCCAAGCGATCGCTGGGTATTCTATCAGATTTTGCTTTAGCTCCATATATGTTATCAAGCTCCTTGAATTGAGCCCTTTGGTGAAATCCTGAACGGCCCAATCGTCAGTGACTAGGGGTAAGTCCATGCGCTCCATTTGAAACCGAGCCACAAACTCGCGGAGGGTCTCGTCATCTCGTTGCTTGACCTTGAACAAGTCCGATTTTCGTGTTTCGACCTTGATGGCTTCAACATGAGCCTTGACGAAAGCATCAGCGAGCATGGAAAATAAATCAATTGAATGCTCGGGCAAGTTATGATACCTAATCATCGCCCCCTTTGACAGGGTTTCCCCAAATTTCTTAAGTAGCACTGATTCCCTTTCGTCATCGGCGAGATCATTGCCCTTAATAGCATATGTATATGCAGTCATATGTTCATTTGGGTCCGTCGTCCCATTATACTTCGGGATATCGGGCATGCAAAACCTCTTAGGGATTTTCATCGGTGCCGCACTTGGCGGAAATGGCATTTGAACAAATTTTTTCGAATCTGGTCCCTTCAAAGCTGGTGGAGCCCCCGAAATCTGATCGACCCTTGAGTTGTAGTTCTCCACCTTCTTGTCGTTCGCCTCTATCTTCTTTTCGCCGGACTCGTTTAGTCAATTCTTCGAGCATTCTTATCAATTCGCTGCTTTGCCCGAGGTGGTTCTCATTACCTCGTGGGACATGTCTGTCACGACCCAGCCCTGTGGGCCGCGACTGGTGCCCTATTTGGACACCAAAACAGGCTTACGTGCTAGATCAACATATCAAAGACTTAGTCAAACTTAACATACGTCATTTTAAGCAAATACTGAAAACAAATATCGTCGTAAGCGGTCGCCCGTACGAAAACATCATACAAAATCCAGTAAGCTGGCGGAATAGACATCGCCCAGATATTCACACACATACCAACAGATTGGGCCATTTTGGCCATAATAGTAAACGGGGCCTCATTAGGACGCAAATCATAATCACAAACGAACAAACGTGACCCATGACCAACATATATGACTACAGGCCTCTACAAAACATAACAGAACATATGATGGGACAGGGCCCCACCGTACCCAAATAGTCATACACATATATACAGAATGGGTGTAACAGAAGATATGTACCAAAATATGACCTCCGAATCAAAAGGAGTAATCCAAGTGGCAGAATATGTATCCTATATTGGAGGATCACCAAAACGAACGTCCGTACCTGCGGGCATGAAACGCAGCCCCCGAGGAAAGGGGGTCAGTACGAAATATGTACTGAGTATGCAAAGCATGAAATACAAAAATCCGAATCATAACCGAAGTGAGGAATACAGAGTGTGGATACAGAATGGTTATATCAAAATCTGTACAGAAAGTATGTGTATATATCATGCAAATAAAAGATCATGCATAAGGCTCAGGAACGTGGCCGCCACTCCGACGCTGGCGCCACAACACATCATACTCCAGAAAGTTTCGAATGTCCGTATAATCTCCGAACATATCATATCATCAGAACATATCATATCATCCGAACACATCGTATGCCATATCACATCATAACGCCGTATATAAGCGGAACCCGGCCCTATGGCGAGGCCTCGGGAACCGTAACACATCATACTCCCGAATATAACATAGTGCGCACGATCACAAAACCGGCCCGGGATCCGGCGAATGACATCATAGTAGTAGGCACGAGCGGAGTAGTGCGGAAACCATATGCATATACACAATTAAATTCCATGACTCGACAAATAAATACATATATTTATATTGATATCAGAAATCTCAAAGTAAGTGTCGAGTCTATCGGAATTAGTATACAAAAGATGCGAGCCTTTAAATTTACAAAACTTTCGAAAAACACTTCATAGGTCATTTTCTGAAAATTTAGTATCATTCACATTAAGGAACTTTCAAATAACGTTATGGAGCGAATCAAACGGAGCCTTAAAATCATATACACATCTCTAGAATTTACTTATCCAAACTTAGGCCATATCAAATATTTTTTTCAAACCATATCCGGAAACGTACCGACTAATATTTCAAACATCATAAGTATGTGACAAGTCATATGGAATAGTTCGTGGAAATCAAAGACATAGGCCATCCTAGTGGCTCTAAGAGTAGAATATTTCTTTGGAGCATACATATATGTCATTCATTTATTTCATAAGGGTCATGCCGAAAAGGGAGAACGAAAAGCTTTACATACCTCGATCGCTCACTACCAAATCTCGATCACTTGCCAAACAAATCCCGACTCAAGTCTCGGGCTCTCCAATATCTACAATAATATTATCAATTTCCAAAAATTAGCTACTAGTACTTAGAATTTTTAATTCTAATTAGTATTTGTCTACCGAAATTTCGGCAGCACCTCCCCTGTAAATTCAACATCCCCGAGAATTAAACTCAGCCAAATTCATCAACAACCATACCAACAACCAAACCAATAACATCAAAAACCATTTAAAATGCAATTCAACACTAGTAACCTTCCTTTCAACATAATTCATCGACATTCAATTCAACTACGAATTTTTCAAGCTAATGTCGACACATACACATTCATTACCAATTCAAGATCATTCAAAAGCATTTCCAACGCATTTCATACCATTTTACAAAGTATACAAAAATCCACCAAGACTAGAATTCCTCCGAAATCTCCAACCTTTGCCACAACATTCACAACACATTTTTTTCATCTTCCCATTTCATCAACAACAACCACAATTTATACCTTAACACTCCATTTCCATAATTACATAAATTTACAATAAAATCGCAAAATTTCCCATAACAACTTAACAACAATTTTCATGCCAACTTAAACTAGAATTCTTCCAATTGCATAAAAAAAAAGCCATTACAACACAATTAACATAATAAATAAATTTTAATCATTTCTCTCCATCCACCCATTTTCGGCCACACACCCACATACCCATAACACAAGATTTTCATACTCTACATGCATTCCCACATACTAAAACATATATATAAAATTCTCCCAAGCTAAAAAGAGTAGAATCTTACCTTTTCCAAATTCTTCACTTTGTAAAAAAAAGTACTTTTTTGCTTCCAAATTGGTATCACATGGAAGAGGACCTTGAGCTTAGTATTAATTCAACAAGGGGTGAATTTTTGGGCTAAAGATTTAAGCTCCAATTTTTTATTTTTTATTTTCTTTTCTCTTTCTCACGGCCGAATGGCACCTTTTTTTTTTTTTTTTTTTTTTTTTTTTTGTCTCTCTCAATTGATTTCTTGAATGATCAATTGTGTAGAAGTTTCTTGGCCCTTCCCTTTTTTATTTACTTAGACTAATTTCCATATGGGCTCGGGCCAATTGAGTTGGCCGGCCACCCCTATAACTTTTGGGCCTTTGCCCCTTTTTTTTTTTTGATCTTTCTAGCCCATTTCATTTAGGGGCTTATCTCGTAATTCCCGAAACTAATTTCCAAAATTTCAATTTTTGCCCTTAGCCTTCCTCGATATTTTCACATCAACATTTCATGGTCAACACACATATATTAAATAGAAATAAATTTATGGCCTTATTTCTTACAAGTCAAAATTATTTCAGTTTTTTCCGAATATGCGAAAATGCGGGATATAACAGTGTCTTTCTTCCGTATCCTGGGTTTGTTCTGATGGGGCAATATCGGGTGCCTGACCCCGGTTTCGCAATTGCGCTATGATCTCTTGTTGGGCCTGTAACTGAGCCATAGCCATGTCTAACTGGTTTTGGAGCTGTTGCAACATGACTCCGTTATTCTCGCCGGCCGGTACGTTGCCCACCGATGATTCGACTTGAACTGGATTAATAGGGGGCGCGTTGTTGTTTGGTATGTCCCCGTCGTCATGCTCGTGGTGGCTTGGTTCCACTTAGAAGTTGACATAATGGGAATCCGACACTTAGAAGTTGACATAATGGGAAGCAGATCTGACCAATTGTTAATTATGTCTGGCCTTGGGTATAGAAACCGAGGTCGATACCCTCTGTTGAGTACTTACACGGTGAATAATAAAGATGAACTTAGGAACAAATGGGTTTGGTTTCAAAGCATTCTTATTATTTTTTGATATGAACTCTTTCTATCTTTCTGTTGCCAACCCCTGCAATGGATGAGAACCTCCTCTTTATATAGTAGAGGAGTCCCAACCCTAATACAATTCTAAATAAAGGAAAGAAATCTGGTGACAGCTGTTACTGAGATCGACGCCGAAATATCCAGTTGAGGGTGGATATTTCAGTCTTCTCCTTATGGCAGTTAACCACCCTTCCTTTATCGCCTCATCCTAGATCGAGCTCGATGCCTCGTTCCCGATGAGCCGATCATAACGTGCCCGAGCATAACTATGACAACGGGAAACCGAGCATGCCTGTATGCTCGGTTTTACCCGTATACAGTTTTCTTTTTGTTCTTTTTTCTTGTTTTTGTCATACTAACTTCTTGGCTAGTTTCTATAAACATTCACCATCTTTCGTGGTTTTCATTAAGAAAAAAAAAAAAAAAAAACTGCTCCATAAATGGCTTAGGCAAAATTACAAGCTAACTCGGATTTGTGAAGTCATGAATGATATCACGTCAATCATAATTGCTTGCATCACTACTGATCTAGATGCCTATCTGCTTCTTATCTTTTCTCCTATATATTATAATATTATAACCTCAAAAAAGTGCTGAGGTTTTCCAATTCGGTTGAAATTGTAACTCGGGTTTTCATTTTTTCTACAAATCGTTTGTCAAGGTTTGGACTGAATTAGTGCCATTAGTCAACTCTTTGTCACAAATCTATTATCTTTCTGGTAGAATGTTAACGTGTGTGTTAACTCACCAATGAATATTATTTTACCAAGGAAATCTAGCCTTCATCGTGATTATTATTAATGAGATTTTAAAAAGTGGAGGTAGTGTCCCGCTTCTGATTTTAATTCCTTCGACAGAAGGTGCACCCACCAATAAGTATACTGAGATGGTTTAAGTTCCTCCGCCCTTAATTTAACGTTTCGGTTCAAGCCAATAAAATTATGAACTTCTTGACAGCTAATGCTTTACCCTTAGCTTCTTGTTGGACACACTCTCCGACTCTCTGTAAATTCAAATTAGTCGAACAAGTAAATTTCGAACAGTAACTATCTAAAGAAAAAGTAGTACTATCTCTCTTTATGTTCAACTTCATCTAGTAATAAAGTTAGATATGTTTCATTTCCGGTTTGTCTTCTCTCCCTGTTCTTTCATAAGTGATACATTAATAATTTTATAAAATTGAAATTTTATTATTCCTTAATAGTTCCAAAATCTTTGGTGCGGCTCTGCCTATAAAACATTTGGTCTTATCATGAATTTCGTCGAAGCATACTTCAAAATTTTTTATCAATGAAATATTATATATATGGTCGTGACATAACATCGTTCTTATGTTAGACTTAAGAGTAACGAAGTCTACATCAGGTTCGGTGCAGTTTGAAATTTTCTATGATCAAAAGGATAAGAAAAAACTGAGTTTTTAGCTTAAATTATCCCTTATATTTAGAGTAGGTCTAATATTGTCCTCCATATATAACCTCAATCACTTTTCATCCCCAAAGTTTCCAAAACTTGAGCAGATTTAGTCTAATTGAGAAATTTTACTTTGTGAGTCGCATAACAAACATTACTCATGTGAGACAGTTAATTACTTGACAAGTGGACTAATGGGTCCCACAATAAACTCCTTTAAACATATTATAAAAAAAGCAACATTAAAAGTCTTATATTTTTCCTAATTAAGATGTTTAGCTAGAGGATAATAAAAGGAAATTTAGAAATAAAAAAGATTTGCCAAGTCAATGACGGCATAGTAAATGGACTATATTCCAATTTCTAACTGCTGCAAGGTAAGGTTGCTTTTATTTTAGGGAAAAGGTGCGAAAATACCTCTCAACTTTGCGATTTAGAGTAGATATATTCATTATAAAAGTGGTATAAATATACTCTTCCCGTTACAAAATGATGCAAATATACCTTTTTTGCTGACGGAATTTTTTTTTAAAATAATTTAGTTTATTTTTTAATTAAAAAATACCAAGTGGCTTTAAAAAAAAATCTATCCATTTTTTTTTGAGTAGCTATATTTTTCTAAAGTGACATGATAATTGTTTTCCTGGCAGGCCGGGTCTGGTTTGTTTAAAAAAAGCGATAGACTTTTTTTTAAGCCACAAAGATATATTTTTAAATGAACCAGACTCGACCCACCAGAAATTTTTTTACCATGTGGCGCTAGAAAAATGTTTACTCAAAAAAAAAAAAATGAATAGACTTTTTTTCAAAGCCACATGACATTTTTTTTTAATTAAAAAATAAAAAAATTCCGTTAGCGAAAAGGGTATATTTGCACTATTTGTGTAAGGACAGGGGTATATTTGCACCATTTTGTAACGACAAGGGTATATATACACCAATATTTTAACGGGAGTATATCTGCTACAGAGGCGGACCCAGAATTTTGAGTTCGGGGGTGCTGGACTCAGGAATTTTGAGTTCGGGTGTGCTCTATTAACTATTTATATCTATTTCCTTTATATTTTCTATACAATTATACACTCCGCGATTAAGTTTAATGGGTGCCGGAGCACCCAAACTTTACACATGGGTCCGCCCCTGATCTGCTAAGTTAAGGGGTATATTTGCACCTTTCCCTTTATTTTACTCCCTCCGTCCCAAAAAGAATGTATTCCCTTCTTTTTTAGTCTGTTCCAAATAGATTGACACCTTTATATATCTAGAAACAATTTAACTTTATGAGATGATTTACAGCCACACGAATATGTATGGCTTATTTTGGACCACACATTTTAGAAGTCTTCCTTTATTTCTTAAACTTAGTGTCAAGTCAAACTAAGACAATCTTTTTGGACGGAGGGAATATGTTTTAATTGAAGATTTTTTCATTTTCGAATTCAAGTCTAGAAAGGATTCAGTATGTTGCCGGTCTCAGAAAAAGTCCAGAAAGGATTCATCGTCAAAATTTACATTGTCAGCAATCTTTAATTAAAAAAGGTGTTATTGCTTTACTTCTTATTTTTTTAGGACAAAGTATGTGTTATTGCTTTACTTCTTCACTGGAGAAGTAAAAAGGTGTTAAAGTTCTTAAATTAAAAAATATAATGAAGGAAATGATTCCTAAAATACAAGATTTTTAATTGAAAAATATAATGAAGCAAAATTTTTTCCTTGTAGCTATTAAAATTTGAATATAGCTTGCTACTATGCTGTAATAGCCATTTGCAGTTTTTTTTTTTTTTTAATTACATTTTATTGTTCTCTAACTAAACATCCTAATTAGGAAAAATATAGGCTTTTAATGTTGCCTCTTTTCTAACCTGTTTTGAAGGAGCTTGTGGGACCCATAAATCCACTTGTCGAGTAATAAATAGCCTCACATAAATAATGTTTGTTATGTGACTCACAAAATAAAATTTCTCTAGTCTAACTAACAGAAAATTAAACGTCTCTTTCAAACAAACGGTGCATTCATTGAGTTACGCTTGACATAGGTGTATACGGTAAAAACCGGATGAATGTTAAACCGGTAAGACCAGAGACCGAAGGAAGAGAGGGAAGAACATTATTTGGTCCGGTTTCTCCATAGCCGAGTTGATCGTGGCCGTTGGTCCGTTTGATCGTGGTCGTTGGTCCGGGAGATTCGTTATGCGATTGCCACGTGTCGGTACCATCCTGCCATGTTCAACTGCCAATCGTACGGGTGTCAGACCGTACGGCCAACCTAATCCATTTCAGAGTTTTTTCTTTATTTTTTAGGGCCTCATGTTGTATGAAGCCCATGGAGCAATACTATAAATAAGGGTCATTGCCCCACTTTTGGGGAGTTGGCTTCCTCAGATCAAGAACATTTTGTACTAGAAAATATATTCAAATCTCTTTCTCAATATCGGATTTTGGTCCGGATTCATTATATTCATCTCTTAGATTTGTTCAATCAAGTAATACTCATATATTAATAGAGACGTAAATCTATAGCGAATCTCTGATCATTATTACTTCCTTCATATCATATTCATACATATCTTTTCCCCACCAAATAGATTGAGGCTTAACCACATATCCTATACCTACTTACAAATTTAATTGATTATCCAAATTTGGGGTAAACAGTTTAGCGCCCACCGTGGGGCTAGGATAATAGTGGTCTTTGATCTTGATCTCTATCTTACCCATCAAAATCAAAAACATCTTCTGTTCGTCTCTGAAAAAAGGGACCAAATGGCTAACAGTGGGCAATCTGGTCACGTCAACAACAACAAGATCGTGACCGAAAATGAAGGCAGCGGGCCACGAGGATTACCAAACCCCGCTGACCCTAACCTCGTTAATTCGAGGGAGGGCCTCAACCGACAAAACACCATGGACCAGGAGAATGCCGCCCAGCCGGCCACTAACCCTTTAAATACTCACAATTCAATTACTTTTTCCCGGACACAAGGCCGGAAAGAACCGGATACCCCGAATGATAATATTGACTTATGTTTAATTTTTGAAATGTTGCAGGAACAGAGAGCGGCGATTGCCGAACAGGGAATCGCAATAGCCCAGTTGCAAAATGGAAGAGATAAAACGACCCCGGAGAAGGTGAAGGGTATTGCTGAACCCAGAGGAGATGAGGCACGGATGGTTGAAAGCAATGGGTCCGGAGCTGGTTCATCCACCGAGGTTCTGAGAATGCTCGAAACGTTGGCGAAACGGGTAGACTCGACTGAAAAAAGGGTAGAAACATACAACTCTCGGGTGGATCAAATCCTGGGGGCTCCGCCTATTTTGAAAGGGTCGGATTCAAAGAGGTACATCCAAAGGCCTTTTCCTCCGAGTGCGGCTCCGAAATTGATCCTGAAGAGGTTCAAAATGCCGGATATCCAAAAATATGACGGCACAACGGACCCTGACGAACACGTGACCTCATACGCCTGCACTATAAAAGGCAATGATATGGAAGAAGATGAAATCGAATCCGTATTTCTAAAAATGTTCGGGGAAACTCTATCAAAAGGAGCATTGACTTGGTATGACCATCTGCCCGAGCATTCAATCACTTCTTTCGAAATGCTCGCCGATGCGTTCGTAAAAGCACACGCCGGAGCCAAAAAGGTGCAGGCTCGGAAGGTGGATATTTTCCATATAGCCCAAAGAGACGATGAGTTATTGTGTGAATTTGTCAACCGGTTCCAAAGGGAACGAATGGAGCTCCCCCCCCCCGGTTCCGGAGGAATGGACTGCACAAGCTTTCACAAAGGGGCTCAATGTTTGGAGATCGATAGCTTCGTTCAAATTAAAGGAAAGATTGCTGGAATACGAGGCTGTGACATGGGCAGATGTCCATAACCGATACGAGTCGAAGATTCGGGTGGAGGATGACCAACTCGAGCTTCCCCGGGGGCCAGTAAACATGAACAAAAGTTTTGAGAGACTAAGGAAAAATTACAAACCGGAGGCGAGGTCCTCTCGGGAAAGGTATCGGCCATATTCTCATTCGGAGAAACCAAGCTTCAGGTCGGAGAAATTCCGGGCTGGCCTGAGCCATTTCCCCAGTCGGGGTGATAAACGGGTCGAGCGCCCGTCGAACAGTCAAGGTTTCTCATTCAGGAGTGATGCCGGAAGCTCTGCCAGCAACAAAGATTCGCCGAGGATATCGGAGTACAACTTCAACATCAACACCTCGGACCTCGTATCGGCCATTGGCTGTATTCCGGATGTAAGATGGCCGAGACCTCTGAGGTCGGATCCGGGCCAACGGGACCTGAACAAGATGTGCGAATATCATGGAACCTATGGACACAGAACTGAGGATTGTCGCCAGTTAAGAGAGGAGGTAGCCCGGTTACTGAAGAATGGCCATCTCCGAGAATTGCTGAGTGAAAGAGCCAAAGGTCACTACAAGGAAAGGGAGACCCATAAAAGGGCCGAGCCAGTAGAACCCCAGCATATAATAAACATGATAATTGGGGGCACCGATACCCCACGAGGGTCGGTGATGAAACGAACCAAGGTCTCTGCTGTGCGTGAAAAGTGCGGCTGGGATTACATACCTGAGGGTTCCATCTCTTTCAGCAACGAGGACGTAGAAGGCATCATTCAACCGCACAATGATGCATTGGTAATCTATATTATTATCTTTAAAACTCAAATTAAACGTATTTTGATTGACCCAGGTAGCTCGACCAACATCATCCGGTGGAGAGTGGTCGAACAACTAAGGCTACTCGATCAGATTGTACCGGTAGCCCGGGTACTCAGCGGGTTCAACATGGCGAGCGAAACCACAAAGGGGGAGATCTTATTGCCGGTAAACATCGATGGCACTATCCAAAAAATGGTGTTCTATGTAATCGAAGGAGATATAAAGTATAATGCATTACTGGGTAGACCCTGGATACATAGCATGAGGGCCGTGCCGTCGACATTGCATCAGCTGCTAAAATTCCAGACTCCGGAGGGGATAAAAACCATCTGAGGTGAACAACCCGCTGCAAGGGAGATGTTCGCGGTCGAGGAAGCGACACCTCAGCCCAAAAAATCAAATCAAAAGGAAGAAGATTCAACTGGGGAAAAGGACACCAAATAGCAATCAAAGCAGTCGGGGTTAGATCCGGGGTATGAAGAGGATGATTTTGGTGTACCCAGATCATTCGTCATGCCGGATGACTCGGATGCAACCAAGTCAACAGTAGAGGAGCTGGAGCAGATCATCTTGTTCGAATATTTACCGGACAGAAAGGTATACCTGGGCACGAGGTTAACCTCAGAGCTCAGGAACAAGTTAATTGAATTTCTTCGAGCTAATGCCGATTGTTTTGCATGGTCCCACATAGATATGACAGGTATACCACCGGAAGTAACAATTCACAAGCTCAGTTTGGACGGGAGGTTTCCCCCGGTAAAGCAGAAGAGAAGGCCCATGGCAGAAGCAAAACACGCCTTCGTAAAAGACGAGGTAACAAAGCTTTTGAACATAGGCTCTATCCGGGAGGTAAAGTACCCGGACTAGCTAGCTAACGTAGTAGTGGTGCCGAAGAATGGTAATAAATTTCGAATGTGCGTTGATTATAAGGATCTAAACAAAGCATGCCCGAAGGATTCATTTCCGTTGCCTCACATCGATAGAATGATCGATGCGACGGTCGGGCATGAGATGTTAAGTTTTCTCGATGCCTACTCCGGGTATAACCAAATTTGGATGCACCCGGAGGATCAATAGAAAACATCCTTTATTACCCGATATGGGACTTACTGTTATAATGTCATGCCTTTTGGACTAAACAATGCCGATGCGACTTACCAACGCCTAGTTAATAGGATGTTCGAAGAACAAATAGGGAAAATAATAGAAGTTTATATTGACGACATGGTGGTCAAGTCCCTGGAAACAGAGGACCATTTAAAACATTTGCAGGAAACCTTCGATGTACTCCGCAAGTATAACATGAAGCTCAACCCGGAAAAATGTGCCTTCGGTGTCTAGTCGGGAAAATATTTGGGTTTCATGGTGTCAAACCGGGGGATTGAAATCAACCCGGAAAATATCAAGGCCGTCGAGGATATTGAGGTGGTGAATAACGTCAAGGGAGTGCAGAGGCTCACCGGAAGGATAGCGGTGCTAAGTCGTTTCATATCGAGGTCCTCGGACAAGAGTCACCGCTTCTTCTCCTTACAGTGGAAGAGCTTTAAGAGAATTAAAAAGGTACTTGTCTAGCCCACCGTTACTGCACACACAAAAAGCGGACGAGCAACCTTTTCTCTACCTCACTGTTTCCGGGGTAGCGGTAAGCGGCGTTTTGGTCCGAGAAGAATCGGGTACGCAATTCCCTATTTATTATGTAAGTAGAACTTTGGGGGACGCGGAGACCCGTTATCCCCACTTGGAAAAATTGGCATTGGCATTGGTAAGCGCTTCCAGAAAGCTCAAGCCCTACTTTCAATGCCATCCGATATGTGTAGTGACTACTTACCCCCTAAAAAACATCATGCACAAACCGGAACTATCGGGTAGACTAACTCAATGGGCCGTAGAAATTAGCGGATATGATATTGAATACAAACCTCAAATGGCCATCAAGTCCCAGGTTTTGGCCGATTTTGTGGCAGATTTCACCCCGGCCATGGTCCCCGTGGTTGAGAAAGAACTTCTGCTAACCTCGGGAAAATCCTTGAGTATTTGGTCACTACACACGGACGGAGCCTCGAACCTCAAAGGTTCCGGGCTAGGAATCATCCTTAGAACATCGGCCGGGGATGCCGTTCGACAATCCATTAGAACTGTTAAATTGACTAACAATGAAGCCGAGTATGAGGCTATGATTGCAGGTTTGGAATTAGCCCGGAGCATGGGGGCTGAAATAATTGAAGCAAAGTGCGATTCGCTTTTGGTCGTTAACCAGGTGAATGGCGTCTTCGAGGTCAAAGATGAGCGGATGCTAAGGTATTTGGAGAAGATCCAAGTGATACTACACCAGTCTAAATAATGGACCATGCAGCATATACCGAGGGAGAAGAACAGCGAAGCCGATGCATTGGCTAATTTGGGATCTTCGGTCGAAGGGGAAGAAATTAACCCCGGTACTACGGTGCACTTGATGAATACGGCGATAGAGAACGAGTATGCCGAAATAAACACAATGGGTTTAACGTGGGATTGGCGCAACAATTACGTCGATTACTTAAGAGATGGAAAGCTCCCGAGTGACCCAAAAGAATCCCGATCGCTAAGGACAAAAGTTGCGCGTTTCTGCTTGGTAGATGGCCAATTATATCGACGATCTTTCTTCGGACCCCTGGCCAAGTGTTTGGGCCCCGGAGAAACAGAGTATGTTTTAAGAGAAGTCCACGAGGGGACCTGTGGCAACCATTCCGGTTCAGAAGCCTTGGTCCAGAAAATTATAAGAGTCGGTTACTACTGGAACCGGATAGAGGAGGATTCAAATTTTTTTGTCCGGAAGTGTGACGAGTGTCAGAGACACGCTCCGATGATTTATCAGCCCGGGGAGTTGCTGCATTCGGTGGTGTCACCTTGGCCTTTCATGAAGTGGGGAATGGACATTGTCGGTCCATTACCATGGGCACCAGGTAAAGCCCGTTTTATCCTGTTTATGACTGATTATTTCTCCAAATGGGTTGAAGTGCAGGCCATTGAAAATATCAGAGAGAAGGGAGTCATTGACTTCATATAAGACCACATCATCTGTCGTTTCGGCATCCCTGCCGAGATAACTTATGATAATGGTCCTCAGTTCATGGGCGGCAAAGTCAACGATTTCCTCGAAGGGTTGAAGATCAAGAAAATTGTATCAACACCATATCACCCGTGTGCGAACGGACAGGCGAAATCCACAAACAAAACAATAATCCAAAATCTGAGGAAAAGAGTTGAAGCATCAAAGCATCACTGGAGGGAAATATTACCGGAGGTACTGTGGGCTTACAGAACCACATCGAAATCAAGCACGGGGGAAACTCTTTTCTCTTTGGTCTACGGGGCCGAAGCCCTTATTCCCGTAGAAGTTGGTGAACCGACTCTCCGGTTCATCTATACCACCGAGAAGTCAAACGAGGAGGCCATGGCCGTAAAACTCGACCTCGCGGATGAACTTCGCGAAAACACATTGATCCGTATCGCGGCCCAGAAGCAGAGAATGGAAAGGTACTACAATCGGAGAGCCAATTTTTGGCATTTCCAAGTTAGGGACTTGGTGCTTCGAAAAGTTACCCTGAACACCAAGAATCCCAACGAAGGAAAACTGGGTCCGAACTGGGAAGGACCGTACAAAATAACCGAGGTAACGGGTAAAGGATCGTACCAGTTAGAATCCATGGACGGGCAGCGGTTGCGCAATAACTGGAATGTAGCTCATATGAAAAGATACTACTGCTAAGGTATGGACTCCCCGTATTTTTATATTAACCTTTCCTTTTTGCAGGAAGTCAAGTACCGGATAAAGTAAGAATCTAGGTCTGAAAACACGTGTTGCACTATTTTCCTTAGTACGGTTTTGTCCCAAAATGGGTTTTCCGATAAGGTTTTTAATGAGGCAACAAGTACAACGTGTTACTCGACGAAGACAAGGACAAACGCCCGGAAACTCGGGGAGCGCTTACCCGATCTTGCAGCTCGGATAAGCGCTAGGGGACTATTACGCCCATATCGAAGTTTACCCTGGTCAACGGAAAATGGAGAAGCTCAACAAATCAAAACCGAACCTTTTATATAAGGTTCGATGTAAGGACCAAACGATCAGAATGAATCGTGTCCACTCAATATTTGCTACGGCAAAACCAAGACCGGACCTTCTGCAGTAGGTTTCGATGTAAGGGCCAAACGATCAGAATGAATCGTGTCCATTAAGTATTTGCTACGGCAAAAGCAGACGGAAAAAATGCATTCCCATGTATATAAATACTTGCAATGCAAAAATTATCGAAAGTTTGGATAACGATATCTCGGATGTCTTCCTGTTAAAACACTTTACCCCATTGATTGTCGCCGTATTTCGACATTACTTCATTCATATACCCTATTCCGGGCACTACGGTCGAAATTCGACAAAGGCAACAAGGTCATAGTGAACCGAGCCAAAGTCGTTAATCCCACAAACGGGGACTTTTACATCAAAATTTAGCTAAGGCTGAGATTAAGGTGTCCGAGAAATACCGGACCTATATGTGAAAAATAAATAGCCGAAAAATACCGGCCATAAAAATGCCCATCATGATTCGGAGACGTCCGAATTCACAAAGCATAAGATAAGTCCCACGGGCAAAAACTCCATAAAATTCCCGGACAAAATGTACCCGATGAAAAGAAAAGTCGATATTCAAGCACAGTCAGAAATAATGACTCCTTAAAACGGACCGACAATTCGGGCAGAAGACATAACGAACATTCAAACAAAGTAAAGAAAAATGCATGTTCTATTTATACAAAATATTTTACATCGGAGACTCCTACAAAGGCAAAAAAAAAGGCTAGGTATAGGCCCTAATCTATCCGGTATGGCTGGACCCAGAGTGTTTGGACACTGTCCGCTCAGAGTCGTCGGAGTCAGCCCCGAGGGCACCCTTAGCCTCTTCCTCAATTTTTTGACCTCGAGAATCGGGGCCGGAAAATCCGCAAAGCCATGCTCGGCTTGCTTAAGGGTGATCCTCCGAGATTTTCATTTTTCATACTCAGCAGCAATGGTAGTATGAGCCTCGGCGGCCTCCACGCTCTTTAGAGCTTCTTCCAAATCGGCCTCGACCTGGGTATCTTTGCCACCAGAACATCCCGAGCCTCTTCGAGGACACTTTGCATTTGAATATGCGACTCGAGCTCGGCCTTGAGAATGTCATTAGCATCGACCATCTCCTGGAGCTCGGTTTTTAGATCGTCACATATTTGGGCCCTCTTCTCCGCCATCTCCTCGAGCACCCTCATACGCTCTTTGTACCAGGCATTCTCAGATTCGAGCAGCCGATGCCTCTTGGCCATGCTCGTAGCGTCGGACTTGACAAAGTCCAGCTCCTCCCGGAGTTGAGTGAAGGTGGTTTCAAGCTCACCAAGCCTTAGGATAAATGAGTGTTGTCTCGGCTAAGACCGATCTTGTCCGCTTTGAGACGCCGGTTATATTCAACCATCTTGGCCAGCTCACCCTTTAATTGACGATTTTCGGCCTTTGTGGCATCGAGCTCAGGTCGGAGGTTGGAAGGAGTAACTGCTTGGCTCAACTCATCCTCCTTCACCCGCAGAAGGTGCACATATTTCTCCGTTTCGCGGCTTTGAGCGTCCAGTTGGCCCTTGAGATCATCCACCTCTTGCTGAGCACGGAAAAAGGATTCGTTGACGAGCTCCACACTCTGCAAATGAAGTCAAACTTGAATAAATGAGATTAAAATTCTCAATGAAATCAAGCAAAGATGGTTGATGAAGTTACCCGGTTGCCCGCGTGCATACCCTCGTTAATGAGGCACTGCCAAGGGACCCCGTTCATCTTTCGCTTATCCGAGTCCGCGACTAGGGGCCTCAGGTAGCTTGCCACACCCACTGGGCAAGAAAGAAAGCTGCAATCCTCGGCAACGGTGATCACAGCCGACCTCGTCCTCGGTTCCACACTTGTGGCCGGAAAGATGCGCACCAAGCTATCCCTAGCACCGGACTCGGTGGTCCGACTAGCCGCCCTCGGGCTCGAGGGATCGGAAGATGTCCGAAACTAGCGGCTTCGCCGGTAGTAGGAGGAGTGTCCACGAACATTTCATCAAATGCATCCGGTCTTGAGGCCGGAGTTGAAGACCTTTGAGGGGCTTCAGCAGCTTCGGCAAAGGCAGGGATCTCCGAAGGTGCGGCAGTCTCAGAGTCGGGCAGCGGACCAACATCTGTTGGGACTTCGGTCTCGGGGGCCGGCTCAGTTCTTTGACCAGAGTCGGCAGCAATTGCCTTCTCGGGTCATCTTGTCCGCTGCAGGGGGTTTATTCGGAAGAATCGTCACCTGAAATATCAACGAATTCAACCGACCTTAGAGGAATCGGGTAATGAATTTCTTCCCCACCTGTGTGTAACGCTAGAGCTGAAGGTCCTTCCCCGTCTGAAGAAACTGGTGGGATGACGATACCCACCTCCAGAATGGGAGCCACGGAAGGGTCCACACTGATCCTCCGAATGAGGAGCTCGGGCTCTGCTTCATCCCTTAAAGTTCTAACGACGCTCCTCGCCCTTTTCTTCGGTTTCTGCCCTTTGTCCGAGGGCCTTTTTCTCTTGGCAGCGGCAACAAGGATACGAGATGCACCCGCTGAATCAAACTCGGGTGCCGACGTTGCGGGTTCACCTGCTGACTCCGACCTTGGATCCACCGAGCCCTTAGGTAAGCTTGAAAATTAAAGATGTTACAGAAGGGTAGAAGATGCAATGAATACGGATAGAAGCAAAGTATTACCGTGGTTCTGGGAGACCCATCGGCCACGTGACAGGTGTCCCCACGTCCGATCGTCGTGGGCATATTGGCTGAGGAGAGCAGTAACCCATTCGATGAGATCCCGGACGACCAGAGGAGTCCAACCCACGGCTAACATAAATAAGAAAAGTAGTGAGAATGTGGAAGAACTGAAGTTCGACAAAACATGCAAAAGAAATTATTAAAAGAGTTCAGACTCACGATTATTATTCCACCTTTCCGGAATAGGCATGTAGTTGTCCGGAATAATGTCCGAGGTCCTCACCCGGACATATCGCTCCAACCATCCCCGGTCTCTGTATTCGTCCATTTTTGAGAAAATTGGATTCTGGCTACGCTTTGCGAGTTTTATTACACCACCCCGGAACAACCTCGGGGAGTATAACCGTATTAAGTGGGCTAGCGTGAATTCCTTTTCTGCATTATTGGCCAACAGCCGGAGGCAGGCCACGGCCCTCCAAACAATCGGACCAATATGTGCCAAGGTTACGTTGTAAGTCCCGGCTTGCTTAAGGGTGTTCCTCCGAGATTTCCATTTTTCATACTCAGCAGCAATGGTAGTATGAGCCTCGGTGGCCTCCACGCTCCTTAGAGCTTCTTCCAAATCGGCCTCGACCTGGGCTAGCTTTGCCACCAGAACATCCCGAACCTCTTCGAGGACACTTTGCATTTGAATATGCGACTCGAGCTCGGCCTTGAGAGTGTCATTAGCATCGACTGTCTCCTGGTGCTCGGTTTCTAGATCGTCACATACTTGGGCCCTCTTCTCCGCCATCTCCTCGAGCACCCTCATACGCTCTTTGTACCAGGAATTCTCAGATTCGAGCAGCCGATGCCTCTTGGCCATGCTCGTAGTGTCGGACTTGACAAAGTCCAGCTCCTCCCGGAGTTGAGTGACGGTGGTTTCAAGCTCACCAAGCCTTGAGGACAAATGAGTGTTGTCTCGGCTAAGACCGATCTTGTCCTCTTCGAGACGCCAGTTATATTCAACCATTTGGCCAGCTCACCCTTTAATTGACGATTTTCGGCCTTTGTGGCATCGAGCTCAGGTCGGAGGTTGGAAGGAGTAACTGCTTGGCTCAACTCATCTTCCTTCACCCGCAGAAGGTGCACATATTTCTCCGTTTCACGGCTTTGAGCGTCCAGTTGGCGCTTGAGATCGTCCACCTCTTGCTGAGCACGGACAAAGGCTTTGTTGACGAGCACCACACTTTGCAAATAAAGTCAAACTTGAATAAATGAGATTAAAATTCTCAATGAAATCAAGCAAAGATGGTTGATGAACTTACCCGGTTTCCCGCGTGCATACCCTCGTTAATGAGGCACTGCCAAGGGACCCCGTTCATCTTTCGCTTATCCGAGTCCGCGACCAGGTTCCTCAAGTAGCTTGCCACACCCACCGGGCGAGAAAGAAAGCTGCAATCCTCGAGAACGGTGATCACAGCCGACCTCGTCCTCCTCGGTTCCACACTTGGGGCCGGAAAGGTGCGCACCAAGCTATCCCTGGCACTGGACTCGGTGGTCCGACTAGCCGCCCTCGTGGCTCGAGGGATCGGAAGATGTCCAAAACTAGCGGCTTCGCCGGTAGCAGGAGGAGTGTCCGGGAACATTTCATCAAATGCATCCGGTCTTGAGGCCGGAGTTGGAGAACTTTGAAATTTGAGGGGCTTCAGCAGCATTGGCAAAGGCAGGGATCTCCGAAGGTGCGGCAGTCTCATAGTCGGGCAGCGGACCAACATCTGTGGGGACTTCAGTCTCGGGGATCGGCTCAGTTCTTTGACCAGATTAGGCAGCAATTGCCTTCTTGGGTCTTATTGTCCGCTGCAGGGGGTTTATTCGGAACAATTGTCACCTGAAATATCAACGAATTCAATCGACCTTAGAGGAATCGGGTAATGAATTTCTTCCCCACCTGTGTGTAACGCTAGAGTTGAAGGTCCTTCCCCATCTGAAGAAAGTGGTGGGACGATGATACCCTCCTCCAGAATGGGAGCCACGGAAGGGGCCACACTGATCCTTCGAATGAGGAGCTCGGTCTCTGCTTCATCCCTTAAAGTTCTAACGACGCTCCTCGCCCTTTTCTTCGGTTTCTGCCCTTTGTCCGAGGGCGTTTTTCTCTTGGCGGCGGCAGCAAGGATACGAGATGCACCCGCTGAATCACACTCGGGTGCCGATGTTACGGGTTCACCTACTGACTCCGGCCTTGGATCCACCGAGCCCTTAGGTAAGCCTGAAAATTAAAGATGTTACAGAAGGGTAGAAGATGCAATGAATACGGATAGAAGCAAAGTATTACCGTGGTTCTGGGAGACCCATCGGCCAAGTGACAGGTGTCCCCACGTCCGATCGTCGTGGGCATATTGGCTGAGGAGAGCAGTAACCCATTCGATGAGATCCCGGACGACCAGAGGAATCCAACCCACGGCTAACATAAATAAGAAAAGTAGTGAGAAGGTGGAAGAACTGAAGTTCGACAAAACATGCAAAAGAAATTATTAAAAGAGTTCAGACTCACGATTATTATTCCACCTTTCCGGTATAGGCATGTAGTTGTCCGGAATAATGTCCGAGGTCCTCACCCGGACATATCGCTCCAACCAGCCCCGGTCTCTGTATTCGTCCATTTTTTAGAAAATTGGATTCTGGCTACGCTTTGCGAGTTTTATTACACCACCCCGGAATAACCTCGGGGAGTATAACTGTATTAAGTGGGCTAGCGTGAATTCCTTTTCTGCATTATTGGCCAACAGCCGGAGGCAGGCCACGGCCCTCCAAACAATCAGACCAATATGTGCCAAGGTTACGTTGTAAGTCCCGGCTTGCTTAAGGGTGTTCCTCCGAGATTTCCATTTTTCATACTCAGCAGCAATGGTAGTATGAGCCTCGGTGGCCTCCACGCTCCTTAGAGCTTCTTCCAAATAGGCCTCGACCTGGGCTAGCTTTGCCATCAGAACATCCCGAGCCTCTTCGTGGACACTTTGCATTTGAATATGCGACTCGAGCTCGGCCTTGAGAGTGTCATTAGCATCGACTGTCTCCTGGTGCTCGGTTTCTAGATCGTCACATACTTGGGCCCTCTTCTCCGCCATCTCCTCGAGCACCCTCATACGCTCTTTGTACCAGGCATTCTCAGATTCGAGCAGCCGATGCCTCTTGGCCATGCTCGTAGTGTCGGACTTGACAAAGTCCAGCTCCTCCCGGAGTTGAGTGACGGTGGTTTCAAGCTCACCAAGCCTTGAGGATAAATGAGTGTTGTCTCGGCTAAGACCGATCTTGTCCGCTTCGAGACGCCGGTTATATTCAACCATCTTGGCCAGCTCACCCTTTAATTGACGATTTTCGGCCTTTGTGCCATCGAGCTCAGGTCGGAGGTTGGAAGGAGTAACTGCTTGGCTCAACTCATCTTCCTTCACCCGCAGAAGGTGCACATATTTCTCCGTTTCACGGCTTTGAGCGTCCAGTTGGCGCTTGAGATCGTCCACCTCTTGTTGAGCACGGACAAAGGCTTCGTTGACGAGCACCACACTTTGCAAATGAAGTCAAACTTGAATAAATGAGATTAAAATTCTCAATGAAATCAAGCAAAGATGGTTGATGAACTTACCCGGTTTCCCGCGTGCATACCCTCGTTAATGAGGCGCTGCCAAGGGACCCCGTTCATCTTTCGCTTATCCGAGTTCGCGACCAGGGGCCTCAGGTAGCTTGCCACACCCACCGGGCGAGAAAGAAAGCTGCAATCCTCGAGAACGGTGATCACATCCGACCTCGTCCTCCTCGGTTCCACACTTGGGGCCGGAAAGGTGCGCACCAAGCTATCCCTGGCACCGGACTCGGTGGTCCGACTAGCCGCCCTCATGGCTCGAGGGATCGGAAGATGTCTGAAACTAGCTGCTTCGCCGGTAGCAGGAGGAGTGTCCGCGAACATTTAATCCAATGCATCCGGTCTTGAGGCCGGAGTTGGAGAACTTTGAACTTTGAGGGGCTTCAGCAGCTTCGGCAAAGGCAGGGATCTCCGAAGGTGCGGCAGTCTCATAGTCGGGCAGCGGACCAACATCTGTGGTGACTTCGATCTCGGGGACCGGCTCAGTTCTTAGACCGGATTCGACAGCAATTGCCTTCTCGGGTCTTCTTGTCCGCTGCAGGGGGTTTATTCGGAAGAATCGACACCTGAAATATCAACGAATTCAATCGACCTTAGAGGAATCGCGTAATGAATTTCTTCCCCACCTGTGTGTAACGCTAGAGCTGAAGGTCCTTCCCCGTCTGAAGAAAGTGGTGGGACGATGATACCCACCTCCAGAATGGGAGCCACGGAATGGTCCACACTGATCCTCCGAATGAGGAGCTCGGGCTCTGCTTCATCCCTTAAAGTTCTAACGACGCTCCTCGCCCTTTTCTTCGGTTTCTGCCCTTTGTCCGAGGGCCTTTTTCTCTTGGCGGCGGCAACAAGGATACGAGATGCACCCGCTGAATCAAACTCGGGTGCCGACGTTGCGGGTTCACCTGCTGACTCCGGCCTTGGATCCACCGAGCCCTTAGGTAAGCCTGAAAATTAATGATGTTACAGAAGGGTAGAAGATGCAATGAATACGGATAGAAGCAAAGTATTACCGTGGTTCTGGGAGACCCATCGGCCACGTGACAGGTGTCCCCACGTCCGATCGTCGTGGGCATGTTGGCTGAGGAGAGCAGTAACCCATTCGATGAGATCCCGGACGACCAGAGGAATCCAACCCACGGCTAACATAAATAAGAAAAGTAGTGAGAATGTGGAAGAACTGAAGTTCGACAAAACATGCAAAAGAAATTATTAAAAGAGGTCAGACTCACGATTATTATTCCACCTTTCCGGAATAGGCATGTAGTTGTCCGGAATAATGTCCGAGGTCCTCACCCGGACATATCGCTCCAACCAGCCCGGGTCTCTGTATTCGTCCATTTTTGAGAAAATCGGATTCTGGCTACGCTTTGCGAGTTTTATTACACCACCCCGGAACAACCTCGGGGAGTATAACCGTATTAAGTGGGCTAGCGTGAATTCCTTTTCTGCATTATTGGCCAACAGCCGGAGGCAGGCCACGACCCTCCAAACAATCGGACCAATCTGTGCCAAGGTTACGTTGTAAGTCCCGGCTTGCTTAAGGGTGTTCCTCCGAGATTTCCATTTTTCATACTCAGCAGCAATGGTAGTATGAGCCTCGGTGGCCTCCACGCTCCTTAGAGCTTCTTCCAAATCGGCCTCGACCTGGGCTAGCTTTGCCACCAGAACATCCCGAGCCTCTTCGAGGACACTTTGCATTTGAATATGCGACTCGAGCTCGGCCTTGAGAGTGTCATTAGCATCGACTGTCTCCTGGTGCTCGGTTTCTAGATCATCACATACTTGGGCCATCTTCTCCGCCATCTCCTCGAGCACCCTCATACGCTCTTTGTACCAGGCATTCTCAGATTCGAGCAGCCGATGCCTCTTGGCCATGCTCGTAATGTCGGACTTGACAAAGTCCAGCTCCTCCCGGAGTTGAGTGACGGTGGTTTCAAGCTCACCAAGCCTTGAGGATAAATGAGTGTTGTCTCGGCTAAGACCGATCTTGTCCTCTTCGAGACGCCAGTTATATTCAACCATCTTGGCCAGCTCACCCTTTAATTGACGATTTTCGGCCTTTGTGGCATCGAGCTCAGGTCGGAGGTTGGAAGGAGTAACTGCTTGGCTCAACTCATCTTCCTTCACCCGCAGAAGGTGCACATATTTCTCCGTTTGACGGCTTTGAGCGTCCAGTTGGCGCTTGAGATCGTCCACCTCTTGCTGAGCACGGACAAAGGCTTTGTTGACGAGCACCACACTTTGCAAATAAAGTCAAACTTGAATAAATGAGATTAAAATTCTCAATGAAATCAAGCAAAGATGGTTGATGAACTTACCCGGTTTCCCGCGTGCATACCCTCGTTAATGAGGCACTGCCAAGGGACCCCGTTCATCTTTCGCTTATCCGAGTCCGCGACCAGGTTCCTCAGGTAGCTTGCCACACCCACCGGGCGAGAAAGAAAGCTGCAATCCTCGAGAACGGTGATCACAGCCGACCTCGTCCTCCTCGGTTCCACACTTGGGGCCAGAAAGGTGCGCACCAAGCTATCCCTGGCACCGGACTCGGTGGTCCGACTAGCCGCCCTCGTGGCTCGAGGGATCGGAAGATGTCCGAAACTAGCGGCTTCGCCGGTAGCAGGAGGAGTGTCCGCGAACATTTCATCAAATGCATCCGGTCTTGAGGCCGGAGTTAGAGAACTTTGAAATTTGAGGGGCTTCAGCTGCTTCAGCAAAGGCAGGGATCTCCGAAGGTGGGGCAGTCTCATAGTCGGGCAGCGGACCAACATCTGTGGGGACTTCGGTCTCGGGGACCGGCTCAGTTCTTTGACCAGATTCGGCAGCAATTGCCTTCTTGGGTCTTTTTGTCCGCTGCAGGGGGTTTATTCGGAAGAATCGTCACCTGATATATCAACGAATTCAATCGACCTTAGAGGAATCGGGTAATGAATTTCTTCCCCACCTGTGTGTAACGCTAGAGTTGAAGGTCCTTCCCCGTCTGAAGAAAGTGGTGGGACGATGATACCCTCCTCCAGAATGGGAGCCACGAAGGGGCCACAGTGATCCTTCGAATGAGGAGCTCGGGCTCCGCTTCATCCCTTAAAGTTCTAACGACGCTCCTCGCCCTTTTCTTCGGTTTCTGCCCTTTGTCCGAGGGCCTTTTTCTCTTGGCGGCGGCAGCAAGGATACGAGATGCACCCGCTGAATCACACTCGGGTGCCGATGTTACGGGTTCACCTACTGACTCCGGCCTTGGATCCACCGAGCCCTTAGGTAAGCCTGAAAATTAAAGATGTTACAGAAGGGTAGAAGATGCAATGAATACGGATAGAAGCAAAGTATTACCGTGGTTCTGGGAGACCCATCGGCTAAGTGACAGGTGTCCCCACGTCCGATCGTCGTGGGCATGTTGGCTGAGGAGAGCAGTAACCCATTCGATGAGATCCCGGACGACCAGAGGAATCCAACCCACGGCTAACATAAATAAGAAAAGTAGTGAGAAGGTGGAAGAACTCAAGTTCGACAAAACATGCAAAAGAAATTATTAAAAGAGTTCAGACTCACGATTATTATTCCACCTTTCCGGAATAGGCATGTAGTTGTCCGGAATAATGTCCGAGGTCCTCACCCGGACATATCGCTCCAACCAGCCCCGGTCTCTGTATTCGTCCATTTTTGAGAAAATTGGATTCTGGCTACGCTTTGCGAGTTTTATTACACCACCCCGGAACAACCTCGGGGAGTATAACCGTATTAAGTGGGCTAGCGTGAATTCCTTTTCTGCATTATTGGCCAACAGCCGGAGGCAGGCCACGGCCCTCCAAACAATCGGACCAATCTGTGCCAAGGTTACGTTGTAAGTCCCGGCATGCTTAAGGGTGATCCTCCGAGATTTCCACTTTTCATACTCAGCAGCAATGGTAGTATGAGCCTCGGTGGCCTTCACGCTCCTTAGAGCTTCTTCCAAATCGGCCTCGACCTGGGCTAGCTTTGCCACCATAACATCCCGAGCCTCTTCGAGGACACTTTGCATTTGAATATGCAACTCGAGCTCGGCCTTGAGAGTGTCATTAGCATCGACTGTCTCCTGGTGCTCGGTTTCTAGATCGTCACATACTTGGGCCCTCTTCTCCGCCATCTCATCGAGCACCCTCATACGCTCTTTGTACCAGGCATTCTCAGATTCGAGCAGCCGATGCCTCTTGGCCATGCTCGTAGTGTCGGACTTGACAAAGTCCAGCTCCTCCTGGAGTTGAGTGACGGTGGTTTCAAGCTCACCAAGCCTTGAGGATAAATGAGTGTTGTCTCGGCTAAGACCGATCTTGTCCGCTTCGAGACGCCGGTTATATTCAACCATCTTGGCCAGCTCACCCTTTAATTGACGATTTTCGGCCTTTGTGGCATCGAGCTCAGGTCGGAGGTTGGAAGGAGTAACTGCTTGGCTCAACTCATCCTCTTTCACCCGCAGAAGGTGCACATATTTCTCTATTTCACGGCTTTGAGCGTCCAGTTGGCCCTTGAGATCGTCCACCTCTTGCTGAGCACGGACAAAGGCTTCGTTGACGAGCACCACACTTTGCAAATGAAGTCAAACTTGAATAAATGAGATTAAAATTCTCAATGAAATCAAGCAAAGATGGTTGACGAACATACCCGGTTGCCCGCGTGCATACCCTCGTTAATGAGGCACTGCTAAGGGACCCCGTTCATCTTTCGCTTATCCGAGTCCGCGACCAGGGGCCTCAGGTAGCTTGCCACACCCACCGGGCGAGAAAGAAATCTGCAATCCTCGAGAACGGTGATCACAGCCTACCTCGTCCTCCTCGATTCCACACTTGGGGCCGGAAAGGTGCGCACCAAGCTATCCATGGCACCGGACTCGGTGGTCCGACTAGCCGCCCTCGTGGCTCGAGGGATCGGAAGATGTCCGAAACTAGCGGCTTCGCCGGTAGCAGGAGGAGTGTCCGCGAACATTTCATCAAATGCATCCGGTCTTGAGGCCGGAGTTGGAGAACTTTGAGGGGCTTCAGCAGCTTCGGCAAAGGCAGGGATCTCCGAAGGTGCGACAGTCTCATAGTCGGGCAGCGGACCAACATCTGTGGGGACTTCGGTCTCGGGGACCGGCTCAGTTCTTTGACCGGATTCGACAGCAATTGCCTTCTCGGGTCTTCTTGTCCACTGCAGGGGGTTTATTCGGAAGAATCGTCACCTGAAATATCCACGAATTCAATCGACCTTAGAGGAATCGGGTAATGAATTTCTTCCCCACCTGTGTGTAACGCTAGAGCTGAAGGTCCTTCCCCGTCTGAAGAAAGTGGTGGGACGATGATACCCACCTCCATAATGGGAGCCACGGAAGGGTCCACACTGATCCTCCGAATGAGGAGCTCGGGCTCTGCTTCATCCCTTAAAGTTCTAACGACGCTCTTCACCCTTTTCATCGGTTTCTGCCCTTTGTCCGAGGGCCTTTTTCTCTTGGCGGCGGCAGCAAGTATACGAGATGCACCCGCTGAAACAAACTCGGGTGCCGACGTTGCGGGTTCACCTGCTGACTCCGGCGTTGGATCCACCGAGCCCTTAGGTAAGCCTGAAAATTAAAGATGTTACAGAAGGGTAGAAGATGCAATGAATACGGATAGAAGCAAAGTATTACCGTTGTTTTGGGAGACCCATCGACCACGTGACAGGTGTCCCCACGTCCGATCATCGTGGGCATGTTGGCTGAGGAGAGCAGTAACCCATTTGATGAGATCCCGGACGACCAGAGGAATCCAACCCACGGCTAACATAAACAAGAAAAGTAGTGAGAATGTGGAAGAACTGAAGTTGGACAAAACATGCAAAAGAAATTATTAAAAGAGTTCAGACTCACGATTATTATTCCACCTTTCCGGAATAGGCATGTAGTTGTCCGGAATAATGTCCGAGGTCCTCACTCGGACATATCGCTCCAACCAGCCCCAGTCTCTGTATTTGTCCATTTTTGAGAAAATTGGATTCTGGCTACGCTTTGCGAGTTTTATTACACCACCCCGGAACAACCTCGGGGAGTATAACCGTATTAAGTGGGCTAGCGTGAATTCCTTTTTGCATTATTGGCCAACAGCCGGAGGCAGGCCACTGCCCTCCAAACAATCGGACCAATCTGTGCCAAGGTTACGTTGTAAGTCCCGGCTTGCTTAAGGGTAATCCTCCGAGATTTCCGTTTTTCATACTCAGCAGCAATGGTAGTATGAGCCTCGGTGGCCTCCACGCTCCTTAGAGCTTCTTCCAAATCGGCCTCGACCTGGGCTAGGTTTTCCACCAGAACATCCCGATCCTCTTCGAGGACACTTTGCATTTGAATATGCGACTCGAGCTCGGCCTTGAGAGTGTCATTAGCATCGACTGTCTCCTGGAGCTCGGTTTCTAGATCGTCACATATTTGGGCCCTCTTCTCCGCCATCTCCTCGAGCACCCTCATACGCTCTTTGTACCAGGCATTCTCAGATTCGAGCAGCCGATGCCTCTTGGCCATGCTCGTAGTGTCGGACTTGACAAAGTCCAGCTCTTCCCGGAGTTGAGTGACGGTGGTTTCAAGCTCACCAAGCCTTGAGGATAAATGAGTGTTGTCTCGGCTAAGACCGATCTTGTCCGCTTCGAGACGCCGGTTATATTCAACCATCTTGGCCAGCTCATCCTTTAATTGATGATTTTCGGCCTTTGTGGCATCGAGCTCAGGTCGGAGGTTGGAAGGAGTAACTGCTTGGCTCAACTCATCCTCCTTCACCCGCAGAAGGTGCACATATTTCTCTGTTTCACGGCTTTGAGCGTCCAGTTGGCCCTTGAGATCGTCCACCTCTTGCTGAGCACGGACGAAGGCTTCGTTGACGAGCACCACACTTTGCAAATGAAGTCAAACATGAATAAATGAGATTAAAGTTCTCAATGAAATCAAGCAAAGATGGTTGATGAACTTACCCGGTTGCCCGCGGGCATACCCTCGTTAATGAGGCACTGCCAAGGGACCCCGTTCATCTTTCGCTTATCCGAGTCCGCGACCAGGGGCCTCAGGTAGCCTGCCACACCCACCGGGCGACAAAGAAATATGCAATCCTCGAGAACGGTGATCACAGCCGACCTCGTCCTCCTCGGTTCCACACTTGGGGCCGGAAAGGTGCGCACCAAGCCATCCCTGGCACCGGACTTGGTGGTCCGACTAGCCGCCCTCGTGGCTCGAGGGATCGGAAGATGTCTGAAACTAGCGGCTTCGTCGGTAACAGGAGGAGTGTCCGCGAACATTTCATCAAATGCATCCGGTCTTGAGGCCGGAGTTGGAGAACTTTGAGGGGCTTCAGCAGCTTCGGCAAAGGCAGGGATCTCCGAAGGTGCGGCAGTCTCATAGTCGGGCAGCGGACCAACATCTGTGGGGACTTCGATCTCAGGGACCGGCTCAGTTCTTTGACCGGATTCGACAGCAATTGCCTTCTCGGGTCTTCTTGTCAGCTGCAGGGGGTTTATTCGGAAGAATCGACACCTGAAATATCAACGAATTCAATCGACCTAAGAGTAATCGCGTAATGAATTTCTTCCCCACCTGTGTGTAACGCTAGAGCTGAAGGTCCTTCCCCGTCTGAAGAAAGTGGTGGGACGATGATACCCACCTCCAGAATGGGAGCCACGGAATGGTCCACACTGATCCTCCGAATGAGGAGCTCGGGCTCTGCTTCATCCCTTAAAGTTCTAACGACGCTCCTCGCCCTTTTCTTCGGTTTCTACCCTTTGTCCGAGGGCCTTTTTCTCTTGGCGGCGGCAATAAGGATACGAGATGCACCCGCTGAATCAAACTCGGGTGCCGACGTTGCGGGTTCACCTGCTGACTCCGGTCTTGGATCCACCGAGCCCTTAGGTAAGCCTGAAAATTAAAGATGTTACAGAAGGGTAGAAGATGCAATGAATACGGATAGAAGCAAATTATTACCGTGGTTCTAGGAGACCCATCGGCCATGTGACAGGTGTCCCCACGTCCGATCGTCGTGGGCATGTTGGCTGAGGAGAGCAGTAACCCATTCGATGAGATCCCGGACGAACAGAGGAATCCAAACCACGGCTAACATAAATAAGAAAAGTAGTGAGAATGTGGAAGAACTGAAGTTCGACAAAACATGCAAAAGAAATTATTAAAAGAGTTCAGACTCACGATTATTATTCCACATTTCCGGAATAGGCATGTAGTTGTCCGGAATAATGTCCGAGGTCCTCACCCGGACATATCGCTCCAACCAGCCCCGGTCTCTGTATTCCTCCATTTTTGAGAAAATTGGATTCTGGCTACGCTTAGCGAGTTTTATTACACCACCCCGGAACAACCTCGGGGAGTATAACTGTATTAAGTGGGCTAGCGTGAATTCCTTTTCTGCATTATTGGCCAACAGCTGGAGGCAGGCCATGGCCCTCCAAACAATCGGACCAATCTATGCCAAGGATACGTTGTAAGTCCCGGCTTGCTTAAGGGTGATCCTCCGAGATTTCCATTTTTCATACTCAGCAGCAATGGTAGTATGAGCCTCGGTGGCCTCCACGCTCCTTAGAGCTTCTTCCAAATCGACCTCGACCTGGGCTAGCTTTGCCACCAGAACATCCCGAGCCTCTTCGAGGACACTTTGCATTTGAATATGCGACTCGAGCTCGGCCTTGAGAGTGTCATTAGCATCGACTGTCTCCTGGAGCTCGGATTCTAGATCGTCACATATTTGTGCCCTCTTCTCCGCCATCTCCTCGAGCACCCTCATACGCTCTTTGTACCAGGCATTCTCAGATTCGAGCAGCCGATGCCTCTTGGCCATGCTCGTAGTGTCGGACTTGACAAAGTCCAACTCCTCCCGGAGTTGAGTGACGGTGGTTTCAAGCTCACCAAGCCTTGAGGATAAATGAGTGTTGTCTCGGCTAAGACTGATCTTGTCCGCTTCGAGACGCCGGTTATATTCAACCATCTTGGCCAGCTCACCATTTAATTGACGATTTGCGGCCTTTGTGGCATCGAGCTCAGATCGGAGGTTGGAAGGAGTAACTGTTTGGCGCAACTCATCTTCCTTCACCCGCAGAAGGTGCACATATTTCTCCGTTTCACGGCTTTGAGCGTGCAGTTGGCGCTTGAGATCGTCCACCTCTTGCTGAGCACGGACAAAGGCTTCGTTGACGAGCACCACACTTTGCAAATGAAGTCAAACTTGTATAAATGAGATTAAAATTCTCAATGAAATCAAGCAAAGATGGTTGATGAACTTACTCGGTTGCCCGCGTGCATACCCTCGTTAATGAGGCACTGCCAAGGGACCCCGTTCATCTTTCGCTTATCTGAGTCCGCGACCAGGGGCCTCAGGTAGCTTGCCACACCCACCGGGTGAGAAAGAAAGCTGCAATCCTCGAGAACGGTGATCACAGCCGACCTCGTCCTCCTCGGTTCCACACTTGGGGCCGAAAAGGTGCGCACCAAGCTATCCCTGGCACCGGACTCGGTGGTCCGACTAGCTGCCCTCGTGGCTCGAGGGATCGGAAGATTTCC